>NC_081840.1:81228996-81848384 GCF_963259705.1 Myotis daubentonii | reverse complement strand
ATGCAACAGTCAATCATTAAATGGAAAAAAATGACCTTATTAAGTTAACAAGAGTTGTTGCAGAAGCCATTTCAAACCATCCTACACATCACTGCCATATTAATATTCATGAGTAACAGAACTGATCTTCTCAAAAAAATTCAAGTTTCCAGAGGGCGTCTGATCAAAGTAGGTAAATGCTATGCTCACCTCCTCTCATGACCACTTCAAAATTACAACTAAACTACAGAATGCCTCTAGTCTAGCTGAACAGAAGTCCTATAACTAAGGATATACAGAAGAAGCCACCTGGAGACTGGTAGGGATGGAGATGTGGAATGGGGAGGATCTCCAGCCTATGTGTGGCATTTAAAAATTGAGAGGAATTCCTCTGTTGTGGATGTCTACCTTGAGGAGCAAGGGGTCCCAGCCATCCACCAAGCTTCCTATCCCAGATTTCCAGGGCCAGGAAGAGAAGACTCCATAACTTCTGGCTGTGAAAAATAGGAGGCATTGTGGCTGAATGAGATGAGGGCTGCTGGAGTCCCAAGCATTCCTCTTAAAGAGCCCACACATGGATTTACTTGGGATAATTCACTCTGAGCTCCAGTACTGGGGCAGCACTTCAAAAGGTACCGGGGCATATGGGGAGGAACTGAATTATCTAGCTTCAAGGCAGAGGCTGGAGGGGCGACTTTCTCCCAGGCAGAAGTGCTTGAAGTAGCCATTGTTCCTTTGCTGAGCCCTCACCCAACAGGCATAGGTGACACCATATCTGAGTTTTCATCAATCAGGCTAACACCATTTGCCTCACCATGGTGATGCCCTCAGACTTCCACACCATTCAACTTTTGGGCCCACCAAGGAACTTCCAAAGGTTTTTCATATAAATGACCTGCCTTGGCTCATGATTTGAACTTTCCTAAACTCCCTTAAAGTTCCCCAAATTCTAAACAAGCAACATATGGCCTCAGTATGCCCTGTACCTCTTGCTAAGTGGCCCCAGTTCCAGCACTAGCAGCAGCCAGCTTTGGCTCACAGCTTATCCTGTTTCAGGCACTTCCAAATAGCAGCCATCTGCACATTGTTTTGTAGCTTATATTGGGTGGCCTTGGGCAGGGAAGAGGTAGTGGATGACCTTAGCCTGCACCTCCTAAGAGGTCCCAGAGTCAGTACACCTGGTAGAAAGCTTCAAACACAATGGAGCACCATCCAACCACCTCTACAAGCAACACATTCAAGAGGCAGGCTTGGAGGATACTAGAGCCCCACTGAGGCAAGTCCTACTCCATGGGTTTGGCTCCTGAATAGCATTTCCTCTGCTGTAGTCTATGCCAATCATCACATCCAATCAGCCTGGCTATCAATTCCTCTCACTGACATGCCAACAGCAAGCAAGGATCAACTACAACAGAAGAGTACACATAGTCCACATGAGGAGTGGCACACCTGGAGCACCCAGCTTGGGTGACCAGAGAGGTTGCATCACTGGGCTCTACAGGACATCTGCTACAAAAGCCACTCTACCAAGACTGGGAGACATAGTAAATCTACCTAATACATAGAAACAAACAGGGAGGCAGTCAAAATGAGGAGACAAAAAAATATGTATCAAATTAAAGAACAGAACAAGAACTAAACAAAATGGAGACAAGCAATCTACCAGACACAGAGTTCAAAACACTGGTTATAAGTATGCTCAGTACACCTAGGGGAAGAGTAGTAAAAGAACTTCAACAAAGCGATAGGAAACATAAAGATAGAGATAAAAAAGAATCAGTCAGAAAAAAATACAATAACTAAAATGAAGGATACATTACAGGGAAACAATAGTAGACTAAATAAAGCAGAGGAAGAATCAGTGATTTGGAAGATAAAGTAGCAGAAAATGTCCAATCAGAACAGCAAAAAGTAAAAAAGATTTCCAAAAAATTGAGGATAGTCTTATGGGCATATGAGACATTAAGAATACTAACGTTGACATCATAAGAGTACCAGAAGGAGAAGAGATAGATCAAGGAACAGAAAAACTACTTGAAGAAATAATGATAGACATATAAAGAAATAACCTGCCAAATAGACATAGAAGCTCAGGAAGCACAGAGTCCAAAACAAGAGGAACCCAAAGAGATCCACACCAAGACACATAATCAAAATGCCAAAGGTTGAAGACAAAGAGAGAATCTTAAAAGCAGCAAGAGAAAAGCTGTTAATTACCTATAAGGAAGTTTCCGTAACATTGTCAGCTAATTTCTCAACAGAAATTTTGCAGTCCAAAAGGGATTGGCACAAAATATTCAAAGTGATAAAAAGCAAGGACCTACAACCAAGGTTTTTCTGCCCATAAAAGCTATCATTTATAATTGAAGGAGAGATAAAGAGCTTCCCAGGCAAGCAAAAGTTAAAGGAGTTTATCATCACTAAACCAATATTATAAGAAATGTTAAAGAAACTTATTTAAGAAGAAGGAGAAAAAGGTAAAAAATATGAATGACAGCCCTGACTAGTGTGGCTCAGATGGTTGGAGTGTCATCCTATGCATTGAAAGGTTGTGGGTTTGATTCCCAGTCAGGGCACATATCCAGATTGTGGGTTGGATCACCAGTCAGGACACATGCGGTTTCTCTCTCACATAAATGTTTTTGTCTCTCTCTTTCTTCCCCTCTCCCTTCTTCTTTCTCAATAAAAACACATCCTCAGGTGAGTCCATATGCAAGAACATGGTTGAACCTAGAGGATATTGTGCCGAGTGAAATAAGTCAAAAGAGAAAGACAAATGCCATATGATTTCAATTATATGTGGAATCTAAAAAAAAACAAAAAAAAAACGCATGAACAAGAAGTACAGAAACTGAATCATAGATACAGAGGACATTTTGAAGGTTGCCAGATGGAAGGGGACTGGGTAGATGGGTGAAAAAGGTAAGGGGATTAAGAATTACAAAATGGTAGTTACAGAATAGTCATGGGGATGTAAAGTATAGTAGCATAAGGGATATAGTCAGTAAAATATATATATATATATATATATATATATATATATATATATATATATATATATATATATATAAAAACCCTAATATCCAAATAGACCGAACAGCAGAACAACCAAACAACCAGCTGCTACGACATGCGTTGACCACCAGGGGCATACGCAGAGCATGGCGGGCATTGGCAGCAGGTGGCAGAGCACAGAACATGGTGGGCACCATCTGTGGGGGGCTTGTGGAGCAGGTGAGCAGAGGCACCAGACCAAAGCAGAGCGCTGGTCACTGTCATCGGGGTGAGCTTCTGGTGGCTACTGAAAATTCTTTGTTCCTGTGTGCTGAGGTCCCACTGGGCACTCGCAACTGCTGCCAACCCTGGCCCTGCTTGTACCTGCTGCTGGTGCCCAGAGCTGGCCCCAATCGCTCAGCACCATCAGTGGGTACAAGTGACAGCTGCCAGCTCTGATCACCCCTGAGGGCTTCTCCACCTCCCCCTGCTCCTGAGGGGCGATTGGGACAGCAGCCGCCGCTTGCACCCACTGATAGCACCGGCCCCAGTCGCACCTGCTGCTGGCACCGCCCCCAATCGCTCTGTGCTGTCAGAGGGTGCAAGAGGGACCAGCACTGTCAGTGCAGGGGAGCAGTGGCGGGAGCGGGGCTGTGGGCAGACAGGGGGCCCTGGGCCATGGTAGGAGGGGCAGGGCAGGGACATGGAGTATGGGCTGAGACCTGCCCTTGTGCCTACTGCAGCCTTGCAGCCCATAGTTCCTTTCAAAGTGCACAAATTCATGCACTGGGCCCCTAGTATAGTAATAACTATGTATGGTGTCAGATGAGTACTAGATTTATTGGGGTAAACAAGTCATAAGTTATATAAATGTCTAATCACTGGGTTGTAAACCTGAAACTAATATATTATGTCAACAGTAATTGAAAAATAAAAATATATTACTTTTAAAATTGAGTTTCCCTTACCTAATGAATAAGTTTTAAATTAATCAATGTATTATTTAAAATTCTTCATTATCTGATTCTGACCTTACATTTTCATTTCCCATTCTTTCCATGTATTTATTATTCAACTGAACAGAATGAGCTACTACAACTATTGAATTTCATCCCACATTTATGCATTTGCTCATGCAGTTCCTTTTGCCCTGACATGGCCACATGACCAAATTCTTCCCATACTTTTACCAGTTATATTGTATTTATTTGAAAACATGACATTTCCTTTTCTAGATCTAAGTGGTGCACAGAAAACATCACAAATATATAAAGACAAAAGGAAAAGTCAGAGGGAGAGAAACTGGGGAGGAGAAGTGTAGGAAGATTAAGGGAATAAGACAAAAGAAAGAGAATGGGGATAGAGACATAAGGACCAGAGGATGGACAGCAGAAAAGAAAGGTAGCACTTTATCTTTCAAAGGGGCAGATTGAAAAGAATTCAGGATAATCTACTTTAAAGAAAATAATATTGGTAACTTTATGGCAGCTCTACTGAAGTTAAAGACCATTATCACTTCGTACTTTGGCCAAGACAGAAATGAAATGGGAAGCTTTAGAAGTGAACTTTGAAATACATTCCTATTAATTCATACACTTTTGTCCTTGAAGCTGAAATTGTACTCAATAAACCATTTTATTTCCTCTTGAGCTATTTTAAGCAATATTACTGAGCTCTGTGTTGCTCATTAAGGAATTTAGGAAGAGAAGTAAAGAGCTTAAAGAAAGATTACTTTATACGCCGTGAAGAGTTAGAACCATAGCCAGCTGAAGATGTTCAGCAGACCCAGACAAAATGCATCTTCTCTATGAATGCCCCCTTACCCTGGTCACCTGGCACACCAATCTTCGTCATGTCTGAATTCTTCCAAGAGCAGCACTCAGAAAGGCAAATGGAAATTTTAATTTCAAATATTGCCACAGTTTTAACTTAGAGATAATTTATTAGAAATCAGCAGAATATCAGTTTGGGTGCCAATAGATCTTTGAATTTCCTAGTTGTATCCCAAGGCAAAGCAGAGCCACAGTAATAACCCCACATAGATACAGAATCCCTGGCTTGAGGCTACTCTAACTGTGCCTCCATCAAATTTTTTAGACCCTGAGACAGAAATCCTACAAGTCAGCAAGTTGAACTCTGGCCAAGGATAATCCTGTTGTAAGCATCTCAGACAGAACCATTGACAATTACTTTAAACTGTTTACAAAGTTAAAAAATACATTTGGCAAGCAGTCACCAAGATCATGATAACACCATGGAATATTACTTTCATCTGAATTGTTCTTTTGCCTGCTTATAATTTCATTTGGTTTTAGCCTCATTTCTTTCAGAACTGAAGTCTGCTCTCTTCCAATAATTGATGATGCTGAAAGAAGTCATTTCATCAAAATCCAGAGCAGCTGTGGTTTTACATTTGCTAACTTTCTCAACCTGCCATTATCCAGGCTATTGGTCAAACATTCCAAAATGGTTGGACTGTTTCTATCAAGTGGCTTTAGAAAATTTTTATTAGGAAGCACCCATTTTGCCATTATCCCTTTACCATGCCTACCTGAACCCTAGTGAACTGCATAAAGTGCTACACATCCCATAGTTGTAGAGTAGTTGATGCTTCTTACTCCATCCAACTTACATCCGGGTTACAAAAGGTTACCACACATCTTCACTGTGTCCAGTAAAGCTCATGTCATTTTTGCTTGCTAGAAACTGGAGTGGAATGGAAATAATATGGGATTGGTAGGCAGAAAATTTGAATTTGAGAATTAGCTCTATTGTTTGCTCTTTTAAATAACTGCAACATCTCTCCCTCCAGTTCCTAACCTATAAAATGGGAGGACAGATTGTTAAAGTCATTAATCCCTCATGTCACTGTGGAAAGGAAAGATAATGGACATGAAATGGCTTTTCAAATAATTTTTTTCAAAATCTTTAAAAACTTTTGTACTAAGTAGCTAAATTAAGTAACTAAAGTATTGAAAATTTATGAGCTGTGTTTCTGAACCAGCATAACCTAACCTCAGGTAAATTACCAGGGTTAATTATAAAGAAAAAAGTTATACTGTTTTCTATTTCAGGATATCATTATATTTTTCTTTTTTCCTGTGGGAGACTTGCCAAGCCCAAACAGATGGTGTTAGTTTAAAAAAAAAGTAATTTAATAAAGTCAACCTCATGTCGTTTATAACCCATTTTAAAAGCACAAAGCATAAAACCATTTTACTCTTACCCAGTGGCATCAGGTCACTGCTTCACCAAAAAAAAGTCAATTTAGAAGGACTTGTAATTTCATAGCCTCTTCTCAAAAAATACTCTGACTTTAGTCAATAAGGCCCTTTTGAACAGAGAAAAAGTTAAGCAAAGAAAGGTTTCCAATTCTATTCTAATGCTTAAAATGGAGTGGTTGACTTGACATCAAGGACAAAATGCATTTTAAACAGAATGTCAAAACTTTAAAGAAATCCTATGTTACTTCCCAAATCTCCTCTCCTCTCAATACTTTGTAACCAAGCAATGATGCTGCTTCTACTTCTCTTTGGCATGTTGTACCCCATCAACTGGAAACAGGAGCTCTGTTTGGCGAGAATGTCTGTGGTCCTCAGTCAGTGATTGCATTGTCCCTCAGCCTAATGCTTTGTTCCCAGTGGAAATGATGACTTTCAGAATCTACCTAGAAAATACGGCCCCAAGGTAGCAGTGAGAGCTGGTCAAGCTGTGTAGACACACACGTATGGAGATCATTGAATCCAAGTGACTTAAGAGGCACCAACTGTCTACCAAGAAGTCTAACATATTTTCTTCCACAGTGCAATGTAACAAACTGCAAGGTGTCGTTGAGAGAGAAGACCATAACAGGAAAACACTCAGTGTAATAATCTCCAGGTCCAGCCAAGCTGTCATAAAAGGTATTATCTCCACAAACAAAACAGAATCAGATCCTTGGCCAGTGTTGTTCAGTGGTTGGAGCATCATCCTATACTCCAAAAACGGTGGCAGGTTCGATTCCAGGTCAGGGCATATACTCAGGTTGGGGGTTGAATCCTTGATTGGGGCACATGCGTGAGGCAGCCTATCACTGTTTCTTTCTTTTCTCCCTTCCTCTGTCTAAAAATCAGTTAAAAAAACAAAAACAAAAAACAAGCAAACAAACAAAGGCATGGTATAGGGAACAGACTAACAGCAGGAAGGGGGTTAGGGGACTGGATGAAAGAAGGTAAAGGGATTAAGCAACACACACACACACACACACACCATAAGACACATAGATATAGAGAACAGTTATAACCAGAGGGAAAGGGAAGTGAACAGGTGGAGGTGAGCAAAGAGACTTTGCTTGGGGTGATGGGCCCACAGAACAGTTTGTAGATGATGTTTTATTGAATTGTACACTTAAAACCTACATGGTCACCCCAATAAATTCAACAAAATAAAAATTTTAAAAAGAAATATAATGCAAACCTGCCCAAAAGAAAAAACACTCAGGATACACACTTGTTGTTGTTGCTATTAATATAGAGGCTATTTCTTCAAATCTTTTTGAGAAAGGTACATTTTAAGATGATATGATTTATTTCAACATGTGGAAATTTGAAATGTTACTTTTCCTAAGACTCATTTTTCAGCAAAATGTGATTAAAACTGATCAGCATAAAAACATTTAACTGTGTTGCCCTGGCCAGTTTGGCTCAGTGGATAGAGCGTCGGCCTGCGGACTGAAGGGTCCTGGGTTAGATTCCAGTCCAGGGCACATGCCCGGGTTGTGGGCTCAATCCGTAGTAGAGGACATGCAGGAGGCAGCCGATCAATGATTCTCTCGCATCATTGATGTTTCTCTCTCTCTCTCTCTCTCTCTCTCTCTCTCTCTCTCTCTCTCTCTCTCTCTCCTTTCCTCTCTGAAATAAAACAAATTTATATATATTAAAAAAACAATAACATTTAACTGTGGCAAGCATAAGATTGGGCTCTGAACTCTCTCTCTCATTCTCTCTCTCTCTCTCTCTCTCTCTCTCTCTCTCTCTCTCTCTCCTCTCTCCCTCTCTCTCTCTCCCTGTGCTTGAGTGTGTGTCTGTGTATGTACATATGCGCACATATGTGTAATGCACATATGTATTATGTATAATGTTACATCCAGAAAATTTTCCTTGAACGCATTAACATTTCACCATTATAGACTCAATATCACCCATGAATAACTAGGATACATAATAGTCATAGCCAATCTTTTCATGAGCAGAGATGGATTTAAGGTAGAGTAGACAAGAGAAAAAAATAGTGACAGTGTAAAATATATATTAATCCCAGAACCTCAGTTTAATGACTTGTAATTTGTATGCGGCTTTGATATCCTAGGGCCTCAATTTTTTTTTTAAAGTAAATCTGAATAAACCTTTTATAATTTGTTAAAGTGCAGGATGAGTAATGTTAGCAAGAGTTGAGGAAAACAAAACACTAGAAAGATATGTGGAGCTGTCAGTAATTCATCAGGGCCAGCCTATTTTAGCACCTAATAATTTTTTCTGTGCGCCTTCTTTAGAAGAGAACAAATCAGAACGCCAATGCAGTAAATTCTCACAGGGGAAACCATAATTCTATTGATGTGCTTCAAGATGGCTTTTTGTTTTCAATTCTGCAAAAGCAGATCAATAAAACTAATGCAGGTTCTGTCCTAAGATTTCTCTTCTACATTCATAGTTAGGAGACTTGGTAACACTACTTTAACTGATTCAGTGCTGGTAGGCATATGGAGCCAGATTTTAAAGACAACTGGGATATAAGAAGTAAAAAATAATAATAATAATATAAAAATATAGTGCTGGAGGTTGGGGGGGGTGTCATTTATTGATTAAACATGGGAACTCTTGAGTTATGTTACCTAGGTTTGAATTTTAGCTATGAGACTTCAGTAAGAGATTTGACCATTTTGTGTCTCACTTACTTCAAATATTAAATGAAGAGAGTAAGTGGTCAGAGAATTACATGAGATTATTCATGTGAAAACTCTTGGAAGTTCTAGCAAAATCTAAGTGTTTAATAAATGTTAACTAACATTATACTATGATGTGACTCTAATACTCTTGCTCTTTGAGCATATGTGCATGTCCTAGAGACCATTCAAACATAAACAGAAAAAATGATGTCACCTAAGGAAACAATAATTGATGTATTTGACCCTGGCTGAGTGGGTAGCTTGGTTGGTTGGAACATTGTTCTGTACACCAAAAGGTTGTGGTTCGATTCCTGGTCAGGGACCATACCTAGGTTGCAGGTTGGATCCCCAGACGGGGCAATTAATGTTTCTCTCCCACATCGATATTTCTCTCTTTCTCCCTTCCTCTCCCTCTAAAAATCAATAAAAATTTTAAGAAAAAAAAAAAGAATCAATGTAGTATTTAAATGTAGATTTGGACAGGGATATTGGCAAGGAAGTAGTTATGAGGGAAGAGGAGTTTAGAGAGGTTTCTAAAACACTTGTCTTTCTTTTTATTTGCTATGCTTCAAAGAGCTAATGAAAGAAGAAAGTATAACACACATGTTAACCAGACCAAAGAGGCTGAAGGGGAATGTTGAAGCAGTCATAGCTTTCTGCTGCTAACATTATTTTCTAACTAGAGGCCCGGTGCATGACATTCGTGCACTGGGGGTTGGGGGGTGGGAGGGTCCTCAGCCTGGCCTATGCCCTTTCACAGTCTGGCACCCCTCAGGGGATGTCCGCCGAGGGGTCCTTAGCACTGCTGCGGAAGCGGGAGAGGCTTCCACCACTGCCACTGTGCTTGCCAGTTGTGAACCCAGCTTCTGGCTGAGTGGCACTCCCCCTGTGGGAACGCACTGACCACCAGGGGGAAGCTCCTGCATTGAGCGTCTGCCCCCTGGTGATCAGTGCGCATCATAGCGACCAGTTGTTCCGCTCTTTGGTTAATTTGCATATTAGCCTTTTATTATATAGGATGCTAATTTAAATTAGACTTAGTCTTCTTCAAAACAATCCTTATTTCTACTCTCAAACAGGAATGTACTCAGTCTTTTCTATCTACTCTATTCAAATTGTTGACTCATTTCTCTATGATCTCTCCATGCACTCTCTGGAATGGCCCATGCCCTCCTCTCTGACAATTACAGCAGTTAGGACACTCAGGTACCAGCTCTGAGGCCTTCACTTACTAGCAGTAGAGCCTAGAGCACATAACGTATTGTCTGTGCCTGACACTTCACATATTGCCTACGTATTCATTTGTAAAACCAGGTAATATTATTGCTACATGGCATTGTGGGAGGATTCTAAAAAGATAATGCATGTAAAGTGGGTAGCACAGAAAAAGTGAATTGCAATTGCTAATACTATGATTACTATTTTGGTTTTTAACTTTATTTTGTTTTGTATCATTATTGTCAATATGTCAGGTTCTTGCTGGACAGATGTTCTTCCTATTAAATCTATACTGAAGTATTTTAAGCTTCAGCAACTATTCATTGTTCTAAATTTCTAAAATCCTCATGTTCTATACTAGACAATCAAGTTCTTAAAACTTTTCAAGATAGTAAATTGTCATTTCATGGATACATCTCTGTGTGTTCCATATGTCAGCTAGGTATATTCATTCTTCTCATATATTCTTATAAATATAAAATATGCTCATATTAAAAATAACTTATTCATAAATATAAAGTAGTGGACTATACAGCTTCATACTAATGCACGAAATTTCTCATTAGGATGTTGAGGGAAGAAAGGTGTTAGAGGGAATTAGGCTTATTTGCAGCCTCAAGATTATAATTAGATGGAAGTGCAAATGATTTCATAACATAGTTAAACATAAAAATACCAATAGTGCATAATGTATGTTTAGATACATAATGTATGTATGTAACAAAGGTCTCATCACCTTCACACAAGATAAACATGATTCAAAAGTCTGTATGCTATAAAAACTACATTTAATTATATTATTTTTCCTGAAATTAATTTTGAGAGCTGTGTAAAAGGGATTCCTTTAATTTTTATTAAGTTAAAAAATATTTGTCCATAACTTAGAATATTTTCCTCAGCAATTCATATCCTAGGGCTTACATTTAATATATTCAGCCAAAGCTTCCACTTAAAACTTGATAATAGCTCCCATATGAGTGGTTCATAGTACAACTGTGAAGTCAGTGATATTTAAAGAGGAAATTGATAGTGGAAAAATTTAGTAAGAAAATATTTTTTTAATTAATAGACTGTATTTTGGAGAAGTTTCTAGTTTGCTGAAAAATTGAGCAGTAAGCACATAGTTCCTATATGCTTCCCCTTCCCCTTTCATGCATATTAACATTTTTGCACTAGTGTAATAATATTTGACATTGATATATTGTCCTATCTAATAATAGACAAACATGGTAATTAACCATAACTCCGCTATGCTTCCCATTGGCTAATCAGGGAGATATGCAAATTAACTGCCAACCAAGATGGCGGCCCGCAGCCAGGCAGCTGAAGCAAACATGATGCTTGGTTGCTCCAATGATGGAGGAAGCCAAGGTTCCCCGCCTGTCACAGCAGGGATCTTAGCTGCACTCTAAGAAACAATGTTGCAATTATAGAAGCTAAACAAACCCCAGATACCTGCTTTCAGCCATCAGAGCTGGAGCGAGAAGGACAGCAACAGTGTTTCAATTATAGAACCCAAACAAACCCCAAATACCTGCTTTCAGCAGCCGAGGTCTCAGAGCTGAAGCCGGGCCTCAAAGCTAAAGCCGGCTCTCAGCTCCAGTGACAGCTATAGAAGGTAAATAAATCCCAGAATTAAAAAAAGAGAAAAAAAGAGAGGTTGGGAGCTTCAGTTGCAGGCATGGCCCACCTGAAAACGGCCCTCAGCCCCTCATCCAGGCTGGCAAGCACCCCAGTGGGGAAACCAACCCTAAAGGGGATGCAGGCAGCCTGAAAACAGCCATCAGCCCCTCACCCAGGCTGGCCAGGCACCCCAGCGGGACCCCCACCCTGATCCGGGACACAATTCAGGGCAAACCAGCCAGTCCCCACCCGTGCACCAGGCCTCTATCCTATATAGTAAAAGGGTAATATGCAAACTGACACTAACAGCAGAAAGACTGGGAATGACTGGTCACTATGACACACACTGACCACCAGGGGGCAGTTGTTCAATGAAGGAGCTGCTCTCTGGTGGTCAGTGAGCTCCCACATGGAGGAGCTCTGCTCAGCCACAAGCCAGGCTGATGGCTGCCAGTACAGCAGTGGTGGTGGGAGCCTCTCCTGCCTCCTCAGCAGCACTAAGGATGTCCGACTGTAGCTTAGGTCTGCTCCCCGCTGGCAAGTGGACATCCCCTGATGGCTGCCGGGCTGCCAGAGGGATGTCTGATTGCCAGCTTAGGCCCAATCACCTGGGGAGCAGGCCTCAGCCAGCAGATGGTCATCCCCCGAGGGGTCCCAGACTGTGAGAGGGCACAGGCCAGGCTGAGGGACCCCCTACCCCCGAGTGCACAAATTTTTGTGGACCGGGCCTCTAGTTATTAAATAAAGTCCATAGTTTACAGTAGGGTATGCTCTTTGTGTATATTCCATAGATTTTGACAAATGCATAATAAATGACATGTATCCACTATTATAATAGCTTATGGAGTAGTTCCACAGTTCAAAAAATTCTCTGTGTTCCACCTTTCCATTTGTCTCTCCCTCCACACAAACTCCTAGCAACCACTGAGCTTTTAACTGACTTCATGGTTTAGTTTTTTCCAAAATATTATATAGTTAGAATTATAAAGTATGTAGCCTTAAAGCACGCGTGCATGCACACACACACACACACACAAACACAACTTCTTTCACTTAGCGATATGCATTTAATATCCCTCCATATCTCTCCCTCGCTTATATAGCGCATTTGTTTTTATTGCAGAAGAATATTTCATTATGTGATTGTGCTGCTGGTGGAAATAGGGTTCTTTCACAGAGTCTGGAGAAAAAAATGCCAGGGACCCCATGCATAGGCGGATGAGGTGTAGTGGTAAGATCTATTGGAGCCAAAACAAATTGTCCCCAGGTACCCAGTTTCTCACTTACAACCAAGTGGCTCATCCCCAAACTGCTGTGGCAGAGGTCCAGCCTCTGGGGCCTCACTCAGACCCACATTTGTCCTCACCGAGCCCCTGAGGGCTAAGGCCCGGAGATGCAGAACTTCTCTGGGTCTCATTTCCCCATCTGCACATCCTCCCCCAAGGCCTGATGGTGTACCTGACAGCACGGTGCTGTGTCCATGCAGCCCCTGCGGAGAGGGAACACTCGAATGAACAAGCAAATGCACAAGCAAAAGTGTGCTACCAGATGGGCCTTCATTAAGCTTTGATTATATTACCTTGGATGAGGCTTTCTTTCAAACTTACTGATCTGGTTCCTAACCTTTCACAGGCTTGTGCTAAATCCTCCAGCTAACCAATCTTTTTTCCTGGATTTTCCCTTATCCACCGGATCCTTTCCCCAGGTTTTCCCAGGCTAGACAGGGCCCCTTTATGTCACCACTTTGGCTCCTACTGCACATGCTCCCAAATTTTGCTACTTCATCTCATTCCTACTGTGCTTGGGCTTACTGCCTCCTGCTCAATCTTGGCTTCTACTGCCTGGCAACAGAAGTTTCCTTTATCTCTCCCTTGGTAATCCCAGCCAATGGCCCCTTATTCCCTGGGGAGATGGAAAACTGATTCTTCCTGCCCACTTTGGGGATTAAGTCCCCTCAGAGGAGGATATGTCTGTCCCCTGGGGAGCCTGTGAATGCTGTGGCTTGAGAGTGAATCAGACTTAATGTCTAACTCAGCTCCCTAGTTTGTTGGGGTTAACATCTGATTCCATTTGCTCCCTTCCTTTATTAATAACTAGCTAGCTACCTATGCTAACATTGTATTAGAGTTTGTCCATTCACCTACTGAATGCTTCCAATTTTTCAAGTGTCAATAAAGCTGCTATAAATATTTGTGTGTGGGTTTTTGTGAAAACATTCGTTGTCAATTCATTTGAGTAAATGTCAAGGAGCTGTATTAATTATGTATTCTCAACAATGATGAATGAGAGTTCCTGTTGCTCTGCAACCTTGTCAGCATTTGTATTGTCAGGTTTTTGGATTTTAGTCATTCTAATAAATATGTTGTTTTAATTTTCAACTCCCTGATAAAAAATTATGATGAACATCTTTTCATATGATTATAATCTGTTTATATTTTTTGACCAGGTATATGTTCAGATCCTTTGCTATTTTTAATTGAGTTGTTTGTTTACTTTTGTTGGGTTTTAATTCTTCTATGTATAGTTTAGATATCAGTTCTTTTACCATCACTGTTTTACAACAGACTTTATATTTTAGAACAGTTTAGAGTTACAAAAAATGAAAAGATTCACCAAGAGTTCCCATATACCCTAAACTCAATTTTTCTATTTTTAATATCTTGCATTAGTAAAAAAAATAAAAAACATAACTTTTAATAATTCATCACTAGAAAAAATAAAAGTTGAACCAATACCCAAACACTATCCATTTTCAGAAGAACAGAAGGCCCAAGAGTGTCTGCCGTTCAGTACCCTGGCTGCTATTGTTTAGACGCATTTTGCATTCATAGGCCATCTAACTTTAATAGTGTGAGAAATGGCTCACCTGTTCAAATTTCAAATGATGGACTAGGAAGCAGAGGCATGGTGAACATGAGACTTTTAATAACACTCTCGAGAGGCATCCATTTTACAGGTTCACACAAGGCACATGACCTATTTATTTATTTTTAAAATATATTTTATTGATTTTTTTACAGAGAGAAAGGGAGAGGGATAGAGAGTTAGAAATATTGATCAGCTGCCTCCTGCACACTCCCCACTGGGGATGTGCCCACAACCAAGGCACATGCCCCTGACCGGAATCGAACCTGGGACCCTTGAGTCCGCAGGCCAACGCTCTATCCACTGAGCCAAACCGGTTAGGGCATAACCTATTTATTTAGACCTCCTCCAGTTTCTCATTGGCTGAGGACTATTTGGTCACCTATTTCCTAATAGGTCACCTAGGTCTTGCTGCCTCCCAGTGGGTGATTTTAAAACAATGGGCTGAGGCTTCTCTAGTTTCCTCTGCCTTCCTCTAGACTAGAGTAATCTTCCTAGGACACGTGCTATCAGCCATGTGTACAGCTCTCATCCTCTCTCCCACCCCCACATCCTGTTTGCTCTGAGGAAATTCAGCAGCTGCCTGGCCACAGGCTGTTTCTTTTCTATGAAGATAAATGAGAGGCATATTTCTTACAATAGTAATAATTACATCTCAACTAGATTTTAACAATTTTCAAATGACTATAGTTTGTTTCTTTTATTTTTTTTAGGGTTGCAGTAATTGCTTTTCTGTTTCATTAATTAATTAATTTATTTATTTATTATTATTATTTAACTTACCTTTATTGTTGAAAGTATTATAGATGTCCCCTTCCCCCCCCCCCCCATTAATTTCTTATGTTTAGTACATTCTCCATTCTTGGAGAAGTTCTGATTATTATGCAGAAACTGTATAAATAAATCATTGTTCCTGGTGATTTACATTAGTTATTCCACTATGAGCTCAGCATTGAAGGTTGGGCTCTGAATCTGGGATTTCTTTGTACCCCTAGAACTGCAGTCCCGTATACATCTCTGCCATATACCCTAGTCCAAACACATGGATTCCTGCCCACATTACCAGTTTGGATTTAAGCTCTTTTTGGAGGCGAAAACCTTGCTAGTGTTTAGAGACCTAGACATTATCCTTTCCCTTGCCAGCTTCCAATTTTTAAGATCTCAACCATCTCCTCCAGACATTTTATTTTTTTAAATATTTTTATTGATTTCATTGAGGAAGGGAGAGGGAGAGAGATAGAAACATCAACAACAAGAGAGAATCATTGATTGGCAGCCTCCTCACGCCCCACATTGGGGATGGAGCCTGCAACCTGGGCATGTGCCCCGACCAGCAATAGAGCTGTGACCTCCTGGTTCACACTCAACCACTGAGCCACTCCAGCCGGGCTTCTCCAGACATTTTAGGTGAATATTGTCCCCATCTGCTCTCTTTCTGCTTTCAGAACACAGACATCAACTAGGCCTTCCTATTCTTAGGACCCACCTCCCAAATCTACCTCTTTTGGTTGCTAACACTAACTTCAAATTTATGCCCCTTTGACTACATGATTTAAGGACCCAGATTTCTCTAAAATTGGGTATTACGTGTGCAAACTGTGAAGGAAACTGGAATATCCCTATAAACTTAGGATTTCATAGCTTAGTCCATATTGCAGAAAGAAGTAAAGAATATGACATTAAGTCAGAAGCTCATGTGAACAGTGCTGAAGCAAGACTGTGTTTTTAAGTCATATCATTGTTTTAATGGATGGAGCCAGTTGGGAAACCTTTGAAAATCATCATTCAAAATGGAGGTTTGAGCAATCTGAAAACTCTGGCAATTCTAAAGAGTTTTGATTATATATACAAATTTGTTAAAGAAGTATAGAAAAAAACTAAGGGTTTTTCTCATTTTAATTATAGATGGCCAGCAAGGTAATAATTCAGGAATTACAAGAGCAATACATAAAGTATTAGTAAGACAAAGTAATATATAATTTAGTACTTAATTCATTAATACTTTAGAGTTCAAATACAATAGAATTGGAAGAAGTCAGTCAACAAGGAACTAATATTTGATCCTGAAAAAAAATTGGAATAGAATACAGTGGACCTTTATGAAACAATGGATTAATCTGATTAGATGTATTGTGTCAGGAATCAGTCCCTAGTTCTTAAGGCAGGGAAAAAATCAGTCTAAATATTTCAGCATTATGCTGAGGAGTAGGAAATTTGATGAACTAAGGAAAGAGAGCCAAATTAAGAACTATCTTGAAAGTGAGGAAAAGAAGATGAGAATCAATGTAGTCAAAGTATGAAAACATTGATAGATTTGGGGCAGGGGAAAGATGTGTATGTCTTCACATATTACTTCTACTTTATGTACTCTTTTTTCCCTCTGTTAAACTAATATTGATGAGTGTAGTCTAGGTCAGTCAAGTTCATATTAAATTGTAATTGACTGCATCATAGAGTTCTTTGGAAGTAGTTTAAGAGGAAGTTTAGACGGGATTGTCAAACAGATGAAGAATAAATCCTCCACCCCTGACTCACTGCTTTTATCTGCTTTATATTGTCATTCTGTGTCACATTTGTTTGAAACTCATATTTAGCATGTTAGAAGATTACAAACCACAGTTATAGGTAGGAAAGTCAAAAATGCCTAGAATACATTTGGAGCTCAAAAAATATTTTCAAATTAGAGATGTGAGATCTGAAATCCCCCAGACCAAAGATGATTTGCCTAAAAGTTCACAGTATTTGGTAATAGAAGGAAAACTAGCCTCTAGTTCATTTAATTTGGAGGGTCTTATTTTTTTTTCCATGCATGTAATGTGACAGCGCGCTTGCTCCACCCGAGTCTTACTTTTTTTAATTGCTTGAAGTATTGCAAAGAGTATTACATATGTCTCCTCCCCCCCCCCCACTTGACAATCCCCCAGTCACCCCTACCCCTCAGTGTCTTATGTCCATTGGTTATGCTTATATGCATGCATATAAGTCCTTCGGTTTATCTCTTACCCCTCCCCTCCCACCCCACAACCCTCCCCAGCCTTCTGGCTGTAGTTTTACAGTCTGTTGGAGGCTGCTCTGCATCTGTATCTGTTTTTGTTCATCAGTTTATAATGGTCCTTATTATCCATAAATGAGTGAGATCATGTGGTATTTTTCCTTCATTGACTGGCTAATTTCACTTAGCATAATGCTCTCCAGTTCCATCCATGCTGTTGCAAATGGTAAGATTTCCTTCTTTTTCACAGCAGCATAGTGTTCCATCATGTAGATGTGCCAGTTTTCTAATCCATTCATCTGCTGATGGGCACTTAGGCTGTTTTCAGATCTTTGCTATGGTAAATTGTGCTGCTATGAACATAGGGATGCATATATCCTTTCTGATTGATGTTTCTGATTTCTTGGGATATATTCCTAGGTGTGGGATCATTGGGTCAAATGGGAGTTCCATTTTTAACTTTTTGAGGAAACTCCATACTGTCTTCCATAGTGGCTCCACCAGTCTTCATTCCCACCAGCAGTGCATGAGTGTTCCCTTTTCTCCGCAACCTCTCCAGCACTTGTCATTTGTTGATTTGTTGATGATAGCCATTCTGACAGGTGTGAGATGATACCTCATTATTGTTTTGATTTGCATCTCTCAGATGATTAGTGACTTTGAGCATGTTTTCATATGTCTCTTGGCTTTCTGAATGTCCTCTTTTGAAAAGTGTCTATTTAGGTCCTTTGCCCATTTTTTGATTGTATTGTTTATCTTCTGAGTCTTATTTTTTAACTCTGACCCCACATTTACACATTTGATATCATGTTGCCATATAATTGCTTTGAAGAAAAAATATATTTTACTAAATCCATTGGTTAATCCCAGAATAATGGTGATAAAACACCAAACCTGGAATCAAAAATCATTAATTATATTAATCATAATCACAGAACTAATCTTTTTTAACAATAGATATGTTTATGTGTGCTAAATTTTTATGTTAGTCTCCCTTATTCTAAATGGATTTATTGACCACCTCTAGTACCTAAATCAATCACATTTTAGAAGATATATCATCAAAATTTGCATGTCTCATTAGTAGAACTGTCCTGATCCATCATAAAGGTGAATTATTTTTCCCAATTTATTCTAAATTCAATGGCCTCACTTTTTTTTCAAAAACATATCATCTATTACAGGTTCTGGCTATTGTCAAACTAATTTTCTCACTTCTTCATCACTACTTGGTGTGTTTTGTAAGACATTTTAGTACTTTACAAAAAGAAACTACTTAAATCACCCAGCCACCATAATTTATTGGCCACAGTCTATATGCAAGGTAGTGGGCCAAATACTGCAGAGTAAACACAAAACAAAGTACCACTGTTGTGACTTTGGAAAAACTATCTTAGAGTGTGAGGTAAAGATATTCCAAGGACTTACAATGCACCTTTAGCCCAAGGCAAGATAAATTCAAAATTTAAAAAACAGGGTATAGAAGGGACATAGTATAGTTTATAGTTCATATATTCTATCACTCTTATCTGTCCTATTCCCACCTGCATCAAGCTTTTTCATTACCATACTAGAGGCCCAATGCACAAAATTCATGCAAAAGTAGGCCTTCCTTCCCCCAGCTGCTGCACCATCTTCCCTCTGGCCGCTGGCAGGCACCCAGGACTCGGGCTTTCCTCATGGCCCTGGCTTCATCCCGAAAGGTCATCCAGAAGGACGTCTGGTGTAATTAGCATATTATGCTTTTATTATTATAGAAGAGTTGTCTATGTTTTATTAGATACTAGTGTGTGTTACATGTTTATTCTGCTATAAGCCCTCTGGAAAAATCTTAAAACTCAGAGGATATCAAATTGGGCTGAAATTCTCTGTCACCATGGACAGAACATGACCTCTCACACATTTTTCTGTAATTCATTGACTTTTATTGTCAAAGATAAGTTAGATCAGAAAAGTAAAGATACTGCCTCCATAAAGTCATTTTTAAAATATTCTGCTTTTGCTGATCTAAGAAATATCTTTTACCTTAGGATAGTGCCATATTACCATGTATTTTTAATATTTATCCCATCTAGCATCAATTTATTGATCAGAGGAAGTGAGGCCATAAATGTAATACAGGCAAAGGTCATTCCAAAGATGATACAAGGCCATTCCTACAGAAATACTCACAACTGTAAACCTACTTTGCCCACTTTTGTAAAAAAGCACACAGTCCATACAAGTCATATAGCACTATGAGGATGCATATAAGTTAAAGTTTGAAAAACTGATACCCAAATGACTATGACAAGCCTTAGAATACCATCTACATTCTGGTCTCTGCTATCTTTATCTTTCCAGTACTTACTGTCCCTATTCTTCTTGACTTTTATATACCAACTAGAGGCCCAGTGCATAAATTCGTGCACAGGTGGGGTCCGGCCAGCCTGCCCTGATCAAACCGATTGGGGACAGGGCTGGCCAGGGGGAGGGGCTGCAGGTGGTTGTCTGGCTGGCTCCACCCCTGGTCAAACTCTAGGTCAAAGGGGCAATTTGCATATTAGCCTGTTATTATTTAGGGTCATTGTTAAAAGTCCTTGCACACAGGTGTATTGCACACCCCCACTTTGCCTTTCCTAGTGAGTCATCTCCATTCCTGTTTACCCATCCTGACAAACGTTCCCTCATCTTTTAAAATTCATTAAGATTCATCTTACTACAGTGATGTTTTAAATTTCCAAATTTATCCTCTCTGGTCCTCACTTTCAAAGACATATTACAGTCTTTATTGTATCTCTTAGGCTCGTGACACAAAGCCTGAATCAGAGTAGAAACCTAAGAAAATGGCGTTTGAGTAAATTATTGTTTCTTTGACATTAAAAATTAACATTTAATATATTACATCTATAAATAAACCTTGTCTTTTGGCCCTGGATGGCAATTCCACCACATATCTGTTGGCCATGTTTGCTTCTCAAACTCCAAACAGAAGTCTATACAAATCCTGAGCACCGACAGTCTCCAGATGTTGCTTCCAGAAGCCAGCAACTCATCTTCATAGCCTATTCTCAACTCTAACTGCTTTCCATTACATATTCTCTCCTATTAAAGAGTCTCTTTAATTTAAAAGTCAAACATATCAAGCCTTCTGTCCTGCTTCACAGGATATAGGGAACATTATTCCAAGGCCTGTGGCTTAATAGGTAGATGAGAAAATGACTCTTCTCCCTCAATGTAATGTATCAATGATTTCTAAGGATGATTTAGTCTAACACTTCACAAGAGGCTGAAATATTTGCCAATGTTTCTGTTTCCTTTAAGAGAATTGTAAATTTTAGAGCACAGCATTGCCTCACTTACTTATAATTAGTCTTGGCATTTAAAACAAAAGTCATTTAAGCCTTAATATGACCTTGAGTAGTCTCCTGGTATCTCTTTTCTTCAAAAATCCTTTATATTATATATACAGGGGTGGGCAAAAAGTAGGTTTATAATTGTATGTGAAACACAGTTTATTCTTTTATTATTTATTAATTATTGTATTATTCTCCATATGAACAACTGTAAATCTGTCATTGCCCACCCTGACATATGTCAAAATGAGAAGAAAGACCCTTAACACTGATCAGATTACATTTGGGGTTTTGTTTGTTAGTTTGTTTGTTTGTTTTTGTTATTTCAGAAGAAGTTATTAAGCCCATTCTATAACTTATTCCAGGTATGGGGATAAGGAATAATGACTTCCCCAGGATAGAATCAGAATGCCAATGTCTTACCCCTATTTATTCTTTTACAAATTCCTGACATCTGAATCTTAGGTTTTCAAAAGACTGAAACCTCCCAGGTTTCAAACAAGAACACAGTTTTTAAAATAACGTAAGTACCATTTAGTCTGATTTATAATCTATGGAGATTACCAAAGAAGGCAAAGAGTTCTTCTGGCATAAAATAGAGGGGCTGGAAGTTCTGAGAGCAGCGGAATGGAAGACTAGGATCTCAAGTTAAGAGAGTGAATTGAGAAGTGCTAGATAAGTGACCAGAAGGGAGCCTGCAACTGTCATTTAAATGCTCATAAATAATTGATCAGAGTTTTGGGTAGTGGCCCATCCTGTCTTCGTAGCACCTGTGTCAAGAGACCTCACTAACTGTACAATCTGAACCCAAACTCTCAGATAATCTATCATTATGTTACTGTGGTAGGTAGACTACTACCTCTACCCCCCAAAATAATCTCAAATATTAATTTTAAAAACCTTTGAATAAGTTATGTTAAATGGAAAAAAGAGAATTCAGGTTGTAGAAATGATTACAGTTACTAATCAGCTGACCTTAAAACAGAAATAGTATCCTGAATTACTCAGGTGGGCCCAAAGTAATCATAAGAATCCTTAACAGTAAATGAGACAATTAGTAGAAGAACCAGAGATATGGAAGTGGCCAAAAGACCCAAGTCAATATTGCTGGTTTTTGAAGACAGAGAAAGGGAACCATGAGGCAAGCAGAGCAGGAACCCTGTAGAAGCTGGAAAAGGCAAAGACATAGAGTCTTCCCTGGAGCCTCCAGAAAGAAACCCAATCCGTTAGTCTTCTGATCTATACAACAAAAGGATAATAAATTTGTCTTAAGCCACTAAATTGGTAGTGAACTTCTACCGCAGCAATAGAAAACCAATACAATTACAAATGGCAGGAATTTTCCTTCGCCTCCATAACTACTTCATGAGGAGTCTTTTTCCCAGTTCCACATAGGACAATTCTAAGAACAAAGGAAGTCTCTAGTCACTTAGCAGAAGAGTATACAGAAGATCCTGAACTTGTACTGGGGGATGAAACTGAGCTTACTCACCACACAATCACAGGATAGTGATAGTGAGGTAAGGACTCCTGATTTTATTATGGAAATTTGTTCTGTCTCAACTTTACACAACACACAAATCACCTGTATTTACACCCATCCTGTCCTTCTCTGTGCCATAATTGGGGATTTACTACTTTTCCACTATCTCCTTATGATAAGTGGAACCCCATTCTCTTCTACCTACATAGGCACTTGACTGAATTTATTACTTTTTGTTCTACTGTGTATTTAATCCCTCCCTCTGGAATGAAAGCTTCCTGTGGTGATTTTTAAACATTATCAAGTCTCTTTCTTTACCAAACAAAACAAAACCCTTCTTTCTGTTTCCTACCCTATCTCTATCTAGTATTTTGGGGTGGGGGGAGGTGTTCTCTATAATAGGAGCACTGCTATTTCATGGGTCTATTTGTCATCTCCCTTTGTTTAATTCAAACCTTGAGCCACAATTCACTAAAAAGTGACCAGTGACCACTATGCCACTAAATCCAATGGAGCAATTGACATTGCTAACTTCTCCCAATGTCTTCAAACACTCCTTTGTCCAACCATTTGTAAAGGAATTCTTTATCTAAAAATACGATTTTTCTCTCCATTTCACTTGATTATTAGTATACACATCTCAGATTGGTACTTACATAGAGAAACATTGCTTGATTATGTATAATCCTTCCATTATATACTTACCTCAGTAATGTTTTTAAATATAGGTTTGTGATTATTTGATGAATCTGTCTTTCCTAGGCAAATGTACACTCCTTGATGTCAAGACCCATGCCTGTCTTTATTACCATTATGGTTACAATTCCAAAAACACTGCTAACAGAAATCCCAAGAACATTGATAGGCACTCGTGAGAACGGCCGGGGAGAGGTCAATGGGGGGAAAAGGAGACATACTAACACTTGAAACAATAAAGAATTTAAATTAAAAAATAAAAAATATTTCTTTAGTGAAGAATAAGTTTCAAGATAGAAAAATACATATGTACCTAGAATAAAAGAGTGATAAATTAATAACACTTGCTGAATAGTAGTATGTGGTAAGAACATGCTGAACACTTTGTTGGTTCATCTTCTTTAGTCTTTTAAATGACTCAATGAAAATAGTAGTTCCATTATATAGGTGAGAAAACTAATATTTGGAGAGGAGAGATAAATTATCTAAGACCTTAAAAGCGGCAACATCAAGACATGGAATTTAGATATACTTAGTCCAAAGTTTATGCTGCATGGTCTCATCTTGTCTTTATTTAAAATGTTGATGTTTTGTTCATCATAAATTTTTGAAATTTTAATTTAAAAAATATTGAATTAAATTATTTTGTTTGGTAAATGTGTTTTGGGGCCCCCTTAAATTTTGCACCTGAGACAAGCATCTCACGTATCTTACTTATACCATCCTAATCTGGCCCTGCTCAAATTATAGAGTTTGGTCAAAATGTTTATTCTGAAAGCGAGCTATACATAGAATTAAGCAGTAGAAGTCAGTCTCTCTTAGGGGAGAAACCAATATTCGTAACCTAGATAAAAAAGATGAGAAAGGGTTTAATAACAGACTTCATTTCCCAGTAAGGGAATGACTAGTGATCTGAAGAAACAGTGACAGACGATTCTCTACTATGCCAAGGGCAGAAGAAGAAGGGGAAAAACTTCCAGAATTTTCTATGAAGACATAAAAATATGTTTATGTTTGGCACAAACATCACATCCACCACATTCTGTTGGTCAAAGCAGGTCACAAGGCCAGCCTACATTCAAGAGGAGGGCACTATACTTCACCTCCTGATGAGAGGGCCTGCAGTGTGTATTTAGATAGGAGAAGAGCCCCGGCTGCTTTTTGCCCATAGTCTACTGCTAATAGCAACACTAGTACCATCACACTAGTACCAACCCTAGTACCATTACTAGCACTGAGTTAATTAGTTATTTATTTGTAAACTTTTTATAATTTTGTTGGCAAATAACAGTAAATTGCTCTTTTACTTTTCTTGATGCTTAGTAGTGAACCTCATTTAGATAACTGGAGAAAACACATTCCACCACATTTTAATTGTCTTCAGGGGAGAAGAGATAATTCTCAAATAAGAAACACTGCAGTTTTTTTTTTTGTTTGGTTTTCCTGGTAGAAGGAAAACCCACAACTATCTCTAATCCCCTGTCTGTCCATTTAACAGATGTAGGTCCATTTTCTCTTGGAGACATGTGATCATTTGGTTTGGCTCTATTGTCTGTGTTAGGAAGGCCACAGGCAAGGCAGAAATGATGAGATACTAAACTGAGAAAATCTGCTGAAGTCTTCTCACTTAAAAATGCATTCTCTGAGCAACCATTCATGTCTCCAAGGGTAAGTAAAAATATTTTAGAACTACCTGGGAATGGTCTAAACAGGTGGTCTTCTGGTTCCAGTCTCCTGCACACAGTTTTCCTGTCCGCCGCAAAACTGAAGGGATGAACCAGGGAAACAAGTTCTCTCAGTTTACTGCCTCAAACAAGGTTCCCTTATTAATGAAAATTATCATAGAAAAAAACGTTGTTTTTTTTTTCCTTTCCATGCATTGTTTATGTACCTGTTTAAATTTCAAATTTGAACCAACCACTAGAGAAATAAGAATGCTTGAAGTATATGGCAAAAACCTCATAAGGTGAAGCCTGATTTATCCAGAAGCATAAATGCTGAATTATACACCTCCCACCTATTCTAAATGGAACTGCCCACTTCTTTGTGGGACTGCCCACAAGGTGTCTAATGAGTTCTATGCCGGTGCTCATTTAACAAGAGAAGAAACAAAATACAGCGTCAGTGAAACCTGGGTACATTTTGTTTTTGCTTTGTTTCAGAGAGCTGTCAGATATTTCAGCCCAATCTTATAAGTTGCTGCTTCCCTTTATTGCAAGTCGACTTCAGAATTTTAGTTACCTCTCACTACAAAGGGTTTCAGTTTACAGGGTGGCAGGAAGAATGAAGATCGATGGTTGCTGGGTCTGGTTGGTCATACCAATTTGTACTGCAATCTAGGTGCCGCAGTCTCTGAGATGTGAGTTTAAATGTGTGCCTTGCAGCTTGAGGAGAAAGATGTGGTCTGCATACAGCTGTAGATCAACGCTGCCAGTTTATTCACAGGATGAGGCATCCATCATGCTTGTGCATGTGGGCATTTTGTGAGGTAGAAAAACAAAAGGAAAAAAAAGGAGAGACAGGGGATGAGAGAAGGAAAGAAGGTTCAAAGGGAGGGAAGGGAAAAAGGAAAGAAGGGAGGAAGGAAAGGCGGGGAGGGATGCAGAGATATGATCTTTTTGTTTTCTTAGAACAGCACAGCTAAATATTTTGGATAATAAATCATGATTCCTTCACAGAAAATAGCATCAGTCAAACATATAAAACAATATCAATACTTAATAAAAATCTAGTAACTAATTTTCAATGCATATTGGATAATAAACTTACCCAATATTTCCACTGGTAAATATTCCTAGTTATTCTAAATTAATTGCTTTTTTAAAATCTTGCTTTTGAGACACTTCTTATTTGCTGCATAAAGTGCCCTGATATTGCAATTTTAAAATATTTGCCTTTGAGGGATTTCATTATTCAGAATTTAAATTTTTGTTTCCAAATAACCACAGTAAATTTGTAGTGAAGGTCAAGCACCCTTCTTATTTCTCATATTTAAAAAGTGAGCAGCACGACGAGGAAGGTTTAATTTTATAATTGAAACCACATTCCAACTTACAGTGATTCAGTTTCTTGCTTAACCTGAGCCTGCTCATAGAACATGATACTTTACACATGTGATTGTTTTTAATTGCTTGTTTTCTTGTCCCATGAACCCCTGGGGAAGGGAGGTCAGAAATAATATTTTCTTTGTAGTGGAGGAAAATATCTGTAGCTCATTTTATAGAAACAAAGCTTGACTCTTTGGTATCAGGTATATTTGAACTGGGGATATCTATTGAGGGGAGAATGCAGTTCGCAGGCCAGAATTTTCCCTACTTAGTGTCTTTTTGTTTACTTGTTTCTTCAAGGTAAATACTTTTCAAAGAAAATTGTTTTTTCTTTTAGTGTGGGGATGGATTTAAATTCAGTTAGTGGAATTGAATGCTAATGTAATAAATTAATATGATCTTGAAAAATAGATATCTTATGCTTGGGGCAGGTTTCAGATACTAGGCACAGACTAATCATCTTTAAGATGGGAAAAACTTAGTTTTTGTATATATAAGGCTAGTCTTACTGCTTATTTATTTAATAAAGAGGAATTCTGTGTATTTGAAGTATATAATTAAGAAAGTTACTCTTTCTCTAAAACAACCAATCCTCTAGGTTAAAGTAACCTCTGATGCTAAAGAAGAGAGGTCATAGGAGAGTTTAAATTGGTAATTGAACAGTATATAACCTCAATCCAAATGAGAGATGTCGTTCCTCTTCACTCATCAGTTCTAAGAAGAGAAGTTTTTAGGTTTATTCAGATATATAAAAGTAAATCACACTTTCACACGCTATTACTGTTATCTGTCCCATTCCAGAGATGAGAATAATAAGGCCCAAAGCGAAAGGGCATTTATCTTTGGTCAAGAGCTGTCTGCAGTGATCAATAATCAGTGATTCATGCTTAACTAAACATCATAGCCATTAGCTTAGAAATATTTGCAACAGCCCATAGTCTGCTTATTCAGTCATTATTCTGTATTCTCTGTCTCCAAAGAATCATTTAAATCATATTCTGTGATTATGTTAAAAGCTAGTTTAAGACCTTTAAAAACCCTAAATACTGTAAAGAGAATGCAGCCACACACACTCAAACCGTGACCGGTACTAAAGTATTAGGAATTCAAACATTTCTTATTTTTCTCATAAAGACTTTGATATTGTTTAACCATACACAACATGATTTTTAAAAGATTTAGTGTTCTTGTTTGCTGGGTCTGAAGCACAACCTTGACTTGCCTCTTGGGTATTCCAGAGTGACAATCTCCATCCCATTAACACTGCAGTAGCATCAGATTTAACATTTAATCTCTCTTTCCTTTCTCATCATCTTCTCGAATATTTTAATTAGGAATCATTTTAATAGAAAAATTTGAATTATCTAATATAGTCTTTAAACAACAGCTCAAATAAAGAAAAAAATATTTGCCCTTAAATGGAATTGTCAGCTTTGCTGAGCATTCAGAGTAGCTAAGTATATGGTGCTACTCTGAATTATCCCTTTAGTTTTCATTAAAGCATTATATTAAATAAGTTAAATATCTCTGCTTCTAATTTAAAATGGTAATGAGAAACTGAAAATAAAAGGCAGTGCAATGAGGAATATCAGAAACATGCACGTCAGATTTAATAAAAGGATTCTTTATCTTTGCTTTAGTTTTGGCTTTATTCTTTTGACCAAAAAGAACATTGGAATCTTGATCTGAAAGATAAGGCCATAAAATGCAGTGTAATGGCTTTAGAGATGCATGTATTTGTTCACATATTACTTGATATTGCAATTTAGAATCTATTAGAAAACCAAATTTCTAAAACCTATTAAAAGTTGTAATTAATAATTCTACCTGAAACAATTTAATTTTTTCCATCATTATTCTAAGTATTATATGAAGATATGTTTTAATCAAATCACTTTGATCTAAAATTTGCCCATCTTTCTTATTTTTATAAATTTTACTATATGGTAAGTGATGTTTATTTATATATTGTACATTATCTAATATAAAATGGTTTAATATAAAATGGCTTATCCAAGACTCCACATGAGAAAGTGAACGTCATTACTGCCAAATTCCCTCAGAAGACATAATCACTATGATGTATTAAGGCATAGTGTCTTTAGACTGATCACTAACACTATATAGTTTTTTTAAACATATCTTAGAGAAAAATTGCATTAGAAGAAATTTGTGTAAAAATATAAGGCAGTAAAAAATAGGTTAGTTATTGTTTGAGATGTCAGTTTCAACTGACTAAAAAAACCCAACTGACAAACACCATTAATGGTTTAGAACTGGGGGATTGGTAAGTGGATTATGGCCACAAGAGGGCAGCAGATGGTCTGAATGTAATGAACTGAGCTGATGAATGTGGAATAATTACAGTAGTAAAGGTTTTTCAGTTTAGAAAGAGTAGTTTCCACCCTGAATATATGAAAAAGAAAGGAAGGTAGAAAGGGAGGGAGGAAAAGTAGAGGAAGGAAGATATGTCAAGAAGGACAACAAATAAAGAAACACAGGTACTGTTTGTTTTAAACACATTTGTTTTGTTTGTTTGTTTTTAAGATAGGGTTACTGTGTGTGTGTGTGTGCGTGTGTGTGTGTGTGTATGTGCACGAGCACGTATGTATATTTCACCAGTAGATAAACTGCTGCTCAGCTGCCTAAAGCCAAAATAAATAGAAACTACTAATTCTGCCCAAAGGTGCAATTATTGGTAAATACCCTCCACTACAAAACAGGAGCTTTTATCTGTACAGTTTCCTTTTCTCACATACCATCATTTTTTCCCTCCTGAATAATTAACTCCATCAAAACACCAGTTTTGTAAAATTGAAAAGCATAGTCCACCTGGTTCTGCCCTTCTCCATAGTCCTAACCCAGGACCAGAAATTTCATTTTTCTAAATTTTATGGTTTTTGCAATCATTTTCAATTATTTCCTGTCACAGGCCAATTTTATTAGCTATACTACTAGCGAATTCAAGTCTTTATATTAATTAATCTCTCACAGTTCTTCCCAGGAGACACAAGAAAATAAAAAATACATAACTTATTTATTGGCTCTCCCTATACAATTAATCTACCATTAAACCACCTTCTCCTGTTTACTAGGTTTTGCCTTGGTAAAATTGAGTTAGATTGAAATCATATCCAGGCTTAAAATGATATAAAACATTGCATATAGTGAATGCAGACGATTGCACCTTTCTTCAATGGAGGCACCATTCATTCATTTTTACAAGTTGGCACATCCTCATTAAATAAATGAATCCTTAGAATGTCACACAAGAGATACTACTTCTGATTCAGCTCTGAGTTTGGATTATGAGTCACAGAACAGGTCTAGCTCTCCAATTCATTATAAAATTATATCATTTAAGTCTCATTAGTATTTCTAATAGTGAATATTTGCCCAGGTCTCAATTATGTGGGCTCAAAGATCAAGAAAAAAAGAAAGACAATTTAGAAAATGTGTCTTACTATATCGACCAATATGTACCAACAATCATACCAATGTGACAACATTCATTTGGTATATATTCAATTTATCCTGCTTCCTCACTCAGTCACTTAGAAAGCTTTATAAAAATACATGAGTAATCATTGGAAATATAGTATTACCCCCTATTTTTTCCACATGTTTTCTAGCAGATAGTCTTGGCTATGAGCAAGAAAGTGACAAAAGAGTGGGCATCAAAGTGGTAAAAAGGTTTTGTGAAGAAACTATATAACTCATAAAACTCTAGTAAATAACCCATAGTTCACTATGAGGAGAGAGCATCCTTTGTTCAACTTGCTAACTTTGGGAAAAATAATGAACACATTATATACCATGTATTCTTCTAAGTACTATATATATTACTCACTTTACACTTAAAGCAACTCCATAATTTGGTCTTACTCTTACTATATCAGTTTTATAATGGAAGAAAATAGGACAAGGAGTGTAAAGTAACTTGCCTAAGGTCATACAATTAGAAATTGGAAAACCAGTCTTTTATAAGTTTTGGTCTCCTAGGTAGGAAGAATGAGGAGAACACAAGCCACTTTGACTAGAATCATACTTTATATTCATCCCTTTCAATTAAGAGGATAGGAGATTTAGCAAAAATAATTAGAGGCTACTAAAATCAGTAAATTTAAAGTAGTTGCTTGGACCATAGAAAAGGGGTTATGAGTTTCAAAATGGAGCTTAAGAAATTAGCTCACAGTTGGCTAACATAATTCTTAAATCCTATCCTAGATGTTTCATGTGTTTGTTTTTACTTTTTATATTAATTTTCCTTGAACTTTTGCCTTTGGTGTGTTTCTACTCAAAATCCTTAAAGCAGGGTGGAAGGTCAAGGTGGCAGCATAGGTAAACATGGCATTTGCCTCCACTCACAACCACATCAAAATTACAATTAAAATACAGAAAAATCATCTTCAGAACCTCCTGCAATCTGGCTGAATTGAAGCCTGACAACTAGAGCATTAAGGAAGCCACATTGAGACTGGTAGAGGGACGGAGGTAGGAACAGGCGGGTCTGACACCGACGTGTGGCATGTTAGTGTTGGGAGGGATATCTTGGTGGCAGAGGTCCCCCATGAGGAGCAAGGGGTCCTAGCCCCAGACCAGACCACCAGCACAGGATTCCAGAATAGAAGTCCCCACGACTTTGGGTTGTAAAAACCATCACTGATTTGAGATGGAGGGGTGCTGAGATTCCCAGTCAATTCTTCTTAAAGGGCCAGTGCACAGACTTACTCAGACCCTCCCTTGGAGCTCCAGCACTGTGGCAGAAGCTTGAAAGGATCCAGGGACATACAGGGAGGAACTAAATTACCTGGCATCAGGGCAAGCACTGGGGGCAGCTTTCTCCCATTCAAAAGTGCTGGCAGAGGTCATTGTTCCTTTCCTGAGACCTCCCCTCCACAGAGCAGATGGGTACAAGAAAGCTGGAAGGGTTTTGTAAATATCAGAAAAAGTAGACTTTAAAACAAGGAGTATTATGAGAATAAAAAAAGAATAATTCAACGATGGAAGAGTCAACTCATTAAGAGAACCGAAAAGTTCTAAGTGTGTATATACCCAGTAACAAATATTCCCAAACAACTACAATGTTGGAGTATAACACTCTCCAACGTTGCAGTTGGAGACTTTAACACTCTTGACAGAAAATATGGAACAATATAGAACTGAACAACACTGTCTAACTGACATAATAAAATACTCCACTCTACATCCTCAGAGTACACATTATTTCCAAGAACCTATGAGATATTCATAAAGAGAAACCATGAGGATCAATAAATTTAAGAAGATTAAAATCATAAGAGTACATTTTCTGACCAGATTAAAATTAAAAGTCAGTAACAGAAAAAAATATATAGAAAATCCCTAGTATCTGAAAATTATAAAACACAAGTTTAAAGAAATCATAGCTCAAAAAAATTACAAAAAATTAGAAAATATTTTGTACTGAAGAAAAATGAAACCAAAATATGTCAAAATGTGCAAGATGATGCTAAAGTAATGTATATAGAAAAAAAATGTCATTTGAATTTTAAATGCTTAGAATAGAAAAGAAGGGTCTAAGGCCAATGATATAAATTTTCACATGAATAACCTAAAAAGGAAGAACAAATCAAGCACACAGTAAGAAAAATTAGAAAATATTAAAGATATAAAGGGAAACAAATATAATAGAAAATAAACAAAGGATGGAGAAAATCAATGAAACTTTGCAAAAGACCAATAAAATTGATAAACCCCATGCTAGATTTATTTTTAAAGAGAAAAAACGAGATAACAATGCTGTCATTGAAAGATAGGATATAGCATATTTTATAGACATTAAAAGCATAATAAAATAATCACATAACAGTCATGCTAATAAAATTTAAAACTCAGCTGTAATAGTTTGGTTCCTTAAAAGACACACTACTAAACTGATTCCAAAAGAAATTGAAAATCTTAGAATTCATGTATCTACTAAAGAAATTGAATTTTAATTAAAACTGTCTCACAAATAAAAGACAAGGCCCAGTTGTCTAAATTAATCAATTTTGTCAAATATTCAAAGATAATTGAAAAGAAAGACAACCTTTCAGTGAATTTTCTAAGGAAAGTATTCCCCTGTTACCAAAGTCAGACAAAGACATTATAAGAAATTCAAAATGTCCCATAACCACCTTCATGAACATAGATGCAAAAAAGCTTTCACCAAATACTAGCAAATAAAAGCCAGTAAGGTTTATGTCAAGAATGCAAGTTTGGCTTAAGACTAAACATATAATTCAAGGACTATAATGATATGTAAATGGCAGAATTTTCTTTTTTTAACACTAAATAATATTTATTGTATGTATATACCACATTTTCTTTATCCATTTATATGTTGATGGACACTTGGTTGTTACCACATTTTGCATATAGTGAATAGTGCTAGAATGAACATAAATGCAGGTATCTTTTGATCTTGACTTCAGTTATTTTGGATATATAGCCAAAGTTGTATTGCTGGATTATTTTTAAATATTTGAGAAACTTCCATATTGTTTTCCATAGTTTCTGTCCCATTTTACATTTCCACCAACAGTGTACAAGGGTTCCAGTTTCTCCACAACCTTACCAACACTTCTCACGTTAAGTAAAATAGGCCAGTCACAGAGGATAATACTGCATGATTCCTCTTATAAGAGGTACCTAAAATAGTCAAACTCATAGAAGCAGAAAATAAAATAGTGGTTGCCAGAGGCTATGGAGTAGGGGGGATGGAGAGGTGTTATTCAATAGGTTTAAAGTTTCAGTGATGCTAGATGAATACGTTCTAAATATCTCCTGTACCACACAGTGGTGCCCAGAGTTAAAAATATAGTATCTGCACATCAACATTTGTTAAGAATGTGGTTCTCCTATTGTATTTCTTACCTTTCTACTCGAAAAAGAGATACAGGGTGCTTGGTAGGTATTAGATATCTCTGTTATTTTGATTGTGGTGATGGTATCATGAGTGTTTGCATATGTCCATATTAAGCACATTGTTCACATTAAATATGTCCAGTTGTTTATACATCAAAGAACTGCTGAAAATAATAATAACATAAACTATCTCAAGTATTGCTGTAAGTTTTGAATGAGGTCATGCTTGTTACACGCTTAAAAATTACACAATAAAATGAATAATTTTAATTAAAAAAATAATAAATGAGTTTAGTCAGTTTTCAGAATACTAGGTCAATATACATAAATAATTTATATGTCTACATCCTAGAAAAAAAATGGAAATGAAAAATTAAAAAATATATTTACAACATCACAAATCATAAAATATTTATGAATAAATTAGCAAAGTTTTTGTAAGTCCTGCACAATGAAGCCTATAAAATGTTACTGAGAAAAATGTAAGAGCTAAATAAGTGGAGAGAAATACCATGTTGATGAACCAGAATATTCAATATTATTGAAATATATATTCCCCCCTCCACACTGAACTCTAGAATCACTCAATTATAAATAAAATTTGAGCATTTTTGGTAGAAATTAATAAATAGACTAAAATTTATGTAAAAATTTAAAGGAATAAGAATAATTAAACAATTTTGATTAAAAAATAGAACAAAAGTGAAAGCATTATACTACTTGATTTCAAGACTTACTCTAAAACTACAAAATCAAAACAATGTGGTAATGGCTTAAAGAGAGACAGATCAGTGGAACAAAAGAAAAACTCTAGAAATAAGGCAATAAATATATATTTACTTGAGTTTTGATAAGTTGCTAAGGTAATTCAATAGTAAAAAGATAGTGTTTTTACAAAAATAGTGATGGAAGAACTGAATATCAATATAAGAAAGAAAAAATCCTAAACACTCAAATCTTACCTTACACCACATAAAAAATAACCTGAAATAAATCTAGAACTAAACATATAATAAAAACTATAATATTTCTAGGAGAAAATCTTTATGACCTTGGGTAAGTCAAATATTTATTAGAGTTCAAAAAAAGCAATAACAGAAACAACTAATAAATTGAGCTTCGTGATATTTAAAAATTCTTCTTTGAAAGACATTCTTAGGAAAACTAAAAGGCATGATACTAACTAGGAGGACATACTTGCAATACATATTTCTGAAAATGAGCTTATGTCCAGAATATTTGAAGAAATCTTCTGTATCACAGAGGCAGAGCTGCCTCAAACAGATTGTCAAACTGCAGCGGGAAGGCCGGGGAGGGTTGGGGGGCAGGAGGTAGGGGGGTAAGAGATCAACTAAAGGACTTGTATGCATGCATATAAGCATAATCAATGGACATAAGACACTGGGGGATAGGGGAGGCTAGGGGACTGTCTAGGGCGGGGGGGAAAATGGACACATATGTAATACACTTTGTAATACTTTAAGCAATAAATTAAAAAAAAAGAAATCTTCTGTATCAATAAAAATACAAAAAGAGGGAAGGCAAGGGAGTGTGAGTGGGTCTGAAGAGATCAAGCAAAGAACTTGTATGCATATATGCATAACCCATGGACACAGAAAATAGGGTGGTGAAGGTTTAGGGTGGGAAGCAGGGGTGGGCTAGATGAGGTCAATGGGGGGAAAGGGACATATGGTGGGATCGTGCCGGCGGTGCCGGTCCGTTGGTGCCTGGCCCATTCTCTGGAGATTGGACCTGCAAGACTACTGAGGGAGTGAGTGGCTGCCGTCAGGCTTGTGGGTCGCTGGGATGGGTCGGGTTGGTCAGCTGAGTGGCACTCCCACTGTGGGAATGCACTGACCACCAGGGAGCAGCTCCTGCATTAAGCGTCTGCCCCCTGGTGGTCAGTGCATGTCATAGCAACGGGTTGACCAGTTGTTTGGTCATTTGGTCGTTTAGGCTTTTGTGTGTGTGTGTGTGTGTGTGTGCGCGTGTATGTGTGCGTGCGTGTGTGTGAATGTGCGTGTGTGTGCATGTATGTGTGCGTGTGCGTGTGTGTGTGCGTGTGTGTGTCTGTGTGTGTGTGTGTGTGTGTGTGTGTGTATACTAGAGGCCCAGCATATGAAATCATGCATGTGTAGGGTCCCCTAGGCCTAGCCTGTGATCAGGGCTATGTCCACTACCCTGCAACGCTCCACGACGCCCTGCGACGCTCTGCTAAGCTGCTCGCTGCCACCCCGGGACACTCCACAATGCTGCCGCCGCCCTTGGACACTCCGTGATGCTGCCGCTGCCCTGGGGTGCTCCGTGATGCTGCTCGCCATTGCCCCAGGGCGCTCTTCAATGCTGCCGCACAGCGATGATGCTCGCCACTGCCCAGCGATGATGCTTTCCACTGCCCTGGCATGCTCCGTGAAGCTGCTCACCGCCCCATGCGTCCAGTCCTCAGTCCCACTCCACTTCCACCCAGCCCAGTTCCCATGGTTCTCCATTGGCCATCCAGCGATGGGAGCCTGCGGGCTGGGGGAGGGACCGAGAGGTGGTCAATGCACCTCATAGCAACTGGTCAATTGGTCGTTCTGGTCGTGACGCCTGGCCTTTTATTATTATAGATAGATTGCTCTTATTAGTTTAGAACCCACAGAGTTAGCATTACCTCAAACCATGCACCTATGATTTCCATCTAAAATAAATGGGCAGGAGTTGAGAGCAAACCAGTGCAAGTAGCACATTAACTGATTATGGATGAAAATTCCCTAGAAATATTCTGAATTAATGATGCTTCAGGATTTCATTAATCAAATATTAAGAACAGCTTGCATTATTTTCTCTCACAACGGACACTGTTCTTAACAGTAAGTCTTGAATCATAAAGTAAAAGCACAGGGAGTTTTAGAGATCCGGTTCAACCTAGGTAGAAAGAGCAGAAAGGCCAAGTTCTGTGTACAGAGTGGAGCAAACATAGGTTTATAGTTGTGAGTGTGCAAAGCACAGAGGATATTCTTGTATTTTTATTTGTTAATTATTGTATTATTCTCAAAACAAATAACTGTAAACCTACCTTTGTCCCACCCTGTACATGCAGTGATATCTTCGTTCGACACATTTCAGCATTCATCCTGTCAGCATTCCATAAATGGCAAACCACAAACACACTAATCTTGATAATTGCCAGATAAGTTTGAGAAAATTTAATTTTGCTTAGAAATAGCAAGGATGTTTCCAATCTACGGCCTGTAAGAATAAGTAAAAGAAGACAAATATATTAACAGTCCACTGCCCTCACCTCTTTGTGTTCTCAAACTATCCCATTTTTCAATAATGTGACAGGAAAGAAAAATATACCACTTATTTTTGAACGGGAAACAGACAGAGCAAGAAAGCAGTCCACAAAACTGAGGCTCTGTGAGTGCCTTATACAGCTCATCACTGTGCGCAGATCTGGCCTCTGATGAAGCCATTTGCATGCAGATGCAGGCCAGGGTGTGTGGACACCAGTACCAACTCTGGCAAATGTTGTTTCATCTAATAAAAAGAAATTTGCAAATGAAAGCCACATCCGTGTTCATTAACCCCTCAGCTCTCTTGATATTGCTTCTCCTTTATTCCTAACAAAATTGCAAAGCTCCATCTGATTAGTTATCCACTTCAGAGCTTTGTTTTCCCCTTACCCCCAGCCCAGGCCTGCATCTGAGTGTGAACCTGAATGTAAGTCTGTAACACTGAATAATTTGTAAATACACTGACTGAAAAGCAACCCGAAGCATCCTTTTCATATTGATTGACCTATATAGACATATTCTTACTCTTTTCTCAACTAAGAAGACTCTTCTTTGATTATAATCTAGCAACACTGAAAATATGAAATACTGTTCAGGATGGGAATCCCAAAACAATAAGTTTATTTGTCGACTTTATTTTCATGTACAAACAATATAAAAATCACGGGTGGGTTGGGTGGCAAATATTAATCACATATCATATTAAAATACAAAGGCTATAACAAAGGTATGTGCAGCAAGTCCTAAAAGCAAGATTTATGCTTATCAGTTGACACTGGTCCATCACACACTTAATAAGAATTACCAGCCCTGTCAATTGTGTGGGTGTTAACGGTGCAGAGCTCGTGCCGGCTCCAGGTGCACTGCCTTTTCATGGGGCCACACGGAAGGCACAATATTTTCACCCATTCTTATTGTCAAAGATGATCCTGAGTCTGGACCTCCCAATGCGTGTAATAAATGTATAGTAATAAATTTACTGGAATTGTTTATTTTGCTAGTAAAAGCAAATTGAGTTTCTCTTTTTACAGAATTAAAAGAGCAAGAATAACTTAGCTTTGTTAATGCAATTCAGCAGTGACCTGCCGGGAAGTCTGGGGCTGAGAGGCCAAGCAGCTCTTCCTGCCCACTCAGTGTCTGGCCTTTTTGCTGAAGCTGCCAACAATGGTCTTAATTAGTGCCAATTACGATTTTTTAAAAAATGTGGACACCTGCATAATGTGAACTAGATGGAGCATCCTACCAAATTGTCTATGGACTATCAAACTACTGTCAGAGGTTGAGAATTTTTAGAGTTATTGTTTTGGGAAAGATTCAGATTACTAGCCTAGAGGAATATTTCTTTATATCTCATTTATATTTATGCTCTAAATTATCAAGAACCTCCCTATTATTTCCTCTTTTAAAGCTCTGTATTTATTTTCAGAATAAGCACAGCTGATAGAATCCTACATCATATAAGCAAGTAAGCTACAGTATGATTTTGTGTTTTCAGTTTATCAAATGACTTTAAAAATTGTATCAATTATTAATATGGAGGGATTGGTCATAACTATGAAGTCAGCAAGTTCTGCTATAAAAGTTACATTAAAATGTCAACTACAGACCTGGATTCTTTAGGGAAAAGCTAAACTTTCAGCTCAGTGGTTTCACAATTGTGTTCCATGGATACGCAGAGGCTACTATAGAAGTTTAAAACAAGAAGGTGCGAGTTCACCACCCACTACTTTTCCTTAATTGCTATCCTAGCTAGAAATATACATGAGGTATATTTTTTAAGAAAGTTTCTGCAGCTAAAAGAATTTGAAACCACTGCATATGTAGACAAAGACAAGAAAGGAGAGGGAGAAACAAGAAGAAATCATCTATTATGAAGGAAATCATCACTTATGAAAGTAAAAGGAGATGGGAAATGGCACAATCACATTTTCAAGTGGCAGATATGCTCCCACAGAATTGTTTTATTGCTCCAGTTGATGGCAGAGCCATAAAACAACTGTTGGATTTCATTTTCAATTGTTGCTTAGTCTGTAAGACTGTTCAGCAAGTAGATTTGCAAAAACTTTGAAACAGCCCATCTGTTCATTTTAAATGATGAAGAAGAGGAAGGTAATTAGGAAAAAGAAGGAAAAAGGGAGATGACATATTAGGATAATTTCTTGTTACATATTTATAAATTATAACTTTAAATGAAAGTACTTTAATTCTGAGCACTTTTTAGTGTAGAGAAAATTCTAGAGGAAATGGTTCATGAAGTAAAAAATAGATATTGTATTTACAAATTATTTCACCTTTCTATAATTTCTCATAACCACGACATTATAAGGAGCTTCAGAATTAATAAATGCATAAAATACCCATTCAATAATTCACTGATTTATTTAAAAATTATTAAATAATGACTAGATCCTAGACACTATACATTTATGAGTTCAAAGCACATTCAATGCAAAGTAATTCTGGGTTTTCTGATCTAGTGGAATTTTAGGCAAAATTAAGCTCATACAATAAAAGCAGTTAAAGGAATATTCCTACCTTAGAATGACAATTCTGGCTATACGTTTTTCAACATATTTTGTGATATAGAGACTTTGACCACACTCTGTCTCCTGTCATTCAAATTTCATTGTCTTAAAATGTCTGATTATGAAAAAAAAAAAAACCCTAGGAAGTCAAGTACATTCCAACTTTTTTTCTGATCAGAGCATTTGTTTCATTTGTTTCCCTACTGATTTCTAAAACAGGCTATGAATTTACACATGGAAAAGCACTTGGTCCCACCTTTAAATGATTACCCAACATAATGAAGAAATTTGGAAATACTGCTTCAACTTCCAATTATTGTTTCTCTTTAATAACTCAAAATGAATCAGGAAAATCTAGTTCAACCCCATAGATTCAGAAAGAGCCTTCAATGGGTAAGTTACCTGATGATGAAGAATTGGAGATTTCACTTTGCTTCTAACTTCTCCAATTTCTGTTGTAATCTTGGGAAGATGTATATCCCTCATTAACCTGAAATAGGGCCATGATAGAGAATTAGGAAACTCTTAGAGCAGACCATAAAATACTTGGTCTAAAACTGCTTAATGGAGTTCTAGTTTTTCATATAGACATGTTAGTTAGGTTTTATCTTTAATAGTTTATATACCAGAAACCATTGAGGAATAAGAACAAAAGGCTCAGGCAAGCTGAATCTCTGATTTATGTTTGGAAGAGGACCAACTTTCTATGTCCCAAATATTGTCCCATGTGTTATCTCTTTAATCATGGAAATATCACTGTGAATTAGATTATGTTATCCCAATTTTTATAAGTGAAGATAAAAGTGAAAAAGATAGTTTATTAATGTCACAAAGAGAAGTGAAATAGTTGACAAATCAGGATCTAGGGCAATAAGTTGACTATGAATTTTAGGAAAATAATAGAACATTTATACTTAAAAACGATCATAGAAAACCAACTGGAAAAAAGAAAAGGAGAGTGCTTGCTTTATTTTTGATCCTCGATTGGGATTCTTTAACATCACCCTGATGATCTGAATAGGCTATAATCCCAGGTCTAAAGACTGAATCCAACCAGCACCTGTGCATGACGTTGAGTCATCTGTGTGATGCTTCTTGCTGCCTTGAAAAGACCCTACGCCTAGAACAGAAAGTACTTTCAGAGAAAGAATGACATTGACTTGACCTATTCCCCAGCTGCTTGGGGAGAAGTTCACACACAGGTCTAAGATTGTTTGCCTATCCAAAGGAAGCTTTGGATGAATTGCTCATTCATCATCCTACCGTCTATAATTCAGGGTTGCTCTATGTGAGGGTGCTCTATTACTCCTCAGTAATATCAAAAAGGCTAAAGTTACACAAACAAGACAACTTTGTCCTCTACCCTATTGTGCAAGAAAGCTTACAGTGTCTGTCTGTCTTTTTCTAAGTTGCTATGAATCACTGCTAATGAAAAGATAAATACGGGCATATGTTAATGAGGCATCAAATGCAAGTTGAATGTAAATAAAAGGGGGGCCTTCTAGTCATGAAAAATATTTAGGAGTCATTTATCTTCCCTCATCTTTCCCTCAGAATATACTTGCTCATGAGTTGTTGAGAGAATAAGTCATTGATATTGAGAAAAAGGAAATAATGTTGTGTATACTTGTTATAAATATAAAAGTTGTAAATATCCTCACCTGCTTTTCATATGCTTAGCTAGAACTTCCAGATTTTAAGTAGTAAATTACTACAAAAGTCTTTTTTTTCAATTTAGAACCTCTCCTGAAGAAAAGGTTTGATACTTTCTATTAACGTAGAAAATGTTTATAATAATATTGCTTTTCGAGTTGTGAATCTCTTGATACATGCAATTCACTAATTCAAAGTGAAAAATTCCTTTTTCACAAGTTTGATTTTGACCAAAGATGTAGAAAAAATTAAACTTCTCCAGAAGGTTGTATAATCAACAGTATGACTCTTAATTCTTTAATCCTTTTCCATAATATTTCTAGTAACTTATCACTTACAAATATATTAATCATCTCTACATTAATCCATCAAACAGAGAAAATGCATTAATATAGCATAGGTCTATACCATGAATAACTTGTAGATATTTCAAGTCTCCTACAGTGTATTATTTATAAATAAATAAATAGACAAAGATGAAGAGATGAAAATTTGTAATTATTTCTCTACTGAAGTGTTCCAAGAATAACACTAAAAAGAAACTGCATGATAATGCCTAGCAATCTGTACAAAGCCTCCTACAATCAATTCAGGATAACATAGAAAGTCAAGACAATGAAAAACATTTGTCAGTAACCAACCTCCTCCCCATAATGCCAAAGCCATGCTTTTCTGACAGATAACCATCTTTGAATAATGGCAGAATAAAGGAGAGGAAATGAGCTGTATAGAGACGATGCCTACCAACCTACACACAGTATGATAAACAGCATATAATGCCTTCTTTCTTCCTCCTACCCAATCTCTGCTACCCGACCCTGAGAACTGTGTGAAACTACCACCTCAATAAAATTATACATATCATAAAATGTCCACTTTCTGACTACAGATTATGTAGTTATGGTTGCCATAGTGATATATCTTGCTTTGGACTCTGTTGATACACTAAATCTGGGCATCCTATATAATAAAGAGCTAATATGCTAATTAGATTGAACAGCTGAATGACCTTCCGGACGTCCTTTCAGACAACCTTCCAGATGAAGCCGGGGCTGCCAGGGTGGGCAGAGGCTGCGAGGGGCTGCGAGGGCCAAGCCCCTTGCATGAATTCTGTGCATTGGGCCTCTACTTGCACTATAATAAAAAACAGCAGCTTGTTACCTATGTTAGTTACATAGAGAAGCTAGGGATAGGAGTTTATGCTGAGATCTCCTGTTTTGTGAAACCTACAGTACAGTCTTTCAGTTAGGGTCAGTTTCTCACCACCACTTGTTCAGGGTTTATTGAGCTAATCTCCCCCCGCCCCCCTTTTTTTTGTAACAAATCTAAGATTTTTTTTGGTCTGGTAAATAGAGTACACTGGGAGTAGCCACTCTTTAGGCTTGGCTCTGCCTCTTTAAATTTGCATCACACCCACTCTCATCTTCCTATTTCTAAGAACCAAACCTACTTAGTCACAAACTTCCAAAACCAGCTCCTGAATTTTCCAATTTCTAATCCCTTAAAAATTAGTTACTGCCAATCCATGTAAATAAAAGATAGAATAATTTTTAAAAAAAAGGTTTTTAGGGTTCAGAATTAGAAATTTTCTTATAGTTGCCTAAAATATGTTCAGAATGATAAAAATAAATGATGATTTTGAAGAAGGACAACCTCATGAATACTGTTTATTTTCCATTGGTTCCTGTCTGATTCTCAATTTCTATCTCCTGACTGCTCCCTTGTCACATCCCACTCACCTTGTTCTTGCCTTAAGGGAAATGTCCATGCGTTAGGACATCATCTCATTAGTCCCTCTATCTTAATGGCCCACCCCTTCTCTCTTTTCTCCCCTTATTCCTTTGACTGGCAATCTCTCCTCCTACTTCTGGACTCCTGCTTAAATGACTTCTTCCTTTATCTACCCGACCCTACCAATTTGCCCTCATCCCTGACAAATCAGACTAGCAACCAGCAACCAGCAATTTTTATAGTTGTATTTTTATTATTTGTGAAATTATCTCCTTACAGTTTGTCTTCATCATAACACTGCAAACTAGCACTGTGTACACACAGTAGGTTGCCTGTAAGTCACAATCATTGACTGAATGAGAAAATAAATGACTGGACATATAAATGAATAAGTAAATGTTTTGAAGACAATAAAGACACAATGCTTTTGTTAATATATCTATTTGCTTTGCTTTAATTGTGGATTACCTATAGCAAAAGCACTTTTAATAATGTTTAATACTTTTTCTATCATTGGACAGTGAATTAAATTATGAAAATTATCTTTATTATATAACACGTATAATTGATGAGCCTAAGATATTTTCAGTTGAGACCTTGACCTGCTTTAAAGATGAGTGACTCATTACAATACTAACTACCAGGAGCACTTGTATTTGGGGCTCTGAGAAGCCACAGATAAGGCAATTTCCCTGTCCTGCAGATGCTTGCAATTTATTCCAGCTTTTCCATGGAAGACACCATGCCCTCCAAAATAATAGCTTGAAAGCAATGAGAAGGAAGTATAGTAACATTATTTGTGTTGTGCACATTTAAATAAAAACCTCTGGGCGCTTTTTGCCTATATCTCCCTGGAGCATTTTATCACATGTCAGGTATGGTTTGAGCCTTCGTGATTAAGAACACATAGTCCCTGCCTTCACAAAGCCCATATTTCAGTCAGGAATACAGACTAGAAAAAAAGATGATTCTTACACAACAGTCAGGGCTCTACCTAAACCTGGAACAAAGACCTGTGGAACACTTAGAATGAAGAGATCTACTTAGCATATAGAGTTAACGGCTTTATAGAATTGCCACAAAGAGCTGGGTCTTCTTGAAGGACAAGTAGGCTTTGTCAAGTGCACCAATAGGGGAACAGCATTATACCTTTTGATTTCAGTCTGTATCCTTTTGCTGTAATAAACTGTAACAGTGAGTATTAAAGGAAGAAACTTCATAGAAAAAGACAGGCAGTCTTTACAGGATTTATTTTAAAATAAGTGTGGCAGTAATGATTGAATCTTATTTTAATGTACAAAAATTGTGATAGCAGAAAATACCAAAGTACAAATTGGAGATAATCACTTCCAAATTTTCTTCTGCATTTTTATAGCTGTTAATTACACTATTTATCACAAAACCAAATGCCTTTACCATAGAAGAACATAAATAGAGTGGTATTATAAAAAATAGGCTGATACCAATGCCATTATCAATGGCGTTTTGACATTGTTGAACTTAGTATCTTCTGGGTTTTGCTGCACTGCTGGAATGATCTACACACAGGCCATAAGAGAATATTCCCTCTTGTTACATATCTTAAAAAAATGTAATAGTTAGAAAGCCAAACAACTTAAAATTTGCAGTCCATTATGAGTTCTTTATAATATGGAGAGATCGTTTATATTTAGGGCTCAGAAGGTATAAGTTAATAATCTTTCGGTAGGCAGGCGGACATGAGCAGAGCAAGGAAGAGGGCCAGCCAGGTACAGAGGCCACCAGCCTGAGCGCTGAGAAAAGGACAATTGTAGGTTGGGACCTCGTTCCCAGGGAGACCAGACCTTTCCTGCCCTAGCATATCAAATTGTCATGCGGTTTGGACCCCCAGACCCTTTCTCCCTGGAGATAACATCTAGACCTGAGTTGTATTTCAGCTCCAGACCCAGAAAAGAAGCCAAGTCAAACTAGTGACCTCCAGGGCTGACCTGAGGACCAGCAGCATTGGCTATTGCCTCCCTGCCCTGGTGCTGACCGATCCATCAGTGGAGACCCTGATCCTGAAAGGACACACCTGGAAAGCTGATGAATGTTCTGTTGAGATCTTCACCTGGGCCCTCCCCTAAAATCCCTGTCCTCAAAACCCTTAGAACAGAGAACCCAGTGCTCTCCCTCCTGGGACCACGCTTGAGCCTGCCCCTTCTGCCCCTGCTCCTCCCATCCCAGGCTCACCCACCACATTAACCTTCCTCCCTTCTAAGCTCCAAGGGCCCTTCCTTTCCCTCTATAACTTGTTTTCTAAGCCCATTTCTTCTGCAAATGAGTTTTTCTACCTCAGTGATTTTCAAAATAAATGTTCTCTTATAGTTTGAGTCTTGGCTCTGAATTCTTTCCTCAAGTACCGAGGTTGCTGACCCCAGGTCCGGTCTGACCACACTGTTCTAACACCTGGTACCGTTCCCACCACCCCTGACACTATTAGATTGGGAGATGACAGTTAGTCTTTATGAAATGCTACCCTCAAGGGGAATTATTTGTGATAAAACTTAGAAGAATATTTTCTTGGTCAGAAACTGAAGAAATTGGAGTTTTCATGGTGTTCTCAGTTCATATATGTAGATTTATGTGTCTGAGTAATAGCAACTTTTTAAAAGTAGCTGGAGCGTGTCTGGGTTGATTTGTTTCTGCGAATTTTATTTAATATAGGATTTGTACAATTTTTTACAATACTTAAAGTTGTTACATTTCATTTTAAAGCTATATTTATTCTTATTAATTTAAAAAGCATTTTAAGATGAATTTGGGATCATTTCTAATGAAAAAAAATAAAGTATTTAGAGAACAGAAATTCTAGCCGCTGTGAATATTATTTATGAACATGTGACACCACAACCAGCCTGGGAAAGGGAGGAATTGGACAATGGGATATTCTCTTTATCTTGGTTTAAAAGGAATAAAAATAAGTGATAATATTGTTACCTCAACATAGAAATTGAACACATAAGAGTAATGTTGATTCCACAGGTTTCCTAAAAGATTTCCAAGTATTAAATTTTGCAATGCTCATGTTTTAATGTGTTATAGGTTTCCAGAAATGATTTGATAACTTCATAATGTCTATATTTCCAAAATAATAGCAACCTTAACTATAACTTTCTGAGAACTGTTTAGAAACTCTGAGTATATGCTAGTGGAGTTAGACAATTCAGAATAAAAACATCACATAGATACCACAAACATTCTGTACAGACTAATTAGATCTCTTATCTTTTGATATTCACCCCAACATCGTTGTGATTTGATGTCTTTACTGAGAGAAGATAGTGTGTTTAGAGATTCTTTTTCCAAAGAGTGAACTGTGTTTCTAAGAGTTAGCTATATTTATATTTAAAATATTTGTCTCACTTGCTGAGATGAATCACTGCAAAACATATGTATAAAAGAAAACAGACATGCTGGCTTAGTACCTATATGCTAATGTCAAATCATTTCTGGAAACCTATAACACATTAAAAGATGACTATTGTGGGTAAATAAAAATATATATACCAGAACTGCCATCTTTATGGTCATCCTTACCTGTGCATGTTATTGAACCAGCTTCCCATATGGGACATACAGTGAATAGTTTATAATACATAAATAGGGGTGCTATATATTTACATGGGTTCAATCCATTCTTATTTCCGTGAACTCCACAGGGCATAACGGTTTTCATCCCCTTTTCCCCCTGCACTAGCATAATTTCATTGTATACTGTGAGAAATGATATTCCCAGTTGTGGCTGAGAGTAAACAAACTCAAAACAGGATCTCCAGGTCTCTTTATTGATGCTGCCCTGGGAGGCGGCTATGCATTAACAAGTGGGAAAAAGTAGAGGAGGAAGGGCTCTGAATTCAATGTGGGAAAGGAAGGGAAGGAACCCTCAAAGGAAAGCCATTTATTTTCCAACCTGATAAACAAGTTAATGTATCTATCTTCTGCCAGGCTCCAAAATGCCGGTGTTGCGCGGATACGGGCAATGCAATTGTGAAAAGGAGAAAAAAGGGTGTTAGGGCAAGATGGAGTCTCTTTGCTGGATGGTTATAATTATTTGTGGTGACTGGATTTGAAAGAATTAAGGGTTCCTTGTTACAGATAGCTTTGTTTTCAGAATGAAAGAGTCCATTCTGTTTTAAAATTGCTTGTTTAGATCTAACATTGGAGAGCAACTCACAAACAACTGGTACCTGTATACACTCAACACACATAAGTCTTTCATTATGCACTTTTTCAAGTGTTAGAGCATGGTAATAATAGGAATTTCTATGCAAAGCATATTTGCTGGGAATATTTACATAGAAAATAAATTTGCAAACAAATTAATAAAGCAGCAGACTACAGATTATAAATGGAAACATGGAGTTTTCTATAGCTGTTATTATAGTTTTTGTTACAGAACTTTCTTTGTGCAGGCATTCTTCAAAACCCAATCTGCATTTTGTTGATGAGACATGAGTGTGAATAAGATCATTATTTAACCTAAATGATTAGAAACAAGAATAGGGTCCTAAAAATTAGATTATATGGTCATATCTGGTAGATATACTTCTTTTCTGCTTCTCTACATATATGTTAGTTTGGAAAATTGATCCAATGGGTCTGTTGACACCATTTTTTTAAAAAAATTGATTGAAAAAGAGAGAGAAATGCCAATGTGAGAGAGAAACATCAAGCGACTGCCCTCTGCATGCTCCCTGAACAGGGATGCAACCCAAAACCTGGGTATGGACCCTGACCCGGAATAGCATCCACCATGCTTTGGTGTAAAGGATGACACTTCAACCAACTGAACAACACTAGCCAGGGCTATTGACACCATTTTTATCTGGGATACTTTAACCCTCTACTTTGTAGCACTGGTCCCACCAAAAGTGACTGCCTTTCCCTTTATTTGCTTCATCATAATTAGTTTCTTACACCTTGGAAGCAAACAGGGTGATTTCAACTATTGGTAAATAAAGGCCTGTGCATGAGTACTCCTTAATAACATCATCGTTTGTAATCCAACTGAGTAATTGCCTGAGAGGAGAGTTCCCAGGCACAGGCAGGTGCCCAGGGGCTGAGGTCTATTCTGGAATGTCACCACACAACAAAGCCCTGGACGGATAATGCATCGGCAGCACCGGGGTGCTAGGCATGCCACACAGGTGGGGACAGATCAGCGAAGTGGGGCGAATGTAAGTGTGCCCATGACATGGGAATGGTATTAGATGGATAGGGGGCAAGGAAAAAGACAAAGAGGCCAAGAAATTGAAGAAAACAGCTTATACCACTAAATGGAAATTACCTTGAATGCTGCATTGCACCAGTGACTTTGACAGCTGAAGCAGCAGCACAGAGAACTTGGCTAAGATATTGGCCGAGCTGTTTGCTTTACAAGGGGCTAAGTGTGGTTGACTTTCTCCTGACAAGATCAATCACTATTGAGCTAAATTCAAGAATATTTTCTTGGGGGATTCATAAAAAGATTGAAAAGCAGCAGGCTGTTCCTATGGTTGAATTCACAGGGATACAGAAATACATTCTCCAAATGGAGATTTACCTAAGAATTTTCTTTATATTATGTAAAGTCATAAGTTGTGAATATTTGCTATTTTATGCCATGTAACTAAACTTTAATGCCATTTACTAATCAGAAAATAGATTCACAGATTTTGGATAGTCTTAATTCTACACTTATTTTACCTCACTTTAAACTGATTCCACAGACTAAAGCATTATTTCTTTCTCTCTTCCCAGTATTCTCCTACAGAATGCCGTATGTATATGGCAGATTGGCTGGCAAATGCTATGGAGTTTTGCAGTGAGTTAGCTTTGTCATACACAATTTATACACACACACACACACACACACACACGAATCAGTGAGCCTAGTTATAGGCTGACATTCCTTGTGACAGACAAGTAACATCTGTGCAGCTTTGTCTGCAAACAGTGCGTCTGCTGGGGAATCTTACTCACAAGTCCTTTTAAATTCACAGGTTCCCCCTTACTTCTCTCTCCTTTTTGCATGAGGATGTGAATATGAATTGAAATTCCAAATTAACTATTCCAGATAAAGTTTAAGGTTTTCATTAATATTTAAATTGAACTATCAGACATGATGCTGTGATATTTCATACCAACAGCTTGCACAGAGAGGCTTTAAATATGAAGGTTTCATCATTTTCAAAGGAAAGAAAATTTGTTCTTTTCTTAAACAGTGACACCAGGGAAAGTAACGTGAGCCATGTAAGAAACAAACAAACAAAAGAGCATGAAATTAGCCATAGAAGCTATGTGCCATCTCAGCTAAATATTAAAGCTCTGTCCTCTGTCAAATGGGCTCATGTCAGCACTTAAAAGGGAAGCAGCTACAGTTGTTCAACCAGAAGCTATTTGTTTGGCTCTTGGCAGTGCCTGGCTTATAACAGCTATTCAATAAATATCTATTTAATATTGAACAAATAGAGATGTGAGCTAGACATTGTGGGGCACACAAACACATAATAAACAGTCTCCATCCTTGATTATATTAGAATATTGATACATTATCATGACTCATAGAGTAAACATAGGAAGACTTTCTAGAAAAGAAATGGCAAGAATTGGTCTGACACTGATTGAGGAGGGGAATTCTAGAAAAATGAAATGCTATAAGCAAATTTTATATATATTGAAGGGACACAATTAAGTGGCCAGGTAGTAGGGGAAGGCTTATGTTCATGTTCACGTAGAGTTCACAGTTGAAAAGAAAAGCTGAGACCAAATCATGGAGCATGCTAAATGTCAGGCCTTTGAATTTTTACTCCATCTCATAAGAAACAAGTCACCGAAGGGTTTTTAGTAAGAAGGTGCTGGGGAAATCAGTGTATTAGGAAGATTAGCCTAGCTATTCCAGAGTCTTGTCCATCTTTCTAATGGGAAATAGAAATATTCAATCCAGGCAATTTCAAAATTTTCTAAGTAAGAAACAGTGAATCCTTAAAGCACTGGTGCTATGATCAAATTTCTTTGAGTTACTGATCTTTTAATCATCTTACAATGTTTATATCAGTTCTTCATGTGCTCTTATATCTAATTAACTGCTCCTCTGTTTCATTTAAAGAATCATCTTTTGAGACAGAACCAAGATGGTGGCCATAGGTAAACACCTGTACATGCTGCCTCTCACAACCACATCAAAATTACAACTAAAAGACATAACAACTATCATCAAGAACCACGGGAAAGCTGGCTGAGTGGAAGTCCTACAACCAGAGAGGTAAAGAAGAAAGCGCATCGACACTGGTAGGAGGTGTGGAGGCGTGGAACGAGGTGGCACCCAGTTGCACTGCTTTTTTATTCGGGAGGGAGATACAAGCTCCTGCTTGCTCTAAACTCCAGTTCTGGGCAAGACTCTGGGGGACCCAGACACTTACAGGGAGAAACTGGACTGTCTGGCGTCAGGGAAAGAACACAAGGGCAGCTTTCTTTCAGATGGAGGTGCTTGCAGCGGTCATTGTTCCTGCTCTGGGACCTCTCTGGAGCAGGGCTGACTGGCAGCCATTGCTGTTTGCTCCTCCCTGGGGATTCACTGAGACCCCACCCAATTTACAACCCCACCCAAGCTGTGTGCAGCAGCTTTGCATATGAATGGCCTGTCCTTTCTCAGCCTAAAATCTGTCAAACAGGCAGCAGCTAGGTAGGGAGCCCCAAAGCTATCAAAAGAAGGCCCAAAGCCGACTGCAGCAGCCTGCCTTGCTTCATAGCTGAACCTCGTCTGGGCGCTTCCAAACCCAATACAAAGAGGAAGAATCTGCATATCTCTCTGTAGCTCCTGTGGGGTGGCCCCAGGCAGTAGCTGACTTTGCACCTCCTTGGAGACCCAAAAGCCAGTGTACCCAGTGGTCAGTGAGAGACCATACCAGATTACAACTCTTTAAATCCATAAGTGACACACTCAAGGGCAGTCTCAGTGAGCACCAAAGCCCATTGAAGCAAGTCCTGCCCCATAAGGGTGTCTCCTGCACAGCAGCTCTTCCATTGTAGACACAGCTGGTCCTCACAGCCAATTGGCCTGGAGGTCAATTCCTCCCAGTGATACCAACAGAAATCAAGGCTTAACTACAATAAGACTGTGCACACAGCCCATAAAGGCGTGCACCAAGAGTGTCCACCACAAGTGATTGGGGAGGCTGAGCCACTGGGCCCTATGGGACACCTACCACACAAGGTCACTCTATCAACTCAAGGAGACTTAGCAGCTACCCAATACATAGAAACAAACACAGGGAATCAGCCAAAATGTGGAGACAAAGAAACATGTCACAAATAAAAGAAATGGATGAAAGCAAAATATTGGATATAGAGTTCAAAACCACAATTATAAGGTTACTTAAGAATCTTCTAGAAACCTCTGAGGAACTTAGTGAGACCTTCAAGGATCATAGTTAGAATGCCAAAAAATGGAAAAGGACCAGCCAGAAATTAAGCATACACTGATTTAAATAAAGAGTAATATACAAAGGTTCAACAGTAGACTAGAGGACCCTAAGAATCAAGTCAAAGATTTGAAGTATGAGGAAGCAAAAAACACCCAACTGGAAGAGCAAAATGAAAAAAAGAATCCAAAAATATGATGATGGTGTAAGGAGCCTCTGGGACAACTTCAAGCATGCCAACATCCGAATTATGAAGGTGCCAGAAGAAGAGAGAGCACAAGATATTGAAAACCTATTTGAAGAAATAATGACAGAAAACTTCCCCTACCTGGTGAAAGAAATAGACTTACCAGCCCAGGAAGCGCAGATAACCCCAAACAAGAGGAATCCAAAGACGACCACACCAAGACATATCATAATTAAAATGCAAGGGCAAAAGACAAAGAGAGAATATTAAAAGCAGCAAGAGAAAAACAGTTAGTTACCTACAAAGAGTACCCATACGACTGTCAGCTGATTTCTCAACAGAAACTATGCAGGCCAGAAGGGAATGGCAAGAAATATTCAAAGTGATGAATAGCAAGAACCTACAACCAAGATTACTCTACCCAGCAAAGCTATCATTCAGAATTGAAGGTCAGATAAAGAGCTTCACAGAAAAGAAAAAGCTAAAGGAGTTCATCACCACCAAATCAGTATTATATGAAATGCTGAAGGGTATTCTTTAAGAAGAGGAAGAAGAAGAAAAAGGGAAAGATAAAAATTTATGAACAACAAAGTGACAACAAATACATATCTATCAACAAATGAATCTAAAAATCAAATGAATAAAAAAATCTGATGAACATAATAAACTGGTGAATGTAATAGAATCAGGGGCATGGAAAGGGAGAAGACTGATCATTCTCAGGAGGAAGGGGGTGGGCGTGCAGGAAGAGATTGGACAAAAATCTTACACCTATGGATGAGGACAGTGAGGGGGAGGTGGCGATGGCCTGGGGTGGGGTGGGAACTGGGTGGAGGGGAGCTATGGAGGGAAAAAAAAGAGGAACATCTGTAATAATCTGAACAATAAATATTAAAAAATAATCATCTTTCTCTACCGGGATATTAAATGTAAGAACATCTCAATGCTAGGATTTAAATTGGTTCTTCTCATTCTATACTCCCTTCATAAGCTCCTTCTTCTTGTACTCATGATTAACATAGCTACCTACCAACAGATTACCTTTAACTGCTTAATTAACATTTCCTCTTGGGCATATCAAGAAAACTTACCACCAAATAAGATGCTAAATATATATTTAATATTATCAATCACCCCTTGCAAAATGTAGTCTCCTTAAGGGCAGGAATTTTTATCTTTTTGTTCACCAATGCATTCCCATGTCTTCCACAGTACCTGAGACATAGATCATACTCAGAAATATTTTTGAATGAATAAATGGCTGACTCTCTGATCCAAGCTATTGTCTATCATTTCCAATGGTATACCAAGTGAGTAAACTATTTTAATCACCAACACTGTCTAGAATTACTATCACATAGGGATAATAAAAAATGGTCTAAAATGCAAAATTGGTTATTTTATCATTTTTAAAATTTCTCAATGAACCCCTTTATTACCCAGATCTAAGGAGAAGGGCTTCTACCACCTCTACCTTTGTGAATTATTGATAATCTCTTTCCTCGACTATCCAATCACCACTTCTCCATACTTCAAACTCCACGATATAGTCATATACACCTTTTAAAAAACATATATCTGATTATGACATCACCCTAACATTGGTATTTTTCACCAAGAAGGCCTTGTGGTGTTTTAAGATAAAAACAGCACATGATTAACATAAATAACAAAACTGCATGACCCAGCTCCTGCTTATCTCTCTATCTCTCCTGTGTAGCACTCCTTACTCATGCCCATTCCTGCTTTCTCTGCTCCAGCCATACAGGCCTTCCTGCTTTAGATTTTCATACTTGACATGCTAGTGCCCTACACACACTTGCATTCCTTTCTTTGACTAATTACATTGCCCCTTTCATACTTAGGCTCAGATGTGCTCTTCTCAGGAAGCCTTCCCAATCTCCTTAACTCAGTCAAGCGTCCTTTATAGAACTTAGAACTGCAATTTGATATTTGTGTGTGTGTGCTTTTGTTCACATATGCAATTAATTAATTACTGAAATTACTTAAATATCATCTGTGAGCCAAGGCTCCTTCTTTTGCCACTTTAACTTGTTTCTCAAACCCATTTCTTCTATGGCTCGCTTCCTCTACCTCTGTGACTTTCTAAATAAACTTTTGCTTGTATTTGGGGGAAAATCAACTTTGAAAATATAATATGGGCACTACCAATTAATTAATAATGAAAAGATAATAAAATTGAAAATTTAAAATATATCCAATATAGTCTTCCTTTGACTTAGTAGTCTAGAAATATTGAGATTATTCATTGAAACAAAAGAGACTCAAAATAAATATAAGAAATATAGGTTTTATTAAATATTGGTTTTTTTGGTAAAATGAATGTTCACATTTTTATAGTAGGAACTAGATGCACGACTACAGTCAAGAAATTATTTTTCTCATTCTGAGAAGCAGTCCTAATGTAAAGAAAGGAGATTCAACAAGAGCAAGTCTAATTTCTATTTAATAAATATAATATAAAATATCATTAAATAACATGTAATTTAAGAATAATTAAAATAATATACTACCATTCAATGAATATTTATAATTTAACTTATCTATCTTTAACTTTCTATGAAATAACTTTCCTTACTTAAGAAAAATTGTTGCCCTGGTCAGTGTGGCTCAGTTAGTTGGGTGCCATCCCATGCACGAAAAGGTTTGATTCCTGCACATGCTCAGGTTGCTGGCTTGATTCCCAGTGTGGGGTATGCAGGAGGCAGCTGATAGATGTATTTATCTCATCAATGTTTCTATCTCTCTCTCCCTCTCCCTTTCTCTCTCTCTCTAAATATCAATAAAAATATTTTTGAAAAAAAGTTGACTGACTCCTTTACTTATTTTCCAGCACATTATTTCCTAAACTATATTGAGGAAAACATCAGCTTTCAAGAAGTTAATATATGCTCTACCAAAGAAATAAAAATAATCTATAATAATAAAAGCATATAATAATAAGATGCTAATTAGTCTGGACAACCTTCTGGATGAAGCCACAGTGGGTGGGGGCCAAGGCAGAGGCAGCCGCTGTGGCGGTGAGGGACCAGTTCCTTGCATGAATTTTGTGCATTGGGCCTCTAGTAAGATATAAATAGATAAATAAATACATAAGGAAACCATGGAAAAAGAAATTGAAGAAAAGCCACATGATATATTAATAGCTCTGGAATGTACCATATTAAAAAAACTAATTGTTTAAACAAGCAACTGCAATACTTTTTTTTTTTTGCTTAATAAAAATATTTTTATGGAATGTTTGGGGTTACATTGCTTAAACAATTGTGTATGTTTCAAGTGTACAAATCTATGATACATCATCTCTTTACTGTACTGCGTGTTCACCACCCCCAGCCAAGTCTCCTCTGTCATCACTTACCCACCCCCCTTTATTTTCTTATATCAACCTCTATTCCTCTTTCCCTCTGGTAATCACTGTACTGTTGTCTGTGTCCATGAGTTGCTGTTTTTTTTTTCCTTTCTTAATCTCTTCATTGATTCACTCAGCCCCCTAACTTCCCTCCCCTCTGACAGCTGTCAGTCTGTTCTCTGTAACTGTGAGTCTGTTTCTATTTTGTTGGTTTATGTTGTTTATTAGATTCCACATATAAGTGAAATCATATTCTATTGTCTTTCTTTGGCTGGCTGTGTCACCTAGCATAATATTCTCAAGGTCTATCCATGCTGTCTCAAAAGGTAAGATTTCTTTTCATATTTAGGGCCCAATTGTATTCCATTGAGTAAATGTATTACAGCACTTTTATCCACTTATCTACTGATGGGCATTTGGGCTGCTCCCAAATCTTGTCTATTGTAAATAGCGCTGCAATGAATATAGGGGTGCATCTATTCTTTCAAATTTGTGTTTCAGGTTTCTTTGGACATAATCCCAGACATGGAATCACTGGGTCATAAGGAAATTCCCTTTTTAAAATAATTATCTTTATTGTTGAAAATATTACAGATGTTCCACTTTTCCCCCCCTGCATTGATTTTTTAGGCAACTCCATACTGCTTTCCACAATGGCTTCACCCATCTGCATTTCCACCAACAACGCATGAAGCTTCCCTTATCTTCACATCCTCACCAACACTTGCTGTTTGTTGATTTATTGCTGATAGCCATCCTGACAGGTGTGAAGTGATGTCTCATTATGGTTTTAATTTGCATTTCGGCGATGATTAATGACATTGAGCATCTTTTGATATGATTATTGGTCTTCTTTAGATAATTTCTTATTTAGATCCTTTGCCCATTTTTTAATTGGATTGTTTGTTTGGGGGGGGGGGTTGAATTGAGTTCTTTATAAATTTTGAATATTAACCCCTTATCAGATGTATCATTGGTGAATATGTTCTCCCATTTAGTGGGTTGTCTTTTCATTTTGTTGATGGTTTCCTTTGCTGTGCAAAAGCTTTTTAGTTTGATGTAGTCCCACTTGTTTATTTTTTTGTTTGTTTCCCTTGCCTGAGAAGACATATTAGAAAAAAATAATTGCCATGAGAAATGTTTGAGATTTTATTCCCTATGTTTTCTTCTAGGATTTTTATGGCATCGAGACTTAGGTACATTTAAGTCTTTAATAATCCATTTTGAGTACATTCTTACATATTGTGTAAGGATTTAGTTGAGTTTCATTGCTTTGCAAGTATCTGTCCAATTTAGCCAACACCATTTATTGAATAGACTGTCTTTACCCCCTTGTATGTTCTTTTCTCCTTTGTCAAATATTAACTGACATAAAGATGTGGGCTTATTTTTGGGCTATCTATCCTTTCCATTGATCTACATGTCTGTTTGCCAGTATCACGCTGTTTTGTCTATTTATGGCCTTGTAGTATAGTTTGATATCAGGTAGAGAGCTATCTGCAATTCTATTCTTTCTGAAGACTGCTATGGCTATTTAGGGCCTTCCCTGATTTCATATAAATTTTCAGATTTTTTGTTCTAGTTCTGTGAAATATGTCATGGGTATTTTTTTTTTGGCTTAAAACAACAGAAACTTATTCTCTCACGTTTGTGAAGTCCATAGTAAATTTCAATGAGCTGCAGTCAAGGTATCAAAAGGTTTGTGCTCCTTTTGGTGGCTCTAGAGGAGAATCTGTTTCCTGACTCTTCCAAGTTGTGAGCATCTCTTGATGTATGATGGCATCACTCCAAACTCTGTGTTCAAATTGCCTTCCCCTCTGAGTAGGACTTGTCATGAGTATTTTGATAGGAATTGCATTGAATCGATAGATTTCTCTACATAGTATGGACATTTTAACAATGTTAATTCTCCCTATCCATGAACATGGTATATGCTTCCATCTATTTGTATCTTCTTCAATTTATTTAATCAGTGTTTTAAAATTTTCTGAGTAAAGGTATTTTACCATCTTGGTTAAATTTATCCCTAGGTATTTTTATTTATTTATTTTTATACGAATGGGGTTTTTTTTATTTTCATTTTTTTATGTAAATGGAATTTTTTCCCCAGGAAGAAATAAAACTGTCATTATTTGTGGATGACATGGTACTGTATGTAGAAACACTAAAGATACCACCAAAAAAACAACAACAACAACCTACTGGGATTTATAAATGAATTCAGTAAAGCAGCAGGATACAAAATAAATATCCAGAAATCAGGTGCGTTTTATGCACTAATAATGAACTATCAGAAAGGGAATCTAAGCAACTACAATACTTTTTAACCAGAGAAAACTTATTCGCTTTGCTCGTATGAACAATTTCCTGTGTTGCAAAGAATACAGTTCGGGGGAAAATCCCCTTAGTGGGCTGTCTTTTCATTTTGTTGAAAAAAAAAAATACCTCTATACATTATACTTTAAATGTACCTTACTACATTGTACCGCACTTACTAGACTCTCAACTGTGTCTATATAGGACTTTGTCTTAGTCTTACTTTTCTCAGTCCTTTGAATCTGATCTATAGTGTTTATTAATGTTAAGTTGATTAGGATAGAATATATCATTTCATTATGTGATATATAAAAACCCATTTGTTTTTTTCAGTTGATTTTTTTAAATTTAAATTCTTTATTGTTTAAAAGTATTATATATGTTTCCTTTTTCTACCATTGACCACTCCCTAGCCACCCCACCCCCCAGCACATGCCCTCACCACCCCCCACGTTCGTCTGTGTTCATCGGTTATGCTCATATGCATGCATACAAGTCCGTTGGTTGATCTCTTACCCACTCACCCTCTGCCTTCCATCACAGGTTGGAGAGTCTGTTCAACGCTTCTATGACTCTGGTTCTATTTTTGTTCATTAGTTTATGTTGTTCATTATAGTTCACAAATGAGTGAGATCAAGTGATATTCATCTTTCTCTGACTGGCTTATTTCACTTAGCATAATGCTCTCCAGTTCCATCCATGCTTTTGCAAATGGTAAGAATTCCTTCTTTTTTACAGCAGAATAGGTTTTTGTTTGTTTGTTTGTTTGTATGTTAAAGTTTTATTTATTTTATTTTATTTTTATTTTTTTTATTGCTTAAAGTATTACAAAGGGTATTACATATGTGTCCTTTCCCCGCCCCCCGCCCTTGACAGTCCCCTAGCCTCCCCTACCCCCCAGTGTCTTATGCCCATTGGTTATGCTTATATGCATGCATACAAGTCCTTCGGTTGATTTCTTACCCCCCTCCCTCCTGCCCCCCAACCCTCCCCGGCCTTCCCGCTGCAGTTTGACAATCTGTTTGAGGCAGCTCTGCCTCTGTATCTATTATTGTTCAAAAGTTTATAATGGTCTCTATTATCCATGAATGAGTGAGATCATGTGGTATTTTTCCTTCATTGACTGGCTTATTTCACTTAGCATAATGCTCTCCAGTTCCATCCATGCCGTTGCAAATGGTAAGAGTTCCTTCCTTTTTAGAGCAGCATAGTATTCCATCGTGTGCACTATGGAAGACAGTATGGAGTTTCCTCAAAATACTGAAAATGGAACTCCCATTTGACCCTGTGATCCCACTTCTAGGAATATATCCCAAGAAACCAGAAACACCAATCAGAAAGGATATATGCACCCCTATGTTCATAGCAGCACAATTCACCATAGCTAAGATCTGGAAACAGCCTAAGTGCCCATCAGTAGATGAATGGATTAGAAAACTGTGGTACATCTACACCATTTTTAGTTTTTTGAGGAAACGTCATATTGTTTTCCACAGTGATTGCACCAGTCTGCATTTCCACTGGCAGTGCAAGAGGGTTCCTTTTTCTCCGCATCCTCGCCAATACTTGTTGTTTGTTGATTTGTTGATGATAGCCATTCTGACAGGTGTGAGATGGTACCTCAATTTTTTTTTAATATATTTTATTGATTTTTTACAGAGATGAGGGGAGAGAGATAGAGTTAGAAACATCGATGAGAGAGAAACATCAATCAGCTGCCTCCTACACGCCCCCCACTGGGGATGTGCCCGCAACCCAGGTACATGCCCTTGACCGGAATCGAACCTGGGACCTTTCAGTCCGCAGGCCGACGCTCTATCCACTGAGCCAAACCGGTTTTGGCGGTACCTCAATGTTGTTTAGAGGTGCATCTCTCAGATGATTAGTGACGTTGAGCATGTTTTCATATGTCTCATGTCCTTCTTTATGTCCTCTTTCAAAAAGTGTCTATTTAGGTCCTTTGCTCATTTTTTTGATTGGGTTGTTTATCTTCTTTTTGTTAAGTTGTATAAGTTCCCTATAAATTTTGGAGATTAAACTCTTATTGGAGATAACATTGCAAATATGTTCTCCCATGCAGTGGGCTTTCTTGTTGTTTTGTTGATGGTTTCTTTCACTGTGAAAAAGCCTTGTAGTCCCATTTGTTTATTTTCTCCTTAGTTTCTATTGCCCTATGAGCTGTATCAGCAAAGATACAGCTATGGCAAATGTCTGCTATTTTGCTGCTATGGCTTCTTCTAGGATTTTATGGTTTCCCGTCTTACATTTAAGTCCTTTATCCACTTTGAGTTTATTTTTGTGTATGGTGTGAGTTGGTGGTCTAGTTTAATTTTTTTGCATGTATCTGTCCAGTTTCCCCATCACCATTTATTGAAGAGACTGTCTTGACTCCATTGTGTGCTCTTGCCTCCTTTGTCAAATATTAATTGAGCATAATGGCTTGGGTGGATCTCTGGATTCTCTGTCCTATTCCATTAGTCTATATATTTGTTCTTGTGCCAGTACCAAGCAGTTTTGAGATCAGTGGCTTTGTAGTATAGTTTGATACCTGGTATTGTGATCCCTCCAGCTTTGTTCTTCTTTTTCAAGAGTGCTACAGATATTCAGGGTCTATTTTTATTCCAGATTAATTTTTGGAGAGTTTGTTCTAGATCTTTGAAGTATACCATTGATATTTTAATGGAGATTGCATTAAATCTATAATTGCTTTGGGTAGTATGGACATTTTAATGATGTTGATTCTACCAATCCATGAACACGGTATGTTCTTCCATTTGTTTATGTCTTCCTCTATCTCTTTTTTCAGCATCCTGTAATTTTCTGAGTACAGGTCCTTTACCTCATTGGTTAAATTTATTCCTAGCTATCTTAATTTTTTTGTTGCAATGGTAAATGGGATCTTTTTTTAGTTTCTCTTTCTGTGAGTTCATTGTTAGTATTTAAAAAAGCCATAGATTTCTGGGTGTTAATTTTGTATCCTGCTACATTGCCAAATTCATTTATTAGTTCTAGTAGTTTTTTTGATGGAGTCTTTAGGGTTTTCTATGTACAATATCATGTCATCTGCGAATAATGACAATTATACTTCTTATTTTCCAATTTGGATGCCTTTTATTTCTTCTTGTCTGATCACTATGTCTAACACTCCCAGTACTATGTCAAACAGGAGTGGTGAAAGTGGGCATCCCTGTCTTGTTCCTGTTCTTAGGGGAAATGGTTTTAGATTTTGCTCATTGAGTATGATGTTGGCTGTAGGTTTGTCATATAAGGCTGTTACTATGTGGAGGTATGATCCCTCTATTCCCATTCTGCTGACAGTTTTTATCAGTAAGGCTATTGAATTGATATGATTATGCGATTATTTTCTCTCAATTTGTTTATGTGTTGTATCACGTTTATTGATTTGTGAATATTGTACTAGCCTTTATCCCTGGAATAAATCCCACTTGGTCATGGTGTATGATCTTTCTAATATAATGCTGGATCCAATTTGCTAGAATTTTGTTGAGGATTTTAACATCTATATTCATCAGGGATATTGGCCTGTAATTCTCTTTCTTTGTGTTGTCTTTATCTGTTTTGGGGATTAGGGTAATGCTGGCTTTATAGAAAGAGCTTGGAAGTGTGCCTTCCTCTTGAATTTTTTGGAATAGTTTGAGAATAATAGGTGTTAGTTCTTCTTTGAATGTTTGAAAACCCATTTGTTTAATACTGCTATTCAAAGTTGTGTTTTGGTCTAATCTAAATATATGCCCCATATGGGCTCATGGTGTTCTTTCTGCCTGGAGTTATCTTCCATGCCATATTGGCTTGTTAAGAGCATATCCATCCTTCAAGACCTAGTCCAATATCATTTCTTCTGTAAAGTTTTCCCAAATCCCCCAATTGAAAATTCTGTTTCTTTTTCCCCTCCTGATTTTCCATAGCATCTTGATTCTCAGCAGACTTTATACTTTGTAACACACTTCATTTGTGGACATGCCTCATTTTCCATATGCCTGATCCATATTTGTATCTATTCATGTACCTTGTTCTGTGCCTTGTACAAACACATATTCAAAAATTACTTTTAAAAATATGAAGAAAATACTATCTTAATAAGACAAGCTACAACTGCAGAATATTTACCATTGATTATTTGAGCAGGACTTCTGAAATGATGCAATCATCTTAACAAGATTGGAGAGAAAATGTTTGAAAGAATGTAGCCCATTTGTTTTCAAACATGGCTAATTATCAGGATTGTTCTGAGCCCTTTCAGAAGTATAGATCCTAAGGCCCTTTACAATTCTTGGAGAATTCTAATCTCCAAGGATAAATTTAGAACACAGATTATGCAGCCTGCTTCTAACCTCTCTGTCTTCACTTCACCCAAGAAACCCCATTCGACAACCCCTTCTCTTTCACTACACTGTGGCCTAAGAGACTAATCCTGGAGACCCCACCTTGGTGGCCATTTTTCCTGCAACTACAGAAACTTGCCATTACAGTCATTTGCAGATTCTTTACCAGGAACAAGGAGGCAGTTGAAAATAGCATGGTATTATTTACAGTAACCACTGGCCAACAGCATTTGAACTACTAGAAAGATGGTACCGTACAGGTAACTCAGACCCAGCAAACCAGACTCTCTGGGGCAAGGTCAGGAATCTACACTTCTGACATATTTTAATGCTCACTAAAGTTTGAAACTAAATGGAATACTGGTAAGGATATACGAGCTTTGGGGTCAAGAAAACCTCTCCAGATCCCAGAACTGACACTTTAATTGGCTGTCCAATATTGGACAATGGTACAGTGAAAATTTTGTGACAATTAAACAAGATGTGCCACACAGAATATAACAAATAGGACTTAATAAATAAAAGCTACTCTTGTGTTGGTGTTACTACTGGTAGCGGTAGAGGGGCAGTGGCTACAGAAGCAGAGCACCTGTCCCAATCCTGAGTGTACTGTGGTCCATTGTGTGTTATGTGACACCATACTTACCCTACTCTTTACTCATTGACCCTTTGGATCTGTAAGATTCTCTTTTTATATGTACATAGCAGTTCACATAGTATAACTCTCTTGGACTCTTTATCCACAGAACAATAACTAAAATACAAAAATATATTAAAATGTATGCAATGCAAATTCCTTCCCACACCCTCCTATGGGCTCTATCCACACAGTTGCCATCTCTCATAAGAGACATACACTTCCCAGTTCCATGTGACAATGCTATGTCCATATGCACAAGCTCTGACTCATTTCCTCCCCAAAGCTAACCACTATTACAAACTTTAAGGTTCTTTTTATCTTTTATGCACTTAAATACAGCATATACTATTAATTTACCTAATTTTTACAGAAAACACTGTATATGGCACACATGTTAAAAATCTTGGTTGTTTTTCCCCCAAATAACAATATATTGGCAATATTTTCATAGGGGTGTGAACAGATTATCTTCATTATTTTCATGCTATTACTTTGTCTTCATGCAACATAACTTATTGAACCATATCCTATTAATAAACATGTCCTCCAATCATTTGCTATTACAGGCTGAACCATATAAAGCTGCCAACATTCAACCATTTTTGATCCACATAAAATGTCCACTTCATATCGTTCAAACTAATATAAACACTGCTGGAGTAAATAGCCTTGTATATTTGCAATTTTGTACTGAGAAAAATAGAACTATAGTATGAATTCTCAGAAGTGGAAGTACTAAGCCAAGAATATATAATTTAAATATATTTGTCACTAATTTTAATATATTTTGTTAATTTACCCACCATAAGAATTATGCAAACTTATACTCTCAATAGCTATATATAAGTGTCTATTCTACCATAGTTTCTGTATTAGAGTTCTTTAAATTGGGAAAATTAGTCAATGCAATGATTTCAATTTACTTTTCTCTTTCTCTCTCTCCCTTCATCCCTGTCTGTCTATGTCATATTCTCTCTCTTTCTCTCTCTCTCTCTCTCTCTCGTTTAACAATCATTTTCATTTCCTTTCTGCTATTTGGAATTTGACTCAAAGTCCAAAAGTCCTTTCCACCTCAAAGAAATGAATCACCTCATTTTTTCTCCTAGCAATTTTGTAATTTATTTCTTATATTTAAGTATTTTACCTATTTTAAATATCCTAATGATCAATGTAATATTGGCCAACATTTATTTTTTCAGATATTTTCTCAGTTGTCCTAATATCACCTACTAAACAGTCTGTCTTTTCTTCACAGTTGATTTTAGATACCACCTTTAACATTACTTAATCCTTATATGGATTTGTGTCTATTTTTAGAATATATAATTTTTCTTTGATATGTCTCTCTGTTGTAGTACCATTATCACACCATTTACATTTTCAACACTTTGTATTTATATTGTAATATCTGTTAGACTAATTCTCTCATACTCCTCTTTTTCAGAATTAGCTTAGTTATTGTTATAATTTTCTATATATTTTAATGTGTCCTACATGTTTTCAATTTTCTTTTTAAAAATTTAATATACAGTTCAATATTAGGTGATATATATACATGTTTCAAATTTAAAAATCCAGCAAAATGCATTCATTTCTGCCTCCCCTCTGCCCAGTTACTCCCCTTACCTTTACAGCAACAATGAATGGCAGGTTTTTTGGGTCATTTTAAATTTATTTTTGCATACTCAACAAAATGAATATAATTCATCCCCTCCATTTTATACAGAGTAGTATACTAAATACTCTGCTCTATAACTTTTACAAGCAATCTTTATTCAAAGAGTATATCATGGAAGTCAAAATTATATATTAATTTGATCCTCATTACAATCCTCTGAGTTAAGTAATAATGAAGAACAAAGACAAGAGGAAGTTAAATAAATGACCCTAAGTAGCACATTTTAAATGATAAAACTGGGATTTAAATCTATTCAGTCTAGTAATTTTCATCATTGATCATCTTAAATGTTTCTAACAATTATCTTTTGTGTCTTTCGCATGTCCTTGTGGAACTGTTCTCCTATTTAAATCTTGTACTTAAAATGTTATCATTCTCTTTTATCCTGAAATTCCAGTCAATACCCTCTTGTTTCTGAGCATTGATTTCTCTCTTTAAAAATACACAAGTACTGTATGTGTCTGTCAAGTGTTTGCAACCTGAAAAAAATGTTTAAGTCATATTGGTGGTGGTGGTTGGAGAGTGGGATACGGAGGGGGAAGTAGGAGTTGATGGCTACCTGGGTAATCACTGTGCAATGTGGAGAAGTGCAGATGAGCTGGGAAAGAAAGACTCAATTTATAAGGCCTTAGCTACAGAAACAGAAACTGGGGCTGACGCATGACAACACCTTGTATACATAAACCTAAATCCATCTCCAGGGGACACTTGAAATAGACTTTTTTTTTTCTTTTTGGCTGTTCCTATTCTAAATCTCCTTTCTATATTTGGGTAACCTTTCATTTTAGGATTCTTGGTGGGAGGCATAGCCTACCTCTCACCCAACAATCTAAAAGTGGTAGATTTTTATATTCACAGCCTCCCTTATGCCTAGGGAGTGTGTCTTTGGCTGTTCCAATCAGATGAATCTGCTCCAGACTTTAGATGTTAGCTACAAAATCTGCTCTGCCCCCATGCTCTTTGCACATGTCTCTGGGCAATAGGAACAGATGGTGGGAGAAGTGGCATCCAATTTCTTTTCTCGGATGTGTTAAGGGGTAAGCTGCACTGAGTAATGCTCAGCACTGGTGGCATAATGTTCTCATAGGGCCAGTCCTGCTTTGTTGTTTTTGTTTCTGTTCCCGATCCTGTCATCTCAGAATTGGTTTTCCAAACTTACAAACCACACTTTCAGTAACCCAAAGGGAATGTAACTCTGTTGTTTCCAATAAGCATCTGACTGACACAGTATTCTCTACAGAGGAAGCAGAAGTAAGCATCCTCACTTATTCGTTTACTAAACATGTACTAAGTTCTTACCTTGAGCCGGTTGCTAGGGTTTCAAAGATATCAAACCGTAATCTCTGGTCTATGCTCAAGAAACTCATACCACATCTGGCATAACGTATGAAACCCCAGAAACCCATAACCTGGGCAGTTTTCTATGACATCTGAAATTCTTCCCACTCTAACAATGATTCCGGGTTAAGACATTGTATATCCATGTGACTTTAGTCACTAGTATTGCTCTGGAAATTATTTCAGTTATCCAGCATTCAATCCCCATTGAAAGTAATTGGTTCAGTGAATCCATCACTACTTTAGGAGCTGAGATTGAGGAGAAGTGAGGGTACAGTATGTCAACTGGAAAGAGATTATCCACACCTACCTCCCAGAACTGCTCACACTTCCCCCCACTGTTTGTCTTGTCTACATACATCCCAGGCAGGCGATCCTATTGTTGCTCTATTTCCATGGAATAACCCGGGCAATAGAGTATTTTCCGCTCTTCCTTCCCTCATTCTTGTAAGTTTCTCTCACTCTTGTAAATTTTACTTTGGTGAGGTGGTTATACCTTTGCTGAACAAGTTGGATTCATAGTAATTTTACTGAGCTCATATTCCTAGCTTTTTGGAAAATGCTAACTGCATCTTTGGCACAAACACATAGCTCCCCCCAACCCCTCAACCCCGATTCTCTCTGGCAAATGTTACAGTACTTTCTTGAAAGTATTTTTAAATGAAATAAAAGTAAAAAAGAGCTTTAAAGAAGATGTATCACATTCTTATTAAACATGTTTTATTTTTATTTTTTGTTTTTGTCATTTCTGGCAGCCCAATCAACAACGTCAAAGAAAACTTCCTGTGTTATATCTGTGTTGCGTAGAACTCTTGTTAGGGAGTAACAGAAAACTTACTGAGCAACAGAATGTGCATTATTAAGAGTATTTAGTGTCTTATGAAACCCAAGGGTGGGAATGCAGCTGAACATTAAAAATGAACTGGAATCAGGCATGGGAGTGCTATAGAGACACAGAAAAGACCTTCTCTCCATTGCTAATCTCTGATTCATTCCACAGATGTGCTGTATTCTTCCACTGGTGTTGGGCAAGTTTTTTCTTATTCCCATGCTACCTGCAATAATATGTTCACTGACAACAGCTCCCAGGTCCCTACTTCTCTGCTCAAAAAAGTAATCAGAATGAGAGGGATCTGTTAGTCTGCATTATATCTTCTCATGGACTAAGTTTATTAAGCACAAGAAGAGCTTGGAAAAATCACTTAATCTGTCTCAGTGCAGGTTCATGCTGATCATTAGCACCTCCAAAACACTTCCTTTCGTGGTGTTTTCCTACCATGACCACCCTTATTCAAATATTACAGTGTCTCTTCTGTAAGACTTTCCTCAGCCTGCCCCTCCCTGGACTGAGTGGTAAGCCCTTCCAGCTGTTGCCCATAGTAACGCCCATAGTAACCTGTGCGTGTTTGTTTAATTGCATCATCTAGATGAAGGTCAGGGAAGTTCCTACAGAAGGGATGTGGAGTGAGCAAGGAAGAGTGGCCAGACAGACACGGAACTCTGGTGAGCATCACAGTGTACAATGACTTTGGATAAATTTTTTCTGTTTGTGTTTCTTCTGTCTTATTTTTTCTCTTCAAAGGGGACTAAGCACAAGAATACCAATGAACCAAATGCTCTTATCACGAGAATAAAAATAATTTAATGCATTTAAAAATGTGCTAAAAGTAAGTACTATATGCACACACACACACACTATAAAGACACAGGTTGGCCTGGCCTGTGTTGCTCAGTGGTTGAGTGTTGACATATGAACCAGGAGATCACGGTTTGATTCTGGGACAGGGCACATGCCGAGATTTCAGGCTCAATCCCCAGCAGGGGGCATGCAGGAGGCAGCTGATCAATGATTCTCTCTGATCATTGATGTTTCTATCTCTCTCCCTTCCTCTCTGAAATCAATAAAATATACATTTTATAAAAGGAAACAGATCCCCAAAGTATAAATTCAGCAATTGCCTTTAGAATGTAACCTTAGAAAAATAGGAATGTCATTGGGTTGTATGTAATGTAAATGCTGTAAATATAAATGCTGCTGCTGAAATAAAAATACCTCTCTTAATGGTTAGATATTTTACCCGCTGCTAAAAGTTCTTGTCTAATATAGTTTTAGGACTTTGAAACTAAAACTAAATATTAATATTATTTTATTCTTTCCTACTCATCCACATTCACATTTTAAAAAATATTCAGAGAGACTGTTCAATTAGCAAATTTCATTATGATTTGCCATTAAAATTTCTAAGTTCTTTGCATCCCCTAAAATGTTGGTAATACACTTAGGAAAACACAGAGAGTAAAGTTATAAAAAATAACAAACACACACACACACAATAGGATATAGTATATTAACAGTTATGTTAGAGCAGCGGTTCTCAACCTGTGGGTCGCGAACCCTTTGGGGGTCAAACGACCCTTTCACAGGGGTCGCCTAAGACCATCAGAAAACACATATAATTACATATTGTTTTTGTGATTAATCACTACACTTTAATTATGCTCAATTTGTAACAATGAAAATACATCCTGCAAGCAGATATTTACATTATGATTCATAACAGTAACAAAATTACAGTTATGAAGTAGCAAGGAAAATAATTTTATGGTTGGTGGTCACCACAACATGAGGAACTGTATTAAAGGGTCGCGGCATTAGGAAGGTTGAGAACCACTGTGTTAGAACTAAGTACAAAGTATCATATGTCTTGGTGAATAATGTTCTCTCCCTGCTTTAACCCCATACTCAATAATTTACCATATCTACCTAAATATCTCCCTACTATAATCTCATAGATTGTACTACCTTGATATTTATTTTTTCCTTCAAATGTTTTAATTTAATGTATTGGGGTGACATTTGTTCAGAAAACCATACAGGTTTCAAGTGTACAACTCAATAAAGCATCATATGCACATTGCAGTGTGCATCATAAAGCTCCCTCTCTACCTTCATTTGTTCTCATCTAGATTTTCATAAACTTTTAAAGCTCCTCCTGCTCCCTTATCACAGTCCTACAATCTGTTCTCTACATAGATACCAGGAAATCTCAGGTATGACCATACCAAGGTATGACCATGCCACTCCCCCCAAGTCTAGCCATGACTCTCCACTATGTTTTCAACAAAGTATGAACTTCTTAGCATTATGTATAGCACCTATATGATCTGGCTCCAATTTCATTCGTTTCATGTTCCAACACTGAACTGTTCGTTGAACTATGTAATGTTTTTTCTAAGCAGTAACTGTTCTTAGATACTTTTGCTTATCAAATATTCCCCAGGTCCCGAATGCTATAAACATCCTTCCCCTATAGAAGATCAGGACCGAAGGCAATTCTTCATCACCTGGTGGTCTTCTACATTAACAATTCAGATAGTATAGTTCCTCTTCTGGGCACGCTTCCCAAGCTTTCTGTTCTCCTAAGATGAGTTAGGGCCTCTTCACTACTTCTCATAGTATCCTGTGCTTCTTTGTTTCATTGTATTTATTGTCTTTTTATTGTTTTTTAAATATTTTTTATTTTATTGTAATTTTTTTAATGTTGAGAGTGTTATAGATGTCCCTCATATTACCCATCTTTGCCCCCTACCACCGACACCCTGCCCCATCCCAGGCTTTCACCACATTGCTGTCTGTGTCCATGTGCTATGCATATATGCATATCTGTTCTTTGGTTAATCTCTTCTGTCCCCCCACACCCCTCCTCTCTGGGATCTGTCAGTCTGTTCCATGTATCCATGCCACGAGACCTATTATGATTGTCAGCTTATTTTGTTCATTAGATTCCACATATAAGTGAGATCATGCGATATTTGTCTTTCTCTGACTGGCTTATTTCACTCAGTATAATAATCTCCAGGTCAGTAGTATACACTGTAATGGGTTCTGAAAGTTTTGTCTGTCCCACTAGGCTATTATTATCATATGCCACAATGCTTTCCTTTTCACTAAATCTTTAAAGAATTTAGAAACATCCTATCTAATAAAAGAGAAAAATGGTAATTGGCATACGACGATACCCTTTTCATTGGCTAATCAGGGCTATATGCAAATTAACTGCCAACTATGATTGGCAGTTAACTGCAAACTATGATTGGCAGTTAACTGCCAACTAAGATTGGCAGTTAACTGCCAACAAGATGGCGGTTAATTTGCATATGTAGGCACAATGCAGGGAGGCGAAAGGGAAAGCAGGAAGAAGCCCCCTGCCACTGACAGTGATCGGAAACCCAGGGGGGAGCTAAGAGCTGGGGGGCAGGGCAAAGGCGGCCCTGGGGCTGCCTTTGCCCTGCCCCCCAGCCATGATCGGAGAATCAGGCGCCTTTGCCGCCCTGGCCAGGGATAGCAGGAAGTAGGGGTGGAGCCAGCGATGGGAGCTGGGCACGGTCGAAGCTGGCAGTCCCAGGAGCTAGGGGCCCCTTGCCTGGGCCTAAAGCGGAGCCCACGATCGCGGGGCCGCTGCCGCTGCGGGTCCCTGCTGCCCGGGCCGGATGCCTCGGCCAGAGGCATTAGGCCTGGGCAGAGCCTGCAACCGCGGGGAGCTGGGGGTCCCCTGCCCAGGCCTGACACCTCTGCCGGAGGCCTCAGGCCTGGTCAAGGGGCCGATCTGGTGATTGGTGATCAGGGGGTGATGGGGGTCAACGCCTGAGGGCTCCCAGTATGTGAGAGGGGGCAGGCTGGGCTGAGGGACACTCCCCTCCCCACACACACCCAGTGCACGAATTTCGTGCACCGGGCCCCTAGTATAAATATATAAAGGAAACTTCCTTTATCATTTACCCACGTTCTTTCCTCAGTCTCTAAAATAGGAATTCCTAAGAAATATTAGAAGACAGATTCTGCGTTTCTCTTCCACTCTGCAACCTCATTACTTGCTCCTCCCTCGTCACCTCACAGGGAGGAACAATGAGGTGATCTGATGTGAGGTTTGGGAAGAGGGTCTCTACGCAGGCAAAGCTCGGCCTCTCTGAACTTGCCTACCAGGAAGTCATGTGCCATGTCCTCTTCCTCCAGGGTCCAGTGTGACAGGCCCTGTCCCTTCAAGAGATGGGGCTGAGTTGCTGGGTTCCCATGTAAAACTAGGTGAGTGAAGTCAATTCAGAACTAAAACTGATTTCGCTTTAGATGTAAGCCATACGCCATGTTCTGACTTTAAAGGTAATAATGATAGTGATGTATGCGGCTGGAATGGGTACCAGGTGTTAGACCCATGGGATCAAACTGGACCTGGGTTCAGCAATCTAGGTACTGGAGTTCTGGCTAGGAAAGGATTCAGAGCCAAGACTCCAACTATAAGGGAACATCTATTTATACAATCACAAAGGTAAAGGAAGGGCCTTTGAAGCTTGGGAGTGAGGAAGGTAATGGTAATGTGCCTGGGAGGTGGGAGGGGCACGAAAGGGAAGGCTGTGGCATGCTCCCAGCAGGGAGATCACTGGGTCCTCTGTTTTAAGGGTGGAAATTTTAGGGGAGGTCCTAGGGGAAGATCTTAATATAATATTCAGCAGCTTTCCAGGTGTGTCCCTTCAGAGCCCAGGTCTCCGCTGATTGATTGGTCGGCATCAGGGCTAGGGGTCATTAACGAATGCATTTGGTCCTGAGGTCAGTCATACAGGGTCGCTTGTCTGGTCTTGTTGTTTTCTGGGCCTGGGCTGAAATATAACTGAGACCTAGAGGTTCTCTCTAGGGAGGAAAGGTCATGGGGTCCAAACCTCATGACCAGAGATATGCTAGGGATGAAAGGTCACCCTGGGGGCAAGGTCCCAACCTATAATTTTCCTTTGTTAGGCACCTGGGGCTTTCTACCCTGGTGACCTTCTCTACCTGGTCCATTGTCCTTGTTCTGCTCAAGTCTGTCTAACTGCCCACCACAAGAGTAGCTCAGTCTCTGTTTGGCTCTTATGTTAAATTTTCAATTGGTTTAGAATTTGGAGGGAACAAAGATATGAGTAATTAGTCCCTTCAGACATCCTCATAGTATTATGAAGGTTAACACTTACAATTGCACTTAAACTAACCTCTAAGAGTTTTTCCAATAGTAGAATGTATCTAGGAAAGCACTGATAATAATAAAGTTATTTAAATTGTTTTCTTCAATAGCTAGTTATAGATTTATAAGTTATGTTTAAAATAACTGAACTCCCCACCTACAGAAGTATAGATTTGAAATTTTAGAACACTTTTGATGTTGTTGGAATAAATTAAGAGGTCTTATTATTCATTACAGTCAAGACACAACTTCTACCTCTTTGAATTAAAGAGTTAATTTATCTTTGTTGAGGAAAATTATCAATGCAAACTCTAAAGTTAATTGTATGTTGAATTAGAGGAGACTTGAGTAAAGTATTTTAAAATAACCATTCCCTTGAATACTGAACTCTATGTGACCTTTACTAGAGCCATAAGATGTTTAAAAAATTGTGAGTAAAAAATTAAAAGGAAAATGTTCTATCATTTTTCTTCATTCTCAATGACACCATTGCCCTCTATTTATCTATGACCAAGAGGCACTTAGTACTTCCAATAAATATAAAGTAAAATCATTTTACGGGTAACTTCAGAGTAGCAGAATCAAAGGGATTCTGACTGCTAGATAAATTTGAGCAGCTCTCTGCAGTGGAAAGAGAAGTAAATTGAGAGAGAGTCACCTGCATTCTAGATAACCTATATCTCTAAGCCTCAATTTCTTTATTTATAAAATGAGGGTGATAATACAACAACTTCATAGGGTAACATAAAGATTTGAATGAGAAGTATATAAGGTTCATATATATAAAATGCTTACAATGCATCTAGACTATAATTAGTAACTAGTAATAATAGCAAGCACTTATGAAACACTTGATTAGCTTATTTAATTCTCACGACTCTATGAGATTTAGGTATTAAATATTAGTTGATATTATTATTAAGTTACTAGAATCTTTAAAATATTTACACATTTGTGGCCCTTATACACATTATCCTTTTGCACTTCTACTGCCTTTTATTATGAAGGTATCTCAAGGGCAGGGATCATGTTTTTCATTCTAGTCCATAGCTCCCTGGATGTCACTGTTTAATAACATGGAAGTAAAAATATCTAACAAAGGAAAAACATGTGGTAGGCCAAAGGCAAATCTCAGAATGTAAAGACAAATTATGGCTGAATTATTACTTCTTTGCGGTGCCATTGCTTATCATTGCTCCTGGTACCTGATAGCTGTGGTATAGATAGGGACTACATGAATGAATAAGGGACACTAACAAGTATCACATACGGATTATTTCAGCCACAGACTTCAGGTGGAGACAAAACAAAATGAAGACTCTCTCTATAACACAGAACATACCTATTACCCATGAACAGATTATGGACAGCAACAGCAAAGCCACAGCTCTGGCATACATGCCTTCTCCAATATGCATGGAGAGAGACTATATTTGCACATGCACAGCTTATTCTTGGAAGGTTTCAAAGAGAGCCCAAAGAGGGCCATCTGGAGACCCACCTCTGAAGATGTTTTCAAAGGTACAAGCAGACTACGTTCTTTCCTTCATTCCTGTCCTCAGGAGCTCACAGCTGAAGGAACAAATGGGAGCATAAAAACACAGCAATGCAGCTCCCAGAGAAAGGGAGCCTGACTCCGATTAGGGAGGTCACGGATGGCTTCTTCAGGAGAACAGCTTAAGCTAAGTCTTGAAGGAAGGTAAGACAGTAGCCCAGTGAAAACAAAAGAAAGAGCAGCCTGTCTACTTCAGCTGATCCCACATGGATGAGAAGTGGTGGGCTAGACAATGATGGAAAGAGAGGCTGCAAAGTGAGGGAGGGGCAGATAATGGAGGAGCGGTTGGCCATACTTTGAATTTTAAGTAGAGGTGTAAAGTAATAAGGTGTTCTAGGTATAAACAATTGTTTGTTAATGATCTGAGAGGTTAGGATATAATATATAAAATAAGAGTTATCACATTTTTATCTTCACCATGCATGATTATAAGTCTTATTATTTTTTTAAATAAACACCTAAGAATGCAACTTTATATTTATGGACATGGGAAAATAGGGCTTCAGTGATGATCTTACATTCTAAGCATAGGTGCTATCCCAAATAGTTATGAGGTAAATGGAGACTAATTACATGGATAAAGAAAGGACATTCACTATACAAACCTCAAATCCTGCAAGAAGAGGGGAAGACTGGAAGGAGTGACTGATGAACAGATGAAGAGCCACTTTCAAACTTTAAAAATGATGTGAATTTGTTTAATCCCTTTGCTAAAAAGGAAACATGTTTATTTAGAGATCATTTGTAACTAAAGAGAGCTTCCAAGAAACCTGCTTCTTAAAAATGTGGTAATTAAAAGATATGCCGCCCCTGCCCTAGCCGGTTTGGCTCAGTAAATAGAGTGTCTGGCCATAGACTAAAGGGTCCTGGGCTCGATTCCTGTCAAAGGCCCATACCTTGGTTGCAGGCTCAATCCCTGGTCAGGGCACCTGTGGGAGGAAACCAATCGATGTGTCTCTCTCACATCGATGTTTCTTGCTCACTGTCTCTCCTTCTCCCTTCGACTCTCTCTAAAAAATCAATGGGAAAATATCCTCGGGTGAGAGAGGAACAACCATAACAAAAAAGATATGCAGCCAATAAACAAAATGTTATGGAATACTTAAATGACATAGAAATACATTTAATGTACAATATTTAGTGAAAAAAATACCTATTTGATACTTTTTATCAATTAAGTATGGTAATAAAAGAAAAGTTGGGTGGACTATTAACAGATGATAGGACTATAGGTGCTTTTGTTCTTTTAGCTTACTTGTACTTTTATAATATTTTACAGTAGGTATAATTCCTGGATGAACAAAAATTAAACATTTATTCAGAGAGGGAATTTGTAACAAAGAGTCAGCCTATGAAATCAAAGAGTTATAAAAAAATAAGGCACGCTTCTAACAGCAAAAAATTAAAAGCACAGGGTCTATGGGATTCAATAAATTCTGTAAGTTTTAGAATAGTTCCCTTTTTTAAAAAATGCATTGACATCTTATTTTCAATGATATGTGCTTAAGCCAATATTGTTTTTATAATGTTTACTGTTTTAGTGTTTTGGAGTAAATGCTCTCATAATCTCTTTTTATAACACTTTCAACAATCTCCAACTCACAATGTTGAATGACGTATAAAACAAATGTAACAACTGCGAAGAAAAACCAAAAAGCTAGCTGAAGAAATACAAATGAGCTCAAAGAATGTACAATAAGCAAATCTAGAAGTATTTTTAATTTACATTTTTTAAAAGCTCACTTTATGGCAAATTTGGTTTGAGTTGTTTAAATGTACAGAGTAAAGCTGCAAAATGTTATCTCAGTTCTAACTACATCTTTTAACATGAGAACTATGTAAGCATGAGCTAAGTATACTTTGCATATTTTCAGGTAATGTTACTGAGCATATTACACCTACATATGCTATGCAAAATGTTGCAGAAGATTAAATTATCCTAGCCACATTTGGGAAGCGACAGTATGTCTGTCATTGCATGTAAACATATGTAGATTTATGCAAAAGATTTTCAAATATGTGTACCTAAAGTCCCAAACTCCCCACAGACATGCAAAGCCAGAAGGTTTTGTTTATTTTCAGATTTTTGGAAAACCTATAAACGGGACTAAAAACATAGATATTCTTATGTTGTATGTTCAAACTTGGGGCATCTGTGTGTGTGTTTTTCCTTTATTTCTTTGTTAAGCCATTTGGTCAAGATTTTAAATTCATCTGCAGTAATCAGTATGGTAGACTTAATGCAAGCACAAATTTTCCATTTGCTTCCCAGAGTTAGGGAGAGTTCATGCACCGTTTTACATAATGAACCCAATTATTTCTGCACTTAAGACCCTTCCTGATGGTAGTTGTTTGTTAGCCCTTCAAGGGGTGCATTAACTCTTTCAGATTATTACAAGAAAATATGAAATATTGCTAAAGTGCTCTGCGAGGGCTAAGTCGCTTTCCAGAAAGGGCGGTTTATCACAGCATAATGAATTAACCTCTGTTTTGGTGAGTCAGGTAGAAATCACAACAGCGATTTGATGGTATTAGGAATAATGTAGCATCAATAATGAGCAGTAAACAATCATATGAATATTTTGTAAAGGAGGCATACTATATTTTAAAGAGTAGACTTGCTTCTGAAAAGTGTCTGTGTATTGGATCCTCTTTGACATCTAAAAAGATTTTAGTAGATTTTACCAAGGAAGTTTTTAAAAGAGATACATAGTGCTTTAAAATATGAACCCCCTTGCCAAAACCGGTTTGGCTCAGTGGATAGAGCGTCGGCCTGTGGACTGAAAGGTCCCAGGTTCGATTCCGGTCAAGGGCATGTACCTGGGTTGCGGGCACATCCCCAGTAGGAGATGTGCAGGAGGCGGCTGATCGATGTTTCTCTCTCATCGATGTTTCTAACTCTCTATCTCTCTCCCTTCCTCTCTGTAAAAAATCAATAAAATATATTATTTAAAAAAAATATGAACCCCCAATTCTCAACCCCCTTCCCACCAAAAGGCAGAGTACAGGTTTGTTTGTTGTTGTTGTTGTTTTTTCTTTGTGAACCTGGGCTCTGTGACTGCTGGCCAGGAACACTGTGCGAGATTCTGAACTGAGGTCTCAGTAAGCTGGCCACACCACTGGGTCTGTTAAGATGCTCACTTCTGAGACACAGACGTCATGCCAAGAGTAAGCCAGGCAGCACACAGGGAGAACCAGATAATGAAGAACCGAAGTCCTTGACCCTCAGCCGCAGCTGAGCCTCCAGCAAACAGGCCGCACCACTCTGCTAGCCATATGAGTGCGCTCCACTGACAGTGGATTGACTGCCCAGCCATAAGGAACAGAGAGGAGGATTCCTATACTAAGCCCTGCCCACATTGCAGACTCTAAGCTACACAAATCACTATAGATTTAAGTCATGAGGTTTTTAGTTTTTTGTCATGCAGCAATAATTAACTAGAACAGGATATTTTTGAACAGTGATCTGTGTGTGTGTGTGTGTGTGTGTGTGTGTGTGTGTGTGTGTGTATGATTGTTTCTGTGTATTTTAAATACAGTACATTTACATTTGCTCACATTGTGGCTTTTGAGAGTAATGCATACCTCCAAGAAGTTGATTCCTACCTAAAGAATCTGGGATATGTTGTTGTGATGGTCTAGTAATGGTTCTGAACTACACAGAAACAGATAAGCAGGTTCTGGTATAAAAGATACAAAGGCCAAGGAAGAAAGAACCTATGCTTTAGAGTTACTGTAATATTTACTGGAGTTGAAGGCACTTTTCTTGATTAATTGAACCACATTAACTTTATCAAGAGTTGTTCCTATTTTATCCCTTTCCAAATAAATGATAAAATTAAAAACTGTGGTACTGGTTGCAATATTTAAATGACTTCTGTTAGATTATATAGGTTTAGTAAATGTATTCCTGTTGCACTCTGGGAAAGGGATAACTCATTTCATGCAAGGACATAATCAAATTCAAATTTGGATTCTCCTCCTGTAAAGTACCTCCCTACCAGTTTCCATAGAATGTTACTCTGACAAGTGGCTCATGTTCGCAATTACTTGACAAGATTGCATGTGGCTACTTGTGCAGAGTGAGTCAGGGTTACCTTAAAAAAATATTTTTCCAAGAGCCTCTCCCTGATGTCTGAAATTCCCCTTTTTGTGAAACAAAACAATTGTGTCATAAATCCTTATTGTGAATTGATTTCTTTCTCATCAGCTCCCATTCGATGTAACAGCTAGCTCTAAGTTTGCTGGAAAGGCAAGGGAAGAATGGATGTAGAGCTATTGTCCTGAGAAAACCAAGTGTTGAGCAGAGGGTGGGACAAAGTTATTGAAATCAAATTTCATAGTTTTGTCCAGTGGATCTCAACCTTCCTAATGCCGTGACCCTTTAATACAGTTCCTCATGTTGTGGTGACCCCCAACCATAAAATTATTTTCCTTGCTACTTCATAACTGTAATTTTGCTACTGTTATGAATCATAATGTAAATATCTGCTTGCAGGATGTATTTTCATTGTTACAAATTGAATATAATTAAAGCATAGTGATTAATCACAAAAGCAATATGTAATTATATATGTGTTTTCCGATGGTCTTAGGCAACCCCTGTGAAAGGGTCGTTCGACCCCCAAAGGGGTTGCGACCCACAGGTTGAGAACCGCTGGTTTTGTCTGTTGGACCTTGATGCTGTAAAGCTGAGTCTAAGAAAACGCATGCAGGTATTCCATGGGATTTTTATCTTTCTAGTGCTGCTATTTTTGTTGGTAACATTTTACACCCAGGGAAGCACATTCTAGTTTTTCATTCCACTGCGGGGCCTTTAGCACAATACTGCTTCAGTGTCCTCGTAGTCTCCAAGGGTGAATGAACTTCTGTGCACCAATGTACTACCAAAGAGCGAAGGGAAAGAATCATTGTATGACTTTTAAGGCTCCTTAAAACTCTTAATACTATTTAAAGTTTGCAAGGTTATATGATCAAATTCTTAAGGCACATGTTTTTGTTCCAACAGTTGCTTTATCAGCCACTGGCCTCTGCACTCTTAAAAATACACACTGTTAGGGACCATTGTCCTGCTCCAATGTGAGTCGGTGTCAGGGTAATTCTACAATCCCTTGTGATCAATGTTCTGCAGTTTTATAGGTATCCTTCCTCTGCATAAATATTTCCTGACCTGCCTCCTTGCTCTGCCCTGGAGGTCTATAACCATTTCCTAAAATGGCTTTCAAAAAGAAAAGTATTTCTTTCACCTCTATTAAGATGTCTCTGAGGCAGTAGATAGAAGGCAGGAGCTGTTTCGGTTATCATTATTTCCTTCAATCTGCTATGCACAAATATATCTCTCTACCCCATAGAGTCTGTTCTGTATATTAACAGCCTCTTGATAATCCAAAGTGAAACAGACTTATATTTGCCAAAGTAAGGAGGGATAGAAAGTGTTTTCTAATTAGACGATGATGTGCTAAGTACTTGCCACAATGCCCTTTAATTGGGGCTTTGTTCTCTACAGTGTATGTCCATATATGCATATGTTTTCATTTATTTATATCTTGCAATAATCTCCCAGTACTCATTTTCCTTGTAACTACTTTCTGTCACTAGTTGATTGCTAGGTAAATGATGTCTATTCAAGACTTTTGAAGGAAATTTCTAAAAGAGGACCAAAACTGAGCAGAGCATTTGATATTAGGGGTCCTCTTTTATAAGTAAACTCATTTGACAGAATTTGAAAGTTTTAGATTATTTAAAACATTGACAATAACAAAAACATTCAGAATGCACAGCCATTTTCTATTGTATGTTATGTTGTAACTAGAGGCCTGGTGCACAAAATTTGTGCACTCGGGGGGAGGGGAGAAGGGTCCCTCAGCCTGGCCTGCGCCCTCTTGCAGTCCCGGAGCCCTTGGAGAATGGGGAGCAGGCCTAAGCCGTCAGTCAGACATCCTTAGCACTGCCAAGGAGGCTGGAGAGGCTCCCAACACTGCTGCTGTGCTTGCTAGCTGTGAGCCTGGCTTTTGGCTCAGCGGTGCTCCCTCTGTGGGATTGCATTGACCACTAGGGGGCAGCTCCTGCCTTGAGCGTCTGCCCCCTGGTGGTCAGTGAGCATCATAGCGACCAGTCGTTCTGCTGTTCGGTCGATTTGCATATTAGCCTTTTATTGTATAAAATAGCTGATGGAAAAGTGAAACCCAGTTTTATTGAGGAAAGGAAAGCCTTAACATTTCCACTATTATACTTGGTCCTTTAAAATATCCTTTTACTTGCTACTCACAACAATACTATGATATAGGTATTGAGTTTTTCCATTTTACAATAAAGAAACTGAAGTTTAGGAAGATTAAGAAATTTTTCCGAGTTCAAAAAGCTGGTAAATTTTAGGTACACAATTTTAATCCTGATCCCTCATTATAATCTGAGATTTCTCAATAATGCCACACAATTGGTTAACATGAAACAATTAAGAATGAACAAATATAGCAGAAATTTAAATTAGGAGCTCAAAGTTTTAAAAGCCTGGGCAAGAAATTCTGAGGGTTAGTAGAACGGCAAGTGATTGAGACAAGATCCTCAGACCACAGAAATGCAGTGACTTTTGCTGGCAGTGATTGCCTGGGGAAAGGAACAAGCCAGGAAACAGCAGCATCCATGGAGAAGCCTGGCTGCAGACCGCTCTGTGACACTGCTGAACTGTTGCAGCGGAGACCGCAATCTTATACGACCTCTTCCAAATGCTTTCAAATCTGTGATTCTGGCATTTTTTAATGAGTCAGTATCATACCTCTATTTTTTTAAATAAAATATTGGAATTGAATAAAAACACAGTCTTTTCTTGAAATCATAAATGTGGGGTTTATTAAACAGAATATTGGATATTTCAAGAAGATGAAGTTTAAAGACATATTATTTGGGTTTTTAAACTTTCACATTTTAGAGTTGGAATGGATAAATAAAGGTAAGTTCAAAGTTCATTAAATTCCTAGACTGATAATTTGCTTTCTCAGGTTTTGGTTTTTGTTTTGTTTCATTTTGAATTTTGAGGAGAGAGGTATTAGGTAAATGAGGAGATCATATTAAAAAAATAAACCAATATCACATGATCTTATTCATTTATAAAATATAATGAACAACATAAACTGATGAACAAAAACAGATCCAGAGACAGAGAAGCATTGATCAGATCATCAAACCTCAGAGGGAAGGTGGGGGAGGGTGGGGGTAAGGGGAAGAGATCAACCAAAGGACTTGTATGCATGCATATAAGCCTAACCAATGGGCACAGACACCAGGGGGGTGAGGGCATGAATTGGGGGGTCAGAGGGGTAACAGGGGATAAAGATACATATGTAATAATTTAATCAAAAAAGAAATTAAAATAAATAAATAATAAGATAAATAAAATAAAATAAAATAAAATAAACCAAAACAAAATGAAAACCTCTTTACTTAGAAATGAGAAGGCCATCATGTCTAAATAGTTAATTTTGCCCTGTCTGGTGGGCTCAGTGATTATAGTACCAGCCATGCACAGAAGGGTCACAGGTTTGATTCCCAGTCAAGGACACAAACCTGGGTTGCAGGTTTGATCCTCACAGGTTGTGGTGCATGTGGGAGGCAACCAATTGATGTGTTTCTTTCACATTAATGTCTCTCCATCTCTCTATATATATACTCTCCCTCCCTTCCACTCTCTCTAAAAATCAATGGGAAAAATATGTCCTCAGGTGAGGATTAACAAAATAAATAGTTAATATTCACCAGGTTTTCGAATAGTACATCTTATATTGGTCCCCAATTTGAAGTAGGCTTAGGGAGTTTTTAAGAGTTTTAGAATTTAGATGAGCCTTTAAAAAGAGGCTATACTCTTTCAAATTAGTGTTTTGGGTATCTTTGGATATAGTCCCAGAAGTGGAATTGCTGGGTCATAAGGTAATTCCATATTTAAATTTTTGAGAAATCCCCTCCACTGTTTTACATAGCAGATGCATGAATCTGCATTCCCACCTACAGTGTGCACTAGAGTTCCCTTTTCTCCATGTTCACTTCTGGGTATATATCCAAAGAAACCAGAAACACTAGCTAGAAAGAATATATGAACCCCTATGTTCATTGCAGTGTTATTTATAATAGCCAAGATACGGAAGCAACCTAAATGACCATCAGGTGATGAGTGGGTAAAATAGCTTTGGTACATTTACAGCACACTACTACTCAGCAGAAACAAAAAAACAAACAAACAAACCAAAGGAAATCTTATCTTTTTCAACAGCATGGATGGACCTAGAAGGTATTATGCTAAGTGAATAAGCCAGTCAGAGTAAGACAAATACCATGCAATTTTACCTACATGTGGAATCTAATGAAAAATAAATTAGCAAACAAAATTGAAATAGACTCTTAGATTCAGAAAACAGACTGACAGTTATCAGAGGGGAGGGAGGAAGGGGAGGAGGGCTGGAGGGCTGGGCGCAATGGTGAAGGAATTAAGCAGCACTAATTGGTAGTTAGAGAATCCCCAGAGATGCAGATTGCAGCATGGAGAATACAGCCAGTAATGTTGAGATAACAGGGTATGGGGCCAGATGGGTGCTTGGAGCAACAGGGGGACCACTGTGTAAAGTGCATGGTTTTCTGTCCACATTGCTGAACATCTGAAATCTGTGTGGATTGGTATTGATTGTAAACTGTGGTTGAAAATTAAAACACAAACAAACATATTTTTAAAAGGGCTAGAAGAAGCCAATTTAAGTCATTTTTCTTAAGAATGAGTTGAGATTAGTTAAGAAAAAGAGAGAAAACTCATTACTTATGCTTTACAGCTGTGTCCTTATTCTGGTGAAGAATAATAAAACAACATTTGCAGGAAGAATTAATGGATGTGAATACAAACTTCCAGGTCATTATAGTGCAAGATACTGTAGTTTCTTTGGAAGCCTAGCAGGCTTTGATCTGCTGCATAATAAATATAAAGAAGCATTAAATATTGAAGCACTTCCTCCCAGAGATAAATGGTTAATAAAATGAATAAGAATAAAGTAATGCTCTGTCAGAATAAATGCTTTTACCGGATCTGTATGCCAGTGGCCCTCTGAAAAGATGGAACTTACATCACTTCTTAAATAAACAGTTCCATTTAAAACAACTTTAACCTCAGTAGGTCCCTAGAGGTGATAATTCCTCTTTTTCAAGTGTCTAAATAATCATTTATTTGCTGCTTTAATTCTGATTAATGAGTTAGACCTATCCCTTGATTGATTTTCTACTTACGACTTCCTTACAGTTTTTCATGCCTGTCAGAAGTTTGTCTTTGCAACTTTATCTCTCTTCTTCATGTAATTTCTCAATCTTACATAGCACTCTGAAGTCTCCCAGTAATAAAAATTTCCCAGACTTGAAGAACTCTGAACTTATAGCCCCCATGTCAAAAATGGCATCAGCATTCCTGTAGATTTAACATTGAAATTTCATTACATCAAAAATGATTCTTGAGCCTCTGACTGTGTTTTCGGTCCTGGTGGTAACCAAAATATAATGATGCCACACATGCAGTTCAATTTCAGAGCTCCTTTTAATATGCGATCTAGGTAATGGTCCATTCTACTTTATTGTCCTCATGCCACTTTTTCTGCAAAAGCACTATGGATCACATTGCAGATATTGCAATTCTCAAGGAGTTAATGTACTCAGAGCTAAAATGACCTTCACAAAGTCACAGAGCTTCTTTCTGGAGAAATGTATAATATGATAGCTTTCTGAATTAATTGAACATACTATTCTGATAGGTGTTCTCTTCTACCTGTTTTAAATTCTATGTAGGGTTTACTGTCCATGATCACAGCAGGAAACTAAGAAAACAACAAGCTACTGCAATTGCTTTTACTATAAGCTATTATTCAAAACCACCAGAAGATTGAGTCAGATGAGCTATGCTGTCCTCCAGCCTAGGGGTTTCTTTTAATGAAAGAAAGAAAGAAAGAAAGAAAGAAAGAAAGAAAGAAAGAGAGAGAGAGAGAGAGAGAGAGAGAGAGAGAGAGAGAGAGAGAGAGAAAGCGAGGGAGGAGAGGAGGGAAGGAGGGAGGAAACAAGAAGAGGTGAACTAATGTTTCTTTACACTGTATAAGAGTGCCTATAGGAGTCACAGTGAGTCTAAGGAGCCAGGAAGTCCCATAGGTTACAAGCTCAGTGCAAAATATTTTATATATAGCCAAAGTAATTTCCTTATTTCTGCAAAATACCCACATAATTTATTCCCAGATGATTATTCCAAGGTGAAGCTAGCATGATCTTTTGGTACTACACACTTTATTATAATTTACATGTACTTCATTTGAAGGAAGCATTTTCATCCTAACATCATTATGAGTATGGGGACCTTATAGACAGGCCAACTCTGAAATGGACCTGCACAATTCACTTTAGTGTCATCTCAACTGGGCCCTCTGCCCACCTGACTAAACATTGGTTATGTTCTTGTTTCTCATTATTCTTGAATTGTTAAGAATGTAAGCACTCTGGCTTTCTTCCTTTTTAAATGTTCTGATAGTTAAAAGCATCAGTTTTCCTACATCCACTAACTTAGTACATTCAAATTATATCATTTAACATTCATTTTATATGATTATGACTTTCCTTAATACATTGTTTCTTACTCTGCATAATTTTAATTTCTTTCTCATCAACACTAACCAATACTTGATTATATACCAAGCATTAGTGTATAGTTATAAACAAAAAATAGTCTACCATCAAAACATTACCGCAGAGGTAAAGAGATAATAAACAATTAAAAAGAAAAGAATGAGTAATTGCAACATTCAAATTTAAATTACTATAAAGGACACTGAGGAGGGTTTTTTTAAAGCTAAGATTTAAAGTAGGAAAATAAATGGGCCGAACAAAAACCTGATGCCAGCTCATGCAGAACCATCTTGGGCCACAGCAAGAGAAAGGGAAAAGGGAAATACTACATGACTGAAATAATAATACTAAAGTAAAGAACAATTAGATAGTATAAGGTACATGTTAGAAATGTAAAATATAACAGTGAACTTTTTTAAAAGGAGGTAATGAAAGATAAAGTCAAGGAAAAGTTCCAGAAATGAGAGAAAAAAAAGATGGGTATTAAAAGGAAAAGAGAATAGACCTTTTAAAAATGTAAATGACTATTCAGATATCCATTATATCAATGATAGGAATTAAATAAAATGAGATTAATAAAAATAGGTGGAAGAAAATTATCAAAAACTAGAGGTCTGGTGCAGGAATTCATGCACCAGTGGGATCCCTCATCCTGGCCTGAGGGATTGGGCCAAAACTGACTCAACATCCCTCAAGGGGGTCTTGGATTGCGAGAGGGCACAGGCTAAGCTGGGGGACCCCACTGGTGCATGATCGGGGCCAGGGAGGCACACAGAAGGTTGACCAGCTGGGGAGGAACTGCAGGAGGGCTCCAGAGCATGTCCAGCCCAACTTGCTCAATCATGACCGGCCAGACTCCAGCAGCAAGCTAACCTACCAGTTGGAGCATCTGTCCCCTGGTGGTCAGTGCACATCATAGTGAGTGGTTGAGCTGCGTTAACATCATTAGCATATTACGCTTTGATTGGTTGATTGGATGACCAGACACTTAGCATACTAGGCTTTTATTATATAGGATAATATATTTTCTATAAATTATAGGCATGTATCTCCAAATATAAACGGCTGACAGAGGCTCTTCCACAATAAAATAAAGAATACTGCCTTGAATTTTTCCACGTTTTAAGGATAAAGCTTCTAAAATCATTAGAAAGTAAAAAGGTCTCCATACAAAGGAAAATAAATCACATAAATTCTTTATAGCAGCAGCCAAAACACCATTGACTAATGCCATCACAATTCTGAAAGGACATGACTTTCTATTTAGAATTCTTAATTCGTCTTATTTATAAATTAGCAGGGAGGGTACAATAAATTCATGAAAATGTTCAAGAAATATGAACATTTTTATTTTTTACAGAACTAGGGAATAACAAAGAAGAAGAAACAAGACTTAACCGGAGAGAGGAAGAAAGTCTCCAAAGCACAGAAGTCCCCAGAGTCAGAGCTGCCTTAGAAAACAAGTGGCCCAGGCCGGCACAAGAGGATGGGACAGTCTTCAGGAAAAAAATGTAAGTGATAAGCTCTCCAGTAAAATAGACCTTTTGGAAAATACTACTGTTCACAGATTAATTATGCATGAAAATGCTTACATGAAAACTAAGGAAATGAAAACAAAGGCACATATTAATTTCAGGAAAAGGATACAGTTGATAAAACATACATTTTATACAACTTTGCTTATCAGTTAATAATATTGATATTGTCATGTGGTATGTTATAAAGAGCCACAGTGAATTTAACCAGAAAATTTTATTGAAATTAAATTTTTAAAGGTTGAGAGATTTGGAAAGAGGTATGATATGAAAGAAAGTAAAATCCTGAATTTCCATAGAGGAAATCAATAAATATACACATCAAGAAATATCGGTACATACACATATTTTGTATAATGGAGATAAATAAACAAAGACAAGGCTAATGAGTAAAGTCAAAACTCCTAGGGAGCAACTTTAAAGGGAGGGTAAAAAGAGCAAAGGATTGCTATTTATTTTTATATGAATTTTGGTACTCTTTCACTTTTTAAAAAGTGATTATTTTATTGATTAAAGTAGAAATAAATTGTTAATGTGACAAAATATATGTATAACATCTTTAAAATTCAGAAATTTGTAGAGAAAAAAAACAAGTCACTCCAAATCCCACAATGTAAAGATAATGACTATTTCTTACCACAAACTATTTTCATATGTTTGAACATAATTAGCATTATATTTAATATGGAAAAAACATATTTATACCAAATATTCTCTAACCAATTTACTGATTATAAAGAGGACAATAAATAGTTCAATGACATTAAATATAGCTAATATAATAAATCTACTCTAATTTTCATACTATGAACTCAAGCTATTTAAAATTTTTTGAGCATGTATGTATATATATATATATATATATGCACATATATACAAAGTAGAGAACACTTTTAAAAATGAAAATAAAGAAGTTCTGCCCTAACTGGTTTGGCTCAGTGGATAGAGCATTGGCCTGCAGACTGAAGGGTCCCAGGTTCAATTCTGGTCAAGGTCATGTACCTTGGTTGCTGGCACAAGCACATCCCTAGTAGGAGGTGTATAGGGGCCAGCTGATCGATGTTTCTCTCTCACCGATGTTTCTAACTCTCTATCCCTCTCCCTTCCTCTCTATAAAAAATCAATAAAAATATATTTTAAAAAAATAAAGAAGTTCAATAGTAAGTAAAGGAGAGATGACCTTATTCTGAATTGAATAAGTGCCTGTTCCATTGTGAATATCTGAGAGAAAAGTGTTCTTGAGAAGAACAAACAAGATGAGAAATCCCTGAGGTGGGAACAAGCTGTAATATTTGTGAAAGAGGAGGCTGATGTTGCTGGAACAGGGATTGAGGGGAAGAGAACACGGTGAAGTCAGATAAGATTGAAAGGAGTCTGGCATTTCTTTTGAGGAGAGGAACGACAAGGTATGATTCACACTTCACCAGGATTGACCTGGTAGCTTTATTGGGTTCATTATTCCAAGTTGGAGGTAATAGGAGTTTCACATAGGTGGAGAGGTAAGAAGTGGTCACATTCTAATTATATAAATGAAAGGGAGATTCATCAGAATTTTGTATATGGAAGGCTGGTACCTTTTATCTTCCTCTTGCCTTCAGTTTATACATGAGATCACTGGAGGTTTTCCGTTTGGGTTTTCTGTTGTTGCTGTTGTTTTTAAAGTGATCAAATTGCATTCAAAGACAATTCCAAGCAAAAATGCAGGGTTCCAGATACTTTCACACTTCCCACCGCAGTCATTAAGGTTTTATGTGATGAGTCTTACGTCTTAGTTGTTCCACCAACACACACACACACACACACACACACACACACACACACACACACCCCACAACCATGAAAAAAGAGCTGCTTGACAGCATAGAACTATGATGGCTTTAACTCACATCTAATAGCCATGAAAGCTAATGACACAGAAAAGATCTGGCAGTGATCTTTAGAGGATTGCAAATTGATATGAACACAAGTTTCTCATTAGGAGCATTATGTTATCTAGTTTTATACACAATTATCTGCATTTCCCAGTGTTAAAGACTTTAAAAATATAAATTATGGATAAAACTTATAGGCCTGTTTGAGCCTCAAAGAATATGAAAGTTCTAGTTTAAAAATAGCTCCCCATATTTCTGCCTGCCTACCCCTCCACCCCATGAATTGCAGTAATAAAAGCATCTGTGTTTGAAGGGCCCTGGGAAGACTGTGTTGAGCCACATAAGACAACACATCAGCAGGCATTTCAGTTATACTTTTCTGAGGCTTCTCCTGCCAATCAATGGGGTAATCAACTAACGTGGGAAACTGTTCTGGAAATTGATGAGCTTAGAATAAAGATAAAGCTCTTATAAGTTTCAAAAATTATATATGCATGTTCTATGCAACCAATTTTAGGATGAAGACATAGAGGCTAAATAATCTACCTAGGATCAATCTTTCACATTGGGAGCGTGCCCAGCCTAACCAGAGCAATCTATTTCAATAATATATACGCTCAAGTGTTTAATGGAGAGTGTTCTGCTCTTTTTGAAGTGGCTTCAGTTTGTCACTGCTCCATCGTCTCCATAGGAGATTAAAGTTATTTAATATTTCACATTAAGTATTGGTGAGCTAAAGAGGCAGTATAGCAGTAGTATCTACATTTAAACCCCCAACGCATAATTACTACATGGATGATATTGGTCTAGTAATTTCAATTTTGTACAATTTAAAGTTTTTTCTTCTATAAAATATAAAAATTAATGGTATGTACCTCAGAGTTGGGTTGTGAGGATGAAATGAGTAAAAACATGTAAATCACTGAAATTACTCCTTGTGCATAGAAGTAACTGAGTGAATGTTAATACTCTTATTAAGAAGTTCATTATATTAAACTGAAAATAAGTAATCCTCTATGTTATATTCATTTTAGTTTGACTGTACACAGTTTCCTTCTGTTGAAGAAAACAACGTTTTGAAGTCAGAAAACCAGGCAATGCATGGCAAAGTGCTTGGTGGTTGATATGTGCCCTGGAGGTGCTGAGGTTTGTTGTGTTATAAATAATACTGCTCATGTTATCCCTCCCGAGTTTCTGCAGCATGGTAAAGGTAATAATGTGTAACTGATGGAATTTCAAATAAAGCATTATTAAAATGTTTGTTCAGTGACCTTTTTGCTCTTTACCTTTTGTCTTTTGTGTCTGTTAAAATCTGGTGCAATCTCCATCCATCTTAAACACTTCTTGCAGTTTTACCCATGATATTCCTTTAATTAGTTCACGATACCAATTTTCTTTTCTTTTTGGCATTGAGGAAATGTATGTGATGGTACTTGTTAAGAACTTTATATCTTAAGTTAAGAGGTGCAGGCCTAGGGAAAGACACAGAAATGAGTAGATCTCTTATTAAAAAGGGAATAAAACTTCAGTCGGCTTCTCATGGTAAATGAATTACAGTAAGTACTTTGGAAGACCTTTTGAGTTCCATAACCCAGCAGGCTGCCATATGGTAAAATCCTTCCTTGGTACTAAAGATGCTTTTGCTTGTGTACAGTGATAAATCTGTCGGTGGTATTTTATTCCTGACAACCAAGAATGCTGAGATAGTCTACAAACCTATTTGCATATTTATGATCATTCTCAGGACATAACTCACAGGTTAGAAAATTTGGATGAAAACAGCAGAAAAGAGCAGAAACAAGAAAGTATAATGTTTCAGGGGGGAAATGCTTTAAAAAAAACACACAAGAAAAAGTATCTTCTCATCATCCATGGGTTAGGGATGACTCAGAACATTCTCGCAATAGCCATCTGAATTACAAAGCATACAATTCAAGGTAGCTCGTAGAACTGAAGTCTTGCTTTGTCAGGCACTGTCAGGAAACATTGGTAGCAATGAGTGGGCGCCTAGTAAGTTTCCCAAGCACATGAATATTTTGGAGTGTAGGTTTGTGATGTACAGAATCCAATTCATTACCAGCCTTCTAGGCAAAGAATGTTTTCTTTAAAATACCATTAAATTTATAAATTTAAGAATTGCAGTTCTATCAGGTTCAGTTTCCAAAGGGGAAGATTTACAGACATAACACAATACATCTTAATTCCAAGTTGATATCATCGCCGAATTCAGCTTTTTCTGAGCACTGGGGTAAATAGCACACAACTTCATGACCAGGAGAGGACAATGAAAAGGAAAACACAGTTCAAAAGAAACTAACCTAAAAGAAGGCAGGGGACTCAGAAACCTGTATGTTTAAAAAATGTCCCGGATAAAAATCCACAAAACCCCAAATTCAGTAAAGAATCTGTATGTATTATGAAAGGAGGAAAGCTCTTCTGAATATAACAATCTGGTAGACTAAGCTAATATTGCAACCCCTTCCCCTACAGACAATTGGCAATACTAAGGAATGTAAAATGATAACAATAAATGGATGATAACCAAGTTGAGAAAAAAAAGAGGAATCACAAATCAAAGTAGTAAGGGCACAAGTTAATATTGTGGCTTATATGAATGCTGTTGAGACAAGAAGGAATATATCTGAAAAGCGCTCCTCGTGGTTGACTGAGCAGAATTCATGATCTCATCCATTGCATATTCAGGAGAAGCCACAAAATGAGCTGTGAGCCTTCTGCACTGTGTTCCTGCCCTCATAGCCCCTCTTATGAAGGGGTGCCTGGAACTCCGACCAATGGGTTGAGACATGCCATATCTAATCAGAGCTCCTCAGCTATATATCCTCATTTGCATTTTTACCAACCAATCAGAGCCAATTCCAACCAATTAGGACAGTGCAATTTGGAACAATCAGACTAGAAATTTGAATCCTTCATTTTCATAAAAATGAACCAATCAGGAATCAGGGTGGGCACTTTCTCGACATGAGTGGATTGCTTCCCCTTTGTCTCAGGGAAGCATACTTTTGGTTACCACCTGAGACTACATTTCCCTAGTTTGCAAACTGTTTACCTAAATAAAGCTTCTCCCATTACCACACCCCAGATTGGGGGCTCCTGTTGGAATCTGCTTGGTAGCACCACCAATCTAAAAGCAAACACCACCTTCCAAAAGTTAAAAATTCTCATTTCAATTGCTCATTTTTGAAAACATGGACAAACAATAAACGTGACTCACCTCCTTTCCATGTTGATCAACAAATAATTGAGAAGAGCAAAAAATGCAGATGACCGAGTCACTGATATGAGACCATCTGACTTCATCACTTGGGGGATAGATTATTACTAGATACAGAGTTGCCTGATACTTGACCCATGCATTCAATAACATGTGACCTGAAAGTGGTTATAATTTAAAAAAAACAACACATACACACACACATACACACACACACACACACACACACACACAAAACAACATGCTTTTGGCTAATGATGAATACAAAACATATTTTGATATATTTGCAAAAAAATGTAATGTGGTATAAAAATAACTAAGATTTCTAATGGTAATGCCACAGCTCCTGCTAAAACTATTGTGGTTTACTATCTACATTCATGATCTGAGGGAATAGTGTATTTTATTTATAGTTTGATCAAAATGAATCTATATTTTTTTATCAAATACAAGACCCTTAAAATCTATCCATGGATCTCTGCTTTATGTGTACTACCTCTTTTAATCTTTACATGATTCCTGTGAAGAATTATTATTATTGCCCTAACCGGTTTGGCTCAATGGACAGAGCATCAGCCTGCGGACTCAAGGGTCCCAGGTTCGATTCTGGTCAAGGGCATGTACCTTGGTTGCGGGTACATACCCAGTAGGGAGTGTGCAGGAGCCAGCTGATCGATGTTTCTAACTCTCTATTCCTCTCCCTTCCTCTCTGTAAGAAATCAATAAAATATATTTTAAAAAATAATTATTATTATTAAACTGATGATGAAAACTAAGGGACAGTTTGAATCTTGCTAGCAATTCACATCACACAGCAGATTAATAGTGGATCTGGAATTCTAACGGGAAAATTGATTCTGGCATATTTTATTTTTATATTTTGAACTAAATTCTTATTCATTGATATGTATTCATGCATTGGGTAGTTCTTTATCTTTCTAGCCAATTGTTCTTTCTATCAATTCATGGACCATATCCATGATGCTTCCATTGAAGTTTTATAATACATTTAATATTTGGTAGGGTCATTTCTATCTCAATATCCTACATATATTTTTGAATACCCAAGTTTATTATCTGACTTTAAGAGGCATTTTTAGAATTTATGTTTATTGAGGTATAATCTTGCATATACTAAAACATATCCCTTTTTTGAAGTAGAGTTAATGAGTTTTACAAATGCATAATTCCACAAAAAAAGTTGCCTCATTCTCCTTTGTAGTCAATTCCTTCCCCTCTAAACTTAAAAAAAATAGGAGTAAACATTCTCTGGCTTGAGAAAATTACAATTTTAGTTTAAATATTTAACGGCCTCATTTAATCAATTTTTATTGATTACTGAACAGGAGCAATAATATTATGTAACAAAAAAACAGACCACTCCAACTAAAGCAGATTTGATGATGTTCAGAGTAAATTTAAGGTTTGGGAGGAATCATGTTGGATAACGTTTAGGAATAGAACTGTGCATAAAGAAAAGTAAAGTAGAGATAATGCCATCCACTCTCGGTAGTGGAATCATATATGATAAACTGCAGACATGGTGAGCTGAAATTTTCATCTTTAAAAGCCTGGGGAGCTCGGTAAAAAAGGTGAGGGGATGAAGAAGTACTAATATGTAGTTACAAAATAGTCACAGGTATGTAAAGCAAAGCATAGGAAATATCATTAACAATATTGTAATAACTATTCTGGTGCCAGGTGGTTATATGAAATGTCAGGGTGATCAATTTGTAAAGTATATGATTGTCTAACCACTATGCTGTATACCCAAAATGAATACAAAAACAATGTTGAAAGCAAACTGTAATTGAAGAAAAAAAGCCAGAGAGAGTAACAAGGAAACCTGTTACTCTGGACTTAATTTGGGATACCTAGAATATACATGTTGAAGTGAAAATAAGAAATTTGTAAAATATCCAACACATTGACTTTGTCTTAACCAACAGAGATATCTGATATAGCCAGAAACAGTTCTTGGATTTTAAATATATAATTTATAAAAGCCCAGCAAATGCAGGTTTGACCTCATACCCTGAGACTTTAAGAAAAGACGATTCGAAGTGGCTCAAAACCACTGGGTTCACTTTTCATTGTGATGCTGGTTTCCTTTTCTATGCAGAAGCTTTTTAGTTTGATGTAGTACCATTTATTTTTTTTTTCCTTTGTTTCTCTTTCCCTTGGCAATGTATCTGTGAAAATTCTGCTACATGAAATGTTTGATATGTTGCTGCCTAGGTTTTCTTCTAGAATTTTTATGGTTTTCCAACTTACTTTTAAGTTTTTTATCCACTTTGAGTTTATTGTTGACTATGGTGTGAGTTGGTGGTCTAGTTTCATTTCTTTACATGTACCTGTCCAATTATCCCAACACCATTTATTGAAGAGACTATCTTTACTCTATTGTATGCTCTTGCCTCCTTTATCAAAGATCAATTGAGCATATTGGCTTATGTCAATTTCTGGGTTCTCTGTTCTGTTCCATTTATGTAAATGCCTATTCTTATGCCAGTACCAGGCTGTTTTGATTACAGTAGTTTTGCAGTATAACTTGATATCTGGTATTGTGATCCCTTCAACTTTGTTCTTCTTAATCAAGATGGCTGTGGCTATTCAGCATCTTTTTGTTTGTTTGTTTGTTTGGTTTCATGTAAATTTTTGATGTGTTTGTTCTGGATCTGTGAAATATGCCATTGGTATTTTATTAAGAATTTCCTTGAATCTATAGGTTGCTTTGGGTAGTATGGACATTTTAATGACATTAATTCTTTCAGTCCATGAACAAGGTATATCCTTCTACTTGTTTATATCTTTTTCTATCTCTTTTTTCCCTGTCCTATAGTTTTATGAGTACAGGTCTTTTACCTATTTGGTTAAGTTTATTCCTAAGTATCTTAATTTTTTTGTTGCAATGGTAAATGGTAAATTTTTTAGTTTCTCTTTCTGCAAGTTCATTATTGGTGTATAAAAAATGCCATAAATTTCTGGGTGTTAATTTTATATCCTACTACATTACCAAATTCATTTATTAAATCTAGTAGTTTTTTTGGTAGAGTCCTTAATGTTTTCTATGTTCAATATCATGCCATCTGCAAATAATGAGAGTTTTACTTCCTCCTCTCTGATTTGAATGCCTTTTATTTTATCTTCTTGTCTGATATGTGAGAATGCACTTGCCAATGATACATCTGATAAGGTGTTAATTTTCAAAATATATAAAGTATCATACAATTCAACAAAAGGAATACAAACAACCCAATTAAAAAATGGGCAGAAGACTTGAATAGATACTTCTCCAAAGAGGACATATAAGTGGCCAAGAGACATGAAAAAATGCTCAGTGTCACTAATCATCAGAGAGATGCAAATTAAAAGGACAATGAGGTATCACCTCACACCTGCCAGAATGGCTACCATCAATAAATCAACAATAACAAGTGATGGCCAGGATGTGAAGAAAAAGGAACCCAAGTACACTGTAGGTGGGGATGCAGACTGGTACAGCTACTATGGAAAACAGTGTGAAGTTTCCTCAAAAAATTAAAAATGGAACTGCCATTTGTCCCAGTGATCACACTTCTAGGAATATATCCTAAGAAACATCAATCAGAAAGAATGTATGTATCCCTGTATTCATAGCAGCATTATTTACAATAGCTAAGATCTGGAAACAGCCCAAGTACTCTTCAGTAGATGAATGGATACAAAACTGGTACATTTACACAATAAAATACTATGCAGCTGTAAAAAGGAAATATCTCTTACCCTTTGAGACAGCATGGAAGTTACTTGGAGAGCATTATGCTAAGCGAAGTAATCCCGTCAGAGAAAGATAAGTATCACATGATCTTACTCATGTGAGATCTAATGAACAAAATAAACTGATGAACAAAGGAGACCCAGAGACATTGAAGCATGCAACAGACTGACATATTTCAGTGTGAAGAGGTGAAGGAGATGGGAAGAGATTAACCAAAGAATTAATATGAATATATGCATAACCTATGGACATAGACAATAGTGCAGTGAAGGCCTGGAGAGGGGTTGGGAGCAGGTTAGAGGAGGTCAATGGGGGAAAAAAGCAGGACATCTGTAATATTTTTGACAATAAAGATGATTTTTTTAAAAAAGTGATTCAAAATTATCAAGTCAAGATTCATAAAATCCTTTTCAGTCCTTTCTATTATAAATATCAAAATTAACTTTTACAGAGAGGTATAATAAAGTAAATATTATGGAATTTATAACTTATACAATTCATTGAATTTCCCACTCAGTGGGAGATGGTTTAATTTTATGAAAAAATATTTGCAGCAAATAACGGAACTCTAATTATAAAACTTTGAGTAATATGTAGCTGGAAAATAAGGTAATTTGGAAATGGAATACATGTCTCTTGCATCAGTGATAACACAGCATAAATCTTTCCTATGCTAAATATCTGACAATGTATTGTGCCTTTACAACCACCTTCCTCATGCCTTGTCCTCCTCAGTCCACTGTAATCTCACCTGTGCCTTTACTAAAACTACTCTTAATCCAGACATTTTAACTCCTTAATGCAACATTTTTAGTCTTAGTTTTTGTTAATTGACTCCTCTGCTGTTTTTATTATTATAGATCACTTCTTATTTCCTTAACACTTTTTACTCCCCTTATTTTTAGAACACCAAACTCCTTTAACTCTCTCCTAAATAATATTAGACTTCTCTGTCTCTTTTATCTTGTAAATGCTGGTGCATTAAACTCTTTTCTCCCCACTAAGTGAATTTTCTTATTCTAAGTTTCTCCTTGACTATCTCTATCCCTTTAGTAACTTTAACTCTTACCTATTTATGCTTACAATGTTAGAAATTAAAGCATTAATGATGATCTTTCCTAAAAATATTAAACATTTGAAAATACCTAATTTCCCACTTCAGTATCTCAGGGGTTCTTTTAAAGTCCAAAGACTTTAAAATGAACTCATATTCCTTCCAAAACAATTTTCCTTCCTAAAATCCATATATCGCCCTAGCTGGTTTGACTTAGTGAATAGAGCATCAGCCTGCAGGCTAAAGGGTCCTAGGTTCAATTCTGGTCAAGGGCACATGCCCGGGTTGTGGGTTCAATGCCCAGGAGGCAGCCAATCAATGATTCTCTCTCATCACTGATGTTTCTAACTCTCTCTTCCTCTCCCTTCCTCTCTGAAATCAATAAATATATATATATTTTTAAAAATCCATATATCAATTTATAGTTCTACCAATAATCCAGACACTTAGCCAAAAATCTTGGGTATTTTTTTTCTCAATAGCCCTCAGCTTTACCCCTATACCAAAATTACAAGTTCTAGTGGACAATTTTATCTAGTACTTGTGTACTAAAGTTGGACAACCATTTTTATTTCTGGGTCCACTCTTCATCATATTTGGCCTAGAAGGTCCAAATATACTATTGATTTTTTATCCCAGGCCCCTGAAATCCATCCTCCACACACTATTAACAGACTGACTAATTAATCTAAAGCATAGAGGTGATGCATTCATCTCTCAAAAATTCTACCAAGTTTCCTATTTAACTAGAGATCTAATTTTTTAAAACATGTATATGATGATCTATATGGCCTTAACCCCACCTGCTTCTCCAGCTTCATGTTGTCCTGTGTGCCTTACACTTTAGCAACAATTACTTAAAGAGTGCTGAACACATCCTTCTAAGCTATGATTATATCCTTTGCTCAAACAACTCCCTCTGCCTAAAATAAATGTACTCATGCCATTCTTTCTTCCCCTGGTAATCAACACTTGCCTTTAAAGACTTGAATTACATACCATGTCCTCCAGAGATTTTTCTAACACTTCTCCCTTATTAGCTTAACTATAACTCACAATACCCTACACAACACATTAATGACATTTTGATTCTTGCAATACAACATTGCTTTATGTTCCTCTCCCTTTTCACTCCTTTCTCCTAATAACCAACATTCTACAAAAATAGTTTTATTCTCTTTTGTATCAACATAGCTTTAAATTACCTGATATGTAATAGAGTTCAATAAATGATGGTTGAAATGATGTGGAAAAACAAAAATCAGCTGACATGGGTTGTCTTGTTAAGATGGTAGAAATATGCCTTCACTAGAAATATTAAAAGATATTTAGCTATCCCAATTTTTATTGTATCTTTTCAATCATTTATCATGGATGTTGTAGAGGGAATTCATAAATCAGACAGAGGTTCCAGATAAAGTAGAGGATCACCTAAGTCTAACAGTCCTTGATTCCAGTTACATTGTGCCAGGCACTAAGAGAATTCCAATTATCACAAGATGGCCAGCAGGGGAGGGCAGTTGCAGGTGATCAGGCTGGCAGGGGAGCAGTTAGGCATCAATCAGGCCAGCAGGGGAGTAGTTAGGGGGCGATCAGGTAGGTAGGCAGGTGAGTGGTTAGGAGCCAGCAGTCCCAGATTGTGAGAGGAATGCCCCAGATTGGAGAGGGTGCAGGCCGGGCTGAGAGACCCCCTTCCCCCCGATGCATGAATTTTGTGCACCAGGACTCTAGTTTAATAATAATCTGTGTGTGAAAATACAGAAAACATTGTATATGTTAATTTGTGTTTGGCATTTTAGTTTTTGGAATTTCTGATATTTTATTTCTTTCCAAAACTAATATATCTTTTACAGTCATTAAAGATGGTGTGCAGTTTACTAGTACACAAAAGGGGACAGAATTCAATTTATACAATTAATCCATTTACACTATTCAATAAACACAACAGGGGATAGCATTGATTTTGAAAATTTAAAAATATATTTTAAAATTAAATTATGAGGCATACAGTTCGTTGGTTTTATATTATTGAAGACTTCAAAACTTAGCTATCCAAGTTCTTGACCTTTACTTAATTCTTTACTGGAACGTCCCCTGTATTTTCTCATTAAGTGTCTTCTTCTCTGATTTGAATTTTTAAACACTTACAAAAGAAACTTGTGATTAATGACAGTTAGAACTTATTGGACTTGAAGGACAAATGCTTGCTTCACCAGTTAAGGGAACGAGCTAATCAAAATGAAGAAGTGCAGGGCAAGGGAGAACAGGGAGAGAAACGAATGCAGTGTGAATCTATATAGATTCGCTTGAAGTGATGAGCTGAACTGTTAACTTTTCATTTACTGCATCACAAATTTGACTCAACCTTTGTAATAAGAATAATGGAGCAATTCTTATAAAAAAAAGTATAAAACCTCAAATTAAGCCTCCCCCTCTTATTTTTATAGCTACTTCACAGTAAATGTTTCACACTATCTTTCACAGATTGGAAAAACTTTTCTACCTCCCCAGTTACAAATCCCACTATAACAAACCAAACTGGCTGTCTCTTCAGAGACTATATTTCATACTTCAGCATGAAATTGAGACTGAACTTTTATTTGCTGAGAAGGTGACACAATTTTCTTTTATATGGTGTGGTCTCATTCTTTAGCTTCCCAGTGGCCTCACAGGAGTGGGTGCCTCAAATATTTCAATGTTAGATTGTTTGTGAAACAGGGACGAATCAGTCTTGAAAAGGAGGCAGAAATCCTTTTTGGTGGGAGCGTGCCAGGTAACAACTCAGAGTTTTCCTTGTTGATATTTACTATGTGTTTCATCAAAAAATTGCACTGTTGATAGAAACTCAGACACCTAGAAATGTAACCTAGTTGGCTATATGTTCTCCCTTTTCAATGAATCACTGAAAAATAAGAAGAAGGGGTTAGGAAAACAAGGATGAAGTTTACTGTTGTCTGAATATTTTTATACATGTACAGTGGTGCTATTTGGAGGGGAAAATACTGTGTGCTTCCTACATGATATGGAAAATATTCTTAATTTAAAAATTATATCTATATTGACTTTCAGAAAATTTGTGTGAGGATGTGATATATTAGAACAGAGTATAAAGTGGGCTTTATTATATTTGAAATTTTAAAGTACCTAAGAGCTTGTTTTCCTTTTGTTACTTTAGGTTTAGGTTCTCCAGAGAAGAATCATTTGTTATTTCTTTAACATTTTTCTGCTCTGGATGTGCTAGCCCATCTAGTAAACCATTACATGGAACAAGAAGAATCACATCAAGAAGGTGAAACAATCCAGAAAATACAAATTTGGCGATTTTTATTTCTGTTTTTTATTGTCCTAAATACCCTTTCCCCCACCCCCACGCCCCTTAATATCTTCCAGAAAGAAGGCACTTGTTGTTCCGTTTGAGGTCTCCAGGGGGCAATGAAGAGAAACATCATATCACCTCTGCAAGTTACTTAAGAGCTCCAATGTTGTAATGGGAACAATGTTCCCAAAGCTGTACTTGGACATCAGATGCCTGCTTGATTTGGCAGATTCAATGACTAGTACTTTTCCTTCAGCCAGTTTACTGGAAGATCTCCCTTTCTCATTCCTTCTCCTCTTTTCATACACAGAAGCTTCCTATGAGATTATAGTATTTTTAAACATTTTTATAGTGTTCATGGTTTTTCTGTTTTTTCTAATGTATATGTTTCATATTTCCCTTTTTTAAACAACTCTTTCATATTTCATAAAACAACTGTAGTGTATTATCAGGGGATAAATCCTAATACTTAAGTGCAGTCTTTAAAAATCATTTTAAGTCCTAGCTGGTTTGTCTCAGTGGACAGAGCGTTGGCCTTTGGACAGAAAGGTCCTGGATTCGATTCCCATCAGGGGTATGTACCCCGGTTGCAGGCTTGATCCCCAGTAGGGGCCGTGCAGGAAGGCAGCTGATCGGATCTCATCAATGTTTCCATATCTCTCTCTCCCTCTCCTTTCCTCTCTCTCTAAAAATCAATAAAAACATTTAAAAATAAAATAAAAATCACTTTAATATTTCATTAGGTTTATTAATATGATTTAACATTCATCTCATTGGTAAGAATTCAACTTCCCTATCTCTTTGTGAAATTGTGTGATGTATTTTTTGCCTATTTGTTTCTGTAGTCAATTTACTTAATGTAGAACCTAGAAATTTAGATGGGTAAAAAACAGATTAGAAGTTCAAAGAAAATTCATCTATAAAGCTAATTCTAAAAATTTATTTGAAAAGGCACAAGAAACAGAATAGCAAAAACATTGTTGGAAAGGAAGAATGAAGTGAGAGGAATGACTGTCTAATTTTAGGGTGTAACATAATGCTATAGTAGTCAAGATATTGTGGTATTGGAAAAAATGGTAGACACATAGATCAATGGAAAAATAAAAAGAGAGTAAAAAAATGGACTTATACAAATATGGCCAAATGATTTCTGACAAAGGTGCAAAGGCAACTTAATGAAGAATGGAGAGTTTTGCAAACAAATGGTGTTGGAACAATTGGACAACCATATGCAAAAATATGGACCTCAACCTAAAGCTCTCTCCATATACAAAAAATAACTAAAAATGGATTATATATAAATATGAAATGTAATACTATAAAACTTTTAGAAAAAAACATAGGAGAAAATCATCATGATTTATGGTTAGGAAAGATCTCTTAGACATGACATAAAAACACATTCCATAAAAGAAAAACTCCATAAATTGGAATTCATTAAAATTAAAAACTTTTGTTTAATGTAAGACACTATCAAGAGAATTTAAAGACAAGCTATAGACTAGGATAATATATTTGCAGAGCATATATCTGACCAAGAACTTGTAACCAGAATATATGAAGAACTCTCTATACTCAAAGTAATAAAAACAATGCAATTTTAAAATGTATAAAGACTTGAAAAGACATATCACTAAAGATGTGTTGATGACTGAAATAAAATATATTGATGATATCAAATGTTGATGAGAATGAGGAGGATCGGAATGCTCATAAATTGCTGTGGAGAATGCAAAATGGTGTGGGTACTAGGAAAAATAGTTCACTAGATTCTCATTAAGTTCAACACATATCATATTTCTCAACTCTACAGTTATGTATTTACCTAGACATATGAAAATTATGTCCACACACAAATCTATACACAAATGTTTTTAGCAACTCTATTCATAATTATCAAACCTAAAACAACTGAAATACCCTTCACTGAGTAAATGCATAAACAAATGGCAGTACATTCATACACCAGAATGGTACTTACTAATAAAAACATGAACTATGGATACAGTCAACAACTAAGGCAAATCCCTAAGCTATTATGCTCAGTGAATGGACCAATCTCAAAAGGTTACATATTGTATAATTCCATCTATGAAAGGATGAAAACATAGTGATGGGGAACAGATCAGTGGTTGCCAGTGATCAGGGGCAAGCGTGTAACTATAAAAAAATAGTTCAGAAGAGATAAACTAGAGGCCCGGTGCACAAAATTTGTGTACTGGGGGGGGGGTGTTGGTCCCTCAGCCCTGCCTGTGCTCTCTCCCTGTCCAGGAGTCCTCGGGGGATGTCTCACTGAAGGCTTAGGTCCACTCCCCACAGGGAGCTCTTACATTGAGTGTCTGCCCCCTGGTAGTCAGTGCGCATCATAGTAACCAGTCGTTCCACCATCCGGTCAATTTGCACATTAGCCTTTTATTATATAGGATATGCATAGCCCATGGACACAGGCAATAGGGGAGAGAAGACCTGGGGGGGTGGGGGAATGGGAGGAAAGGGAGGAAATGGAGGGTATCTGTAATACTATCAACAAAAATATTAAAAAAATAAAATAAAAGAATAGTTCAGAGTAATTTTTGGTAGTGATGGAAATATATATCCTGAAAGGAAAGGTAGTTATACAAATATGTGTTAAATTTCACATAATTTTATGCAAAGAAATCCACTTTACTGAATGTTAATTCCTAAAAATAAAATTTTAAAAATGAATCTGTGAAAAACTGAAAATAAAATTGCATTTACTTTAATTTTTCTTTTATTAATTTAAAGAGGAGGGGACTAGAGAGAATGGTTAATTCAATAAAGTTCTTCAAATATATGATACATTTTGAGGGTATATACTAGCTTTCAATTTTTTTGAGTTAACATGAAGAGTAATGGTAGATTTCATAGCAAGTCCTTCTCTACATATCTAAAATATAGGATTAATTTTCATTAACCTTGGCATAATCAATTGGTCAATAATTATGAAAATATTATCTCACATGGTCAGCAAAAGGTTGACATTAAGGACAAGTCAAGCAACAGCAGTAGTTCTAAAATAATTTAGTGTTTTCCTTCTATGAAGCTTGTTTATATTTTTTAAAAATATGTTGCTTTGAAAAACTGACTTTGTTTATAAAAGTAGTCACTTCACTTTGTTCAGCAACGAAGGAAAGAGATAATAGGACATAATTATACTTAGGTTAATAGATAAAATTTTATAAAATAATATTGTATTTTATGTTATCCTTAACATCTACATTAAAGCATTCCTGGGTGACCTTTAAAACCCTACTATTACAAAACCACCAGTGAAACATGACCAGCACTCAAGCTGGCCAAAATTCAAATTCCCTTCTTTCTTTTTTCAAAATGAAGCAAAATACTAAAAGTGACAGTGATAGTAGCACAAAATTATTCTCTTCCTATTTACACTGGTATATTGTATTTCAGTTTACTTTTTTGTTGTTGTTGTTAATCCTCACCCAAGGATATTTTTCCATTGATTTTTAGGGAGAGTGGAAGAGAGAGGGAAAGACAGAAAGAAACACATTGATTGGTTGTCTTCTGCAGGAGCCCCAACCAGAGCCCGGGTGGGGTGGAGCCGGCAACCAAGGAATATGTCCTTGACACAAATTGAACTGGGACCCTTTGGTCCACAGGCCGATGCTCTATCCACTGAGCCAAACTGGTTAGGGCTATTTCACGTGATATAGAACTAGAGGCCTGGTGCAAGAATTCGTGCACAGGTAGGGTCCAGCCAGCCCACCCCAACTGGGCCGGGCCAGCCAGGGGGAGGGGATATGAGAGGTTGGCTGGCTGGCCCCATCCCCAACTGGGGTGTGGGGGGCCAATCGGAGGCAGTGCTGCCTGGGGGAGAGGCCCCAGGTTGTTAGCCAGCTGGTCTCGCCCCCTGGTAGAACTCTGGTAGAACTCCTGGTCAAGGGGACAATTTGCATATTACCCTTTTATTATATAGGATAGTTAAGATGAGCTCATTAACAAAACAAAATATTGGTAACTGAACAATAAGTTACTAAAATAAAGCAGCCTGAATACAAATAGATATTCATGAATGACATGAAATTGTCAAGATTCTATATATAATTTACCAGTTTTCAAGGACTTCGAGCATTAAAAATTAGAAAAATATACTGCATTTAATTTTATCTACCTCTAATCATTTCTCAGTATTACTCATGAAGTAATTGATCAGCATAAACTTTATTTTTCCTGGGTCAAACTGCCAATTAATTGTTCTTTTGGTATGAGAGCAGCAACTGTTGCCTTGACCTACTTTGTATAGTCTTCAGGAGCAAGTAGAGTATAATTTTAAAGCCCATTCAATGTTTTATATTTTTTTATTTCATGTGATTGACAACAACCAATAATTTTAACATAAGAGCTATCTCATGAGCATGTTGTTTATTGCATAAAAAATACAATGTTATGTATTTTAAGTTTATAGTTATTGGTTTCTGAATAAAAATAAAACAGTTTGACTTTTTTGGTTGATTTCATACTTTATGGTAACAAATACAGTAGTATGAGACTAAATTAATTGGCTTGCAGCATTGAAGAATAAACTTTAAATGCACAGAAGGATATAGGTAATTTTTAATGTTATGGATAACTCTATATGACTATGCCTTTCCAAATATTCTAAACACAAAAACACACAGGTTGGATGGGCCACATTGCTATAACTATTAACTAGGCCAAGGTGGGTATATCCTCTCATCACACTGTAATAACATTTCTAGTTGATGCCATAAAGGATAGAATGGCACCAACCTTATGAGGGTTAATATGAAAGTTACTGCCTAGAGGTATTCTCTCTTAAATGTCACCCAGAACAGTATTACCCCTTTAATTCATCAGACTCCAGACTCAGGGTCATAAAATAAGCACAATAAAGTGCCCTTGTGCCCTCCAATTGTCAACAGCCTCCCTCAGAACCATTCATCACCATAGGTGATAGATTCCTTGTCTTTTTCCTGTTTCTTTTGGCTCTTGACTCTATAAATAATTTCCTGTTAACAGTTTTGTCTCACACTCTGGAAATGATGTTTCCTATGTCTTCTGTGGCCTTGACTTCTGGCTTCCCTTCTTGACCACAAGAATGATATATACCCCCTTAATTACATCGCCTCTAGCTTCTCTTAGTAGACATCTCAAATGCTGTAGCCTGGACCAGGAAGTCTACAGTCGCTTAGCAAAACTCTGTAATCAGCTTTGTCATTTAGTTTACCCTGAATATAATGTAATACTTTAGTATGTACATGATGTTTTCATTTACATTATTCATTTGTATTTTGTTATCCATAATAAGCAGTTTAGATACTCAGAGTAGAGTATTTCTTAAGCTAAGAAAATTGCCGCTTAGAGAAGTTCCCGGACTAAGGACTTACAGTAGTTTACTGAAAGGGTTAGAACTCCTAGCCAGCCTACCGCTTCCTTTCCAATACTCCTTTCACAGGCCCATACTAGCATATCTAATTTATCTCCTGGAAGAATGAAACCATAAACAAAAACTGTTGCTTCCTAACGTCTCTCTCTCTCTCTCTATTTTTTAATATCCAAATTCAAAACTTTCTAACAGTGGTATTATGAACTTACTTCCTCTTTTTTGAGTATAAATATTTAATAGCTATACACATGCTCTTATGCTCTGCTCTATGCCCAAGAGATATATGACTAGGCCTACAAAATATCAGCAGTAGTCTAATAGGAAAATTTTATACACCCAAACCCCTGTTTCTTTTCCATTCTTATTAATTTTGTATGAAATGTGCCAATAAATTAACTCTTAGTATCCACTAGTGGTAGGAAATGCTAGTGCATATGTTTTCTTTCTTTTATAGAGAATTCAAAAACACACAACAGTTTAGTACAGAGAAAGCCAAGGAAATAAAAGTTAAGATCAATGCCTACTTTCCAGAATTTATACACAAATCCCTTTATACATAAATATACTTGACTCATAAATACACTTTTGATATTATCCCTTTATTTACTTAAACATGTGCTAATTAATCATCTATGAGGCTATAAGCTATAGTATATTATCTGTTAAAGCTCCAAAACTTTTGATCCTTATAAAAGAAACAAATGTAACCACATAATTGCCCAGGTAGCTTTGCCACTTGAATATTTGGCATACTTTTCATAAAAAGAACATACATATATCAAATTACATAAATGTTTGCTAGTGTAATAATTTCTAATATTATGGAAGTTAATAACATTAAGAGGAATAATTTAACTCACATTGTACATCGTGGTTATAATAATGTGTATATGTTGCTCATTAAATAGTCCAAAGTTTTCTAATTTCTCTATGTAATTTCAATAATTAAAATGCTGTTAAAAGCATTCTTGGGTATTCTTGAATATTATTTTTGTTTTTAGTTTTTGTTTTTTAAGTAATATTTTCAATTATTTTTAAAATATCAAAGGAATATTTATCTCATAAAATCTGAGTCATTGCTTTCGTTTCTTCACTGAGTAATGAATATTATTTCTTTTACTTTTGTTATTCTTTGCTTTAAAAAAACAATCAAAATCCTTCTTTATGAGTTCAAAATATTTTTAAAATTTTACTTTTTATTTCAAATTTCTGTTCAATGCCATAAGATACTTGCTCTAAAATGAACTCTGTCTTAATAGATTTTTACATATAAAGACATAAATATTTATATTTGAGGCATCATCAATTGTCTTTGTTTGTGTTGTTTTATAGAGCTATCACAGAATCTTTGTATATTACTCTTAGAATTTTTCCAAAATAACAGACAACTCCCTAGTCTTAGGCCTTGTTTTGATTTTATTAAGTTTGAAGTCTTGAAACACCATAAGATATAGACCAAATTCTTTTTTAAAGAAACTATCTCCTTTATTCTCTACTCTAAAATAATACCAACCTATATTAATTGTACCCATATACTTTCTAGCTCTCTGCTAGTGAGACTTCTTCTTTCAAACATCTTAAAAGTTCAGTATCTCTCCTTCTGTGGGAGAAAACTTTTTTTTATCACAATCCTAAGTTATCATTTTACTTGTTGTACAGAAAAAGATTGATCTAAGTATTTTGCAAAGCCTTTCATGTTATTTTCCCTTGTTGCAAAATTATTATCTTTTAAGAATAGATGTTCAGAAACTTGTCAAAAGTGTCACACGAAGAGTATAACAAGTAAGTGGCAGAAGTGACCATGCATTTTTCCAAAGACCTAAATTGCCAATACATGTCTCAAACAGAGAACAAGTACCAGGAGCAGGGCCAGTTACATCACCCCATAAATGCCTCTGAAATGAGGAAATGAATAACTCTTTATGATGGACTTAACGCAAGCCATATTATACTATCACCGCAGGGTGTTCTTGATTACCGTTTCATTTATTTAGATCTTAGAAGGTATAAAAATCCCTAAAATGAGCCAGTTTCCATATTCAGCTAAATACAGTGATGACATTAGCAACCCCATGCTCTAACTCCTATGCCTGAGCAGCCTCATCCTAAGCAACAAGTATTGGTGGAAACAGTGGAAGCAGTACAGTCACAACAATATTCCTTCAAGATCCCTGCAATCCCAATTTCCTAACTAGGTTATGGGGAACAAGATATGTAGAAAGTCTAAAAATATTATTCCTCATAATATTTATTAATTTTGTGGAAAACTCACCTTTACAATGGATAGCACTGTGGTTGCTGCCTTAACCAAGTTTTTAAACTTAGCATAATATGGAAAAAACTCATATTATATGTGCCTCTTCATATAATGTTATGTGAACTAGACACATCATCTAAACATGAAGAAACAATAAAAAATCCAGATAATGGAAAACTCAACATGACAACTAACTCAGGTACTATTAAAAGGTCAATATCATGAAAGGCCAAATATCTAATCAAATAAAAGACAAACATGCAAATTGACCGTACCTTTGCTACGCCTTAAGCCACGCCCACAAGCCAATCAGAGCGACTATATGCAAATTAATCCAACTGAGATGACGGCCGGCAGCCACGGAGCTGAAGCGAGCAGGAGGCTTGGTTGCTCCAGTGATGGAGGAAGCCAAGCTTCCCAGCCAGCTCTGAGCTCCACTGAAGGCAACAAACTTTCAATTATAGAAGGTAAATAAATCCCAGAATAAAAAAAAAGAAAAAAAGGAGAGGCTGGGGGGTTTCCATGGCCAGGGGGCTTGGCCAGCCTGAAAAAGCCCTCAGTCCCTCAACCAGACTGGCCAGGCACCCCAGAGGGGACCCCACACCCTACAAGGGGTGTGGCCAGCCTGAAAACAGCTATCGGCCCCTCACCCAGTATAGCCAAACCTCCGTGCAGTGAGGGTCCCTACTTGGGGGGGCTTGACCAGCCTGCAAACCGCCATCAGCCCCTCACCCAAGCTGGCCAGGCACCCCAGGGGGGACCCCCACCGTGATGGGGGTGTGACCAGCTGCAAACAGCCATCAGCCCCTCACCCAAGCTGGCCAGGCACCCAAGTGGGGACACCCACCCTGATTCGGGACACCCTTCAGGGCAAACCAGCCGGCCCCCACCTATGCACCAGGACTCTATCCTATATAATAAAAGGGTAATACGCAAATTGACCCTAACAGCAGAATGACTAAGAATGACTGGTCACTATGACACTCACTGACCACCACGGGGCAGATGCTCAATGCAGGAGCTGTCCCCTTGTGGCCAGTGTGCTCCCACACAGGGAGCTCTGCTCAGCCACAAGCCAGGCTGACGGCTGCCAGCACAGCAGTGGCAGTGGAAGCCTCTCCTGCCTCCTCAGCAGCGCTAAGGATGTCTGCCTGCAGCTTAAGTCTGCTCCCTGCTGGTAAGTGGACATCCCCCGAAGGCTGCCGGGCTGCCGGGCTGCCAGAGGGATGTCTGATTGCCAGCTTAGGCCCAATCCCCTGGGGAGCAGGCCTAAGCCAGCAGGTGGTCATCCCCCAAGGGGTCCCAGACTGAGAGAGGGCACAGGCTGGGCTGAGGGACCCCCCCGAGTGCACAAATTTTTGTGCACCGGGCCTCTAGTAGAAATATAAAATGGTAGGGGTACTGGTATATGTTAAAGAAGACCAAAGATACATGATTATCAGATGCTGTAGATGACCCTTGATTGTATCTGTCAGAGTTTTAAGACATTTTGGATATCATCTGAGAATAGGTATAGAATGAATATAAGATAATATTATTGTATCAAGGTTATATTTCTAGAAGGATGAGCTGGGCTATATTTCTGTGATTTTTGTAGTTATATAGGAGAATGTCCATGATCCACCAGAAGTTTCAGCAGAGTGGGAGGGGAGTGATTGTGACATGCATATCGGTTAGTCATCAGGAGAAAAAAACAACTATAAAAGAAAGGTGACTCTCCATACTCCCCTAGGAATAAAATTCTGTATTATATATTAAATAACTTATGTGTCAAGTACAATTCTAGATGATGTAGTTACAGCAGTGAACAAAACAAATTTCTTTTATAAACTCCCTTTTTGTTACCTTATGACCTTTCTTTTTAACTTGTTGTCTTGAATTTGAGCTTCTCCTTGGCTTCCCTGGACAAAACAATGTTTACTCTTAAGATATCGCTTATCTATTCTGATTCTTAAAAAAACACTACATTCATTCTCCCATGTCCTGGGGATTCTCAAATTTTTGTCTTTTCACTACTTCTTTTCTTATTTCTCTTTATCAATTTGCTTTGGTAATTTTATAAAGAGACTAAAGAATGGCAAATGGATTTTCACTCCATCATCTTAAACCAGGAGATATTATCTGATAATTTCTAAAGATTGTCTAAGAAGATTATCTAAGTGAAATTATTTAGAAAAGTTCTGTCCCTTTCTGAAAGTGGGGTAGCAGCCTGTAAGATCTCTTAACTGTCCTTAGAGATCAACATATCTATTTCTAAGTCAGTAAGAATAAATATATATAACATCTGAGTGAAAGGGTAATTGGGAGCAAATTGAGTATAATTATTCCATAGCATCTGTAATTGTCCAAAGTACTCACATATTTTTGTGACATACTTGGTTCTGAGGTATTAAAATTTCTACTCATGTAATGAAAACTCCAATAAATATAAAAGTACAGCAAACATTGTCCTTGATGTTGATCCAGTTGGAAGTTTTATCTGTTGTTTACCTTTGTTTAAAATTAATAAATTTTTATATCTATGTTTTTATTAGTATACTAGTATACAAAAATTTGTGCACTCAAGGGGGTCCCTCAGCCCAGCCTGTGCCCTCTTGGAGTCTGGGACCCCTCAGGGGATGACCCCCTGCTGGCTTCCAGACATCCCTGGCAGTCAGACATCCCTCTGGAAGCCCAGGAACCCTCGGGGGATGTCCACTTGCCAGTGGGGAGCAGGCCTAAGCTGTAGTCAGACATCCTTACTGCTGCTGATGAGGCCGGAGAGGCTCCCACCACCACCGCTGTGCTGGCAGCCGTCAGCCTGGCTTGTGGCTGAGCAGAGCTCCTGCTATGGGAGCACGCTGACCACCAGGGGGCAGCTCCTGCATTGAGTATCTGCCCCCTGGTAGTCAGTGTGGGTCATAGTGACCAGTCATTCCCAGTCATTCTGCTGTTAGGGTCAATTTTCATATTACCCTTTTATTATATAGGATAGAGGCCTGGTGCACGGGTGGGGGCCGGCTGGTTTGCCCTAAAGGGTGTCCTGGATCAGGGTGGGGGTCCCGCTGGGGTGCCAGGCCAGCCTGGGTGAAGGGCTGATGGCTGTTTGCAGGCTGACCACAGTCACTTCAGGGTGGGGGTCCCCACAGGGGTGCCTGGCCAGCCTGGGTGAGGGGCTGAGGGCTGTTTTCAGGCTGGCCACACCCCTTTCAAGGTGGGGGGTCCTGCTGGTGTGCGTGGTCAGTCTGGGTAAGGGGTTGATGGCTGTTTGCAGGCTAGCCAAGCCCCCCAGTGGTGACCCTCACCCCATTAGGGTGTGGCCATCCTGAGTGAGGGGCTGATGGCTGTTTTCAGGCTGGGCATGGTCCCCAGCCACCCAAGATCCCAGTGGAGGCGGCTGGAAGCAGGTATCTGGGATTTATTTATCTTCTATAATTGAAACTTTGTTGCCTTGAGCAGAGGCCACAGCCAGCCAGAGGAGGCGGGAAACTTGGCTTCCACCATCGCTGGGGCAACCAAGCCTCCTGCTTGCTCCAGCTCCATGGCTGCTGGCTGCCATCTTGGTTGGGTTAATTTGCATATAGTCCCTCCGATTGGCTGGTGGGCGTGGCTTGGGGCATGGCGGAAGTGCAGTCAATTTGCATGTTTCTCTTTTATTAGATATTGTATTTTTATAGTTCTCATACATTTTTTAACTGAATTTTTACTTGTTTGGCAATAGAAACCCTACATGTTAAAACTTAAGTTTAGCTTAGAAACTACTTAGCGAATACTATTTATAATTTAAGTGTGTATTGATTTTACTAGCTATTCATCTCAGAATGCTGTGGTGCATTAAGTCTGCTATTATAGTTAAAAGGCAGAATAGTACTTAATTCTTTTCATAGCTATAGTTAAAATTCTTTACTCTAGATTACAGTAAAAATCCAACTGAGATGCATCAAGGCATAAATTTTGTTTGGTTAAAAAGCTTATCTACTGACACTTAAGCATTTAAAATGTTCATTCTTTGAGATCTCATTCTAAATAGAAAAAAGTTACTTTTGCAATCCATTGATTGATGAAAACTGGATAAATTACATTGTATAATATTACTTTATATATTCTTTCCATTTTTTAATCTCTCCACTGCCCACTATCAACTTTAAATCTCTGCTTGTCATGATAGCAAAGACTTCAGCCCTACTTCTTTCATGTTTCATTCACAATGATGGAGTTATCAGATCAAGATGCAAAATGTAGATCAATGTTCTGTTAGAGAAGGTCCATATTTGTATTGAGGTTGCCCCTAGTATATAGTACAAGATGCTCTAAAGGCTTTTTCTGGGCCTCTTTTTAAAAAGTTGGTTAAAAAATAAAATAAACCAAAATATTTTCTATAACTACTTATGGATAGCACATATCTTTAAAGTATTTTGAATTTATATTATCAACACAGATGCGCCCTATAACCAGTTCATTTTTCTACTTGCTTCATTATTTTTTTTTGTATAATTAGTTCTTGTTGTCTTGTTCTTTCCGAGTAAAGCTGCTGTATAGAGACACCTGCTGGGAACTAAATGAACAGAAGAAAATTCAAACCTGAGCTTTGGAAATAAAAAACAAAAAAAGCTTATTTCTTATATAATTATGTATGCTTTCTTCAAATAATTTAATTTCAAGACACACTTGCCACTTAAATATATCAAAATCCACCTACATCTGTAATTTTGCTATTGATCTAAAAACATCTACCTTAGCATGAAGTTTCCATGTCCTACATACAGGTATACCTGACATGTGCAATAGGTATATGATACAAGAATGGCATAATGAATATATTTAAATAAAGTCATTTTTTATATGTTCACATATGTTTTTAAAGAAACTTTAAAGGAAATTATTTTTCAAAGACCAGTATTTTCCTAATTCATAATTTTTTGTATCTTATTTTATTTAAAACATTTGCTAAAACAAGGCAAAAATTATTCTTTATGGTTTTAATGTAAAATTCTAAAATTATGAAAATGATCTTCTAAAAGTTTGTTTACATAAACTTTTGTTGCCAATTTCAATCTAAATGATTTTTCTAAATTGTAATCCAAATGATTAAAAACATCAGAAATTTTATGCAAACAAGTACAGTGTTTAATAGCAAACCATCAAGGAGGTATTTTAACTTGTTCTAATCTCAAGGTCAAGCTTAACATCTTTAGAACTATGTTAAGGTACCATGTATTATAAGATGATAAAACTTAAAGATGATATGAGCATATCTGATTTCTTGACTTGTTTCAACAATTTCATCTAGGTGCTTTGCTGAATATTAAATTGTAGGCAAGATTATATCCAGGTCTTGAAGTGCAGCCACCCCAGCAGTTCTCAAGTGATATTCACCATAATTCAGCTGCATATGGACCAGTCATGTGTAGAGAATGGATGACAGCAGAATTTCCAAGCACCTGCTCTATGCTCCCAATGAGATAGGGAGAATACATTCTATGGTGACAAACTGATATCCAGCCTGCAACCAAGTGGCAAAAACGCTGACAACTGCTACGGAGGCCAACCACAGGTATTACGATCTGAAATGGGGAGAGCATTGCATAATTTCAGAGGAGAACACATCTTGAGAAATTACAGTTATACTTTCTATTAAATAACCCTAACAACCCACATTGTCCCATTCAAATCAAATTTGCAAACCTATTTCATGATATTCCACAGCATCTTGAAAGTAAGAACATACAAGGTAAGAACATAAATTCTCAATCAGACAAATTCAAATTCAGTCTCAGGCACGAAGTAGCTGATGCAATATCCTTGGGCAAGGTTTTTATGCACTTTAAATAGCATCTTCCTCATTAGTACAAAGGAGATATAAATGGTACTATTGGGATGACTGATATTAAATGAGATAATGCATATAAAGTGCTTCCTAGAATATTTGGCACATGGTTAACATTCAATATTAACATTTTAATATTGGTCGTCAACTACAGGATCTGAGATTCCATTAAATATCTGTACACATTATTTCTATTACTTATGTGACATTATAATGACATTAGTATTTACATTCTTTGGAGAAAGGTGTGGTCAGAATCATGAATGTTGGTCTTGAGAACATTGTTAAATACTAGAGGCCCAGCGCACAAAATCTGTGTGCAGGTATTGGTCCCTAGGCCAAGCCTGTGATCCGGGTCATCTTTCCCAGCAGCCTGCACCCGGCCCTCCCCCCCGCTGCCACCCACCTCGGGTTCCCCATTTGCCATTGGGTGATCAGTGCCTGCCGGCTGGGGAAAGGGACCAAGAGGTGGTCAGTGCGCCTTACAGTGACTGGTCCAGCGGTCGTTCTGGTCATTCTGCCGTTTGGGTCAATTTGCATATTATCCTTTTATTATATAGAATGTTTGAATGTCAAATTGAAGGATGCATCTCAAAAGACATAGGTTTTAGGTGAATTGAATTTTAAACACTGCAGATTCTGTGTTGTTTTCCAATAATCTCCAATAAAATTCAAAAATATTTACCAAAATTTATAAACATACTAGAAAAAAGAAAATCTTGCATTAATTATGAATAATTTGCTTAATTATAACTTCTGTCTTGACATTGATATTTGAATGGCTTCTCTTGGGCCTCTCCCTTGATCTACTCACCAGATATTTAGAATAATATTACATGAGTAGTCATAGAAGTCCAAGGCAAAATATTGCAGAAAAATTTAATTGGGATTCTAAAACAACTAAGAAACAGATCACAGTGTGAATCACAACATTATTTGGCCTGAGATTAGAAAATTAAACTATTAATATAAGATGGAAGAGAATAAGTGACAGCAGAACACTACAAACTGGAGACCTATATAACATGGACTGTATTCATTATCTACTCTTTTGTAAAGAAACAAAGCCAGTTTTGCAGGACTTTCTGTTTTGTTTGTTTTTGTTTTGCATGTGATTGGAATATATGCTACTGGACAGAAATAGAAGAGGAGCTTGGAGAATTGGGACTGTTTACTTTGCATAATGTTGACCTTTTTATTTTTCTTAGTGTTCTTCCTAGAAATAAGTGAAAATAAAATAAAATACATGAGATGCATACATCAAGAAACTAATTTAAACATTTTACTATGTAATACCAATGTGCATGTTTGATATGCTTTGTACATTTTTATTAAATTTATTGGGGTGAAGTTGGTTAATACAACTATATAGGTTTCAAGTGTACAATTCTATAATATTTCATGTGTACATTGCATTGTGTGTTTACCATGCAAAGTCAAATCTCCTTCTGTCACCAAGCTACGCTTTAAAAAAAAAACCAGCAATGATATTATCAAGAAAAAATAATGGATAGATAGATAAGTAAAGAAAAAGAATTGATACAGGTTTACCATTACGTATTCTTTTGATTATGTGGGAAAGTAAAAGATGGAGAAAGTATAATTAAAGATTAAGAAAAGTTTAAGAGGAAAATATCTTGGAAAAACTTTATTAAAAATATTACATTTGGCCAACCATTTTTCTTTAGAAGTAGAGGGCATATTATAAAATAATAATTGAGTGTTCTGCTTATTTTACTTTAACTAAGCAACTTTTCCTGCAAGCACCATACAATCTGCACCCAGATATAAGCAAGACTGAACTCATTATTGTCCCCTGAAGACAGCATGAATGTAAATCAGCTAATATATAAGGCTCAGGATAACTTTCAGGTTCATAACAAAATTAATGGTGCTTAAGTTGCTCACTTGTAATGTATATTTTACAAGTCTCAGAGGAAACCTCTGAACTCATAGATTTCCCCCTTTCCTCATTACTGCATTTGATGCACTTTCAAACTCTTTCAGATGAATTTATACTTTGTGTAGCACTAAAACTATACATCTAAGAAAAACTGATGGTGCTATTTAGAACATTTTCTATTAACAGTAGTCAACTTTGGGAGAACTTAGGATAAATGTGCCCAAAGTTATATAGGTTTAACATCGGAAAAATCACTGTCTTTTAAATTACACGGTGGTGCTGGATTTTCTCATAGAGTCCCTTGGTCAAATAAAATATGAATGATTCTTCACTGTCAGTAAAATAAGACCTTGGAAGTAGATTTTTCTGTGGTAGTTACATGTTCATCCTGATCTACTGATGCTCTCATTCCTTGCTCTCTGTTTAACAGTATGTTCTAGGTGTTATTGAGTAGTGTCTATCCTGGGGATGAATATATGACCTTTATTTCATTGTTATTATTCCTAAAGTAGCTTATCACACCAACCAGAGGAAACAGAGAAACATTTCATGAGGATTCAGAGTTGTCAGGAAGGGTAAAAAATATTTTGGATTCTTCTCTAGAATCTTGTTCTCCTTTAGAAGAATATTAACTAATTGAACTTACTATAATGACTGTGATTAAATCCCACTAATTTTTATGATAAAGAGAGACTTTCATATCTTTGACTGGTATCAAGATTTAAAATTTTAAATGTTTTTAAAATAAAAATTATGCAACTATCAAAAGTGGAGCTAAACATTAAATGAAAAAAAATAGCTGAGTTTTTGTGTGTGTGTGTGTCTGTGTGTGTGTTTTGTTTTGTTTTTAGAGGGAGGGGCTGATTATTTCATTCTTTTAAGATATTTTTTGCTGGGTATAGAAAACTATATTAATAATTATTTGTTGTCAGGACATTAAGCAAAGTATCTTCCTTTCTTCTAGATTTCCTTATTTTTGAGAAATCAGCTGCTAGTCTGTATTTTTATCCCTTCTGATTGTTATGAACCTGTCTTTCATAACAATATGTATAGGTGGGGATTTGTTTTTATTTTTCCTGCCCAAGATCCTCTAGACTTTTATATATATATCCATCATGGACTTTCATCATTTATGAAATATTTACAAGCAATATGTAATTAAATATTATTTATTGCCACATTTTCACTGCCATGACTTTCTGCATACTGATTAAAGCTTTCACTCTATCTTCCATATTTCTCATCCTTTCTCATATTTCTTTCTGACCTTTGTTTCTCTGTACTTCTTTTGAAATGATCTCTCCAGATCTATCTCCAATTCACTAATTTTCTCTTTGACTATGTCCAGTCCATCTTTAAATATGTGCATTGGGTTTTAATTTCAATTACTGTATTTCTGGGGCACACTTTCTAGTTTATGTTCTATAAATATTTTCAAAATTGATTTTTATTTGTTTAAATATAGTAATTATTGTTTTATAATCTGTGTCTATTTCATAATTTGAAGATTTAGAAGTCTGATTCTGCTGATTTCTAATTTATTGTGCTTTTTTGACATATGTTTGCTTTTTTGTGAATTTATCATTTTCCTCAGAAATGTATTAATGCAAATTACTTAAGGCCAAGGATAAACCCTATTCTATTACAGATGATTCATGTTGCCTTTGCCAAAGACCTGGGACAACCATGAGTCTGGGATCATTTTAAACTGAATTTCTGATTAAAGAATTTTGAGTACATTCAGGTAATACTAATTTTGACTACATATTTGTAAATTACCAGGCTTGTGGTTACACTATCCTTGCTGTATTATTCTACTTCTCTGTAAGGAGGAGGCAGGTTTATTTATTGTTTTCATCCTTGTCCCGAGAGTATAGTATTTTAGAGCTCCAGTTTCATGAATAAAGCATTGCCTAATAGACTTTTCTTGGCCCTAATCTTGATCCCTTTCCTTTTTTTTTCCCTGAAAGGACAGCAAATGCTAAGCTCAGTTTCATTAGATAAAGCAAATCTATCATGGACCATTTACCTATCTTTAAGATTTATGCCATGTAACTTCTTACATTCCCTCAGAATCTAAGTGCTTTCAAAATATATTTTTAAATATCTGACCAACATTTTTACTTTTGATAGAAGGGTTGATTCAAATCACCTAGCCTGTTAAGTACGGGCATGAACTCTTTCTCCTCTTTCTGTTTTCCTACTGTTTACGGTCAAAATATTTAAATTAAGTTTTCTTTGCAAACAAATTAAAAATGCAACAATGTATGCTTTGTTACGGATATATAAGTAGGACGTTAAGAACTACAATGTAAGGAATAATGATAACTTTTATATAGAAAGATGATAAAATAAGTATATATTAAAAGGGTTTTATGGTTGTTTTAATTTTGACATATGAAGGATATTGACCTAAACTGTGTAATAATTTAGGCTAGATAGCACAAAAAATTTTAGCTTGAGGAAATGGTAGACTTTAGAGTCCTGTTAATTTAAATGGATAATTTTACATAATCTTCACTATGTCCCTATAATGATATCTCTTTCACAGATGGTGAGATAGGTCCAACAATCCTCCTATCTAATAAAAGAGCAATATGCAAATTGACCATCACTCCAACACACAAGATGGCCCCCCCATGTGGACACAAGATGGTCAGCAGGGGAGGCAAGTTGAGGAAGATCAGGCCTACAGGGGGAGGGAAGTTTGGGACAACCAGGCCAGCAGGGGAGGACAGTGGGGGGGGGGGGAATCAGGCCTGCAGGGGAGGGCAGCTGGGGGAAACCAGGCCAGCAGGGGAGGGCAGTTGGGGGGGCAGGCCATAGGGGAGGGCAATTGGGGGCAACCAGGCCAGCAGGGGAGGGCAGTTGGGGGGGAAGGCCAGAGGGGAGGGCAGTTGGGGGGGACCAGGCCAGCAGGGGAAGGCTTGGGGGTGACCAGGCCAGCAGGGCAGCGCAGTTCAGGGGAACCAGGCCAGCAGGGGAGGGCAGTTGGGGGGGCAGGCAAGAGGGGAGGGCAGTTGGGGGGGGCAAGGCCAGCAGGAGAGGGCAGTTGGGGGCAATCGGGCCAGCAGGGGAGCAGTTAGGTGTCAATGAGGCTTGCAGGGGAGTGGTTAGGGGCAATCAGGCAGGCAGGCAGGCGAGTGGTTGGGAACCAGCAGTCCTGAATTGTGAGAGGGATGTCTGACTGCCCATTCAGGCCTAATCCCACACCGGACAGTTGGACATCCCTAAACGGGCAGTCAGACATCCCTCAAGGGGTCCCAGATTGGAGAGGATGCAGGCTGGGCTGAGGGACATACCCTCCCCGCCTCCCCCATGCATGAATTTCATGCACTGGGTCTCTAGTCTATAATAATAAAAGGGTAATGTGCTAATTAGACTGGACGTCATTACAGACGTCCTTACTGACAAAGCCGGGCTGAAGGGAAGCCAGCCAGGGTCCTGGGTGCCTGCCAGCAGCCAGAGGAAGGAAGTAGCCCAGGTCCTGAGTGCCAGAGGGAAGCTGGTGCCAGCAGCCGGTAGAAGGAAGGCCTACTCTTGCACAAATTTTTGTGCATTGGGCCTCTAGTCCTATAAAATAAAAGTCTAATATGAAAATTGACTGAACTGTGGAATAACTGGTCGCTATGATGTGCACTGACCACCAGGGGGCAGATACTCAATGCAGGAGCTGCGCCCTGGGGGTCAGTGTGCTCCCACAGCGGGAGCTCTGCTAAGCCAGAAGCCGGGCTCTGTGGAAGCTCTAAGGTGTCCAACTGATGGCTTAGGCCCGTTCCCCATGGGCTCCCTCACTTCAAGAAGGCGCAGGCAGGGCTCTGGGACACCCCCCCGAGTTCACAAATTCATGCACCAGGCCTCTAGTTCTATCTAATAAAGAGGGAATATGCTAATTCACACTCACGCTGCCACAAAGATGGCGATGCCCACAGCCAATAAGGAGGGACTATGCTAATTGACTGCCCCACCCTCAAAGATGGCGGCACCCACAGCCACAAGATGGCGGTGCCCAGTCCCCTCAGCCCCGCCGGGGCAGCAGGCGCATGGCCTTGCTGCGCGCCTGCCTCTGGAGTCCCCCAGTCCCCTCAGCCTCCAGCTGTCCACGGCCGGTCCGAGGCACAGGCAAGCCTCAGGTGGTGGCTGCCCAGCTGCCCATAGCTGCCCGAGGCTCAGGTAACCAGGGCCGGCCGAGGCTTGCACTGCTGGCAGTGGCAGCAACAAAGGTGTGATGGGGGCGCCACTTCCCCCTGATCACTGGGTCACCTCCTGCCCCTGAGGGCTCCTGGACTGTGAGAGGGGGCAGGCCGGGCTGAGGTACCCCCTCTCCAGTACATGAATTTTCATGCACTGGGCCTCTAGTATTAAATAATTATTAAAATCCACAGCTAACGAGTAACAAAACTGTGATTCAAATCAGGCAATCTCATTCTAGAATCCACTAGACTCACCCAAAACACTTTATGATAGTTTAGTTGTGCTCATATTCTCTACAACAATATATTAGGCAACATTTCAAACTCTTTCCTAGTCCTATGAAGACATATACAGATGTAGAAATTCAATTCAAATTTATTGTTAACTTATGTTTGAAAAAAACTGTAACAGATACAAATACTCTACATTGTTTTATCACCCTACCATGTTTTTATTATCTCCACAGTATCAGATTCATATTTTTAAGGTGAGATACTAATATGGAAGTTTTATTTATTATAACTCAGCCATTCTAAAACCAAATTGTGATTGACCAAGACTTTTACTCTTTTAGTTGTTGAATGTTCGCTTGAAAAAAAAAAAGAATAAAAGTCAAGAGCAACATATACAATATTATCTATTCTGTCCACAAAAACACTAAATGAATTATCTCTGGTTAATGCAATTGTGAAGGAAATGAGATGAGGTATTAATCATTGACCTATTTTGTTAAAAGAGCATTTCAAATTTATCTATAATCCTCTTAAAACAAAAATGTCATCCACTTGTTTTCTAAGGTAAGATTGTTTTTTTTGGAGTTCAGCTCCATCCAAAGAGGTTAAGCATTATCTCAGTATTAGAGGCCTGGTGCATGAAATTCGTGTACTTGGGGGGCGTCTCTCAGCCCAGCCTGCGCCCTCTTGCAGTCTGAGAGCCCTTAGGGTATGTCCAACTGCCACAGAGGCGGGAGAGGCTCCCACCACCAACTAATGTGCTCACCAGCCATGAGCCCGGCTTCTGGCTGAGTGGCCTTCCCCCTATGGGAGTGCACTGACCGCCAAGGGGCAGCTCTTGCATTCAGCGTCTGGCCCTGGTGGTCAGTGCATGTCATAGCAACTGGTCATTCTACCGTTTGGTCGATTTGCATATTAGCCTTTTATTATATAGGATTCCTGGTAACAGAAGTTAACCTGGAAACCTAATGAGAATGTCATGCAGCCAGTCTTTTATCTCCAGTCTGAATTTAAAGATCAAACTAAATATTTTAAAATAAAATCAGTTTGTTAATTTTAATGCAAAATATACCAAAATACTGAATATAGCCTATGAATTGATTGATGCATAAAATTAATTACCTTTGCATGAAGCTTGATTGATATACTTAAAATTCCCTAGGCAGAGAATCTATGTCAATAAGATTATATCAAAAATATGTAAGAAATATGAAGAAAATGAAGGGCAGGCTGAGATGGGGAGGGAGAAGATGTACTATTTATTATGTAGCAACCTAAAACCACTGGTTAGGTGAATATAATAGGTTTGGTGAATATAATTTTCAGTTTTCAATCTGGGAGCAATTTAGAAAAAAAATTCCTCAAATATATCAAAATATGAGAGAAAAAAAACAAAATTGAAAAGAAATGTCTATCTGACCAGGTTTTGGGGTATGATCTATATTTTATTTAGAAACTAGAGGCCTGGTGCACAGATTCATGCACCAGTGTGATCCCTGGCCTGCGGGAATCGGGCCAAAACCAGCTCTCCAACATCCCCCAAGGAGTCCCAGATTGCAAGAGGGTGGTTCTCAGGTGACGCACCCTGGAATCGGGCTTCCTCCTCTCTAGTTCTGGGCGTGTCACCTGAGAACTGCAGCTGCCAAGTCACTGAAGCTTAGCAGCTCCTGCACTGAGTCTCTGTCCCATGGTGGTCAGTGCACATCATAGCTAGTGGTCGGATCATTGAATGGTCATATGGTTGCTTAGGCTTTTTAATATATATATTATTATTTATATTTATTTATATATATTATTTATATATATTTATTTATATTATATATATAAATATACATATATATAATATATATAATATATATAAATAAATATATATATATTTAATATATATATAAATAATATGGCTTTTTTCCCATTATAAAAAAGGGAAAACATAAGACTCTTTTGTTGTTGTTGTTTGTTCGCTACATGTCCTAGGAAGGAGAATACAGTAGGGTATATTAATCTTCCACATCACATGTGGAAAAACAGTAGGCTGGGAATTTTATCCCTATTGTAACCACAAGCTTAAATGAATCAAATAAGCTGCTTTAAGATACTATGACTAGTTGATTAAGATTCAAATGACTTAAAGATGTTACCAAACTTATTTGTAAAATACTTGACACATTGTTCTTCAAGCCTATTCAAACCATCATTAAATGGCATACAAAGTGTTCACTGCTTCAAAAGGCAGCTACTGAAATGTTGTTCTTCCTCCCACCCCCCGCTCTGAACTACCCAATCTTTAAACAGTACTGTCCATAAATGCTAGATCTTTCCTAATAAGAAGCAATGCTTTGATCTCAGAGCATTCTAACAAATCTTTGGGCCCCTGGGTTGTTTATCTTATGCTGAACTTAAACTGTATGCTTCTCCATATCTGTGTTTTCCTCTGTCTGGCTCATCTTTGTTCACAAAACAAGTAAAAAATATTCTCCTCATTTATCAAAACAAAAGACTAAAAAAGAGATTATAGTCAATCCTATCAACCTTATTAGGAAGCTTCAGTGAGGGTTACTTTGAGTACATTCAGCCCATGAGTTCTTATTGAACACCCACAAATGGAGACAAATCTGCCCTGTGCCCCGATATCCCACAGCTCTTCCACAGAAAAAAAAAAAAAAACTTTCCTGTTTTCTTTCCTAAGAATACACTAAGTTTAAATAAAAACATAAGAATAACAAGGTTAGTTAGGGTGAATTACAGTGTATTAATGCAATAAGCATATATGGGGACTCAATTAATGGAGGCATTGTGTTCTGTATTAGGAAGGAAAGCAAGAAAGTGTGACATTTCCGCCATATCTGCTCTAAGGAAGTCTCTAGTTTCTTAACCACTGCTTATCCCTTCAGTCCATTAGAGCAGCTCTTGGTCTCCATTCTAATCTAGGCATGAACACTTCAGCCTTTCACTTTAACTACACACTTACATTAGCACCTCCATTTCTCTCTATTCTTTAAAAAATATATATTTTTATTGATTTCAGAGGGGAAGGGAGAGGGAGAGAGAGATAGAAACATCAATGATGAGAGAGAATCATTGATGGGCTGCCTCCTGCACATCCCCTACTGGGGATCAAGCCTGCAACCCAGGCATGTGCCCTGACCTGGAATCAAACCATGACCTCCCGGTTCACAGGGCAACACTCAACCTCTGAGCCACCCAGCCGGGCTCTCTCTTTTCTTTTTTCTCCTCCAAATTCTCCACAGCTGCTCTTGTAAATCCTTATCTTAACGGTTAAACTCTACATCCACAATTACATAGCAACTTTCTCTTAGAAACTTATTATATCTCCAATTTTACCAAGAAAAGAGAGGTTAATCAAGGAAGGCAGTTTTTCTTACTCCTTATGTGTTATTCAAAATCACTTTTACAATGATCATTTTCAATGGTCTGAGTTTCATTTGTTACAGCATTGGTCTACGTGTTAGATCTATGCCTGGCAGTGTGTGCACATCCATTATCCCCCATTCAAACTATTTCCCAGCTCTTCATCAAATATTTTCTCTTTTATGAAATAAAAGTGTATCAGTGTCACACTGATAAGCATTTGTTCCTATGTCCCATGCTTATATCCATTTTCAGTGCTCCCTTTTCTAATGTAGAATAGCATTGATTTCTTCCGTCTCTTCACCATGAAGTCAACACCTGTCTCCTGCTGGTTATCCAGGGCTCTCTCAAGGTTCAGAGACTGTTTTTCCACTTTTGCCTTTCTCATCAGTTTCCTCTGATGTTGCCACCTCAATAAATGCAAATTGATCTTCTGAGGTCAGCCTAAATAGCATTTTCTTGGAGAAATCATTTCCCATTCCATTCCCAGATGAAATAATCACTTCCTCATTTGTACTTCTACAATGTGCTGTTCATTTTGCTGTGTTCATGTTATTTTTTGATATAAATTTTTTTTAATTTATTTATTTTTATTATTTAAAGTATTACAAATAGTAGTACATAGGTCTCCTTTTTCCCCCACTGACCTCCCCTGGCCTCCCCTATCCCCCAGCACCTGCCTTCAAATACCACCACCCCCCCCCCAGCCAGTGTCTGTGTCCATTGATTATGTTTATATGCATGCATACAAGTCCTTCAGTTGATCTCTTACCCGCTCCAAACCTCCCTTGCCTTCCCACTGTAGTTTGACAGTCTGTTTGATGCTTCTTGCTGTGTTCATGTTTTATTATTACCTTTCTTTCACTAAATTATGAAATCATTGTGGGCGAGGGCATTGACCCTATCACCCCTCCTTAACACCATCATCGCTAGGGAAATGCCTGACACATAATAGGTGCTCAATGAATATTGTCTGCAATGAACTGATTCCATTCCTCAAGAAGCCTATTATCTAATACTAGAGGCCCGGTGCACAAAAATTTGTGCACTCGGGTGGGTCCCTCAGCCCACCCTGTGCCCTCTCACAATCTGGGGCCCCTTGGGGGCCCCTTCCCCTGGCTGCTGGCACCAGTTTTCCTCCAGTGCCCGGAACCCAGGCCTTCGCTCTTCACTGGGAGGGGCCCACACGGTGGGTGAGGAGCTTAGCTCTTTTAAAAATACTTCTGAATGTTTGGTAAATAACCCTGTAGGAATCTACTTTCTGAAACATGCTGGTTGTTAAGGGCTGATTTGGTTAATCAACAAAATGTATGTTAAAATCCTAATCCCCAGAACCTCAGAATGTACCTGTATATGGAGATAAGATCTTTAAAGAGGGGATTACATTAAATTGTAGCAGTTCCAGTGGGACCCTTAGCCCATCTCACTGAAGTCCTTATAAGAAGAGGAATGTTGGGGTCCAGCCCCAGCAGGTCCAGGGGTTCCCAAAGAAGGAATGACACAGAGGCAGCATTCAGGTTATCATCATAGCCAGGTTCTCTTTTTATTGTCCTGTTACATCTATATTTATACTATTTGATCCTATAAACATGCCTCTATAAGCTTTTTTTTTTTTTTTTTGCATCGGGTCCATTTATTGGGGGGTCAGTCAAAGGGGGAGCTGGCTAGGGTGGGGTAGGGCAGGAGCTTGTCTGGCCCCCGAGAAACCCAACTTAAGTCCAGAGCCTCGAGGGTTTAGAAGCCAAAGTCTTCCTCCACCTTTATCGGCACGGGGGCCAGCTCCGGAGTCAGCGGGACTCCTGCCCAGTGCCCTTCCTATGGCACTCGCCGCCTCTTCCAACTGCTGGGCCCCTCGCCAGGGGCCGGGCTGCTGGCTTCTGTGGGCGCTGGGGTCCTCCTGGGTGGGGACAGCCCCTCTTTCTCTGGAGGCTAGTTCTCAGCGTTGCCTGGGTTGGGGGCGTCTCTGCCCTGGCTGCCCTCGTCCTCCAGTAAGATGGTGAACTGGCTGGCCCGGTAGTTGTCACCGTAGGAGTCCAGCACCTTCATGAGGAACCTCCGCTCCTGCTGGAGCCTCCATGTTATCCTCTATATCATCTGATGGAGCCTGTTCAGGACCTGCTCCTTCGCCTGCTCAATCTCCCTGCAGCGCTGATCCAGCGCCTGGTACTTCCTGCGATTGAGTTCCTGTTGGCGCCGCCCTTGCTGGCCTCAGGCTGTCTCCTCCTCTTCGTCTCGCTCCTGGAGGCTGGAGCTGCCCAGACCCCCAGACACGAACTCCACTTCGGTCTCAAGCTCGCTCTCCAGGATGTGACCACCTTCAGCGGAGGCAGCACCAGCTCCCAGCCTGGAGGTGCTGAGAACTCCTCAAAGCCCACGGCTGCCATGGACCCCTCTCTCTGCTCCAGCTCCATTTCTCCCTGGCTCCCGACGCAGAACTTCCAACCTTGCAAGCCTCTAGTTTAAAGTGGCTTGCGAAACTACAGCCCATCCGATTTCACAGCCAGGCACCCAGGCCCTGGCCGCTAAGCCTCCTGGGAGTTGTAGTTCTCTATTTCCGGCTTGCCTCCCTCGCCCCACCCCCACCCCAGTCCCAACTGAAAGGCCCTGCTGGCTGGTCTAACCCTGTGGCCAGGCATCTGAGTCACCTCGGGTCTTTATTCCTGTCCCGACACCACGCCATCTGACCATGGAGACTCTCCTCTTGCGAGGCTCCTGGGTCTCCTTCTGGGTATCCTCAGCCCAGGCACTGGATCGCGTGCCCCAGCAGCGATACAGCCCTGGTGCCTGGGTCTCCTTCTGGGGCCTGGCTGTATCGCCCCTGGACCGGATGGCGTGCCCCAGCTGCGACGCAGCCCTGGGCCCTGGGTCTCCTCAGCCTGGGCACCGGATTGCGTGCCCCAGCGGCAAAAACAGCCCCGGCGCCTGGGTCTCCTTCTGGGTCTCCTCAGCCCAGGCACTGGATTGTGTACCACAGCTGCAACTCAGCCCCGGGCCCTGGGTCTCCTTCTGGGGCCTGGCTGCGTCGCCCCTGGGGTCCAGATGGTGTCCCCAGGCAGCTATGCAGCCTGGCCTCTGGCCCCGCCTCTGGGTGTTCTCCCATCACTGGTGATCAGTGATCTGAGAATCCAGGCAGACATCCGCCTCTTCCCTGCCCCACCCAGCTTCTCCCATTACTGGCCCAGGGCCGGCAAAGGCAGCCAGGTTCTCTTATCACAGAAGCCGGCAAAGGAGGCCTGGCTTCTCCGAGCAAAGGCAGCTCGGTTCTCTGGCTCTTGGCTGCCGCCTGGGTTTCCGATTGCAGTCAGCAGCAGGCAGCTTCTTCCCTCCTTCCCCTTTCGCCTCCCAGCATTGCGCCTATGTTGGCAGTTAACTGCCAATCTTAGTTGGCAGTTCATTTGCATATAGCCCTGATTAGCCAATGAAAAGGGTATCGTCGTACGCCAATTACCATTTTTCTCTTTTATTAGACTAGGGGCCCGGTGCATGAAATTCGTGCACTGGGTGTGTGTGTGTGGGGGGGGGAGTGTCCCTCAGCCCAGCCTGCCCCCTCTCACATACTGGGAGCCCTCAGGTGTTGACCCCCATCACCCTCCAATCGCCTGATCGGCCCCTTGCCCAGGCCTGATGCCTCCGCCAGAGGTGTCAGGCTTGGACAGGGGACCCCCATCTCCCCCCGATCACTGGCTCTGGCCCCCGCCCAGGCCTGAGGCCTCTGGCCCAGGAATCATGCCTGGGCAGGGGACCCCCATCTCCCTCTGATCACTTGCTCCACCCCCCGCCCAAGCCTGACGCCTCTGACCCAGGCTTCAGGCCTGGGCAAGGGGACCATCATATCCCCCCAATCCCCGGCTCAGCCCCCCGCCCAGGCCTGATGCCTCGGCCAGAGGAGTTGACCCTCATCACCCTCCTATCACCAATCACCGGATCGGCCCCTTGACCAGGCCTGAGGCCTCCGGCAGAGGTGTCAGGCCTGGGCAGGGGACCCCCAGCTCCCCGTGGTTGCAGGCTCCGCCCCTGCCCAGGCCTAACGCCTCTGGCCTAGGTGTCCGGCCCGGGCAGCAGGGACCTGCAGTGGCAGCGGGGGGTGCCGCGATCATGGGCTTCGCTTTAGGCCCAGGCAAGGGAACCCTAGCTCCTGGGACTGCCAGCTTCGACCGTGCCCAGCTCCCATCGCTGGCTCCACCCCTACTTCCTGCTATCACTGGCCAGGGCGGAAAAGGCGCCTGATTCTCCGATCATGGCTGGGGGGCAGGGCAAAGGCGGCCCCAGGGCCGCCTTTGCCCTGCCCCCCAGCTCTTAGCTCCCCCCTGGGTTTCAGATCACTGTCAGTGGCAGGGGGCTTCTTCCTGCTTTCCCTTTTGCCTCCCTGCATTGTGTCTACATATGCAAATTAGCCGCCATTTTGTTGGCAGTTAACTGCCAATCTTAGTTGGCAGTTCATTTGCATATAGCCCTGATTAGCCAATGAAAAGGGTATCGTCGTACGCCAATTACCATTTTTCTCTTTTATTAGTGTAGATAGGATATTTATGAAAATTCCATAGAATGCATGCTATTATAAGAATCAGTGATCTAAGAAAGCTAAAATGTGATTGAGGAGGAGATAATTTCAAGCAGATAGACTAGGGAACATCTTATACTGTTGAGAAAAAGTAGATTGAACAAAAGGTCAAATTTGAGAAGACATAATGCTTTCTAAAAGAACAATGAACAACTAATGTAGCTGAACTTTTGTAAAGAGAGAAAAAAGTAGCAGGAAGGGTGAAGAACCTTACTCGGTCAGAAATGGGTTTAAGTGCAAGTGACAAAAATAAAGTAAAACAAAAGAGATAAATGTATTTCTCTCATATATAAATGAAATTCAAAGATAAACATTCAAGAGTTAACTTATTCACACGTTGTGTTTCATGGCCAACAACACATGCTCTCCATCTCTTGGTCTAGGCGGCATTTTGAATGCCAACCATTCTGCATTTCAATAAGCAAATAGAAGCAAGAAATGAGGATGGTGCACATTTTTCTCTCTGAAGATATGCCTGGGAAATTTTAGATAACTGGTCAGAATTTAGTTCCAGGGCCATATCTACCTTCAAATGAGACTAAAAAAGATTATCTTTCTCATGGATAACCATGTTTTCCCCTCTTACCAAATAGAACTTTCTGTACTTACCCAAGATTTTAAAAGATTAACTGAGGATTTTGCATTTTTAATGATGAGAACAATACAGGTGAACTCTGAGATATAGATTTTCATAAATTAACATTTTTAGTAATGGAATAGACACATGTTGGTTTGTGGCTTTATTGGTTCAGAGAGAAATTAAGGACTCAGTTTCCATTTCCTGAGTAACTGTTCATCATAACTACTTTTCCCTTTAAAAATAAGTGTTCCTTACAATAGTAATCTAAAAGGAACAAAGGAAAACTGCCAAATACACTTCTTTTTTAATATATCATTTTTTATTGTTGACAGATGTCTCCCATCTGCCCCCCTTTCCCCACAAATATACTTCTTAGCTCTGTGATTATGTAGCAGGCTATTGTTGTTTTTGTCCAGTTCCATGTTAATGATCATTTCAACAAATGACATTGGGATAAAAACAAGGAAGGGCTGACTCCCTACTTCTGTTTGTTAATTGATTTGGTTTTATTGAAGGTAAATAAGCAAAATAATTTCTTTCAAAATAGCTGCCAGGGATCATCCCTCATTAGTCTCTGCAAGGCTTTTCTTGCCTACATCATAAACCATCAGCAGGAGTTACTAGCACAAAGCTCACAAACTTCCCAAGTTATCATGTACCTGAATTCCATACCTCCTCATGCTCAGGTCCTAAATTAGGAAATATTCATGATACTGTTCCTTTAATTTTTAAACACTAACTTTTAGTCCTAAATGTGAGAATAAGAAACAGTGTTTTATATAATGAATTCATATACACTTTATGCAATTGAAGATACCAAATATTTACAGAAAAAGGATAACAGAAGTTACTATAGAGCATAAAATTATATTTTGGTAGGTATATTTTATTTACACATAATTTGAATCATGGGTAAATATAAGTATATTATGCCCAGTGATGGAATAATAAACCATATTGAGCACTGGCCAGTGTGGCTCAGTTGGTTGAGCATCAATCCCATGCACCTAAAGATCACTAGTTTGATTCCCAGTCGGGCACATACCCAGGTTGCGGGTTTGATCCCCTGTTGGGGTATGTGTGGAAGACAACCAATCAATGTTTCGTTTTAGAATGATAATACATTTTAAGTTTTCTCTTATGAAGAACTAATATTATTAAACAACTAATGCATTTATTTGAATTATCCAATTATTGACAGTACCTAATTCCCTGCTTCCAAAATGAGATTAGTAAAAAAAAGTAGCAGATAATAATTCACATAACTCCTTCATGGGATCTTTTGAACTAAAGTTCAAAAGCTTAATACAAACACATTATTACAACTTCAGAATAAGGATGTAAATGCAGTTTCCATTAAAAAATTATAATTGCCTCTTCTAGCACTTTTAACTTTGACTTTCACCTTCTATTAATGCAAATACAGTACATTTTCATAGTATCATTATAAATTAATATAACTAACATAATCAATATTTTAAATATAAGAGTAAAAAACAGAATTTAAGTTTATTAAAGCAATGGAAATGCCATCTATTCAGAAATATTGAGAAGCCAGAATTACTCAACATGGTGACAGAGTTGCATAATATTGAATAAAAATTCCTTAATATATACATCTACATCTATATATATACATACATATGTATGTGCATATATATATACACACATATACATACACACACACATACATATGTAAAATATATTACTATAATGACTACTTTTTTCTTACACCTATGGAAAAGTGAACCAGAGACATTTGGCTTAAGCACAAGCAGCCCAAGTTCTTGACAGTGAAAAGTATTCTTAACATTGGCCTTCTTTACTGAGAGTGTGTTTTAGTTATTTCTCTATGTAACAAACCACCTAAGAATCCAGTGGTTTAAAACAATAATTCATTGTTTCCCAGGGCTCTATTAGTTGACTGTGTTCACTTAGGCAATTCTCACTTGCATCTTCCATGCCCTTGTAATGAGATGATAGCTGGGGCAGGAATCATCTGGAGATCTGACTGGGTTATATGACAAGGTAGCTTATTCATCTGCATGTCTAGGGCATCCAATGGGATGACAGGGACACCTGCACATTGGTTGGCCATCTCCCTCTCTCCACATAGCTTCTCAATTTGGTTGGCTTGGGTTACCTGATAAGTAACTCCAGATATAATCTTACTTGTTGGCTAATTTTTTCCAGAAAATGCATTTCAAGAAAGGGGAAAACAGAAACCTGTCAGTTAAGTATTGGTTCCAAATTGACACAGGGTCACTTCTGACACCGTCTATTGATAAATGTAGTCTCCAGACTAGTTCAGTGTCAAAGGACTGGAAGATGAGCCTATTCTCTTGTTTGGGGCGTGGCACGGCATGAAATGGGAAAGAATCTGCAGAAAGCATCTTGGAAAACTCATTACTACAGATCTTCTTCTTGACGATATTAATAACTTAGAATCATAATATTGAAAATTACAAGAGAAGCATTCAGGCTTGATTTCTGTGTTTCCAAAGTGAATTTCTAAAATGACTAAGAGCAAACCAAATAAAACATATATTCTCCCTGGTTTGGTCTTCTATAATGACTGGGAAAATATTCATTTTTAAAACTTATTTTTAATAAAAACATTTTATATTTCTATTTGGATGACCACACTCAATCATATTAATCTATATTTGTGCTACAGATAGATATTTTTATATTTCTTTAGTTTGCCCATATGCCATTTAATTAGTAGATTCATTTGCAGTCATAAAAAATAATACAGACCGATTATGGAATATCATCTACCCAGTTTCCTCCAATAGTAACATCATGCAAAACTACAGCATAATATCACAACCAGAATATTGACATCAAAAATATAGTCAATACATAACATTTTCCTCACCACAGGAATCTTTCATGCTGTCTTTTTATAGCTACATTCATTTTCCTCCTTCCCTTACCCGCTCCTTAACCCATGATTGGTTTATCATTTAAAAACTGTATCAGTTCAAAACTGTTATTGAAATAAAATCATACCTTTTGAAATTGACTTTTCTCACCCATCATAGTTCCCAAGAGATTCAACCATGTTGTGTATGTGTCAATAGCTTATCTTTTATGGCCAACCCGATTCCCATTGGGAGATGGCGGTGCTGAGTTTCTTTAACTCCTACCTGAATTTTCTGTCTAGTTGTCTCATGAATAGTTGAAAGAGAAGTATTGAAGTCTCCAGCCATAATTGTGGAGTTGTCTATTTCTCCTTTCAGTTCTATAACTTTTTGATTCATGTATTTTTGCAGGTCTATTATTTGGTACATACACACAGGATTGCTATCCCTCTTGGTTGATTTTTTTAATCATTATGTAAGTCTCCGTTAATTTTCTATGCTCTGAAGCCTACTTTATTTTATATTAATATAGCCACTGTTGCTTTCCTTGATTAATGTTTGCCTATATCTTTTTTAATCCTTTTACTTTAAACTAGGCTGTATCATCATATCAGAAGTAGTTTCTTATGGACAGCATTATAGCTATAGCATGTTTTTAAATCCAGGTTTCTGATTTGTCTTTAAATTGGTGTATTTAGATTATTTAAATTTAATGTAATTATTATGTTAGGGTTTAAATTAGCTATTTTACTCATTTTAATTTTACTTTTGTTTTCTTTTTTCTGCTTTTTTATTGGTCGCCAACCGGTCTGAAAGGTTGGCGACCACTGCCCGGATTACTTGAACAATAAGAATTCCATTTTATTTAATAAAAAGTATTCTTGAGTGTGCCATCTCACATAGCTTTCTTAGTGGTTGTCTGGGCATTACTTAATGTATCATAGCTTACAGATGTTACAATCATTTCAATCATTTCACAGTTCATATAAAGTATAGAAAACCTACCTCCCTTTGCCTTCCATTTACCTTCTTCCACTGTCATTCTAATTGATTTTCCACTATACTTACAGTCATGTTTTGCTCTGGCTGCTTTCAAGATTTTCCCTTGCATTTCACATTCAAATGTTTATGACCTGTCTCAGTATGAATTTATTTGGGTTATTACTGTTTGGGGTTAATTCAGCTCTTTGAACCTGTTGGTTTATGTCTCTTGCCTAATTTGGAAACTTTTCACCCATTATTTCAAGTACTTTTTAAACCTTGCCCTCTTTCTGTCATTCTGGAACTCCAATAGCATTGATTTTTTGTTTTTGTTTTATGATTCCTAATGTCCTTCAGCTCTGTTCATGTTTTGTTCAGTCTACTTTATCTCTGCCTTTCAGAATTGGGTAATTTTTATTTTCTATTATCTAGTTCACTCATTCTTCTCCCTGGTGCCTTCCGTCTTCCATTGAGCCCATCCATTGAGCTTTTCATTTCATTTTATTTTTCAGTTCTAAAATTTCTATTTGGTCCTTTTATATATCTTCCTTTTCAATGTTGAGACTTGCTACTTCTTAACTAAGGTTTTGTAATTTTTCATTTATTTCTAGTATATTTTCAATTGCTCACTGATGTATTTTTATCATGGCTGCTTTAAAATCTTTGTCAGATAACTCTGATATCTTTGTGTTCTCAATGTTCACATCTATTGATTATCTTTTTTTCATTCAGTTTGATATATTTCTGGTTTTAGCTATGAAGAGAGATTTTTTATTGAAGCCCAGACATTTTGGTATTATGTTCTGAGATGCTGTACCTTATTTAAACCCTTTTTAAATGACTTTATTGTATACTACTCTCACAGGAGAAGGCAGGGGGGCACCTGACTAGTGCCAGGTGGAGGTAGAAGTCCAATTTTCCCACTCAGCCTTCACTGATACCTATAGGAGGGTTGTTCCTCTATATTGCTGCATGGGCATGAGACTTCCAGAATTCATTTACATGTCTCTGTATACTTTTCCATCCTCTAAGATCTATTTAAGAAACATCAAGTTGTGATGTATTTTACTTATACTATTTTGTAAACTGATGAGATGGGTGATAACAATAAGTATTAACAATTAATAATAAACAACGGTTCCCAATATATTTCAGTGAAACCTGTGTCCTGTAACATGATAAAAATGTATTTGTTGGCCTAGCTCAGTGGTCGGCAAACTGAGGCCCCTTTAGTGTGGCTCTTCCACAAAATGCCACGTGCGGGCGTGCATGTACAGTGCGATTGAAACTTCGTGGCCACACTCAAGGGGCCAAAGAGCCGCATGTGGCTCGCGAGCCGCTGTTTGCCGACCACTGGCCTAGCTCATTCATTGGTTTAGCTTATTTAGGTAAACTGTAAAATCTGGATCCACATTGACTTTGTGGAGTAAAGAGTTAATATGATATTAAAATCCCATTGTGTTTTAACAGATCAATATTCTATTACATTATCTATACTAATAACAGAGGAATATGCAAACTGTCCAGAACACTGTCACAGTAACAGTAATGATCGACAGCAGGCTGAATGGGGTGACAAGGTCAGCAGGGGGTTAGTGAGGGACAACCTAATGACTGAACAGCAGGCTGCATGGGGTGACCAGGCCGACAGGGTGGGTAGTTGGGGATGACCAGGCCATCAAGGGGGCAGTTGGGAGTGACCAGACTGGCGACAGGGGACATTTGGGGGTGATCAGGTTGGCAGGTGGGGGGCCGTTGGGGGCAACCAGGCCAGCGGGGGGGACAGTTAGGAGCAACCAGGCCGGCAGAGGGGGGGCAGTTAGGGGCAATCAGGCCGGCAGGCAGAGGCAGCTAGGAGTGATCAGAATGGCATAGGGGGCAGTTAGGGGCGATCAGGCAGGCAGGCAGGTAAGCAGTTAGGAGCCAGCGGTCCTGGATTGTGAAAGGGATGTCCAACTGCCTGGGGATCGGTCCTAAACCAGCAGTCAGACATCCCCCAAAGGGTCCCGGATTGGAGAGGGTGCAGGCTGGGCTAAGGGAACCCCCTCCCATGCACGAATTTCATGCACCAGGCCTCTAATATATATTCATTATTCTATTCTCTCTGCATTTGTGTAATTAAAATGTCCATAATAAAAAGAATGAAAAATAGTCTGTCAACAAAATATTAGCAGAGGTGTTCCTTTGACTAATAAACCTGTAAATCCAATATTGGAGAAGCTTACCATCTAGAGGAAATTTCACAAAACTCTGTGACAATATCAAGCAACAATCCAACATTTTGGTGTAATTTTTTTCAATGCCTTTCATATTTTATGAATTTAAAATGTATTCGTTTGACCCAATGATCCCATTTCTAGGAATATATCCTAAGAATCCTGAAACACCAATCAGAAAGAATACGTACACACATATATTCAAAGCAATGCTATTTACAATAGCTAAGATATGGAAATAGCCCAAATGCCCATCAGTGGACAAATGGATAAAAAAGCTGTGGTACATTTACACAATGGAATACTATGCAGCTGTGAAAAGAAGGATCTCTTACCCTTTGAGATAGCATGGAGGGACCTGGAGAGGATTATACTAGGTGAAATAAGTCAGTCAGAAAAAGACAAGTATCACATGATATTACTTAGATGTGGAATCTAATGAACAATATAAACTGATGAACAAAATAGATCTATAAACATGAAAGCATGTAACAGACTGACTAATCTCAGAGGAAAAGGAGGAAATGAGGGCAGGAAGAGATTAACCAAATAACTTATATGCATTTATGCATAAGCCATGGACACAGACAATAGTGTAGTGAAGGTCTCGGTGGGGGCAGGAGCAGGTGGAGGGAATCAATAGGGGAAAAAGGGGGGACATCTGTCATACTTTCAACAATAAGATAAACTAAAAATAAATAAATAAATAAATAAATAAATAAATAAATAAAATGTAAAATTAAAATAAAATGTATTCTATTCTCATTTTAGTCTTATTGTGTTTGCTATTAGGAAACAGAAGGACAAAAATGTCCTATTTTAGATAAATAACCTAAAGCTCTCTACTACATAAATTTAATTGAGCATGCATTGAAATAGTTTTACACTCTTATTTTTTACCAAATTATTTTCTATTTATTCTACTATAGTGTTGGAACATTTTTCCAGAATAAAAGATTGCTTTAAAAGTACATATAGGTTCCATGTCCCAATATTTTCTTTTTTATTATTCTATTATTAATTTTTCATGTAGTGTTGGTAGGTTTTAGGGTCTTTTCTTTTTTGTTTAAGCTGTCTGATCATCCATGGGTTTTTTTGTTCTTCTTATTAAATAAAATTATATTTTTAACAGTTGACTCATTGTTTGAAATAAAAGAGACTTTGGGAGATAATAAATATTATCTTAAATTATATTTTAAAATGTAATTATATTGATTTCAGAGAGAGGGAGAGAGAGATAGAAACACCAGTGATGAGAGAGAATCATTGATTGGCTGACTCCTGCATTCCTCCTACTGGAGATTGAGCCCACAACCCAGACATATGTTCTGAATGGCAATCACACTGTGACCTCCTGGTTCATGGGTCAATGCTCAACCACCAAGAAACACTGGATGGGCTAAAATGTAAACTCTTTACTCTATATTTAAGTCCAGAGATGTGAATTAATTTGTCTCAAATAACATGTTAGAGTATGGTACTATTTTTTTTAAATCCTCACCCCAGGGTATGTTTTTATCAATTTTTAGAGAGGAAGGAAGAAAGAGAGAATGAGAGAGAAACATTGATGTGAGAGAGAAACATTTATCAACTGCCTTCCACATGTGCCCCGACAGAGGATCGAACCCACAACCTGGGAAAGTGCCCTGAACTGGAATCCAACCTGTGACCCTTAGGTGCATGGGACAATGTTCCAATCAATTGGGCCACACCATCCAGGGTGAATAAGGTACGTTTATAAAGAATTAGCACCCCAACTTGACTTTGAACTTTCTTGATAAATATTTCTTACCAAAAGTTAAACATCTTCAGTGTTACTAGACTTATCAGGGGCTCACATCAGGTTATATAAATGCCTAACCACTATGCTGTACACTGGAAACTAATGTAATATTGAATGTCGACTATAATTGAAAAATAAACATTTTTCAAAAGTTAAACATCTTCATAACAAGATAGAGTTCAACAATACCAAGTTTACTTGTTAGTGCATAACAGTATTGATATTTTGTTACTATATAAAAACATCTTGCCCTTGAATATAAAGCAAGAGTCTAAAGTACTCCATATTTAGGAGATTAATAATACTAATAACCTGTGTTGAAATGAATAAGATATACCACTTATTATGTTAATCATATACTCACAGTGATAGGGACCACTTAAACATAAGTATTTTGAATCACAATATTCTACCTACGATTTGAGGACATTGAGATCCACACTAACTTAAATTTTTTTGTCATGAAATATTTTACTGACTGTATACATTGCACACTTCTGACAATGTATGATCTAAAAAATGCCTAAGTATTTTTTCCATTTATCAACTTTTATTAAAAACTGTCTTTCCAAAGATTAGTCACTCCTAAGTCCTTAGCTATGTATGGTATCATATCATTTTATATGCATATGTTTGAATACAGCAACAAGAACTACCCATCCTAACATTTATTGAATGTGTACTATCTTCTAGGCTCAAAGCTATATATACAATTATACCCCCTAAATATATACACACTTTAATAGCTGATAGCTCAATTTAGAAAATGAAATGTATTTTAATAAACACCGTCTTTATAATTATTTAAAGTGTGTGCATGTATTTTATGGGGATGCCCTATATATATCATCTCATTTAGTCTTCAAAATTTTATTTTTAATTTAAAAAAGAGGAAATAGATTTAAAGAAGTTCAATAACTTGCCTGACATGAGAAAACTAATCAGTGAACAAGCTGAGAAATTGCCGGCAGTTTCCGCATCAACACTCAATGAACATAACTTGAATAAATGAATTAAGCCTGCTAACTTCAAAGCTACATACTGTCCTTCAATCCTCTGTAGGAGCTCAGTTGCAAGGTATGTTAATATCATTAATAGAGCAATAATAAAAACTGTAAGTAGAGAATGAACTACACAAATTCCTAGTCTGGAACCTTTACCTAGTCCTCTACATCCACTCCAATTATGCACTAAGATATATCTGCACCAAGTTATATCTGTTGACCTTTTCCAACTTGTTCAAGGAAAATGATATTTTCTCTTAATGCATCTCCGGGAGAAGTAAACAGTAAAAAGACATTTTAGCATCACATTTTCCATCTCTAATAGATCACTTCTGTGTTAGTAAACACATGTTCTCTGATAGAATTTTTAAAGTGACCTTAAAAATTATCTTTAACCCAACCTTTTTTATTTTATGGTTATAAAGATGAGGCCTAAAGAGATTTGGTTACAACCTTAAGGTTATGGAACCAAAACCATAACAGCAGTCTTCTCAATCTCGAGTACTTGAACTTTGAGTGATACCATAATACCTTTACAAATAAAATACCTTGGAAAAATGAACTCTTCTTAGATGTCAAAAACTCTATGTATGCAAGCTTTCCTTCCCTTTGATTTGTGAGTAAGATAGACAAAGTTTGCACTTATATAATCATGTCCTTTGTCCTTAATACAGATCTCATTCACCTTGGAGCTAGATAACTTGACTAATACACAAATTGAGAGCTTACTCTGATCCAGGTAGTGTGTTAACTAATGAGAATACTTATATTAAATGTGAAATTCAGTAATACAATTGCTTTGAAAAATAAAATATTTATGTTATTACTACCTAGCATGATAGTTTTAAGTAGCTGGGAAATTACATGTATACAGCCTTTCCTATTGTTCTAGCACAAATATAGAATACTATGTGGCTGAAAGGAAATTGCTAATGTTAAAGAAATTTTAGAGAAGTCTGAGTTTGAGTAAAGCTAAGAAGGGTTATCTAATTTAGGACCTTTCCAGGGAAACTTAACCTGGCATAGATGACATGAATAGTTCCCAGAAACTATGTCCCTGCTCCAACTGAAGAACTTTAAATAGTGTGGATTTGTGTGGAGATGAGTGGAATAAATAATGAATATATGTATTTTATTAGTCATAACAGGATTTCTGTGTCCTCCAGCAAACTCCTGAATTTATGTCAAGAAGACTTTCAAGATTTATTATAATGCGGCATATTTAAACTTACAGTTGGTATATGATCTATTTTATGAAAAGAATGATAGTTAATTACATGTAATGACTCAGTAGGCAACAGCTACTTCTTAAAATAACAAGTGATTTAGACATATGAATACTGATACAAAATATGAAATTTCAATGTACAATTTAAGAGCGAATACGTATTATAAAATATAACCGTCATCAGAGAAAGTAAGACATTTTTACAATTAATTTCTCTATGGCCCAATTATTCCTACTTTAGAAATCTGAAAGAATTATACTCTAAATAATCTTGATAATGCAAAATAATAAGAACTTTGGCCATACGATGCACTGTATTACTCTGAATTTTAGAAAGTAGTAGCACCCCAAACAATGTACTTGTTTACAATCAGTTGCACTTCATTCTCTGATCAAACAAGCATAAGAAGAAACTCAGTTTTTCATAATCATACCATGTACTTGAAGAGTACAAAATAACTAAACTCTGTTTCAGAGACTTCGCCCAAAAGGGATTTGAGGAAGGAGGAGAGGCTAGGCGAGCTGGAATGGGAGGGTTTGCCTTCTCAGAGGATTTGCATTTCAAAGTGCTTTTGGGGGATGAGACAACATGGTCAAATGAGAAATTGGGCTTAGGCTGTGGCTCTAGAGACACAACTGCAGGTTTCACAGGTGCTGAGAAAGGCAACCTGAACCCAGAGCAGTATTCTTCCATATTGTTGGAGAATAGGAATATATAAACCTCGATAGGTAGAGTCCCCCCACATGATTATCTGTGAGCTAAACAGGAAAACTAAATAAAATAAACATATTATTGCAAAGAAAACTAACCTGTTTGTTTAAAAGATAGTCTTTTTTTTTTATAATCTTGAAGTCTATATTTATTTCTCCACAATGTTAGAAACAGAGAGTAGAAAATTTACATTTCAACCCCTCAGCGATTTTTAGACAAGGAAAAAATATATATGTATATATTCTTAGAAAACAAAATTTAGCACCACAGCTTCCACAGTTGTTTTTTGAAAATTCGAATGAAAACAAAGCAGCCTTTGAGCATGAAGTTGTTGTTTGTGTTTGTTAAGTTAAAAGCTGTGTATGTGCACTTATAATAAATAAATAAATAAATAAATGCCAGAGAGCCACAGTTTTATTTCTAGAGGCATGTCAAAAAAAAAAAAAAAACTACCTTTCAAATGTGGGCGACAGTGTGAGAATCACCAAGAAAGAAATTGTTCAATATTATAACTGGTGTTCCACATCAGGAATAAAAAGTCACGTGACATATTAAGCAGTTCTGTTGTAGCCAACCACACCTTGATGAGATGAGTAGCAAGCCCTAGCTGGTTTGGCTCAGTGGATAGAGAATCAGCCTGTGGACTGAAGGGTCCTGGGTTCAATTCTGGTCAAGGGCATGTACCTGGGTTGCGGGCATATCCCCAGTCTGGGCCCTGGTCAGGGCTCATGCAGGAGGCAACCAATCGATGTGTCTCTGTCAGATCAATGTTTCTCTCTGTCTTTCCCTCTCTCTTCAACTCTCTAAAAATCAATGGAAAAATATCCTTAGGTGAGGATTAAAAAAAAGAGAGAGAGACAGAGATAGAGTATCAAATTGAATCGTAGTACAAAGGAATGCTTTCCAGGACACAAATCTTCCTGAGAAAGACTTAGGAAGTAGAGAATACATTGTGATGTTCTTGATTGGTTAAGAAGAAACATTTTCCTATGCACAAAATGTTCCAGTAAAATCTATACAGAGTGTGAGGTCCAACAATCTTTGCAGAGCCATGTTGCAAATTGTGTTATAGTGTCTGGGGGGGTGGGAGGGGTATGAAGAGAGAGAAAATGTGTATATGTGTGTGTCTGTATTTGACTAAGAGGGAAAGTAGATAAACATGTCATATATAAGTTTAAGATCTCTATTTTCAGGCAGACCTCTATGAGTGATTATCTGTTGAAGTTGAGAGATGGGTATAATGAATAAGCTCAGTGGTATAATACCAGGGCTGGAAAGGATGCCAACAAAACTTTTTATCCCCCCTCCTATTTGCTGGAAGATTTGTTCAAGTAAATGAAAGAAGATAGCTCTCACTGTTTAATTGTGCATTAATGTGCTTTAAAATAGGATTATAAATATACATATTGAATCTACTTACTAGTCATGTAAGTATCTGTAGAATATAGAACAATCATGAAGAGAACCAAAAAGAAGGTAAAGGGGCTAGAAAATAGCTCTTAAAAGAGGTTCAATAGAGCTTTTGTTTTGTTTTTGGTAACAGAGTAATTGAAATGTGATGGGGCTGGATGGACATAAAATATGACTACTTTGTCACTGTTGGTACAGAGTAAGGAAGTTTTATTCAGGAGGACAGAATGAAAACTATTCCTGAAGAGGACAATACACAGAATAAGAGAAACTATAACATCTCTGAGGGCAGGAAAGGGTCTTATTGGCCTGTACACAATGACACTTGGTTTATAGTAAGCGTTTTAAAATACTTATGGAGAGTGAGAGAGATAGAAAAAGAGCAAAACTAGTAGAGAGTGGGATGGTGTCATCCAACCCTTTTTAGAGTAGTGGTTGAAAATGTTGCTACTCAAGAAAATTGTCTGAAATGCTTCTTAAAAAATACAGGGTTCCAGAGTAATACTCACAGGATTAGGAATCTGAATAATATTTTCAGAGAAATGTTCACAGGTGTTTCTGACCAGGATTGGCAGCCATTAGAGCAGGCAATAAGTCATTGGATCAGAACTCCAAATTCCCTTAGACCAGTGGTCGGCAAACTCATTAGTCAACAGAGCCAAATATCAACAGTGCAACGATTGAAATTTCTTTTGGGAGCCAAATTTTTTAAACTTAAACTATATAGTAGGTACATTGTTATTAACTTAATTAGGGTACTCCTCAGCTGGCCTTTGTTAAAAATGTCCTCAATCTGATTGAGGTACGTTCGCTGTGGTCGACCCCTTCCAACTCTCCCATCCACACTCGTCTTGTATACTTGTTTCATCTATCTCCTTTCCAAAAACAGACTTCTGCGCCTGGGCCGCGAAGTTTCAATCTCACTGTACATGCGAGCCCGCACGTGGTATTTTGTGGAAGAGCCACACTCAAAGGGCCAAAGAGCTGCATGTGGCTCTCGAGCCACGGTTTGCCGACCACTGCCTTAGATTATGAGACTGGCCCTAAGCTCAGATCTTTGACCATGGCCTAGGGCAGTGATGGCGAACCTTTTGAGCTTGGCGTGTCAGAATTTTGAAAAACCCTAACTTAATTCTGGTGCTGTGTCACATATAGAAATTTTTTGATATTTGCAACCATAGTAAAACAAAGACTTATATCTTTGATATTTTATTTTATGTATATAAATGCCATTTAACAAAGAAAAATCAACCAAAAAAATGAGTTCGCGTGTCACCTCTGACAAGCATGTCATAGGTTTGCCATCACTGGCCTAGGGGCACACAGGGTGGAGTTTTGATACAGGCAGGGGCTAGGGCACTCCCATAGCATATTTCTGTTAAACAAGAGTTTAAGTAACTTGGAAATGCTTCTGAAGGTTCAGTAAAATGCAGAGGTTGACTGGCCTCATCCCCTTGTTCTTAGCGGTTCTCACAGGGGTCGCCTAAGACCATCGGAAAACACATACATAATTACATATTGTTTTTGTGATTAATCACTATGCTTTAATTATGTTCAACTTGTAACAATGAAATTGGGGGTCACCACAACATGAGGAACTGTATTAAAGGGTCGCAGCATTAGGAAGGTTGAGAACCACTGTTCTTAGTGAAAGAAGAAAGCTATGAGGAGCAGCAATGAGACTATTCCCCAGAGACTCACACTGTAAAAGTAACCAAATAAGAAGGCCATTAGACCTAGGTGTCTCTCATGCTTTGGTAGCCTACTAAGCACACTAAATCTAAGCCAGAGTCAATGCGCCTGTATGTGAAAAAATGAGGCTTAAGCATATCCAATCACAAACAACCAATAGGCGCTCCCAAACAAGGAAACTGCTTAAGCTATTGCCAAAGAATGTCCTCGATTTTACATCTACTCCATAAAAACTCTACCCAGCTCCTGTCTGGGAGTGCCCAGAATTACTTTCAGTTTAGCACTGCCTGATTTGAATTAAAGATAGCTGAAATAAACTTCGAAATTTTAATGTTCCTTAGTTTAATGTTTAGCAACACTAGGCCTTTATTTGGAACTTGGCTGAGCTTTCAATTCCAGAAATACCATTTACTTTGCAAGGAGAAACACTGAACTCATTTAAAAATCTTCATTCCCCTTCCACATCTTGGGGAGTAACCACTTGTCTCTATAGCAATGTGAGGTTATTCCTGTATCATCAAATGTAAAGATGCATTATGATCATGCTAATTTGCTAACACCAGCTACACATTAGCAATTTTAGTCTCGTGTAATATATATTATTAATATATATATATATATATATATATATATATATATATATATATGACCAGACAGTTGGCTTATACACAGAGACGCTCCTAGAAGTAGAGAGTGTTGTATCATGAGAAGAGGAGTAAAGCAGGGTTGCCAGCATTGCTTTTTCTTTTGCCAACATGTGATTAGTGAGACTTCTGCAGAGACTTGTCGGGGGTGTAAAATACATTTAAACTAGCAGGTGGGACAACCTATTAACTTTTTTTTTTCTTTCCAACAGACAGAAAAATTTGATTAGTAAAGTTACAGCTTTCTTAGATAAAATTTCTTCTATAGTTATTCCTATGGCATTCATAATTGTGAATTTGGCCTATCTTCTAAAGTTATTCAAAGAAGACCATGTTTAGTTTGGTTGGTTTCAGCAAACTGAAATTGAACTTAACAGAACATAATTTTCTTCTTTCTTTTTTCTTTTTGTTTATTGGGGTAACATTGGTTAATATAATTATGTAGGTTTCAGATGTACAATTCTATAATACATCATCTGTATAATATATTGTGTGTCCACCACCCCAATTCAAGTCTCCTTTCATCACCATAAATCATTTTCTTTTAAAACATTTACCACTACCACTATCATTACCACAACCACCACTATTTTAATTCTCCAAGCCAGCGTTATCTCAGGAATGTTAGAAAAAGAGAACCGCTTCCTATATATGTTAGATTCTAAGTAACTTCTACCTGAAAATCTTTTATGTGTTCAGCATGCTTACCCCTAGAGCATTTATTAAAATGAAACTAACTAGCAATACTAATTTATGAAATATACAATTTTCACATATATAATATCTGATTCATGCATAAGATGCATACACTTTTCTCAACTATGCAATAGCCAAATGAAATTTGTAAGACCTTAATTTGAATCCAGACCCTGCTACCTACTTACTATAAGTGTGGCGAGCAAGTTCCTTTAGTCCAGTGGTTCTCAACCTTCCTAATGTCACGACCCTTTAATACAGTTCCTCATGTTGTGGTGACCCCCAATTTCATTGCTACAAATCGAACATAATTAAAGCATAGTGATTAATCACAAAAACAATATGTAATTATATATGTGTTTTCTGATGGTCTTAGGCGACCCCTGTGAAAGGGTTATTTGACCCACAAAAGGGTCGCGACCCACAGGTTGAGAACCGCTGCTTTAGTCTCTCAAAATTCAGTTTATTCCTGAAAAAAATGTCAGTAATGTCACTCTACATTGTGATGTTGTTTTAGAAAGAAAGTAAAATGAGGTTTATAAAATGAGCTCAAACAATATCAGGCACATAGTGCTCAATAAATTTCTCTTACTTTGTATTATACCCCAATAGTTAATGCAGGTACTACACAAACAGTACTTGAACATATGTGTCCTGAGCTACCATAAAAATGTTTTCCATTTCTGAACATATTTTACTGAATCACTTCTCTGAATCTCAGGTTCTAGAGAGACCTAAGTCTAGGTTGTGAGATAAAATTGTTATGGATTTCCTCTCATCATTTAACAATGCAAAATGTTTTTTTAACAACTCTCAACATTCATGGAAGAGAAGCTTAAAGGAGCATTTGCAAAAGAGAATATTGGCATGGAAGGTGATCACAAATGAATACTGGAGAAAATAGAAAAATGGAGATGATCAATGTAGCTAACATTTTCAAAAACAATATAGGTAGATTCGGTTTGAAATAGTTTATGAAAAATACTACAGAGAACTCAATAAAAGGAATATTTAGATGAAAAAAAAGAAGTGAGTCCTAATAATCTATATACACAGAGAACAAATACTAACAGTCTATCTTGTATGTCTTTATCGCAAATGAAATAACTCTCCAGGATAGCCATGTGAGAAAGAAGAGAAAAATTATCTGAATGCCAGGGCATCTAGCTATGTTTCTAACTTAAAAAACAAGAAAAGTATGCCCAAATATTTTACTAAATTAACCCACACCAACTTGAACAATATCTAGACATATATTAAAAGAGCCTGGCCTTGTTTCACTAATAATAAACATGTTGGTCCTCAATTTGAATATAGGATAGGAAGTAATAATAATAATAATTAATAATGGCATTTATTAAACCCCAGGTATGTGCAAAACACTTTGCAAAGCATTTTTTCTACATTGTATCTGTAGTCCTGAAAAATACTCTATAAAATAGTACTATCATCAGCTCCATTTCTTATAGAAAAAAAAATTAAACTCTAAAAAATATAACAATAACATAATAACAAAGTGAATGGTAGGAAACTTTGGGAAGTGATGGGTATGTCTATGGCCTTGATGGCAGTGACGATTTGTTTTACAGCTGTATATATCCCCAAACTCATAGAGTTGTATGCATTAATCATACATGTCAATCATGTTTTAATAATGTGGTTTTTAAAAAATGACTACTTGCTTCTTATGGTTTAACAATTTGGAAAATAATTCAAAACTTATCCTACACAGGAGGGGCAACAGTAGGTTTGCAGTTGTTACTAGGTGAAACATAGTTTATTCTTCTATTATTATTTACTAGTGGCCCAATGCATGAAATTTGTGCAAGAAGTTCAGCTCTTGCCAGACATCATCAGGAAGGATGTCCAGAAAGTTGTTTGTCTGTCCGGTCTAATTAGCATATTATGCTTTTATTATTATAGATTAATTATTATATCATTTTCCATACAACCAACTGTAAACCTACTTTTGCTCCACCTGGTATATCTTTTTATTAAAAAACTAGAGGCCTGGTGCACAAAAATTTGTGCACTCAGGGGGGGGAGGGGGGTCCCTCAGCCCGGCCTGTGCCCTCTCGCAGTCTGGGACCCCTCGGGAGATAACGCCCTGCTGGCTTAGGCCTGCTCCCGGGTGGCAGAGGGCAGGCCCAATCCCTAGGTGCAGCCCCTGGTCGGGCTCAGAGCAGGGCCGATTGGGGGGTTGGGGCGCCGCCCCATCATGCACAGAGCAGGGCAGATTGGGAGGTTGTGATGCCACCCTCAGTCACGCTCAGGGTAGGGCCGATTGGGGGTTGGGGCACCGCCCCCTGTCACACTCAAGGCAGGGTCGATGGGGAGGTTGCGGCGCCACCCCCTGTCACGCACAGAGCAGGGCCAATCAGGGGGTTGGGGCGCTGCCCCCTGTCATACTCAAGGCAGGGTCAATGGGGAGGTTGTGGTGCCACCCCTGTCACGCACAGAGCAGGGCTAATCAGGGGGTTGGGGCGCTGCCCCCGTCACACACAGAGCAGGGCCCATCAGGGGGTTGAGGCACCGCCCTCTATCACCCACACAGCAGGGCCAATCAGGGGGTTGGGGCGCTGCCACTCTCACACTCAGGGCAGGGCCGATGGGGAGGTTATGGCTCTACCCCATCACACACAGAGTAGGGCCCGTGGGGGGGGGGGAGCTCCCCCCTATCAGACACAGAGCAGGGCTGCTCAGGGGGTTTGGGCGCTGCCCCCTGTCACGCTGATCCCGGTGCCTGGAGGCATATTACCCTTTTACTATATAGGGTAGAGGCCTGGTGCATGGGTGGGGGCTGGCTGGTTTGCCCTGAAGGGTGTCCTGGTTCAGGGTGGGGGTCCCCACTGGGGTGCCTGGCCAGTCTGGGTGAGGGGCTGAGGGCTGTTTTCAGGCTGGGAGTGACTGAACTCCCAAACGCTCCTTTTTTTTCTTTTTTTATTCTGGGCCAGCTTTACCTTGAGGCTTGGCTCCAGCTCTTAGGCCTCCGCGGCTGAAAGTAGGTTTCTGGCCTTTGCTTATAACGTTGCGAATCTGCTGGCTGAAGCACGGAGGTATTTGTTACAATGTTTCTTAAACTGCCCGCTCAGAGGCCTGCAGCCACAGGCGGGGAACGTTTTCCTCCGTCACTGAGGCAAGCAAGCCTCATGTTAGTTTCAAGCTGCCTGGCTGCCGGCCGCCATCTTGGCTGACAGTTAATTTGCATATCTCGCTGATTAGCCAATGAAAAGGGTAGCGGTCGTACGCCAATTACCATGTTTCTCTTTTATTAGTGTAGAAATAAAAGGTTATACTAAGTTTGGAGGAAAAATATAGAAACTTTACCATATAAAAGAAACAAAAATATTTTAGATTCAGAAAGAGTCTAGTAACTAGCTCAAAGTCTCAACAACTGGTTATAGAGCAATACCAGACAGGAACTCGGGCTCACACCCACAATGACACTAGAGTACTAGTCTACTAACTCTCAGTATACATGTACCAATTACACTTAAAGATTTCAAAGGAGGAGGAGAGAATAAATACCTTGGATACCAGGTTAGGATAAAACAATATCTTGATAGGCTGATATAGAAATCTGGAGCTGGACTTTAGCAAGATTAAGTAAATGATTCATCTATGTCTATGCTCCGAACTGTACAGGAAAGGAGAAAGGTGATCCAATTGGGCTCAAATTCATAATCAGAGCCTAGCAGCCATTGCTGACAAAAGTCTCACATGAACTCTGCATTTTAGGGGAAATCCATGGACTGAACTGCCAGTCTCCTGCACTGTGTTCCTGTCTCTGAGCCAAGCCTTATAAAGGAGTTCCTGAAGTCATCTTTCAACCACAGGGCTGAGACCTACATTGTCCAATCAGAATTAACAACTATATCCTCATTTTCATATTTACTGACCAACTGGAACAGCTCCACAATGACCAGTCAGAAGGTATGATTCTGACCAATTAGAACAGTGCTATTTGAACCAATCAGACTGAGAAAATTTGGATTCCTTATTTTCATATCTCTTTAAAAGCAACCCTACTCCTCCCCTATCATTTGTCTTTGTGGAACATATTTTTGTTTACTACCAGAGGCTGTTTCCTTGCTTTGCAAACAGTTCATCTTAATAAAGATTCTCTTTTTAATGTTCCCCAGATTAATGATTCCTGTAAGCATTAGATTGGTGGCAGCCACCTTTTGTTGACAGTGGCAAGGGCTTTGTGTGTGTGTGTGTGTGTGCGAACATGTATGTTTGCGAACATACGTATGTGTATGTATGTGTCAGAGTAGGGGCAACCTATATAACAGAATTAACTAATGGCAGAATCATCTGCTTTTGAATAGCCTAAGTCTCCTGGTTCTGAAAGCATTCAAACCTTGACTGGATGACAGTACCTAGAAAGGTACTATGGTTGGATTTAATCACCAGATGAATGTATGAACTGGACATTTAAGTATCTTTCATACCCTGTGATATTTTGCTATCATGGTATACTCAGATGTTCAAATAAAAAAGAGACCAATGAAGTTAGGAGGAGATTATATATATATATATATATAATCTTGGGGTGGGGAGCAGCTATTGAGAAACATTATTAGGACAACTGGGAAAATTTGAATGTAGACAGACTTGATTACTTTGTAATTACATATGCATTAAAAAGTCTGTCTTCTTATATATATATTCTCTTTAGCTTATAGAACTATTATTAGGACTTGCAAGGCAATATGTAATTCTTAACAGACATTTTGTAAGCTTCCCCACTACAGGAGAACAAAGACCAGGAAGACTTATTGGGCAGGAAATGCCAAACACCAGGAATCAAACCATATACGGAACTAAAACTTCCAAGAAGCACCCACTTGTACAACCACATTTGTGTTGACTCAACCCCACTGTCCAAGCCCACCAACCAAGCCCCCCAAACCCACTGATGACACAAGCTTCCCACAGTGGCTGCATATTAGGAGACTCCAACACCGAGGAGTTGCCATCATCCACCCAATACCCTTTGGCTTGGTGCTGTGTAGCCCTTCCCTTTGGCTAGCTCCACTCCCATTTCTTTAAATAAATTCATTTTTTTTTAATTCACTGTCTGAGATTGCTATTTAGCCTGCCCTTGCACTACCAACTATAACCTTTCAGTAACTAGTTAGGAAATCCATCCAAAGAGCAAAATTATATCTCAACTGACAAGCCTCACCCAGTGCACACCCCAGGCAATGCTCTCATGTCACTGACAAACAGAGTGGCCCACCCAGAAGAGAGCTTCACTCATCTTGATGCCTAAAAGCTGGACGTTTCACTGGAGAAGTGAGCAGTCAAACAGGGCTTGTCACTGCTGATTAGTTAAATATTGGGAGATGCTGCTCTTTATAAAGAGAATAAAAAGAAAAAAAAAGGCTATTTCTCTGCCAAGATGGATGCGATCCACCAGCTGAGCTCTGTAGCTGGAGGGTAAAGGTAAGTTGCCACTGTCGGCAATGGCCACTTTTAGCTAGAGTATGCACACAGTCTGTAGCAGTTATAGCAGGCATAAGGGAGCCTCTTTCTTTCCCCTAAAGGGATTGCCGGCTGAAGGAATCGTGTCAGCCACCGTCCGGGGTCCCTCCCCGCAGCATATGCGGACGATGATCACAAGCAGCCAACCTGGGCTTCTCTCCAGCCAGGGGCATATGGTGAGGTCACCGCGGCTAAAAGGGGCGAAGACGGAAGATTTGATTTCAGAGCCAGCGAGAGAAAGCCCATCAAATGCAGGTGCACAGAAATTAGATGACAACAGCTCCTGGCCTTTTTGCTGCTTTTCCAGTGTTTCCCCACTCCCTTGCTCAGAGACTTGTCAGTCTAAAATTGGGGTTTGATAGGAGAGGAGCAGAAAGCTACTAGCGCAACTGAGACATTTTCAAATAAAGCTATGAATTTTGCAGAATGCAAGAATCACTTTACACAGAGCAGCAGTTTATGGTTATTGAGGCACTAAGGAACAGCACTGCCAAGAATGTACCGTGCAGGGGGGCTTCTCTGACAGGAAGTGTGCAGCAGTGGTCTCCCAGCAGCCTGACGTCACTCCGCCTGGTTAGGGTGGGAATGGGTAGAGTGTGGCTGAAGCTGACAGGAAAGAGATGCAGGTATGTGAAAGCAGGGGGATGTAATTTACACACAGTTCCCCATAGGCCAGGAGTGATAGTTCAGATGAATGCTGCAGTTTTCTTGTAGCACAGAATTCAGGATGTAAAATACATTTTATACCAGGGAGTAATATGCCGCAACTCTGACCCAATTCACCACCCCCTAAGTCCATTAGGAAACAAATGAAACTGTCTAAATAAAGAGAGTCAACTAATTGAGGTTAGGATTTCCAGAACAGACAGAGCTGAGACACTAATTAAAGAAGTCTCTCAACCTCACACTGGAGCAAAGGAGCTGAAATAGAAGGACATGAATTCCTTCTGCTTTGCACCACAATAGCACCATCTGACAAGCCAAACAGCTGTCCAAGACCAAACATATGCACAGCCCAGTTTAAAGTGACAAAACATAAGCATTTAATTTACAGGTATTTGAGGTATTGTTATGTGAGTTTAAGAGAGATCCAGAGCAATTCAGATAAACAAAAACTGGGATACTATCTTTGGGGCTGACCTTGAATGCCAAACAAAAAATTATAGGCTTTTTTAGATTCCTGAAGTAAAAAATAAATATTAATTTTAGAAAACCTAAAGGCATGAAAAAGATTCCCTGAAACACTTACCAGGAGACTTGGCCTCAATATTTTTGCTTCCCACACTCAAGTGTTCAAAAAAAAGCAGATTGATTGCTTTTTTGTTTGTTTACTTTGCAACTCATTATATTCATTCAAATCTTAGCAGAATCTATATTTTCCCTTTTGTTTCAATGGCTAAGCAGCCATGCAAAGTAATAGTTCTCTGCTATTAAATTAAAAATTAAAGTGAGGAACAAAAGCCAAAATAGCATAGTTAATGAAAACCCACCAAATCAGATGCACAAAGAAACCTCTGGTTTATTAGGAAATGTCACTTGCCAACAGCTAACATTTGGACCAAGTCTTATATCACTGTCCTGGCCAAACTATGACAAAGCAGAGAAATTGCTTAAGCAAAAACAAGGACAATAAAAACAAAGGTTTTCTAAATTACTGTTGCCTGTGTCATTAAATTTCATATTGTGCATGGAATATAAATACATCACTTTGTTCTGCATGACAAGCAGAAGTGAGCATTCATACATTACTCAGCCACTTAATTAAGTGCCTGGGATATTTGCAGTTAGCAGAAACTAATAAGGGAATCACATTTAAATTCAAATCACTCCTCAGGGTAGCTGTCTGCAACATAAGCAAAGCTTACTGGGTAGATGTTCCACTAAATGCTCAGCTAACAGCTTAGATTCACTGTATTTGTGAATAAAGAATAATTCTACTTGTGATTAAAGGTGAGATTAAAATAAACAAATCTGTGAGGGATTTTTGAATGACGTTTTATTTCTCCTGTTTTAGATACACATTTTGTCTATTACTTTGTGTAATAGAACAAGGGTATGATTTAAGGCTTTGCCAGAATAGAGAGGAGGTTCCATAAAAAAACAAATGACTATGCTGACCCTTTTCATGGCAGTCTTTCAACAGACCTGACAGTACAGTCCCTGCACCAGAGACAGTAAACAACAAATTATAAAGTCCCCATTCAGAAAAAAAAAAATGCAAGCAGGAAACAAACAGGAGGGTCACTGGAGGCCAAGAAAGGGGAGGAGAGGGGAGGAGGAGAGGAGGGACTCACATTTTTATAACAAGTAGCCAAGAACCCAGTATTCCAAGCTCTGAGAGGTTGCTCCTCCCCTAGACACTGCCCAAGAGTGTTTATTTTTAGTCATTTATCTTTATAAATTTTAACTTTTCTGGACTAAAACAATCCCATATGGTTTCAAATCTGCCCTTGATTTCAAGCAGCCTGCACACTGAGCTTCTTCAAAATTTCAAAGCCATCTGGATGTCATGGTACCAATGACCTCTCACAATTCCTTACAGAGGGTGGTTTTTCAGCTCCAAGAAACGCAACTCTCAGGCCCCGAAGCAGAGGTAAAGGTGCACAGAGGACCCTGTCACTTGAAGGGAAATGTGCTCTAACCCAAGGCAGTTATGGAATAGTGAGTGGAATAACTCAGATTCAAATCATACACCCTTGTTCTCCTACTCACAAAATTACATAATTTTACCTGCAATCATGCATCATTTTGCTTCAGAAAACATAAATTCCAAAATTCCAGATTGCATTCCAAGTAGAAATAAATCAAAGTAAACTTGAATATTTTAACATTGCATTTAGAATGAACATAATATTTTTTGGTTAGATGGAAATTTGGCATCTTCCGCAAGTCATAAAACCTTTGAAGCATAAATTCTGAGCGTCACAATAGGTACTGTCACACAGCATCACCTCAGATATTGTCAAGGTACCATCTGGCATTAGTTATATAGCAGTGGATGAAAAAGGTTTAGATCTAGCCTCAATTCTTAAAACTATAGGGATCAGGATTCATACCAGGACCAAAAATCAGGGCTAGACAGCTCACATGTTGGGTGTGCATACAGAAAAAAAATTTTGATGATTCATATAGGAAATCAAGAACCTGGTTATATCTGGAGAGAAACAAGGAAATAGCTTTTAATTGTATATCCTTCTATACGATTTGAAATGTCCCCATGTAGTAGGTGTTAATTTTTGTGGGAAGGGAATTAAATTAAAATAGTAAATTTACCCATAGCTCTTCTAAATGCTCCCCAACCACTTCTTTCAAATAACTCAGTGTGAGAACACCTTTAACTATGCATATGCATCCACTGAAATTCATCCTATCTTTTTCTTTAATATATTTTATTGATTTTTTACAGAGAGGAAGGGAGAGCGATAGAGAGAAACATCGATGAGAGAGAAACATGGATCAGCTGCCTCCTGCACACTCCCCACTGGGTATGTGCCCGCAACCAAGGTACATGGCCTTGACTGGAATCAAACCCGGGACCCTTGAGGCCGCAGGCCGATGCTCTATCCACTGAGCCAAACCGGTTAGGGCAATCCATCCTATCTTGAGTAACAGCCTTCTAAGTCTAACCACACTCTCCTCTCCATCTGCCAAATGAAGTGCCTTCTCAGACATGTCCTACTACATCCAACTCATTCTTGACAGAGTTGCTGAAAATGGTCTCTATGTCTTATTTGAGCCATGAGTAAAATTATTTTAGACACATAAATATTAATGACAGATTTTAAGACGTCGCTGAGTCAAAGATGGTAGGCTGGCTACTATCACATATAATGCCAAAAATCTAAGAAGATTTACACAATAAAAGTTTATTCATCCCTAATGCCATAGAACACTGCTGGGCTACTTAGAAATCCCATTATATAAAATGAGGTTCCCGATTCCTTCCATCGTGTAAATCAGGCATATTATTTTAGGGCCTAGAGCCCCTGCACATTCAGCCAACAGAAGAATAAAGAGAGATCATGTATGAGAGGTTTTATATAAGCCCAACCATGGAATTGGCATTCAACAATCCATCCACATTTTACTGGCATCATTCAGTAGCACAGGTCCACCTCTCTGCAAGGCAAATATAATTTAATTGCTTGCTTAAGAATAAAAGATTAGTGAACACCATGCTAGATTGAATCATTCTCATGTTTTCACTTTCTCCATGTATCCATGCCTTTTACTATGTGACTCTGCAGTACTTCTCATGAAAATGAGCAGTGTATATTTCCCCGTCACGTTGGTATTGGATTTGGCCATATGATTGGATTTGGCAGGGGAAAAAGGTTAGTAGACATGACAAAAACAGAAACTTTAAATGTGCTCATGGAGTTGGGCTTGTCCTTGTACTCCTTTTTTTTTTTAACCTTGAGGAAAGCATACCCCAAGGAGGATGAGACACATGAGAAGTAGACCAAAGTCTGAGCAAACAGGAGTCTGGAACCAAACCCAGACAACTCCCAGCCTGAAACAGAGCCACTTAGGTTAGCCCAGCCTAGATCAGCTGAACAGCAATTTACCCACAAACCTGTGAGGGTGAGAATAACCTTGTTATAAGCTACTGAATTGGAGATGCGAGGGGAGGGGGCAGAGCTGCTTTTTATTTATATATTGTTATTACATCAATAGTTCACTGGTACAAACACATAATAATCTCTTATTCAGTTGGTGTCTGTGAGCAATTATAATTTCAAACTATCTCACCGGAAATCATTTTCAAGGGTATTTTGCCTGTATTGTAATTCTAGACATTGTGGTACTTTGATAGATGTTGAGAGAATTGTGAAGTCTAGTAAAATTTGGTGTAGGAAAAAGAGTTAACACTAAGAATGGCACACTGGATAACACACTGTTTTAAGAGAGTCCTTGAAAAAATAGTCTGGGGCTGGAGGATTTTTATTACTTTTTTGGAAAGGTGAGTTCTTTATTTCTGATGTCATTAGCCAATTCACATTTTGTATTTCATTTTGTATCTATGATTGTTTTTCTTTGATTCTACATATAAGAGAAATCAAAACAATATTTGTCTTTCTCTGACTTATTTTATAATACACTGAATGTCTATCCATGCTGTCACAAATGGCAAGATTTCATTCTTTTTTTATGGCTGAATAACATTCCTGTGTGTGTGTGTGTGTGTGTGTGTGTGTGTGTGTGTGTGTGTGTGTGTGTGACGATTTCTTTATTCAGCCATCATAGATTGTTTCCATATTTTGGCTATTGTAAATAATGTAGCAATAAATAAGAGGGTCTATATATCTTTTATCTTTTCAGGTGTTTTTGTTTCCTTCAGATAAATAGCCAGAAGTAGAATAGCTGAATCATATGGTAGTTCTATTTTTAATTTTTTGAGGAACCTCAAGACTGTTTTCCATAGTGGCTGCGCCATTTTACATTTCTACCAACGTTCAAAAGGGTTCCCTTTTCTTGACATCTTCATCACTCTTACTTTTGTCTTTTTGATAAGGGCCATTCTAACATGTGTGAGATGATATATCATTATGGATTTGAATTGCATTTCTCTGATGATTAATGATGTTGAGCATCTGTTCATATACCTGGTGGTCATCTGTATGTCTTCTTTAGAAACTGTCTATTGAAGTCCTCTGCTCATTCTTTAATTGGACTCTTAGTCTCTTAGTTTTTTGCTATTTAGTTGAGTATTAGCCCCTTCTCTAATTGGGTTGTTAATTTTTGCTATTTAGTTGAATATTAGCCCTTTATCAAATATATTAGAGGGGCTGATGTGTGGGGTCCCTCAGCCTGGCCTGTGCCCCCTCGCAGGGGATGTCAGACTGCCGGTTTCAGCCCAATCCCCGCAGGCCAAGCCAAAGGACCCCACTGGTGCATTATTTTGTGCACCAGGCCTCTAGTATACATATAAGATTTCTTCCCACCCTCCCCCCTCTCCCCTTCCCTCTGAGATTCATCAGTCTGTTCCATGCCTATGCATTGAGCGTCTGCCCCCTGGTGGTCAGTGTGCGTCATAAATACTGGTCGAACGGTAGAATGGACGCACAGTCGCTTAGGCTTTTATATATATACTAGAGGCCCAGTGCACGAAATTAGTGCATAGATGGGATCCCTAGGCCACAGTGGTGATGAGGGCTGATCTGTGGGGTGACCAGCAGGGCAATAGGGGGTCCCTGCTCATACCTGCCTTGGCTGGCCTAGGGCCTCCGGGCTGGAGCTAGCTCCTATGTTGAGCGTCTGACCCCTGGTCAGTGTGCATCATAGTGACCAGTCGTTCTGCCAGTGGTTCCACCGTTTGGTCAATTTGCATATTAGGCTTTTATTATATAGGATCGATGGTTTGCAAATATTTTCTCTCATTCCATATGTTACCTTTGCATTTTTTTGATGGTTTCCTTTACTGTGCAGATGCTTTTTAGTCTAATATAGACCCGCTTGTTTATTTTTGCTTTTGTTACTTATTCTTTTGGTGTCAGATTCTAAAAATCATCTCCAAAACCTATATCAAGGAGCTCACTACCTTTGTTTTCTTCTAAGAGTTTTATGGTTTCAGGTTTTACTTTCTAGTTTATAAGCCATCTTAAGTTAATTTAGGTGTATGGTGTAAGACAGTGGTCCAATTTCATCCTTTTGCATGTAGCTATCCATTTTTCCCAACACCATTTTTTGAAAATCTGTCCTTTCCCCATTCTTGGCCCCTTTGTCATAAATTAATTGGCCACATATGTGTAAGTTTATTTCTGGGCTTTCTATTTTGTTCCATTGTTATACATGTCTGTTTCTATGCTAATATCATACTGTTTTAATTATTATAGCTTTAAAATATAGTTTGAAATAAGGGAGCATAATGTCTCCAACATTTTTCTGTTTGTCTCAAGATTGATTTGGCTATTTGGGGTCTTTCTGTGGTTCCATATATATTTTAAGATTATTTGCTCGATTTCTGAGAAAAATGTCACTTTGATCAAATGCAATTTTGATAGGGATTGCATTGAGTCTGTAGATTACTTTGGGTAGTATGGACATTTTAATAATATGGATTCTTTCAATCCATGAGCACAGGATACCTTTCCATTTATTTGTGTCTTCTTCAATTTCTTTTATTAACGTATTGTAGTTTTCAACATGCAGGTCTTTCACCTACTTGGTTACATTTATTTGCAGGTATTTTATTATCTGATTCAATTCTAAATGATAATGTATTTTTATTTTTTCCTTTTGATAGTTTTTTTGTGGTATATAAAAATGCAACAGTTTTTTGAGTATTGATTTTGCATCCTCCAACTTCACAGGATCCACTTAGTAGTTCTCGCATCTTTTGATGGCGTCTTTAGGGTTTTCATATACAATATCATGTGATCTGCAAACAGTGGCAGTTTTACTTCTTCCGTTCCAATTTGGATGCTTGCACAGCAGGTCCTCGAATAGTGTCCGTTCATTCTAAATAGTTTCATTAAAGCTTCAAAAAATTCCTATGAAGTATTTATCTTTTTCCTCATTCACAGAGGAAGAATCTAACCTTTGGGTTTATTTCCCAATTTCCCCTACAAATATGTGATAAAGTTAGATGGCTGGGAACTAAGGAAGTCATTCTGCAGAGTTTTGTTGCCTCCACTCAGCAGGCTACCTCCACAATTAACGTAAATTCCGTAACTTTAGCCAATAAAGTAGAAGCTTAAACCATGGACTAAAATTAAGTTTACCAATGAGCAGGAAAAAAATGCATGACCTACACATACAGATCTGGGTGATTTCACTTTATTTTATTAATTATACAATTAAGTTTCATAATAATGTTTAACACACATAAGAGAAAACAACTCATTAGCATAGGAAGTATAACTGAAGAAAGAGGACATTCATTTTAAAAATAAGAATCAATGCATTTGCCTTGGCTGGTACTGCTCAGTTGGTTGAGGCATCATCTCATACACTGAAAGACTGTGGGTTCCATTCCCACTCAGGGCACAGACCTGGGTTGTGGGCTCAGTCACTAGTTAGCAGGAACCCATGCAGGAAGGTAGCTGATCAATATTTCTTTCTCTCTCCCTTCTCCTCTGTCTAAAATCAATAGGCATGCCCTCAGGTGAGGTTTAAGAAAATAATTATTAATTATTTAATAAAATAAGAATCAATGAATTTCAAATTGTGAATGTGCTACAACTTTTTATAAACAAATATAAGTAGATATCTACAGACTTCTCAAACCTTCCCTAAAACTTTACATGGTAACACTAATTTCATATATGATACAATTATGAAAAAAATCGCTCCAATTGCATAAGCTATTTAACCTTAATAAGTAGAAGTCTATGTTTAATCAACGAAACAAAGTAAACTTCAAGAAGTTTTCTGTACCTGAACTCTGGTCCAGAAGTATCATCATCTCTCTTACCTTTAGACTCATTTACCTTAGGAATCAAAACAATGAGAAATAAAGTAGCTCAAGATGAATGTTGTTTAAATTCTTGTACAACTAAATTTTTGGTCAACTAAATGATAAATCAACAGAATGTTGAGTTCCCACAGGGTCTGGAGAATAACAGTTCAATGGTGACTTGGTGGGAATAACAATCACCACTTCATGAGCTCACTGGAATTCATGACACCTGCTCCACCTATTGAGTCAGCCTGAGGTGGGTGGGTGCTGGAAAGGAAAGAGGGTGACAAATGCAATTTCTATGCCCAAAATAGGTCTGGCACAGTTAGCTCATATGATTTTTTTTTCTATTTAACTCTTCTGAGGAAAATTGAGAATAAAAAATGTTTATCATACAAGTTTTTTTAAATAAAAGTAAATAAATGCTATCACTTTTTTATATGTCTCGCTATATGTACCATTTATTTTTAACTTAGTGTTATATTGTACAGCTAATGATAATCCTCCTGTATTTACTTTCTCCCATCAAATAGCACATAGGTAAGAAGTTAATAAATATTTTTGAAGTTAAGCTTGAATAAGATAGTTCAACATAAAAGCTGAATAAGACACCATTGTCCTCTAATGAAATAGTTTTTACCTCTAGTCCTTATTGCTTGAATAACTTAAACTGAGAGATAAGAAATAACCACAGCAAAATGTATCTATGAATACATGGGGAGAACTTTTAGACCTACACGACATTTAGAAGATCTTTTCTGCCATTAAAGCCATTATCTCACTCATATGTGGAATCTAATGAACAAAATTAATTGACAAATAAAATAGGTCCAGAGACATGGAAGCATAGAAAAGACTAATGTATCTCAGAGGGAAGCGGGGAGAGAGGGCAGGAAGAAATTAACCAAAGAATTTATAGGCATATATACATAACCCATAGACACAGACAATAAAGTGGGGAAGGCTTGGGGTGGAGCAGGATTCAGGTGGAAGGGGAATATGGGGGGGGGGAAATTGTTGATATCTGTAATACTATTAACACTAAAATTAAAAAAACAACAACAAGGAAGTCTCCTAAAACTCTCCTGCTTCAGGCAACAGCCACAGCATTCAGTTCGTGTAGAAGGCCCATTACTGTAAGCATTGGTCTATTTGCAGATAAGGAGAGATAATCCTCCAGACTTCCAAAATTTCTTGCCTTATGTGCATTTATGAAATAGCAAATAGCATTAGGTAAACTTAGAACTATATTAGTAGCACTGATGAAATCTGTGTTGATGAGACAAAAAGCCCATGCAGACTGTATTTAAAGGTGTAAGACTCTCAGAGGAACAACTTAGCATTGTATTGTGGGAAGAAAATTCATATTGGAGGGCGACAAAACAAGAAACCAAGTTCAAACATAGGAATGTCCCAGCTACAGTTAGCCAGGGATCTCAGCAATATCCCAATAAGGAGAGCTCAGTTGTTAATACTAGAGTCACCAACAGGGACTATCCTATATAATAAAGAGTGAATATGCTAATTAGACCAAACAGCCAGACGACCTTCCAGACAACCTTCCTGACGAAGTCTGGGCTGCAAGGGGCTGCAAGGGCCAAGCCCCTTGCACAAATTTCATGCAAGTCGGGCCTCTAGTCTATATTATAAAAAGCCAATGGCTCTAATGCCATAATGCTGTAATGACCAAATGACCGGTCACCAGGAGGTGCACTGATGGGTCCTGCGGCGGTGCGGCAGGTCTGGGTCTCCCATGATTTCGCGCACTAGGCCTCTAGTCCTATCTAATAAAAGAGAAAAATGGTAATTGGCGTACGACGATACCCTTTTCATTGGCTAATCAGGGCTATATGCAAATTAACTGCCAACTAAGATTGGCAGTTAACCGCTAACAAAGATGGCAGCTAATTTGCATACTGAAGGCAGGGTAGGACAGCGCAAGACACCATCCAGGCCCCTGTGTGCCATGGGGGGGGGGGGGGGGAGCTTGGGCTAAGGCAAGTGGTGCTGATCACTACACCGGAGCCCTCCCCCGCCCACCGGAGACATGGGCCCACTCCCGTGTGCGATCCGCAGGCGGGCGGGGTCTGGGGCCAAGGCAAGCGGTGGCAATCGCTTCGCCCACCTATGAGAGACACTGGGGCCCACTCCATGTGCGATAGGCCGGTGGGCGGGGGCTGGGGACAAGGCAAACGGTAGCGATCGCTTTGCCAGCCTACCAGAGACTCGGGGCCCATTCCTGTGTGCGACCCGGAGGTGGGCGGGGGATCTGCGGTGGCATTGCTTGCCTTAGCATGAGCCCCACCCGCCGGGAGCCATCCAGCACAGGGCCAGGAAGGCAGGAGGCGACCCTGGAGCTTCATGAATCCCAATTTTCCGCGGAGGCGATGGCTGCAGGACCCAGAGCGGGAGACAGGGGAGTGGGCCAAGCGCGGCTCTGGCTCGGGCTTGATGGAGGGCACAGGCGTGCGCGGAGGAGATCTCCCCAGGGGGCAGCAACTACCCCTGCTGCCGGGGAGATCTCCTCTGCCCTGGTGCCCTCTGTCCAGCCTGAGCTGCACTCAGCCTGCTCCCCTGTCTCCTGCTCTGCGTCTTGGAGCCGCTGCCTCTGGGGAAACTCACGATTCATGAAGCGAGGGCGGTGGGTTGGAGGAAGCACCTAAGAAGTCCCCAGCTGCTGGCGCTGGGAGCTGGGAACTTTGTGCCGGGCGCTCCCGGCCCATGGCAGAGGGGAGCTGGGACTCTGGCCACCACCATCGCTGCCCCCCAGCTGGCTACTGTTGCTGCTTTGGCTGCTGGAAGTTCCGCTGCTGCTTGGGGTCCAGGCGCAGGAGGCTGGCCAGGGGCCTGGGCCAGGTCAGCAGCCCCCCGCCGCCGCCTCAGCAGCAACAGAGTGGGCAGCAATACAATGATGAGTGGGGCCTGAGCCCCGCCCGCCCGCCCACCCGCCCGGACACTGGGCCCTCTGAGAGAGAGGGAGAGAGAGAGAGAGAGAGAGAGAGAGAGAGAGAGAGAGAGAGAGAGAGAATGAGAATTTGGCACCCCGCATCCCTCCCTGATCAACCACTGTGATTCAGGCCAGCGAGGGCTGCCTTCAGGCTGCAGCTCCAGGTCCCTCATCCCCACCCCAGGCCCGAGAGCACAGTGCTGGGCAGAGCACCCAGTGGTTCGGGAATGCAGCACAGTGAGGGGCCGGCACCAGGTGTGTGTGTGGGGGTTGTGTTTACACCACCAAGTTCCCCACTTCTGCCCTGGCCCACATCTCTCCTCCTTCCCCTCAGAGGCCCAGCTCCTGCCTACATGCTTGCTGGGCAGGCCCAACTGCACCGGAGAGTGAGCTATGGCAATCAGGATGGCCACTTCCTGGGATGGGATGGCCAGACCACGGGGATTCATGGGGGCGATGAGGCCCATGGGGCATGCACAGCCCTCCGGCAGTGGGGGTGGCCGGCCAAGCCAAGTCTGGCTACAGTGGGGCCAGAGGGAGCCCGAGGCCACCCCAACCCCCACAGGTCCTGGGCAGACGGTGGCTCAGTTGGGAGTGGTATCTCCATGCATGGTGCCCAGGGGCGGCTGTGAGCTGCTGCAACCCCACCCCACGCTTCAGGGATGGGGAGAAGGCTCGCAGCCACCAGCACCCTAGGCTGCACCACCTGGCCTGTGCCTCAGCCTGCCAAGTTGGCAGGGTCCACAGCAGGTGAGCTGTTCCCTTCCCCCAGTGGTAGAACAGGGAGGAGAGCACTGGGTGCAGGGAGGGGACCTCAGCTGGTATCCTCCTGGTGTGGGTCCTGGCAGGGGCTGGTGCAGAAGTACCAGGGCACAGTTGCTTCGGTGTCTCGGTGAAGTTTGCAACTGACCCCAGGAGGAAACCCGAGAGGGGAAAGGCTGGGAGGCATGAATTGCCAGCACTTTAGCCACTTGAAAACAGCTCCACTTGGAATGTGAGGTGGTTGCATGTTCAGCTGAGAAGTGAGGGGGCTGAACTCCACCGTCGCTGGGCTCCTGTCAGTCCAAGGCCCAAGCGTCCACCACGACAAGGGGAGAACCAAGCGAGGGGCCCGGAGGAAGGGAGGACAATTGAAGAAAACCATGTCTAGACTTTCCCCAGCCCCCTCCTTCTTTCTGCTGCCTACAAGAGCCCCAGGCCCGGCCACAGTTCTGTGTCCACCTTTTAGTCCCCTATTCTCCAACCGCAGAGGAAAGAAATAAGGAAGGAGTCTGTGCTGCCTTCAGAAAGTATCTATATACCTGATCGGCCAGTTGCCTTCCACAGAGGGAGGCCAGACTTCGGCTTAGGCCTGCTCCTCACAGGGACATCAGTAGGACATCCTGTGAGGGCTCCCAGATTGTTAGAGGGGGCAGGCTGGGCTAAGGGATGCCCCCCGAGTGCACAAACTTTTGTGCACCGGGCCACTAGTCTGTATAATAAAAGCCCAGGGACCGTCACAGCAGAACGACTGGTCGCTATGACATGCTGACCGCAGGGGCTGCCACCAGCGCTGCTGCCAAGCCCAAGGGCCCCAGCGCCAGTTGCACGGCCGCCGCCAAGGCACAGGTAAAGAAGAACGCGAAGGTGGCCAGCGTGAGCATGCAGCTTGAGATGAAGGCTCTGTGGAACAAATTCAATCAGCTGGGCACTGAGATGATCATCACCAAGGCTGGCAGGTCAGTGTGCCCCTCTCCCTGCTGCGACCCTCCCCACATGGTGCCAGTCTCAGGCAGCGGGCTTTGGCACAATCCACGTGAGCAAAACTGAGATGCGAGGTGTGGGGGAGGGGAAGGCGCAGCCTGGCCACCTGCGGGTCCAGCTCCTTCGCTCTCTGAGTCCTGGCTCTAGCGACAGCTGTCCGGCATGCCGGGCCAGAGGGTGCTGCTAGGGAGGCCAGGAAGGTGGCGGAGAGAAACCCTGTGGACCTGCTGCCCAACCAGCAGCTCTGGACCTGGCACTGCCATAAACAGACCGGCTCAGAGCATACCAAGCTTGGGGAGAAGGCAGCCTCCTGTGAGGGCTTGCCACCAGCCAGCTCTTGGTGGATCCTACCTCAAAGGAAACTCGGTCTTTGGTTCTTTAGTTCAGTCTATCCCAGCTAAAGAGGAGCAGATGGGCATATTTTAGGGGAGAATTAAGACTCTAAAACAGTGTGCTCTGTTCCGTGGGGGTTGCTACCCAGTTGTCTTGGGCCTAAATTCCAGTGGGGTCCGCGTCTTCCAATTGGCCTGTATTTATTGTAAGGGCCCAAAGAGAAGAAGGGGAACAAGTTTTTTGCTGCAATGGATTTGACCAACAGACAAAGGTGAGGGCTGGGCTGTGTCTAATGTACACACAGAGACACCAGCTCTGAGTCCGCCTGGACATAGGGAGCTCCGGGCCTGTTTGCAGAGCCTTCTGGTGGTTTTGTTTCCTTGCTGAGGCCGTCCTCCCTGGGAAGCCTGGGGCCCATTCTCAGCTCCAGCTCAGTGGGTCTTCTCCAGGCCCCTCCTCTTGGCTGGCCCCACCCCAGATCACCCCCCTTACCCCACCTTGATCAGGGACATGGTCGGCGGGCAACTTCCCGTGGCCCCTCCCCCTGGCCTACCTGGCCCAATTGCCCCGATGGGGGCAAGGCTGCTGGACCCCACCCATGCACGAATTCATGCACCGGGCCTCTAGTTTAATATAATGTGTTCAGTTATTTCCACCCCATTCTCTGTTTTACTTATATATCTCATGCTTAATAGAAACTTTTCAAGTACACTTAGTTTAAATTGGATTCTGATACCTAAATGCTGAGACTGAGCTCTTTAGGAGAATCCTTCTTCTATATGAAATTAGTGGTAAGTAGAGGTCCTGCCTCACTAATCCAACGCAGATTTTTAACATGCACCTCTGTGAATCTGCCCAGTGGTGTAGCTGTACTAATGCTATTCCTGCTGAATAATCTGGAGTTTAAGAGTGTCTGTAGAATATCCACTGGGAATTGTTCCAAGACCTAGATCTAGAATACTATACACCAAAATAAATTGAGTATTATTAGATTACTAATGACCTATTTATTTTCTCTCTTCATTTCTCAATGGCATTTAATGAAATGATTGTAAGCAACCATAACAATGCAGAGAATAAGCCAGGAAAACCCACATATCTTCCCATTTCTTTGTTACCATTTTTTGTGTGTCTCTTTGTTTTACTTCATTAAAGTTCTATGATTCATCATTCCAAAATATTTGCCAATATCAAATACAGAATTTGCCCTCATTTGCCCCCATCAACAACTCTGATGGTAAAATAGGTCATTGTTTTGTCCTTTCACCCACACAACACCATTCCATAAGACACTCTTGATGTTTTCCTTCTTCATCACCTTGAGCCTCATATCCCCATTCCTGAGCATACTATTCTTACACATATGAAAGCTACTGAGATATTGAAGACACAGGGATGCAGTTTTACCAAAACTATTTACAGTGTTCCATGATCTTCATTGTGTTCAATAGGCAAAAATTATAAATATTCTGAAAAGCATGAGGTAGGATAAATGAATGCTCTCTTATAAAGGATAGGCTTGCATATTCTGGGACCTGCCCTTCATAAATTTACTGTGCAACATTCAGGTAACCTAAGAGCTTTTGTATATATTTATTGCTTCATTAACAAAGTGGGATCAACAACAGTAACACAAGTTTCTACAGAACAACTAATGAAAATGTTACCAGAGGAATACTTGAACTTTGTAAACATAAATGATCATATAAAAACAAACAAACTGAGTATTTAGAGAATAGTGCAATTGTTTGCGCTATCTTTTGGTCAGAGTACAATTCTTTTAAAGTAAGAATGATTTTGCTTGAAAATATGATAATTTAATGTAAAAATTTTATTCCTATGCTAGTAAATTACTTGTATTTAACCAAAATAGATGTTCTCAATTCATGTGTAAAAAAATGTAAGGGGCGCATTCTTCTATCCAAAAGCAATAGTGGAATCTACATTATAGAACCTTTTACAAAATGGCCATCAACATAGTAGTGGGAATGTCATAGTTATAAAACTCCTATAGTGACACAATTGTTATATTTTCTGTTGGAACTCGGGTAGAAAACATTAATTCTACACCAAATTTCATATAACAAGAAAATATTTTAACAAGGATCTAACAGTATCAGGGAAACATAGCAACTAAAACTAAAACACCTGAAACTACACAGAGACCTTCCACTGCATTACCACAACACCAATTACAGAAATCCAAGAGAGTTTAAATCCCACCTCTGGAAATGTTATACACAACTTCTATAAAATCTGTTCTCAAGCCTTGAATTGAAAATTTGCTTCTCTTCAATTGTTCTCATGGCTGAGAATACAAAACCCATAGAAAAAAAAAAGTATTACTTGGACAATAAATATTATAGACTCATTGGTATTTCCACCCATACATTCTGCATGGATAGGATCCTTTCTAACCTTGGGTTTCCAAGAGAATAGAATTTAACAAAAGCAACACTGGTAGTTGAAATCAATATTGCACAAATATAGAAGTTCATTTGAATTAGGAAGGAGTTACGTTCAATTGGCAGTTCACTCAGCTCTACAGCTATGTTTATACTCAGTTCAGCCATCAACCATCACACTTCTGTTTCCTTGAGATACAACACAGAGAGCTCTTTGTTTCTGAGCAGAGACTTTCCAAAAAGCTGAAAAAGGCCTCTCAGAGCTTTTCAATAGGGTTGAGTAAGGAAACACGGGTAATTATAGACCAGGGCCAGGAACGGCAAGAGAGACTATGTGCTCCTAGCATAGTGCTGGGTTCTTAGTAGATATTCCAAAATATGCAAAATTAATTAGTAAAAGCCATTCCCATATCATATGTTTCCTATAATCAGAGTCACTGGTTTAGGAGTTTTTCATCTCTCTTTGCCCTTACCAATCCTCAAGATGACATTTAAAATGAATACCATGAACAGGCACTTGAGTTCATTAGCATTTACTGTTAATAATTTAATTTGTAAGTACCAGTTTCTATTTATGGCATAAAATTGTATTATAAAGTGCTTTCCTATAGCTTGTATGCACAATCACAATGACTCCTTGTTTGAATTTTGAACCTGTGTTTTGAAATTCATGTTGGCATTCCCCTTCCTCTCACACTCATGACTTAAGTCCAAATTTTTCAGGGAAGTCCCTGGAAGACAACAAAGGCACAAAGCATAACCATTCTAGAACATAGTCCCACTAGTAGGGGAAGGGACCTTTAAGTAGAAGGAGGGCAGAAGATACAACTTATTGCAATTTCCCCTTTAATTACATCAATCATTTACGGGAAAAGAAAGTATGTAGCTGCATGGTCCTATCCTTAAAATTTGCCCTGGGTTCAAAGAAGCTAGGAAAATAAAAAGGAGATAGCATGTACAAAGTATCTACTATGCACAGAGCACAACACTTCATGGCTTGTATATTATAAAGTTAATCATTACCTTACTCCTGAGAGGTAGGGGGTAGTAATTCTACTCTACCAATGACAAGATTGATGCTCACATAGATTAAGATCACACCTGTAATAAAAAGGAGGGCTCTGCGAAGTGGCAGCTCGTGACAGTGAAGTAGACTGGCTCAGAAGCAAGAAGCAGTTGCTAGAGTTTATCCTGGCTTCTAGGACTTATGGAAAGAGAAGCCTAGACTCCTTTCCAGAACTCTGTCCAAAAAACTTAAAGGACATTTTTCTTATCGAAAGCAAGACTATCCATTAAAAAGAGAGAACAGAGTGAGATGTTACCTGAAAGAGAGAAGCCAGAGACACTGTAGGGGGAATAATAGGGAGTGTTAAACCTAGGATATGTGCCTTGATAAATAAAAAAAGAAAAAGAAAAGGATATCATGAAGATTCCTTTCCTCTCTGGAGGACTCCATCAGTCAAAGGAATAATGTGGCCCAAACTATTATGGGTTCAAAATGGAATTCGATATGAGCCAGTTACCCAACTGTTCATGTTATCAACTGACTGATAAGTTCGTGGTCAACATAGAACACTAAAATATGAATTATTTAAGTGGTTTTAGAAATCAAGGTTATTAGGCTGAACTATTTGAAAATATCATTTTTTGTAAATTAAAAGTGACTGAATAATAAAACTTCATATGGTTACACTTAATATATTATTAAGTTAACACCAATTCAAACATAGGAGACACAAACAATGAGTATTCAAATATGCTAATAAGCATAAGTCGTTGTAAAATACAGATCTGGACCCTCAAAATCTCTCTGATAAGCCAATTTGCAGGTGGATCGCTCCCAACGGCCAATAGCCCAGAGCTCTGAAATATTATTCAGGAAACAGGCCTTTGCCATGACAGTAATTTGACACACTGCAAAGCAAAACACATGTGAACAAAGTCTACTTCCCCCATGCCATGGGCAGTTTTTCAGGCTAAGCTAGCTGATTTGGGCTTAACTATTCTCACAGCTGTGGCAAAGCTTTAGTTAGAACCTCAGTCTAATTTATATTCAGCCAATAATTGTGTGAAAGAACAGATTTAATTTTAAAGGGCAGGCCTTCGAGGTTTTAGCATAACTAAGCCTGCATTAACATGTTTGCAATAAGGGCTGAAGCAATCTGTTCACTACGGCCAATTCCTGTGTACGAGCAACCCCCTTAGGTTTTCTACCACATGCTTGATAGGCCTGTTCTCCATGGCAAAGACAGAATGTATCCTGTAGGCTCCCTGTGCAACAAGAGGCTGAAGCAGCTTTTAAATTTGATCCTTGGAGCCAAGGGGGAAATACAGAGCTTTCCAATTTCAGGAGAAGAGTTGGAATAAAATTCAGCTGATATCCCTGTTATGCTTAGAAGAACGAAGAGGCAGACAAGCCCAAGAGGAGGTAGTCACAACTAACAAGAACTGAACTGTGGATCTGTCAAGTGGAAATCTACTGCCAATCCTCATTGTCTAACAGCACACAGTGTTGTGTACTCCTGGGAAAATCCAGGTTCTCCACATATGGACACTTTTGGAATGCTTTCCCTTCAGAGTACACTGGAAATGAAGACTTTTAAAAAATTATTTCCTGCCCTAACCGGTTTGGCTCAGTGGATAGAGCGTCGGCCTGCGGACTGAAGGGTCCCGGGTTCAATTCTGGCCAAGGGCATGTGCCTTGGTTGCGGGCACATCCCCAGTGGGAGGTGTGCAGGAGGCGGCTGATCGATGTTTCTCTCTCATAGGTGTTTCCAACTCTCTATCCCTCTCTCTTCCTCTCTGTAAAAAATCAATAAAATATATTTTTAAAAAATTATTTCCTTATTTCTCTAAAATTTAAAGAGCACGCACATTGTACTAAACACTGTTTTGGACATTAAGTCCAGATCCGATATTAAAAAACTCAAAAAGAGAAGCCTAAGAAATATTTAAGAAGAACCATGTCACTGTAGGAAGGTAAGCAGGTATTGGATGGACAATATGTTCAATATAGAAAAAATCCAATAAGGATAACAGACCTCAAGTGTACAGAGTCCAGGCAAGTAAGACACTAGCCAAGTGAATTTTAAAGGGTTGCCTTTGAATAGTTTGACTTTCTCCTGAAAGGGATATGAGCCTCAGTGTTTTTCTATATGTTACCTCCTCCTCCCCACCTAAACTCTTAAATTCTTTTTTTTTAATATTTATTGTTGAGTGTATTACAGATGTCCCTCTCTCCATACCCACAGCCCCCGTCCACCTGGTTCCCACCTACCCCAGGCCTTCACCACACTTTTGTCTGTTTCCTTGGGCAATGCATATATGCATATAAATTATTTGGTTAATCTCTTCCTGCCCACCCACTCCTGCCCCTTTCCTCAGATTTGTCGGTCTGTTCATTGTTTCCATGCCACTGTTCTATTTTGTTAGTTTATTTTGTTCCGCTAGATTCCACATACTAGTGAGATCATGTCACATTTGTCTTTCTCTGATTGGCTTCTCCAGGTGCCTCCATGCTGTGGTAAAGGGTGATAGATCCTTCTTCTTTACAGCTGGATAGTATTCCATTGTGTAAATGTACCACAGCCTTTTTATGCACTCATCTACTGATGGGCACTTGGGCTGTTTCCAGGTTTTAGCTATTATAAGTAACACTTCTATGAACATAGGGAAGCATATATTCTTTCTGGTTGGTGTTTCAGGATGTGCAGATGATGTAATATTGTACACAGAAAATTAATGACTCCACCAAAAAAACTACTTGATTTAATAAATAAATTAGGCAATGTAGCAGGATACAAAATTAACATTGAGAAATCACTGCCATTTTTATACACTAATAATGAACTCTCAAAAAAAGAAACTAAGAAAAAAAGTCCCATTTACAATTGCAACAAAAAATTGAGATACTTAGGAATAAACTTAACCAAGGAGGTAAAAGACCTGTACTCTGAAAACTATAGGCTGTTGAAAAAAAGTGACAGAGGAAGATATAAACAAGTGGAAGCATATACTCTGCTCATGGATTGGAAAAATTAACGTCATTTAAATGTCTATACTACCCAAAACAATCTATAGATTCAATGAAATCCCTATTAAAATACCAAAAGCATATTTCACAGATCTAGAACAAATACTCAAAAATTAACATGGAACTAAAAAGACCTCAATTAGCTGCAGCAATCTTGAGAAAGAAGAACAAAGTTAGAAGAATCACAATACCAGATATCAAATTATATTACAAAGCCACCATAATCAAAACAGCCTGATACTGGCACATGAACAGGTATATAGATCAATGGAACAGAACAGAGAATCCAGAAATCGACCCAAGCCATTATGTTCAATTAATATTTGACAAAGGAGGCAAGAGCACACAATGGAGTCAAGAGAGTCTCTTCAATAAATGGTGTTGGGATAACTGGACCAGTATATGCAAAAAAAAAAAAAAATGAAATTAGACCACCAACTTATACCATACACAAGAATAAACTCAAAATGGATAAAAGACTTAAATGAAGTTGTGAAACCATAAAAATCCTAGAAAACTATATAGACAGAAAAAAATCAGATATCTCACATAGCAGAGTTTTCACTGATATATCACGTAGGGCAAGAGAAAAAAAGAAAAGAAACACATGGGACTATCTGTAATAATAAAAGCGTAATATGCAAATCAACCAAACGACCGAATAGCAGAACGACTGTCCAGATGACCTTCAGGACGACCAAACTATGACAAGCACTGGTGCTAGGCCAGCCAAGGCGGGAGCAATGAGATTGGTTGGGGGGCCCACCATCGCTCCATGATTGTCCCGCAAAGGGAGGCTCAGGCTACCATCTGCAGAGCGACCGATCAGGGGGCTCTGTGGAACCGGGGAACCAGGGGTGTGTGGCACCAGACACAAGCAGTGCCAGGCCAAGGTGGGTGCGAGCCAGGGGTGGGGCTATGAGGCAGCCAGGGACACTAGGGCCTGGCAGCCAGGACTGTGAAGGCCTACACTTGCATGAATTTTGTGCATCAGGCCTCTAGTTTCAAAATAAAAAGCTTCTACACAGTAAAAGAAACCATCATAAAAATGAAATGGGAACCCACTGTAGGGGAAAACATATTAGCCAATGATACATCTGATAAGGGATTAATTTCCAAAATATATAAAGTACTCATACAATTCAACAAAATAAGACAAACAATCCAATTAAAATATGGACAGAGAACCTGAATAGGCACTTCTCCATAGATGACATACAGATGGCCAAGAGACATATGAAAAAATGCTCTACGTCACTAATCATCAGAGAGATGAAAATTAAAATGACAATGATGTATCACCTCACACTTGCCAGAATGGCTACCATCAATAAATAACAAACAACAAGTGCTGGCAAGGATGTGGAGAAAAAAGAACGCTGTTAGTGGGAGTGCAGACTGGTGTAGCCACTATGGAAAACAGTGTGGAGTTTCCTCAAAATATTAAAAATGGAACTGCCATTTGTTCCAGTGACCCACTGCTAGGAATATAAACTCTTAAATTCTTTTCCTTCACCTTACTTAAAAGATGGAACTCTTAAAATCCATCCTTAGAGAGTGGCACTCACATATTACTTTAAATGCAAGCCATCATTTTTCAAAAGCATTTATTTATACTGACCCTATGTTTTCTGTTTTGTTTTTTATGCATACCATTATGAATTAGGAAATTAAAGAACTGGTGAATAAAGTTAGTGTGTGAAATGACTTTTAAGATTATACCTCAGAGCTCCCCCAAATAAATAATAGTTCTTTTCCCTATTATGATTGAAAGCATGTACATTTTAATCTGACTTATTCAGAATAAATGTTTCCAAACGAAGAAACAACAAAGGTGAAACTATTCTAAAGCCCTCTAAATTCAACCCCATGATCTTTAAATATTCTATTATCAGATTCGTCCACACCAAGAGACTAAACTGAAATCTGATTGTTATAAAATTAAATTATGCATGACTTAAAAGTAATAAATATTTTTCTTTTCTACAATATAGTTAATACAAATTGGTCTTCCCAATTTTTCCCATATTAACTTCTTTATTCGGTGAATTTTAAATTATATCTTAGGTATGGTATACATATGAAGTTTTTCCTAGTCAAGTATATCTTTGCCAGTCTTTTGATAAAGCACCCACATTACCCTTTAGGGAACAGAAGCAGATTGTATTTTTATTCTGTATATTCTCCCCTCCCTGTATGCTTATCCTTGGTAATTTTTCCAATAGCGGACCAAGAATACTTCCCTAACTCATTGATGGAGTATTGGTTATGTTATTTGCTTTAGTCAACAGAAACTTAACAGAGGACATAGAGCTTGAAATGTACTAGTATTAGTGACCTCTGTGACCTTCAGCCATTGCCATAAAAAAATGTCACCAGGCAATGCACAGGCTCTGTAAAAATGAGAGACATGGAGCAGGGCTAAAACTCTTGTCCTGGAACCAAGCCCAGGTAAGCCCAGCCAGCATCAGCCACCGGCTAACCCATTGAGGCATGACCAAAAAATAATTCTTTTCTGTTATAATACAACTAGAAGCCCAGTGCATGAAATTCATGCACAGATGGGGTCCCTAGGCCTGGCCGGCGATCAGGGCCTATCAGGTTCCCCACCTCCCTGCCTCATCCTTCCCTCCCCACCCGCACACCGCCACTGTGCGGTTCCCTACCTCTGCAGTTCCCCACCTCTCCACCTCCCTCCCTCCTCCTTCCCTTGCTGCCTGTATCCGCTGCCACCAACCCCTGGTTCCCCATTCCAGCCTGGGGCTCAGCCCTGATTGGGCAATTGGGACCTGCTGGCCGGGGGAGGGGCCAATTGCCACCATGGCAGGCCAATTGGGGCCTGCTGTCCAGGGGGAGGGACCCAGGAAGTTGGTTGTTAGCCCTAAGGCGGGAGCCAGCCCTCAGCACCCCTGGAAAGGGGCCGCACCCACCACCATGCATTCTTGATTCCCCACCTCAGCCTGGGGGCCTGGCTCTGATCAGGTGATCGGGGACTGCCAGCGGGGCGGGTGGGGTGGGGGGGACAAGGAGATTGGCTGGCAGACCCCATTGGAGGCCTGCGGGCTGGGGGCAGCTTCTGTGTTGAGTGTCTGACCACTAGTGGTCAGTGCATGTCAAGCAACCGGTTGTTCCGGTCGTTCCATCTTAATGGTCGCTTAGGCTTTCATATTCTAGTATAAAGATGTGGTTGTTTGTTATGCTATATAATTATTATATTTACTGGGTACAGAAACCAAGCCTTCCCTTTGTGAGTCATTGTGAAACTTTCTGTAAAGATTCTCTGCTTTTCATAGATAAGAGATAGGCACCTGACTCAAGCTAAGTCAGTCTGACTTTCTCTTCAAAGAATTTCAATCAACCTGAGTGACACAGATCAAAAAAGATGGAACTATTTCATCCAGGAATTCTGAAGAGATTACAGAAATTCTTAAAAACTGAGTGCCTAACCCTGACCGGTTTGGCTCAGTGTATAGAGCTTTGGCCTGAGGACTGAAGGGTCCCAGGTTCGATTTCGTTCTGGTCAAGGGCATGTACCTTGGTTGCAGGCACAACCCCAGTAGGGGATGTGCAGGAGGCAGCTGATCAATGTTCCGCTCTCATTGATGTTTCTAACTCTCTATCCCTCTCCCTTCTCTGTAAAAAATCAATATATATATATATATATTTAAAAAACTGAGTGCCTAAAATTGCTATGGTTGTTGGTTTTTCAAAGCCTACTTCTTCAGATTTTTCTTTTATTCTGGTGAGTTAGTACCTATTCATAAAATTCATTCATTTATTCATTTTTTTAAAAATTTATCTTTATGGTGTTACAGATGGCCCCCTTGTGGTTTTTTGTTGTTGTTGTTTGTTTTGTTTTGTTTTGTTTTTCATTGACCCCCTCTTCCTTGCACCAGTCCCTCTCAAGTCTTCACCACACTACTGTCTGTGTCCATGGGCTATGCATATAAGTTCCCCTCTTACTCTCTACACCCCCTCTTCCCCCACCCCCAACTTGGCTCTAAAATTCATCAGCTTGTTCCATTGTTTTATATCTCTGCATCTACTTTGTTTACCAATTTATTTTCTTCATCAGATTCCACATATGAGTGAGATCATGTGATAACTTGTCTTTCTCTGACTGGCTTATTTCACTTAGCATAATACTCTCCAGGTCCATCCATGCTGTTGTAAATTCATTTATTCATAAATTAACAATTATTTTGTTAGTAGATATAGCCAAACAGTTTTCTAAACTGGTCATAGTAATTTACATTTTCACTATCAGGCTATGAGAATTCCAGTTGACATACTTCTCCAATACTAGAACTTGAGAGTTTTTATCCATTTTTCTCTATTGTGATGAATGGGAATTTTACAGGGGTGGGCAAAAGTAGGCATACAGTTGTAATACAAATAAATAATGCAAAAATAATAATAAAGGAATAAACTATTTTGAGTACTCAAAATTATAAACTTACTTTTGCCCACCCATGTATTGTGCATTCCCGATCCTAAAGTTACAAATCTAATCTTTATGTGGACTTTCTTTTTTATAAAGATCTCCAAGCCTTTTCCCCATTTTCAAGTAGGTTGTTTTTTTCTTATTGTAGTTTTTTAAAAATCTATTTTGAATAGATTTGTCATATATCCTATTAATAATTTATCCCACTACATGTTGTTTTTTAAACTCTAATGGTATTCTTAATCAATAGGGGTTCTTAATTATAACACTTTATAATTAATCTATTTTGTTGTTAATGCTTTTGGTGTCTTGCTAAAGAAACCTTTGCTTATAGTAGACCACAAAAGTGTTCTATATTTTCTGCTAAAAGCTTTATTGTTACTGATTGCATTTATATCAACAATCTATTAGACATTAACTTTTATGTCTTATATAAGACAGAGATACACGGAGATGCATTTTTTTCCCATTTTGGTATCAGTTGACACAGCACCACTTATTAAAGACTATCATATCATCAATGAACCTGAAAGTTAATTTTGTCATAAATCAGTTGATCATACATGTACAAACCTGGCTTTTGGCACTACACTGTTTCATCATGTATTTTCCCTATCATTTTGCCTATATTATTAAATTATTACAGCCTTAAAATGTCTTTATATCTCATTGTGTAAAACACTGAGTTTTATTATTCTTTTTTTCAAGTTTCATGGTTACTTTTTGTACTTATTTTTACATGTAAATTTTATAACCAAATTGTCAATTTCTTCAAAAATAAGAATTGTATTGAATCTAGATGAATTTATGGTAGAATTAAAAATCTTTACAAGAATGAGTCTTCTACAGCGATAAGACTGTCAAATCTCAGAGAGAAAGTAGGGGAGGGTGGGGTAAAGGGGAGAGATCAACCAAAGGACTTGTATGCATGCATATAAGCCCAACCAATGGACACAGACAACAGGGGGTGAGGGCATGAGTGGGGGGTAGTGAGGTCACATATGTAATACCTTAATCAATAAAGAAATTAAAGATTGAAAAAAAAAGAATGAGTCTTCTAATGCATGAAGATGATATAATGTTTAGTGAGGTCTTAAAATTTTACCAGTGCTTCACATTTTTCAATGTATAATTCTTGCATATTTTTGTTATATTCATTTTCAGGTACCTGATGTTTTATGTTATTGTAAATACTATGATTTGAATTTTTATTTTCCATTTGTTGCTGGAATGTAGAAGCACAATTGAAGTTTTTTTACATTGACTTGTATTCATCAAACTTGTTAAATTAAACTTATTTATAGTAGTTTGATTGCAGAGTATTTAGGAATTTCTCTATATGCAATCATGTCATCTTCAGATAGGTCTGTGTATCCTTGATTGAGAGGTGATTGCCCTAAAATTTTCATCTCACAATCTCTTTGTCACATCTTTGAATCAAGTTATTAAAATTCCAATCTTGTTCTAATTTCTGAGTTTGTGCAAAATGGGTATGTTCTTTCTTTAAATGATAAAAGAAAGCTATTTAGTCCTGAGAATGTGGGGAGATTTTTCATAACAGATATAATTCTTTCACAGATATCAGATAATACAGATGAGTTTTTATTTCTTCTTCTGGGAGTTTAATATTAATTGTCAATTTTATTATTGTACAGCTATTCATGATATTCTATTATTATCTTTTTGATATAAGAATTGGGGTTATGTCCTCTCTAATTCTTGACATTAGTCATTTATGAGTTTACCCTTTTTTCCTCATTATTCTTGTTACAGTTAGATCAATTTTATAATTTTTTTCAAAGAGCTACCTTTTGTCTGTGTTGATTTTCTTTATTTTTATTGTGTGTTTGTTTTTCTTTTAATGTCCTCTGCTCTTATGTTATTTCTTTCATCTTACATTCATTAATTTTGAAGCACTAATGTTCTTAGCTGTAATGTAATAAATTTACCTCTGATCTGTTTTATCTGTATCTCACAAGATTTCCTATGATATGTCATCATTCACATTCACTTAAAAATAATTTACAATTTTGGCTCTGAGTTCTTCTTTGACTCATAGATTTGCAAATGTATTATAGTATCTCCAAGGAGTTTTTCTAGTTACATTTTTGTTATTTGTGCTAGTTTAATAGCATCATGGTCATAGAACATAATCTATACCATCTTAATCTTTTTGGTTTTGATGAAGTTTTGTTTGTGTCAGCAAATAAACAATTTGGGTAAATGTACCATGTAAGTTTGAAAAACATTTGTGAAGAATGTCATTATTAGTTGTAGATTTCTAAATATACATGAATTAGGACAACTTGTTCACTCTGTTGTTCAAATCTCAAATATGCTTATTTTTTAGTCTGATTATCAGCCATTGACAGAAGTATGTTAACATCTCCCACAGTAATGGTGGATTTATTCATTTATCCTTTTAGTTTTGTCAATTTCTGCTTTGTATATTTTGAAGCTAAATTTTTTGTTTCATACGGACTTAAGACTGTGATATTTTCTTATTGAATTAACCCCTTTATTGTTATGAAGTTTCCCTCCTAAATTTTAGTGTCTATTGCATTAAAGTTTAACTTCTCTAACATTAATATAGCTAAACCAGGTTATCTTCATTTAGGATTTGCATGATATATTTCTTTTCCATTAATTGATGTTTAAACTCTCTGTGTCCTTATATTTGAAAAGTTCCTCCCATAAGGAGAATATAGTTGCTTTTAACCCTATCTGAACAACATTTCCTTAGTACATTTAACACATTTACATAAAACATAATTACAATTTGGTTTGTACATTCCCTGTTTTTTTTTCTATTTAGTCCATCTGCTTAATGTTCTTTTTTATTAACTTGTTTTAGATAAAATCATCTTTTTATTAATTCTTTTGCTTTTTGGAAATAACACATAGATTATTATTATTTTACTATTCTTAGAGTGGTTATACCAAATATTACAACATTCATCACAAACTTATTAAAATCTAATAAAATTTTTATTCTTACTACTTTTCTGATCCCACCAGGACACAGAACTTTTAAATTAAAGTTATTTTTATTGCTTTTATATTATTATAGTAGTACTTTTTAGTTCTACATATAATTTAGCCCTACAATATATTATAATTATTATTTTAGCGAGTCTACAATATTTTATATTTGCTTATCTAAAATAATAAAAGTGTAATATGCTAATTAGACTAGGCGTCCTTCCAGATGACCTTCTGGATGAAGCTGGAGCTGTGAGGGCAGCCCAGGTCTGGATGCCTGCCAGCAGTCAGAAGGAAGCCAAGGCCGGCAACCTGGGGAAGGAAGGCCAACTCTTGTATGAATTTTGTGCATCAGTCTATATATATAAAAGGCTAATATGCTAAGTGACCGACTATCTGACTGGTCGCTGTGGTGCACACTGACCACCAGGGGGCAGACACACAATTCAGGAGCTGCCATGATGCATACAGAGAAATGGCACTGCGGACCTGGTGCCCACAAAGCAACACTCAGCTTCCCCTACGTGGGACACTGGCCCCATCACCACCCCAGAGCCACAGCCCCCCAAATTGCAGCTGACGCTGCCAAGACCCCATGGCGCAATATGCAGCCCACAGCCCAACTCAGAAATGGTCGCTGTGGGTACTGGATAATGAGGTCACATAGTAACGCCTGACTTTCTCTCCCTAGTGCCAACTAGCCTCCTTGCAGTTTCTTCAACCCAGGAACCCAACTTGCTTTATAGCCGGGTGCAAACATTTCACACTTTAACCAAATCTCTGTGAAGCGTTTTCCCATGCCTCATCTCATTTGATCCTCATAGAAGTCCCGGAGTAGGTAGATAGGAGACTCGGTAGAATCCCATTTTCTTTTCATTAGCTGGAAACAGAGATTTAGAAAGTTTAAAAACTTGACCTGACTGAAAAGAAGTAAGAAATGGTGGAACTTGAAAATAACTTCAGGTTTTCTCACTGCACAGAATATAGTCAAACACTGCTACAGTTAAATATTTCACCCTTTGTTCTCCCTGCGTAATAATCTGCTTCATGTTGATATTTACTACTGTGTTGCTGACAATTACCTGAAAGAGAAGTTGGGGTGCTTCACTGGGCTAGAAAAAGTTTAGCTACATCAGAAAGCAGGTCTAATTAAGCAAGTTTATTCTATATCTATAAAAGGCTAAGTTGACTCACACATGAATGATACATATAAAGCTCTCGCTGGCACCAATTGCATGCGTGTGTTTCGATCTGTCATTGTGGAATGTGAATTTGGTTGACACTTTTATTATAGAGAAAGGGTGAATAGCGATATTAAAATATTTCTTCTAATTAATTTCCTTTCGATGTGCACAAATTCCTGAACCAGGCCACTAGTGTATTTATATTCTGGTGTTATTTATTCCCTACATCCCTTCCACATTTCTATCTGGGACCATTTCCCCTTTCCTTTTAGTTTGTATTTTATGGAAGTCTGATGGTGGCCAATTAGCTCTGCTTTATTTTTCTCAAAATTTATTATACCCTATTTTAAAAAAACACACACATATTTTTGGATATAGAAATCTTAGCTAACAGTTATTTTCTAGAAATATCTTTTTTTTTGTCTTTCATCATTTCTTCTGAGAAGTCAGCTATCATTCCAGTATGCCTTTGAAATCCATGTGTTCTTTTATTTTCTGAATGCTTCTCTCTCTCTCTCTTTTTTTTTTTTTTTTTTTTTTGCCTTTGAGTCTAAATAATTTTACTAAGATGAGTCTTGATGCAGTTTTCCTTTTATTTGTCTATCCTAGAATTTACTAAACTTTTTGACTACATAGGCTTCTATTTTTTATCAAATCTTTAAAATTTTCAATTATTTGCTTTCTGTATTTTGCTCTCATCATCTGACAAATTTTCTCTCATCCCTTTTTCTAGGATTCCAATTACAAGTATATATTAAGGCTTTTTAGCATGTCCATGAGTTTCTTACGCTTTTTTATTTTTATTTTGTTTTATTTATTTTCTCTCTGCATGCAGTATTTTTTATTGACCTAATTATGAATTAACTCATCCTGTGTTTTGCCTTGCATAATCTCTTACTAAATTCATCTTTTGAGTTCTTTAGTTCTGTATAATACTTCTAGCTGTGAAATTTCCATTTAATTATTTTATATATTTCTCTTTGTATTGATTTTGTTCATATATTTTTTTGAGTATTTGTTTTTTGTTAATCCTCACTTGATGAGATTTTCTCCACTTATTTTTAGAGAGAGTGGAAGGAAGGGGGAGAGAAACATCCATGTGAGAGAGACACACTGATTGGTTGCCTCCCACACGCACCCCTACCGGGCCCAGAACCCAACCCACTACCCAGGTATGTGCCCTTAACCAGGAATCAAATCTTAGACCCTTCAGTTTCTAGGCCAATGCTCCAACCACTGAGCAACACTGGCCAAGGCTGTTCATATATTTCTTAATTTTTAATATTTTAATCATAATTAAATTTCTTGTCTGCCAAGTCCAATGTATGAATCACACATAAGTCAGTTTCTAGTGTCTGAATTTCCCTTTTTTATCAACATGTTTTATTTTCTTTGAATGCTTAATAATTTTTTATTATTTTCCAGATATTATCTCTAAAACAACCATAAGAGCAACAAATGGTATTATCCTCCATCAGAGAGTTTTTCTGTTTTGGTAATGTGGTTTCAGAATTTGTTATATCAATATAACCAAAGAATTGAGCTGGCATTAGGCACTATTGCAGATTTAATGAGATTGAATCTACCTCTGTTCACCAGTTCTGGCATGACCTTCGTATGGTTTGATGGAGAGATTGGTGAGTATTTGTTTCCTTTGTCCTAAAAAATGAATATGATCAAGTTCTGCCTCTAAGAATTGTCAAAATTCATGGTTCTTACAAAGATCCCAGTAATGTACTTGAAGCCACCCATTTTCTCAATAAATACTGTGTTGCCCAATAGACAGTGCAAAAGATTTCACTTTGCTCTTTGGCTTGATTCCTCTATTCCTTGTACATTGTCTGCATTCAGAAAACATTCTATTGTTAAAATAGAACGTATTGTGTATCTAAGGCCCATTAAATTTCCCAATTGTTCCAGCCTTACTTGATACCTAAAGGCCTTCTACTTTTTCTTTCCTCCAGTAGATGCTCCCTGCCCAGTCTAAGCACAAACTTCATTGTACTTTCAAAATTCTCAACTGCTACAATGAAAACAATGGCTAGTGATCATCAATCACCTCACTATGGAAATGTGCTCCACTATCTACAATTTTGTTTTATTTTCATTGCTTTCAAAGGCCTAATATCATTTATAAATAGGATTTTTTCCATTTTTGCAGGTGTTTCTACACCCCCCCCCCCCATTTGTATAAAAGAGATCAGTGGCCTGCCCTGATCTGAAGCATCTTTCTCAGAAGTAGACATTCTGGGATACTTCGCAAGTGTTAAAAGAACCATTACTACTAGCAAGTATGCTGTGTTAATGACAATTCCCGAAAACAAGGAGAGGTGATCACTCTAAAGTTATAAGCATCCCCTTTAAAATTAGAAAAAGGGAGGATAAGAAGCCTACTTATTATAGTACTAGTGGCCCAGTGCACGGATTGTGTATATTGAAAGGAAATCGAGAGCCCGTGCCTACATGCCTGGGGAGTTTCCACATCCCTGTGAGCCACCTGGAAGTCGCATTGGGAATCTGTCCTCCTCCCCGCAGCTTCCTGAAAAAATATTTCCAAGCGTCCCTTCTGCAGCCAGGGTCATGCCTTGCTGGCCAGGAGGTCCCCAGTGGACGCCTTGGGCCATGCTGGATACTTTCCACCACTCAGAGCCGGATAAGAGATGCTCTGAGGTGAACAATACAAAGTTGGGGATCTTGAGGGGTGGGGGTGCTCTGTTGCCCATGCCCCCCACCCTTCAGATCCATCTCTCTTTGACTTTTACCCCAATTGTCAGTCGCTGCTTGTGGCCACTGTTATATTGCTGTTCTATAGCTCTGTGGCAATCAGAAAAGGATGAGATTTGATCTTGACACCCGAGGCAGAGTTTCAGGAGCCCGGCAGTGATATCAGGCTAGTCCTGGCTATTCCAAGTGTCCGTGTTTCACAGCCACCCAGTAGCGCTGTTGTGGTGGCGGTGGGAGAGACTCCTGCCACTGTAACTGTGCTCGCCAGCTGTGAGCCCGGCTTCTGGCTGAGCAGTGCTATCACTGTGGGAGTGTGCTGACCACCAGGGGGCAGCTTCTGTGTTGAGCATCTGCGCCCTGGTGATCAGTCCGTGTGATAGCGACTGATCGAGGTCGTTCAGTCCTAAAGGTTGCTTAGGCATTTATATATATAGATAATCTATTCAACATTAAAAAAGGAAGCCCTGGCAAACTTGTATAAGAAAGAAAAATAAATTTCAAGGGAAAGGATTGTAAATGGACTATAGAACTGCCATTATTTACAGGAAAAAAAACTAAAGAGAATAGCCTGCCTAAAAAAATGCAAGAGAACATAAAGGTAAAATATTAGAACTCATGAAAAAGCTCTGCATTTTTGCCATAAACTAGGAACTCATAAAAAAGTTCATATATTGAATTCCCATAAGCTACTACTGAGCAATAGGAAGATGTAATTTCAAAATATATGATACCAGATATTGAATTTTGCTCTTTTTAGACTAGATAGTAGTGGAATAGCTCTCCCACCAAAATTATAAAATGGGGCGGGATCTGGAGGGGCTGTTATCCTTGAGAGAATATAGGAATGGCAAAAGGTCAACCTTTACCCTGGTGTTTTTTTTTCCTGATGATATATTCTAATTCACACAGGTGAGAGAAAATATTGCCTTAATAGAAAATAGTGATCTCTCTTGAATAAGGAAATATAGTTTGGACTTTGTAGTCCAATTGACTACAATATTAGGAACAAATTCCCAGAGAGAAAGGAACCACTGAAAAGTAAGTTCCAATATCTGACTTCAAATTCTTCTGGATTCATTGGCTAATATCTAAACTGTGTGTACATTTGCTGAGGGACATCACAAGAAACTCAACCAAAAATAGCAGGTCACAAGGAGGAAAAAGATCCTGTATCTCCACATTTAGCATTTATTTATTTAACATCTTAGCTAATGCAAATGTTGTTAATGTTAAAATTTGACCAAAAAAGCTTCATGATGGCTATACATTTCTTAAAATTACATTATTATTTATACTTTTATAATTTTTGGAAAATACTTATGACTTTAAAAATAAATGCAAAATAACTGACAATAGAGGTGAAAAGAAGTTATAATGGCCATTGCCTCACTGTTTCAATTTTCTTGAGGTAAAAAATTAGTCCATCCAAATGAATTGCAAAATAGACTCTTCAAAAGACATATACAACTTATAAATACTGCCAATGTCTCAACTAATGAAGCAATAATTAGATAGTTATGTATTGAGTACCTGTTTTATGCAAAGTTTAGTACTAAAGGAAATGAGAAAATACATAATAATAGAGAAGGGTGCAAATTGAAATTATGCAGAAAATTCCCTTGAGAATTCAGAGAAATGAATTACTTCTGATGGGGAAGACGTGATGGAAGAACAAGTATTTTGGTATTTGAACCAAATCTTTTCAGATGAGTTGCATTTAATTAACCTACTGGGAGGTAGGGATGGGGGTAGGGGAAATGCATAATACCAGCATTTATAAATCTTTCTCCCAACTCTCCAACTCCTCAGAAGAAAAATTCAACTCTACAAAAGAGAGGATTGTGCTCTTTTCCTCCCTGGCTGCTTGAAGACCAACCTTCATCATGAATGACACAGTAACCATCCGGACCAGGAAGTTCATGACCAACAGACTACTTCAGCGGAAGCAAATGGTCATTGATGTCCTTCACCCTGGGACAGTACCCAAGACAGATATCCAGGAAAAACTAGCCAAAATGTATAAGACCACACTGGATGACATCTTTGTGTTTGGATTCAGAACCCACTTTGGTGGTGGCAAGACCACTGGCTTTGGCATGATTTATGATTCCTTGGATTACGCAAAGAAAAATGAACCCAAACACAGACTTGCAAGACATGGCCTATATGAGAAGAAGAAGGGCTCAAGAAAACAGAGAAAGGAACGCAAGAACAGAATGAAGAAAGTCAGGGGGACTGCAAAGGCCAACGTTGGTGCTGGCAGAAAGAAGGAGTAAAGATTCTTCGGTGACTTTTTCTGTGATGGTTGTGCAGATTTTTTATGAGAGGATTAATAAACTATAAACTTTAAAAAAAAAGAGAGAGAGAGGATTGTATCTCTGGTAGTTCAAAAAAAGTTATAATTTAAGAATTTTTATGGTTAAACTTAAGCAAATTTTCATTCATCTCATCTTATCGTTGCTCTATAAAAGATACTATTTTGTATCTTTAAAACACTGGATAATATCTACCCAAAATTTTATTAAATGCCTCCAGAAATTATCAATAATCCTATAACGTTTGGATTTAGGAGTTCTAGTAGAGTTGTAAAGTCATTGATACTCTGTACCACCACAAGGATTCAAATGCCATACTGACTTTGGTGAATAGCATATATTCCTTCATTAATGATAGCAAATTCTTGTCAATAAAGATGCTCCAATTTAACTGTAGTTGGGTTTGATGCATATTGTAAAACCTACACACAGTATACCTCATTGAAATGAGTAGCTCTCACACAATTCAGGGAAGGCACATGTGATAAAGACGAACAGAAATTAATTCAACAAGATTTAAGGATGATGACTGTGTGATTCAGAGCTGTCTGCCCTTCATGATACATGGTATATGTATAAGAGGACAGAACTGCCAGGGCATAGGTAGATTTTTAAGCATTTTGATGACTATTTTGTAAATTCTTCACTTCATTATTAAAACAAAAACAAAAACACCATATAATAGTAGGACCCAATTTACCCAAACAAGTACCCGGATTACAGGTTGACACCAATTAACTTGAAGCAAAGCTAACCTCTACACAATTTGTCCATGCAGAATAATGTCTAAACATCTGTTTCTAGGTAGACTGCAGTTAAAGATCATAAACTTGGTGAGCAAGACTGACTGTAAGAGGATCTTAGTGTATAGCAATTAAAAATCACCTGGTACTTTGAAATAGAGAACTTAAAATATGGAGTCATAAATGGAAACTGGAAAAGAAAGTATTATCTGCATACTAATAAAATGCCTATGTTTATTTAGAATTGAATAAAGTAAATACCGATCACATTATTCTCAATAATATATTTTGAAAGTGAGGATTGATACATAATGCCATGTCATATGACATACATGCAAAAGAAACAGGTTTAATGATGTTCAGTTCCACACTAATGAGGAATAATTAAAAAAACACTTAAACCTCAGTTAATTCAATTTCATTAATTACTTTTGTATTTGGATGTGCTTTTTGCAGGCAATACACATTTTAATGATATTTTAGCAATCATATTCCATGAACACAAGCATATCAATTGATTATGTCATTTTCCCACTGAAAAGCCTTCAATAATTCCATTTCAGCTTTCTAGTAAATGAATTTCAAAATTTGCAGCATACCATTCGAGGCTCCTAGCAGTCTAGCCTAACCTATTTTTTTTTTTAGAGAAAGAGGAAGGAAGAGGGAAAGAGAGAGAAACATCAATATAAGAGAGAAGCATCATATATGTCCCAACCAGTGATTGAACCTGCAACCTGGGTATGTGCCCTGATTTGGAATCAAACCTGCGACCCCTCAGTGCACAAAAAGATGATGCTCCAACCAACTGAGACACACTGTCTAGAACTAACCTAAATTTTAAATATGATCTCCCATTGTCCGCGGATATTTTTTTGCTGCAGCAGTCAAAAAACTACCCCGTAACATCCTATGCTCTCCTGACACTTGCCCATGTTATTCCCTGCACGTGAGAACTTAAGATGCCCTTTCTTCTAATCACCACTGGGGCTTAGGCCTTTTAACTGTCTGCTGTGTCTTGGTCTCTCCCATTCCAATCTATTGTACACATTACTCCAGATTAGACAGACATCGTACTGTTCAATTTCATCACTCACTTATTCAAAAATCTGAAAGTGGCCATCTCAAAATTACAAAAAAAACAACATCTTTTGTTTATTTTTTTTTTAGATTTCACATATAAGTGAGATATGGTATTTATCTTTCACCTTTTATAATGAATCTAATGATATCTGATCCATGAACTCTTTCTGCTCTGTAATTAGATTAATTTTATCTCAGAAATGTACACAATCTAAGTATAGTACCTAAAAAATTATACTTAGTGTATATTTATACTAAGTTCTTAGTAAAGAACTATAAAACTGAATTTGTAGCTCTTTATTAGCTGTGTCTTGAATTAGAGGTTAAAATAATTCTAATGTTCTCGTTGCTAGAAAAATCCTTGGAAAGCAGAAACTGTTGTCTATATTAGTGCTTTTCCAATATTATATTTAATACTAGAGGCCCCCTCGGGAGATAACGACCTGCTGGCTTAGGCCTGCTCCTGGGTGGCAGAGGGCAGGCCCAATCCCTAGGTGCAGCCCCTGGTCGGGCTCAGAGCAGGGCCGATTGGGGAGTTGGGGCGCCGCACCCTGTCACACACAGAGCCGCAGGGCGATCAGGGTGTTGGGGAGCTCCCCCCATCAGGCACAGAGCAGGGCTGATCAGGGGGTTGGGGCGCCTTCCCCTGTCACGAACAGAGCCGGGTGGATAGGGAGGTTGTGGCCCCACCCCCTGTCACACACAGAGCTGCAGGGCGATCAGGGGGTTTGGGCGCTGCCCCCTGTCATGCTGATCCTGGTGCCGGGAGGCCTCGTGGCTCCGCTGATCCCGGTGCTGGGAGGCATATTACCCTTTTACTATATAGGATAAGGGCCTGGTGCATGGGTGGGTGCCGGCTGGTTTGCCCTGAAGGGTGTCCTGGATCAGGTTGGGGGTCCCCACTGGGGTACCTGGCCAGCCTGGGTGAGGGGATGATGGCTGTTTGCAGCTGGTCACACATCCTTCAGGGTGGGGGTCCCCACTGGGGTGCCTGGCCAGCCTGGGTGAGGGAATGATGGCTGTTTGCAGCTGGTCACACACCCTTCAGGGTAGGGGTCCCCACTGGGGTGCCTGGCCAGTCTGGGTGAGGGCTGAGGGCTGTTTTCAGGCTGGGGGTGACTGAAGCTCCCAGCCTGTCCTTTTTTACTTTTTTCTTTTTTTTTATTCTGGGCCAGCTTTAGCTTTGAGGCTTGGCTCCAGCTCTTAGGCCTCCGCTGCTGAAAGTAGGTTTCTGGCATTTGCTTACAATGTTGCGATCCTGCTGGCTGAAGCCCGGAGACTAAAGCTGGTTTCTGAGGTTTTGTTTAGCTTCTATATTTGTTACATAGTTGCTTAGAGTTGCAGCTCAGAGGCCTGCAGAGGCAGGCGGGGCAGGCGGGGAACGTTGGAGTCCTCCGTCACTGAAGCAAGCAAGCCTCATGTTAGTTTCAAGCTGCCTGGCTGCCGGCCGCCATCTTGGCTGGCAGTTAATTTGCATATAGCCCTGATTAGCCAATGGGAAGGGTAGCGGTCGTACACCAATTACCATGTTTCTCTTTTATTAGATAGGATAATAAAATATTTATCAAGAAATGAATTTTAAAATGAATAAAAATTAAAAAGTTAAACAAAAAAGTATAAGAAGTCAATATGACATTTAAAAATCTGTGCTAATCCTAAGGAACAAAAGTGGATAGATGTCACATAGAAAAATTAATATTTCTTACTGATGTAATTCCCATATAAGTTTCTATCTAATAGTTCATGAAAGTATGAGATTTATGATGAAAATCTGAAAGTATGAGAAACTTCTATTGTGTGAATAATGTCAAAAAATTCAACCCTATGTATATTTCAAAATACAGCATTAATTTCCTGAAAGATTTTTGAAAATAATTTTGGTGTTCATGCTCCAAAATATTGTGGTATAATATTTCTATATAAGTTAATAGGAAAATGTTATAATAAGCTAAGTTGCGTTATTACAAGTGAAAAATATGACTAATTAATCTTCCCACCAAAGCCATAAGCAGCTACATCTTCCAATTTATATTCATTATTGACATCGCTAATTTCTAAAAATAGACATTTTTTATTATGAATTTGTACCAAACTTCCACAAAACTTTGTGGCATAACTCTTTATTATGCTTATAAATTCTGTAGGTCAGGAAATCAAAGAGGATACCACAGGGACGGCTTCTCTTTTTGCCTACCGATGGCTTCAGTTAGAGTCCTTGAAGGCTTAGAGATGAAACTGCCTGAAGGCTCATGTATGCACATGTTTAAAACTGATGCTGGCTGGCTGTTGGCTGAGACTGTAGCTAGGGTCATTAATCAAAACACCTACAAATGGCCTCTCCATGTTGGGGTTTCTTTGGAACATGGTGGCTAAATTGCAAAGGTAAATGTCCTGTGGGTGGTGGGTAGAGGGGAGAGAGAGAGGACACCAGATAGAAGCTCTACTATTCTATTATTGTTTTTAATGACCTAGCCTTGAACATCACAAAGCATCCCTTCAGGCCCATACTATTTATAATGATAGCCACCTATTTTCAAGGAAGGGGATATAGATTCCAAATCTTGTCAGGGGCCTGGCAAGATTCTAAGAGAGACTTGAGGATCAGAAATACTGCTATGGCCCTTTTTGAAAAATATAATCTGCCACATGATTAATGTCTTAAATCTGTGAAGTGTAATTAATGAATTTAGTAGCTATATCCCTCATTGCTGTATCACTTAGCTATTGCTGCATAACAAACAACCATGAATGCTCAGCTACATTTATCATTCTCAGAGATTTATGAGTCAGTTGTTGCTCTACTTCAAGATGTGGGTCTGCAGACTACCTGGAGTGACTCGTCAGGATCAGAGAATATTTTCAGAGTATCTCTTATTCACGGCATTGACAATAGGAGTGAATGAAACACATGGCTTCTTAAGACTTACTAGTAAGATTGGAACTGCACACTTTCATGATCTCCACATTTCACTTGACAAAGCAGCTAGCCAATGAATATGCTCTGTCTCTAGTGGGAGTAATTACAAAGGCGCATGAAAAGGGGTTTGAATTCAGGAAGGGGTAAAATTGGGAGCAATAAAGCAATCTACATTGTTACTCCCATCCAGGAACAATAGTATAAATTCCTGTATCAGTTAGAGAAGGAGAGTTACCAATGAACTTATATTTTGGTAATTATATCATGCTCAATTGTTGGAGGAGCTGGGGAAATAAAGGCTAGTTATGAGACATGGAGGAACAGAGAAAGAGTCATCAACTTGCCAACCTATTAAGTCAAGCTTAAGAGTGGAGTCACCAAGCTTAAGAGTGAGCTCACCAAGTGGGGAGTTTATGGCAGGATCTATGGCAAATTGTGGATTTTGTATAACTACCACCTCAGTAGGTCCACTGCTATACATTTAGTGGTAAACTGCACCCACTTTTGGACAGTAGTTGGGAAGAGCAGGACACCTAGCAGAAGAAAAAAGACAAACTACAACCCACAGGGAACCTTTGTATCTGTCTCCAACGGCATCCTCCCACAAAATGACCTTCAGAGAGTAATGGCTGCTGTTTCACATTTACCTTATCAATTTTGCACATATTTTTACCAACTCTGAATTGGACTCCTAGGCAGGAAGAAATTCTGGAAATATAGTCACCAGATTAGTCAAGGTAAGAAGCAAAATATACTACAGTACCTATCAAACCACTTCTACCTTTCATAATATTGCAAACATATTTTCATTTATAATGTATATTACTGATTCAAATAGGAGTAAGAATGCTAACAAAATTTCTTACAATCTTATTTATAATGAAGAAGTAAAGGATAAGAATTACTCTTACAATTTCAAAACTTAAAAATTTTAGATTATTTTGAAATTAAAATACTTCTTACTGGTTCATAAAAAAGCAAAATTTCTATCTATGTTCATGTTATCTTGTAAAAACTAATAGTTAATTTCAATCCAATTATTAATTATTTAACATCTTCCATCATCTATAAATTAATTTATAATACATGATTGATCAATAATATATTAGTAGGAGAGCATGTATTTTGTAATCTTTAGGACATAACTACAGAATATTAATTTTATAATTCTAGCATATTAATTTTGCCTCTTGGAGAAAATCTCTTTTTTTAAAAAAATATATTTTATTGATTTTTTACAGAGAAGAAGGGAGAGGGATAGAGAGCCAGAAACATCGATGAGAGAGAAACATCGATCAGCTGCCTCCTGCACGCCCCCTAGTGGGAGTGTGCCCGCAACCAAGGTACATGCCCTTGACCGGAATTGAACCTGGGGCCCCTGAGTCCGCAGGCCGATGCTCTATCCACTGAGCCAAACAGGTTTGGCGACTCTTGGAGAAAATCTTGTTGAATTTTAGAAATGTCTTATGCTTTCAGTTGACCTTGACTCTTTATTTCTTTGAAAAAGCATAAATATCTGAACTGTTCCTATTGAAACCCACAGAAAGTAATAAACCAAAATATCTAAATTTGATTTCAGAATATAGGTAAATTGTAAAGGTCTCATCATGCACAGGCAGCATTTTTGCTTCACACACTGTACTCTTTTTTTGTTCAAGTTTGTATTTGTTCAAGAAAAGGTAAAGGAAGAAACCACATGCCCCTTGTTGCTCTGTGAATTCTCTAGCCTGCCGATGTCTGAGAAGCTGCCAGAACCTTTGATTTGTTTTGTAATCTTTAAGCTCTTTAAAAGGACCTTAGCATTATGCTTACCTTCTTCAGTTCAGCTACCTATTAAGCATCAGATGTTAATGGATTTCTAACTTTACTTTAAAATTACTTTACTCATCCTCCTGCTGTCACAACCTTTATCATGCAATTCTTCCCTTTCCTTATTTACTCTAGAGTGGCATTGAGGATGGACATCAAAATACATTTTTTTTTGTTTTCTATTGGACTCCCTGGACACATAGTACACCTTATAGCATCCTTATGTTGCCTCAAATTCACCAAATTGCCCCCTGTCTGGAAGTCATCACCCAAAAAAAGTAATTTGGTGAGCTGATTTTCTCTCTCATGCAGTGCATACAAAGCACCTCATTACATCTGGGTATGACCTAGTAAACTGCAGAGATGTGATGGCCACTCAGGAGCCTCTGCACTTCACATTCCTGATTTCTTCATCCTTTTATTTGAATTCCTCTAATGAAAATAGCCTCTCCAATGCAGGAATATTTTAGGTATTTCAAATTGAACTCCCTCTTCCCCCGCCACAACCCCCCACTACTATAACCTACCTGTCAGTTTCATCCTACCATTATCCAACAACCCTCCCTGAAATAACTCTCATAACAAATCTCTTACTCATCCACTGAGCCTTTAAAAGAAATCGTTTGAATTTAGTAAGCTCTTTTTATATATTTCTCATCATCTCTGGGAAAGGATTTTATTGATCCATTAATGTCATGACATTTCCAAGATGATGGCAGTTATAGAATTTTTAACATGGGGTAGACTTGGTTTGGGACAAGACAGATGACAAATGGCAAACTTATGATGATACACATTATACAACACAGAATATTAGGGTTTAAGATAGCACATGTGTATGTGCCAGGAAGGTTCAGCAATAGACTACCCCTTAAAATAAAACTAAATTAAGAATGAAGCAATGAGAAAACAAGGGCATCTGTTTTTAAGAGAAAAATAAAACAATCATTAAAATTGTAATAGAAACATGATTTATATCAGGCGTTTTGTGCCCAAAAGCAATAATTATGGTAGATTGTATCCACACTGCCTATACTTAATTTGTGCATGAATAGATATTTTGCATTACACAGTATTATGCAATGGGAGGTCCATAATTTTTCTATGTAGTAAGGAAATAAGGGTTTTATAAGGAAGACCAGTAGAATGGTATATGAAATTATGGAAAGAAATATTTACTTGAAAGACTTTGGTTACTAAAATAGAGAAAGAAAGAAGAATGAGGTAAGACATTGAAAGTTTATTCAAGAAAGGGGCTGACAAATTGGGGGCTTATAACCAGTAAAACATATGAAAGAAAACTCACTTTCTAAAGACTATTTTGTTTTAATTTCTATGGCGGAAAAAAGAAAAAAATATTCTTGACTATCGTTTACCCAAGGGTTTACTGATGTTAACTCTACAGTATTCATATAGGGAGCTTATAAAATGCCTATCATCTACTGGCCGAGGAGCAAAACCTCCTTTTCCTAGGATAATAACGCAGGTATCTGAGTTGACAAAGGTTGGCTGCTGGAATCCTTGCAATGCAGTTTAATTAGATCATTCTGCAAATTACCTGGTCCTTCCCATGTCTATGAGTAAGGCATTCTCAAACAACAGGTCGAAGTGTTAGTAATTTTCAGCGAATAAGCAGTCTTGGCAACCAAGTGAAAAAGAAAAAGTAAGAAGGAGCGAGCCAAAGGAAAGAATGCCAATGCTATGCTAATCGATTCTGCTCTGTAGCTGGAGCTCCTGCCTAAATAACATGAGAGTTAATCAACATTTTCTACCTGGCACAATATAGAAAATTTTTTTTAACATTTTTTCATTGCAATACAGATATCAAAGCAATGTCTCAGCTATACAGAACATGAATATGTAGTCACCATGGTTATTTAATTTAGCCATCACTCTATTTTTCAACTTTGAAATAAAGGAACATATGCTGTATGATATCAAAGCCAAGGGCTATTTTTAAATTTAATTTAATTTTTTATTTTATTGGGGTGATACTGGTTAACTAAATTATACAGATTGCAGGTGCACATTCTATAACACATCACTTGTACACTGGGTTGTGTGTTCACTATCCCAAGTAAAGTCTCCATCCAGTACCATTTACCCTTCCCAGGCTACCTCCTCCACTTCATTCCCTCCCTCCCCCTGGCAATCACCACACTGTTGTCCCAGTCCTCTTATGAGTTCTTTCTAATTTTTTTTCCTCAACCTCTCTCTTCAGGTGCTTTGCCCATTTTTAAATTGGAGTGTTTGTTTTTTTGGTGTTGGGTTGTGTAAGTTCTTTATAAATCTTGGATATTAATCCCTTATCAGATGTATTATTAGTGAACATATTCTCCCATTGAGTGGGTTGTCTTTTCATTTTATTGACAGTTTCCTGTCATGTACAAAAACTTTTTAGTTTGATGTAGCCCCATTTGTTTATTTTTTTCTTTGGTTTCCCTTGCCTGAGGAGAGATATGAGAAAAAATATTGCTACTAGAAATGTCTGAGATATTACTACCTATGTAGTCTTCTAGGATTTTTATGGTTCAATTCTAACATTTAAGTCTTTACATCATGCAAACTGTAATTTATTAATAAAGATAAAATTTGCAATCTGCTTAAATAAACAGGAAAATCTCCTTTTTACTATTCAAGTTTCTCAATTTTCTCCTGGTAGATTATAATTACAGATAAAGGAATCTTTCTCATAAAGTGACCAAGAGATAGATTGGGAAACAGAACACACCTGAATTAGGTTTTGGGAGAAAACTTCACATTTTTATTCTAATAGTGGCTAGCTGCGAAAGAATTGTTAATGTAGTTAGACAAATATAAATGAGCATATATTATGTTCTAAACAATTTAGTAGTGTTTTATCATATACAATAATGACTAAAGCTAGCTTCTAGATCAGCGGTTCTCAACCTGTGGGTCGCGACCCCTTTGGGGATCAAACAACCCTTTCACAGGGGTCGCCTAAGACCATCGGAAAACACATATATAATTACATATATTACATATTGTTTTTGTGATTAATCACTATGCTTTAATTATGATCAATTTGTAACAATTAAATTGGGAGTCACCACAACATGAGGAACTGTATTAAAGGGTCGCAGCATTAGGAAGGTTGAGCACCACTGTTCTAGATGACAATATAGAAGGCTTCTGTCACAGGACCTCTCAAATCGTCCTGCCTTCTTTTCAGTCAGTTCTTCTATTTACAGAGGATTTATCCAGCAAGTTATAAGAGACAGGAAAAGATAGTCCCATTGAATTTTACAAGTGTTAAGAAAAAAATCCTCTAATGTAAGTATCAAAGTATTAATAGAAGCTTTAAAGAGTAATATTGTAAAATCACAAGCGTATTATTTATAGGAAACCAACACTTGCAAAAAAGGATATTGTCTAAGCCATGGCCCTTTAGTAAACTGTACACATTTTAATTCTTAGAGTTATTAATCCAAATCTAGCTTTTTTTGTCAACCCAAACTGAACTATTGTATTTGGGAAAAATATGTTGCCAATTTTAAAGGGCAGATTTCTATCCAGTAGGAAAAGCCTTTTGCAAGCATTTACTTTGCCAATTGGAAGCTCAGTACCCTTGCCTATGAATAGTGCCACAGCAAGCCCAATTTGTCCAGGATGGGAAAGATAAAATTTCAGCTCTCACCTGCTGCAATAGAAAATTCAGAGATGGTCAACATAATCAGGCAAATCTAGCAATTTCTAAAGCAATATATACACCACATCTGAAGAACCCTCATTAGACTGCCTTTATGTGTGGTGGCTAGATTAGAAGATGGTTGTTTTCCAACTAGCTGCATGGAAAATACTTGTTGACCAGCCATCTATGCAGAACAGATTCATTGTTAAATCCCTAACCCAAACTTTAGGATTTCCAGTTTCAATGCAATTGAGCAAAATCAAGGATACAGCTTATTCTCCCATAATTTTTCTCTATTTATATCCTCAGCCGGTGACAGGTCTGATGCACAGGAGTGGGCTCTTACTCAACACATCTGCTCCCCATGTGTTGCTGAGTCACACATACTTTTTTCATTACCAAAAGTAACAAATATTTATTTTCTCCTTGACAGTCCCACAGAGTTGTTGCAGCAGAAGGAAAAACAAGTGAGATTCCATTCAGCTTTGCTCATATAAAGATCACCACTATTGGTTGCTTGTGCCTCCACTAATAACAGAGTTGTGGAAACCTTAGAATGTGTCCAGAACAGAGCAATGGAAATTATTAGGAAAGAGGATTTATGAGTAAAGGTTAAAATAATTCATATGGACTCAGAAATAAAATTATGTGAATTACTGATTAGATCTTGTAGGTAAATATATATATATTTAAAGATTGGCCTACATCTGAGTTTTCTCTAAAGTAAATATTTGTGAACATGAGAGAAGCTTCAGGAGACATCTGAAATCTTTACCCCTCAAATATAATATTTATGTTGATCATTAATTTTCATATGAGCTTGGAATTGAATCATGCAGTATTATCTAAAAGTAATTAATGGCATAAATTATATTTTTTCTCATGACAATTTCAAGAGGGCAGAAGTACAAAGCTAGGATTCTTTGTTCTTTCTTGTAATTTTATATTAGTAATTATTTAAATGGCAATTTGCAACTTTGGACTTACACATAAAACCATGTCTGACCTAGAAGACAAGCAATGAAAATGAATAGACAAGTCTACATCATTTCTCTGGATCAGTTTCATAAATGAATCAAACCTATCTTTAGTCTTCTCAAGTCTTGTAAATGAATGCCGTTCTGATTTGACTGACTGATCATTGTTTTGCAGCCTTCATAAAGAAGCCCAAAATAATTGCTAGAAAACACTACAAATTTTGTGAGTTTTAGCAATCATCAATTTTATATTGTCATTTTTTTTATGAGTGAGTTAAACTGAGGTTTACTTATCTATAATAATAAAAGCGTAATATGGATGAAGCCAGGGCTGCAAGGGAAGCCCGGGTCCTGGGTGCTAGAGGGAAGCTGGTGCTGGCAGCGTAGGGAAGGCTTACTCTTGCACAAATTTTGTGCGTTGGGCCTCTAGTTAACTGTAAAAGCTCTGGAGAGAAAATTTCACAAATCATGCTGTTGCCATCTTATCTTGTTACTGTCTCTCTCTCAAAAAGAGACAACACATCTAATTCACTCTCATTAAAGATATTTGCTTAGAAAGGAAATTTTATGAACTAAGAAGATTGACTTCATACTGTGACAGGGAATTTGCCTTATCTCCAGACAGGCTTATTTGCTATCTTAATTGCCTATGTGTGAAATCACAAACTTTCACAGAATAGGCCCTACAAAGGCATATTTGTTGCCATAATGAACACTTTCCTTACATAATCTTGTAATGGGCTTAACACAGTTACAAATACTTAGGGAAAAATCTTTCTATTATGGCAGCCTAAATCAAAAAGAATGTTAGCAGACGTGAACATCAGCTGCTGCTTTGTGACCTTGATTACGTTTAGATCACCTACATTCCCCTTGCCTCAGAAGAACCCACATTATGCTAATGATCCTACTTCCCAAAATATCTAACCTTCTCATATCTAGTTAAGCTACTGCTACACCAAAAGCATAGCTCACCCAAATGCTCAGGTGCTTACAGAAAATGCATCCTTTCCAATAAGTCATTTTGGCTTGCTACTGCAAGTGTTCATGCATAAAACATACAAACTAGTACAAGAATTTCCATGAAAGTATGTGCTCCTGAATATTTTTCATAACTTTAAAACCATGTATTTTAAATTGTACACCCAATGTAACATAGGCTGTGTTAAAATATACTTAAAATGTTGAAGAATTATTTTCTACCTATGATTTAACTAATGCAACCTCTGTGTTTATCTTTCAAAAAAATATGACATAAAATTTTTAAATTCCATTTACTTCTATATGTAAAACCCATCTTTTCTGCTTAAATGTAAATCCTCTGAGGAATAGGACATTCAATCTGAACATCTAATCTGTTTCCTAGTCTTAAAAATCATTTGACAGCTCTCCAAATGCAAAGTACACATACATTTTGAAAGTTAACCTTCAGGGAATATAAATAGAATAGAGAGAAGCACCTTGCTGTCTCATTATGTGTGGGAATGGCATAAATGGATTCAACATCTATTAAGATTTATCTTTCAAAACTAATACTCTGCAGTTCGAAGGTTACTGAGATAGGTTCTCTTCACAACTTGACATGTTTTATCATATCTCAAAAGTGTCTTAAGAATTCACATATTATCTGATGTTTATCTAGGTTATTGGCCCTTTCCATTCATAGCCAATCCAACCTATTTCTTGTCAGAAAAAAATTGATAAAACCTAAATAGCATTCAAGAATCATTTTCCAGTAATGTGAATATCCCAATGGCCATGCAGTAATAAATTTTTGAAAACTGTTATATTTTTAAAAAAAAAAATGCCTGTCATCAGAGACAGGCTTTCTCAGTAGCCAGCTAGGTACTAAGAAATATTTAACTCTAGGTGAAATAGTGTCTTTAAGTATGTCAATTCAAGAAATACAATGTGGACAGAAATGTCATTATGGAATGAGTATGACAATAAAGGCAGCCAATGTGGATAACCAAGGTTCCAAATACTTTGCTCTAGAGCAGTGATGGCGAACCTATGACACGTGTGTCAGAAGTGACACGCGAACTCATTTTTTTGGTTGATTTTTCTTTGTTAAATGGCATTTAAATATATAAAAAAATATCAAGAATATAAGTCTTTGTTTTACCATGATTGCAAATATCAAAAATTTCTATATGTGACACAGCACCTCTGCAGCTACTGTGGGACAACTGTAATTATTTTTTGTCTCAAGTGAAAGAAATTCTGATAAATGGTGAATACCTGGGGGAAAAAAACACCAAACATGTGGAAGAAAAATGTGATTCTTTAACTTTACCCCTGTTATATCCAAAGAAATAAAATTGATAATAAAACCCTTGGTCATCTATGCCTTCATAAAAGGCAGGGGAAAACATTCATTAGGAGGTTAATTATCACCGGGAAGTGGTTGTGCTACTAATATTTTCTAAATGTCATAGAAACTTAGAAACAAATAAAGATTAAGTTCTCTCTTCCAGAGATTTTTGAGTTTTCATTCATTAAAGTAATCCAGATTTTGTAATGATTTCATTATTTTTATCCTTAAACATTATCTATTCCTTCTTCCAGGGAATGATGAATGCTGCTCAGAGATGAGTTCTTGAAACCTTGCGTCAACCTGAATAGAGGAGTGTCTCTAGCTGACACAGTGAGTAAGGACACTGCAGTCAGCCACAACATGGGCTAAAGCAGGGGTGGGCAAACTTTTTGACTCTAGGGCCACAATGGTTTCTTAAACTGGACCGGAGGGCCGGAACAAAAGCATGGATGGAGTGTTTGTGTGAACTAATATAAATTCAAAGTAAACATCATTACATAAAAGGGTACGGTCTTTTTTATTTTTTAGTTTTATTCATTTCAAACGGGCAGGATCCGGCACGCGGGCCGTAGTTTGCCCACGGCTGGGCTAAAGGGATCAATTTCCTGTCTTCAAAAATATACATATTCCTGATGTTCACTGCAGGTACCACAATCAAACATTAGGGAGAGAGACTTAAACAATTTTCTAAGAAATGAGGTTTTTGTTAGCAGCCATTTGAGATTGTAAAGGGATGTTCTTAGGAAAAACACCATCTGGTTAAAATAATGAAACAATTTTATAAATAAAAAATGTCAAAAAAGATCTTTTAGTTGGCTCTTCTAAGTATCCAAAAAATATCTATGTCTAGATTACTAACCAATATACATCTACAGTAAAAGTATTATATAGAATTATGCTATATCAGGCTTGTAGGTAATGTATTTATATATTACATGCCTATCCAGTTATTCTTTTCCAGTATCTCTTATGTAATATTCTCTTAAAATGTATTCAAGGATTAAAATATTTTCAAAAGAAAGACCTAATAAATAAGAGAGTAAACTCTAATAGCAAGAGCTCCATTTAGTTACCTTTCTACTGGTCAGGGAAAACTTATAAACATGTGTATTTAAATAAGCCATTTGGCAAATATAGTAAAAATGACTGATGTATTTGTAATCCCTTACTTAAGGAGTATAAGAGTTTAGAAATGGAAGAGAAGAAGTGAAAATGGAGAAGGTTGGGGTTTTTAGAAGGTCTTAGAGCTAGTAAATTATGTGCCAAATTTTTACTCTGGAAAAAGTAAATCTCATAATATTTTTAGCAATTCTATATCCAAACATCTGATCAAAGTTAAACCTTGAAGTGGGTAGATGAAATTAGGGTATGAAACAACAAGAAAAAAATTCAAAGATAAGAAACTTGATATGTGAATGTAATTCGTCTAAAAACTCAGTCATGTTGAGACCCCAATTCAGTAAGAAATGTTAGCTCTGCTTAGTTAAGAGAATATTAGTGCATTCTAACAGATAAGAAAATCAAGGCTCACCCAAGATCCTAAAGTAATAAAAGGCAGAATTGAGATTTTTGGCATGCACTATTATAATTAGAAATCAAGTGGGGTCCCATGATAGAAATCTAGTCTTCCTAAGTACCTTGCAGTTTAGTATAGAAAATGGGTAATCATTAAATGTTGATGGACAAAAATACCTAGGATCCCCAGAAACACCATTTGAACATCAAGGAAATTAAAAGATTTATCCAAATCTTTAACCATATCTCCTCCATAACTCATATAACATAATATTTTGTTTTTTTCTTTGTATGAAACACTACTTTCAGAAAAGTTAAATAACAAAAAAGAAACCTTTCAGATTACTGGCCTAAGCATGTAATAATATACCGTCATGAAACTCACCCTTGATGACTAACCTTCTGTCCACTTCCCCCAATGTATTTCAACTGGAACAAAATCTAAAAGCATTCATAGTATGTCAAGTTAAGGGACTCTATTTTTAAAGCTAGGAAGAGGCATATCTGTTCCTTGGTGGCTTTATGATAAGTTGACTTGAAAAAATTAATTTTCTTTTTTGTTAAGGTTCTACCATTAAAAAAAAAATGTACCTTTTAATAATTGAGATAACAAAGGGATGGGAAGAAAATATAGGAAAATATAGTGACATTCTGTATTTTTATTTGTTACATGTAGCAATCCAATTCACTAGAGGAAAATGTAAACTCTTCAGGAAATGTAGTGGTGAGTATTCAAGGTAATTTGGATTTTTATATAGATATCACAGATGTTAAGTGCATGCCCAATAGATAATAATCTATTTAGGAAATAAACATTAGCCTATTTTTTAAATATTTATATGTTTCACTTTATGCCTAACTATTCTCACTGAGCTAAAATAATTTATACAGCTACAAACATGCAAACTTTACCCATGGATGTAATTCAAGCAAGTGCAAGTATCACCTGTCAGTTGGCTGTTATGAAAACAAATTATAATTAATTAAAACAAACTTAAATTAATTCAATTTCTTTAAAATTCTCTGCAAATACAGTACAGCTCTTTGAGAAATAAAAACTAATTTGACTTCCATTACTCCTAATTAGCATTTGTTAATAAGGCAAGAAGTTTTATACAAGCTGTAGCATCTCTGCTTTTAAGAGTGGAAAAATTGACTATTATTGAATTTAAAACAAAATTAGTTAAGCTTAGGTGACTTGCCTAAAATGACCCACAATGGCCACTCTAGAATGTAATCTTACTGAAGAAAAAATGTCTTTTTGTTCCCAAATATCCCACCCCAAGGACTGTCAAAACTGTAAATTGATATTTCATGATAGCTTGAATATCTTTCTTCTTTTTATATAAGAAATCAACATGTAATAGAAAAAGTTTTGTCAGCTCCTTCAATTTAGCAGATTGAAGGAGCTGACAAAAGTATAAAAGGTCTTCTGTACTTTCAGATAATAATGGAAAAGGAGAGTCATTTATGCCTAATACCTGGTTAGATTTTAATTCCCATTTTACATTTATTTTGGGCAAAGGAAACGATTTAAACACCCTGTGCGAATGCACAGGATTGTCAGGTTTCCCTCCTCCAAATGTTGCAATCACAGCATTCAGGAAGCTGTGCTTACCACTTTTGTTGCTCAGTCACATAATTCTTCCTCTCTTTTCTTGTTCAAAGGCTTTTGAAATCCTCTTCCTTAACACATTTTCCCATGACTAAGAAATACAAAAGAAAGAAAGTTAATCTCTCTTCCCCTAGTGTTTCTCTTGCTAGCACATTTCTCCCATGCAGTAAAACCACCCCTGGATTAGTGCTTGTAGCACTTACCTATCAGCACTTGCATAAAGTGAGCTATACACTCATGCAAAATAGATGCTGACTTTTTAGACTGAAGAACCACATTGAGCCTGGACATTAAATCTAAATAGAGCTTTGTGCAACAAACACATTTTACAATATCAGGATTCATGTCACTTTATTGCCCCATCAAGATATGAGAAAGAAGACCACAGCATAAATTAGGATGTTATTATTTGAAAGATGATCCTTTGATTCAACTTTGGTGAATTAAAAAAATAAATTAAAATACATTTCAGCAGGGACATGGCATCTGGTCTATGAAAATCCTCACCAAAAAAAAATTATTTCAAGGATCTCATTCCAATCTCTTCAACATTAAATATTTTATCTGCATATTTTAACAAACATGAACCCTATCATAATTTCTATAAATTTACATAAATCTTAAATTGGACATTATTAGAACAAATATATGTTTTTGGCTTAGTATTTAGATACAGAACTAAGGCATCAAATGACAGAACTAAGTCACATTCTTATAAATATATTATAGCTCAAATCTTCCTAAAATCAACAGAAAGGAAAGACCACATTATTGATATTCATGTTAATTTTGTTCTAATTTCCAAAGCTACTCATTTTATTTGTTAATAATTCTTTGGCTAAAGGGTTTAGTCAAATATAGTAAGTTTATAATAGTTCTCTCAGTTATGTACTTAACACTACTTAAGAAAAAAAGTATGCTAACTTGAGGATAGGATAGTAAACTGAAAAACAATAATGGAATTGCTACATTTTCTTCCCTGTTTTGACCATTAAAAGAAAAACCTCTCTTCACACTGCTCTGGATATTAACTAGTAGTCTGGTATATATTACATCATAATACAGTTAATATTTTTGCGCTTCCTCTCATGTTATTTTCTACTTGACCTTAGTAACTAGCCCATGTCCTTATGAATAGGTAAAGAAAATATCCACCTGGTTAATAAGATTGAAATTTGGTGACTTCTAGACAACAACTTTTAATTTTCTCTGTTATTATATCTTATAAAACCTGGGAACAGTGCAAAAATAAACATTTTATTTCAGTTGGTTTTGGGTAGGACCAGTAATTGCACATTTCCAGTGATCTCCTGGGAGATGTCAATGCTGCTTTTAATTGGACCATGCTTTTAATTATAAGGTTCTACTCACATTAGGAAAATATTCAATTTTAATTTCATTAAATTTATACTGGATATAATGTTTATAGAGTCATATAATATTAACCCACAACAACAACAGTATCCAAAAAGAAAAAAATCATACAAAGGAAAATATAATAACTTCAGTGTTTGTAAAATGCTTTTTTATATACTTTGAACATGTTCTGCATATACTAACTGTGCACCTACTTCAATAGCCAAGACTTTTCACCTACACTAATACTTTCTCAACCACAGATTTCCTTGCATCTTGCTCATTTATTTATTTTTATGTTTTCATTGTCCACAAGTACTCTCAGTAGCTCAGCAAGAGCTCCTCTCTTAATTCACAACCATATGCTGCTTAAGTAATAGCAATACCCCTTTGTAAAATTCAAAAAATGAGCATTTTAAAAAGCATCTCTCCTGAGTTCTTACCAAAAGGTACCACTTCTTTCAGATCATTGTTGAAACCTGACTTGGAGAAATATTTGCCTGATTTCATGCAGTGTATTCATTCAACTTTGCCACAATGTTATCCATTAAGATTACTTTTCAAAAAGAAAAAATTATTGGAAATCATAGTCTAACAATTCTACCTGAATAAATTATATTGTTTAAAAAAAATCAAAGTTTTACCATTGTTACATGCATCTATGTGTACTGGCACACAATACACACTACATTTACAGATATGGAGAGCTTAAAGAGTAGAATGAGAAAATTAAACTATTAATGGCAGAAATATATAATAGAAGATTATACAGCCCTAGTATTTCCTAAATAATGTTTCCTTGTATCTGAAAATAATACTATTTGGAGGTAAATATGGAAAAAACGGTTAAAGATGTATATATTGAAATAAGAGAGTCTGAGTTTGAATTCTACTTCTATTACTCAGTAGCCATCTGACATAGGACACTTAACCATCCTGATTCTCAGTTTCTTCACAATGCTTTCTGCTTCAAAAAAGTGTATTAGCTTTTGGTTCACAGCAAAAAAAAAAAAATCACATAAGCATAAAACATTAAGCATTATTTTCTCACTGAAAGGTCTATAGCAGTGGTTCTCAACCTTCCTAATGCCGCAACCCTTTAATACAGTTCCTCATGTTGTGGTGACCCCCAATTTCATTATTACAAGATTGAACATAATTAAAGCATAGTGATTAATCACAGAAACAATATGTAATTATATGTGTTTTCTGATGGTCTTAGGCGACACCTGTGAAAGGGTCGTTCGACCTCCAAAGGGGTCGCGACCCACAGGTTGAGAACCGCTGGTCTAAAGGTTTACAAGGTAGGACAAAGAAGTCAATTTGTGGATTAAATACAGGTCAGTTCCATGTGTCTTATGCTGGAGCCAGGAGTGGACGGGCAGGCGGCTACCTGGCTACAAGTATTCCTTATAGTGGAGTTCTGAAGTTTTCAGTGTTAAGCAGTAAGATGTGCTGCTTCTTCAAAATTCTATACAATAACAATATCACCTTAGCTCACATTTTTTGGCCAAACCAAATCATATGCCAGGCCCAACTTCAAGAAGATGTGGAGGGAAACTCTTTCCCAATCAGTGGTAAGCAGAGAGGCAATGACAATTATCTGAACAATAATCTAATCTGCCCCAATAGCTCTTGAGCATTTTATAACACACTTCAGATGCTTAGAAACTGGGATACAATAAGTACTCAGCAAATGCTTAGAAAAAAAAGAGATTTGGAGGAACACTGAGCAGAACCTCGATGACTATTCACCATCCATTTTCCTTTGGCTCTTGAATACACAGCTCAACCACATTTACCAGTTTCCCTTGCATTCAGTACAGCCATTGGTCTGAGTTCTGGCCAATGGAGAGTGGAACAAAGCAATTGCTAGACCTCAGTCTGGCTCACACAAAAAAATCTCCCCAACAATCCTCCGTGAAGCTTGAAGCAGCGGTCCAGAGAAAGACCCAGAGGTTCTAGACAAGGGTGTCCAGCAGAATTCTTCTGATGATGAGAGTATTCTCTATCTGCATTCGCTAATAGTTCATAACCAAATGTAACTATTGAGCACTGCAGCTGAGGAGCTGAATTTTTCATTTTACTAGCAATCCATTTAAATTTAATGACTACCATACTGAACTCTGCAGTTCTAGAAAGGACAACTATTCTAGATAGTATGAGCCCGCAAGGTTGCATGCCAATCATCTGAGTGAGCTGTGACATAAGCAAGAAGTAAAATTTTACCTTGCTACACAACTGGGATTTGGAGATGGTTTGATGGAGCTGTTAATCTATTCTATCAGAAACTATATGTAATAGAGTTAAGCATACAGGTTTTACCTAATTTCAGATCCCTAAAGTTATTAGGGGTTTCTATTTTGTCGCCATTAGTTCAGAATCATCTAAAGCAGTGGTTCTCAACCTTCCTAATGCCGTGACCCTTTAATACATTTCCTCATGTTGTGGTGACCCCCAACTATAAAATTATTTTCATTGCTACTTCATAACTGTAATTTTGCTACTGTTATGAATCATAATGTAAATATCTGATATGCAGGATGTATTTTCATTGTTACAAATTGAACATAATTAAAGCATAGTGATTAATCATAAAAACAATATGTAATTATATATGTTTTCCGATGGTCTTAGGCAACCCCTGTGAAAGGGTCATTCGACCCCCAAAGGGGTCGCGACACACAGGTTGAGAACCTCTGATCTAAAGTGAAAGAGGAAGGGGTAAGAAACCCATATCAGCATCTTGATTGCTAAACTTCTTCCCTCAGCTCTGAAGATGTTTCTCTCTAGGCTAGGGAGGGTTCTAGGAAAGAACTGTTTTTGCACAATCATGTATTTTTCCCCCTAATTTTGTTGTCTTATACATACCTACATTGTATCCTTTAAAATACGAAAGGCACGATTGTGTTAGGTCTGTGGTTATGTTCTGTTATTCTGAGATTATTCTCCCCTAAACAATGGTGCTTCTTGTGTAACTACCTAGAGTGAGAAACAATAGTGCCTTAATGTATAAGGACACTATATTTAATGCTTTACATTTTTTCAATATTAGTCTTCAACAGTAGTGAGTTAATTTTCTGAACTTAAACATTTAACTAATGACAGTTTAGTGAGTATTCACCCTTGTGTTACTTGCCTATAAAATTTCTTAAAGGATATAGTTTGAGTTTGCTTCTTGCAGGATTTTCCTTTTGCTTATATAGAAAACAGCATCACAAATTTAAAACCTATTAATGGAAACTTTATGCTATAATATAAGTAAATATGGGTTATCAGAATTTACTGTTAAATATAATTGATGTGTTTAATTTATAGAATGGAAAGGGTTTGAGATCATAAATGAGGAGTCTTATTATTTTTCCAAGATTATCAGTGGTATTTATTCATGAATAACCACTCATTCAAATATTTAAGTGAATCTGAGACTTATTCAAAATATTGCTGCCAAAGCAATTATCAAAGCTGTTTCATACCAATTATGATTTTATAGACAAGCTAGCACAAGCCATTGTGCTCCTTGCCATACAGAATTAAAAAATTGGAGACAAAATCATCTCCTGAATTTATAATAAAAGTAATATAGTACATAGCAATGAGTAGTTAGAATTTTGTTGATTTATACTTTTCAAGGTGGCTTTTAAACTCACGCTATTCATCTCCCTCAAGTAACTCTGTGAGGATGCACAATGGTGTTTCCTCATTTAAGTGAAGCAGCTAGACTCTGAGGAGGCAAATTATTTACTTCATATCACAAGTCATAGACATTCAAAAGTAGAGCTAGAATTATATGACTTGAATATAATACAATGGTTTCTCCACCTCAGAATTACAGTAACAAAATCTGAATGAGAGTTTTACTGTACTTAGGAATGGGTTCCACATATTAACAGCACAACTTAAGCACTATTATAAAAGCTGTGATGGGGCTCATCCTACATAATAAAGAGTGAATATGCAAATTAACTGTCACTCCACGACAAATATGGCACCGCCCATAGCGGCTGGGCGGGAGGCTGGCATTGTCTCCCGGGCAACAAGGTCGATGATTTGCCCGCTGTATCTGCCTCCCAGGGGCGAGCCTGCGCCATAGCTCCTACACACGATTCCAACCACTGAGGAAAGGTCAGACCCCAGGACCACCCTCTCTGCCAAGAACCAGGAGGCAGCTGCCCCAAGTCCCAGGTGAGAGCACGGCTCTGCCTCCTGCTTTTCAGGCCCATCAGGACATAGGAGCAGAGCCCGGCCTTCACCATCTCTCTGGAAGCAGCCTCCCAGGGCAGGTGAGTGGACTGGAGGTAATGCCTCGGGCTCCGCCCCTTCCAGCCGGTGGGGAAGAGGCAGCTCAGCTCCTCCTCCTCTCCCCTGTCCCCTCCCTTTCTAACCATGGCCTCACTGGGAACTTAACTTTCTTTGTTAAACATGGGAATTCTGGACAATGATTGTCCGTCCTCTGTGAACCCAGCGGGAGAGCATGTCCAGGGCCAGGCAGTGACTGTGCACAAGCACACACCTTTCTTCCCGCGGGAGATGGACGGCTGCTCAGAGAACTCTGTGCAACAGCAGGGATCCGCTGAGCAGTTCCCAGGCATCGGGCGAGGAGTCTGCCTGCGAAGAGGGTACTGGAGAAGGGTGTCTCTCTGCCGCAGGCGCTCCCGGCCAACCCATCTGACACCCCCAATGGTGAGGTTTCCCACGGAAACCGCAATGCAGGATGAGACCTGCATTTCCTCACCACCGAGCCCTCTGAGAAACTAAGAAAGAGGCTTCCAAGGCTGTGACCGTGAGCGCTTCACGCAAACCCACACGACCGCCTCCCCAGCCAGCACCCAGCGCCTGCTATCACCCAGGGGTCTTCCACGTTCCGTTCACCCAAACCTATGACAGCTCTCCTCCATCGCTGCGAGCTTATGGGACCGTGATGGAAGAAGGCACCATGACTGCTCCAGGGATGCAACAGTGGGGCGACTCAGGGTGCAGAGAACTGGCCGCATTCCCAATGCCCGGATCTGGTTACTACGTGGTATCAAGGCTCCAACTCCCCAGGCCATGCCTTCCCTGTAAGCTACACACAGTCCCGACGGGCACCGCACTGCTGGGCAGCACGGAGCAGATGCATGAAACCGCCCAGCCCAGGAACAAGCCAGTCTCAGGCAGCTGGTCATGAACTGGCCACTACAGGGATGGCCCTGCTGGCTGTCCCTGCACTCAATTGCCTGCCGAGGTCCTGACCCTACGGTTTAGTTCACTCCTCTTCCTCCCCAGCCCCTCTAGAGACCCGGACTTGTATATATATAATCATCTGAAGAAAGAATGATTCAAAAATTTCCAAATTTGGCAAAATATAGTAAAAAGTATAAACCCACAGATCAGAGAAGCTCAGTGAATGGCAAGCACAGGATATAAAGAAAGCTACATCAAGACACATAAAAATCACATTGCTCAACACCAATGACGAAAAGAAAAAGCTTTTGAGTAGTCAGAAGAAAAGAGACACACTATACACAGGAAGAAACATAAGGATTACAAAAGATTTCTCATCAGAAACAGTGTAAGGGAGAAGATAGTAGAGCAACATCATTAAAGCACTCACCGGGGGGGGAAATCCTCTCAATTTATAATTCTAGACTGAGTGAAAAGATTTTCCAAAATAGTTAAAATATATTTTTCGTATATAAAAGATTGATTTTTTTTATCACCAGCAGATTTGTCGTGTAAGAAATGTTAAAAGAAGTCCTGCAAGCAGAAATAAAATTTTGCCAGACAGAAATAATGATCTATGCCAAGAAATGGAAAACACCAAAGACAGTAAATGCATAGGAAAACATATAATAGAAGTTTCTTATTATTTACATATATTTAAAGATAATTAACTATTTAAACAAATAATAATGTAATGTCAGTTTTATAACATCTCTGAGAGTAAAATACATGACACCAATAGCACAAAGATTGCCTGGGAAAAATAAAATTTGTTATAGTGAAGTTTCTATACAAGATGTGGAGTGGTATAATATCCACTTGAAGATAGACCGTGACAAGTTAAAATCCTATATAATAAAGAGTTAATATACAAATAGTCATCACACCCTCATGCCATCAGGCCATAACAGCTCAGACACTCGACACTGGGAGAGAGGAATGGGGACCAGCCAGGCTGCGGCCCGGCAGAGGGACAAGCCACCCGCCACAGGGTCCCAGGTGCCAGCAGCTGCGCCTGCGCCTCTGGCCCTGCCTATGGCTGGCCAGAGGGAGGGAACCCCAGGTCCCAGGTGCGGGGCGAGGCAGAGGCAGTTAGGGGCAATCAGGCCAGCAGAGGAGCAGTTAGGGACAATCAGGCCAGTAGGGGAGCAGTTAGGGGTGATCAGACAGGCAGGCAAAGGTGGTTAGGGGTGATCAGGCAGGCAAGCAGAAGGGTTAGGGGCAATCAGGCAGGCAGGCAGGTGAGCGGTTAGGAGCCAGCGGTACCAGATTGCAAGAGGGATGTCCAAGTGCCGGAAGTCGGACATACCCGAAGGTGTCTCTGATTGGAGAGGGTGTAGGCTGGGCTGAGGGAAACCCCCTTCCGTGCATGAATACCATGCACTAGGCCACTAGTAGATTATAATTTGCTAGGACTTTAATAGATAGCTGTATTTTCTAAGAAATATGTTATTCTAGAATATTTTAAATAAGCAGTTTGTTTTAATAATATACCCAATCTTATTTACACTACTAAAATGCTTACTAAACTAATCTATTTTTATTATTGTGCAAAGATAAAACATATGCCTACTTTTTTTCTGAAATAGTCAAGTTAGTCAAATCATGATTAATTAGGATTTATTGGATGCCAACGTATGAATCTTTAGTAAATGATGCTCATTCTTTTTAACTGGACTGCATAATTCAACAATGAATAATGTAAACTATGATAAATAGCATGCTAACAAGATACAGATTTGAGTGACTGTTTTGCTCTCACAGATCTTCAAAGTTTTTAACAAATACAGAATTCATTACAGCCATTCTTCAAATAAAAAATAAAAAAAAAGAACTGTTCAATTTCTATAAGCAACATATTGGAATTACTTGAAACAGGCTTGTGGTAGCTATTCTCTGGGGAGAATAGTTGTTAACTCAATAGCATCAAGTCCTGAGATGAAGGAAGAGAAAAACAAACCAATCAAAGCTAATGGTTCCTGATGAACCCAGATTAAACTCAGAGATTGGTCTGGTTTAAATATACTCAAGGGAACAGTCCTTCAGATAAGAGTATCAATTTTCACTCTGGGTCAATAGGATGAAGAGTGTGCGGTTAAAAATCAGATATTGTAAATGTATACAGCTTGAGCCAGGATGCCTGCTGGGGAGAAAAAAACAAAACAAAACAAAAACTTCGCAATCAGAAGACACTCTGAGGGTACATGAAAAATTATAATCAATATAGTAAAATTAAAAAATTTTAATTAGATAATTGAGAAACATAGTTAAAAATAAATGTACAAACTAACTTTTCTATATAGCTTAGAAAATGAAAAAAATTATATCAATGAAAGATATGAAAATTGTTATGCATAAAAGTGGTTGAAAATATCTAGGATTAAAATGAAGAAAACTTCAAAAGTATTAAATAAAAGAAACACTTGAATAAAGAGATGTCACTGCACATTCATAAATTTAAATATTTTTTTAATTTAATATTTTTCTCCAAATTTAGTCTAGGTGCAAAGAAAATCTAATCAAAATCTCAATATTATTTTTGTTAATCTTAGATGATACTACAATTTCTTAAAGGACCCTATATAATAAAATCCCAGCAACCGTTACAGCGTAACGACCAGAACGACCAATGACCAGATGACCAGTTGGTAGCTATGATGAGCACTGACCCAATCTTGCTGTCGGTGCTCTGACAGCCCCAAATCCCCTTCACCCACACCCCGGACCCTGACAAGAGGGAGGAGAGAAGGGGGAGCCACATACCCTCACCCCGGACCCTGACACAGGGAGGTGGGAGCCCCATTCCTCACGGAATCAGCTGTTGGTCAGCTTGCTGTCTGTGCCCTGACAGCCCAAGTTCCCATTCACCCATATCCCAGACCATGTTTGGATGTCCTTCTGATGCAGACAGATTATGGGATGAGAATAAGTCTCATTTTATTGAAGATTTTTGTTGGAAATTATACCAAAGAGAAGGTGCCTGTGTGAACTGTGAAATGTATGCCCTTAATGAAATTCAAAAAGTATTCACATTGCATGGAATGAAATGTTCGTATTTCAAACTTCAGACGATCCTTTATTAACAGTACAACTACATGTGATAAATCATACAAGCGACAACAGGATGAGGTTTTGATAAATTCTCTGAACAATGAACAGTTGGCAGCCATTCAGACTATAACTTCCGCCATCAAAGATCAAACTGTACTCCCCAAATGCTTTTTCTTGGATGGTCCAGGCAGTAGTGGAAAAACATATCTTTATAAAGTTTTAGTACATTATATTAGAGGTCGTGGTGGTACTGTTTTATCCAAGCGTCTACAGGAATTGCTGCAAATTTACTACTCAGTGGAAGAACCTTTAATTCCCAATATAAATTACCAATTCCATTAAATGCAACTTCAATTTCTAGACTTGATATAAAGAGTGAAGTTGCTAAAACCATTAAAAAGGCCCATCTTCTCATTACTGATTAATGCACCATGGCATCCAGTCATGCTATAAATGTCAGAGATAGATCACTAAGAGAAATTATGAATTTCAATGTTGCATTTGGTGGGAAAGTTCTCCTTCTTGGAGGGGATTTTTGACAATGTCTCAGTATTGTGCCACATGTTATGCGATCAGCCATAGTACAAATGAGTTTAAAGTACTATAATGTTTGGGGATGTTTCATAAAGTTGTCTCTTAAAAAAATATAAGATCAGAGGATTCTGCTTATAGTAAATGGTTAGTAAAACTTGATAGGCAAACTTGATAGCAGTTTTCATTTAGGAATGGATATTATTGAAATCCATTCCTAAATGAAATGATTTGTAACGGATCTATTATTGAAATGATTTGTAACGTGAAATGATTTGTAACGGATCTATTATTGAAGCTACCTTTGGAAATAATATTTCTATAGATAATATTAAAAATATATCTAAACATACAATTCCTTGTCTTAAAAATGAACACGTTCATAAGTTAAATGAAGAAATTTTGGATATACTCGATGGAGATTTTCACACCTATTTGAGTGATGATTCCATCGATTCAATGGATGATGCTGAAAAGAAAAATTTTCCCATCGAGTTTCTTAAGAGTATTACTCCTTCAGGAATGCTGTGTCATAAATCAAAATTGAAAGTAGGTGCAATCATCATGCTACTAAGAAATCTTAATAGTAAATGGGGTCTTTGTAATGGTACTTGATTTATTATCAAAAGATTGCAACCTAGCATAATCGAAGCTGAAGTATTAACAGGATCTGTGGAAGGAGAGGTTGTTCTGACTCCAAGAATTGATTTGTCCCCATCTGACACTGGCCTCCCATTTAAATTAATTCAATGACAGTTTCCCGTGATGCCAGCATTTGCAATGACTATTAACAAATCACAAGGACAAACTCTAGACTGAGTAGGAATATTCCTACCTGAACCCATTTTCGGACATGGTCAGTTATATGTTGTTTTCTCTCAAGTTCAAAAAGCCTATGGTGTTAAAGCTAAAGTTGTAAATACTTCATTATAAGGGAAATTAGTCAAGCACTCTGAAAGTGTTTTTACTCTTAATGTGGTATACAGGGAGATATTAGAATAAGTTTAATCAATTTATCAGTCACTGTTTGTATCAATGGTGTTTTTATATCATGTTGTTATTGTTTATTTATTAATAAATTTGTTATTTTCATATACATTTTACTAATTTTCTTTAATATCTGATACTCCTATTATAGAGAAAGGGCGAATAGCGATATTAAAATATTTCTTCTAATTATGGCCCTTTCAATGTGCACGAATTTGTGCACTGGGCCACTAGTATATTGATCAAAGGCAAATATATTCAGTTGAAGGTTTTTGATAAGGATGTTCAATGCAGAATTGTTTAAAATAGTAATAAAATAAAATTATTTAAATATTTACATGAATTACAATGGCACTGATGACCATGACTTTTTTGGTATTAAAATTTTTTTTACAAGTACATTGTTGCACTGGCTGGTGTTGTTTGATGGTTAAAGCATCATCTTGGCCAAAAAGGGTCATGGGTTCGATTCCCAGTCAAGAGCACATACCTGGGTTGCAAGTTCGCATCCTACACCCAGGCAGGGCATGTGTGGGAGGCAAGCAATCAATGTGTCTCTCTCACATCAATGTTTCTCTCTCTCTCTCTCTCTCTCTCTTACCCTCCCTCCTCCTTTCCCTTCCACTCTCTCCAAAAAGCAATGGAAAAAATATTCTTTTTTTAAATATATTTTATTGATTTTTTTACAGAGAGGAAGGAAGAGGGATAGAGAGTTAGAAACATGGATGAGAGAGAAACATCGATCAGCTGCCTCCTGCACACCTCCTACTGGGGATGTGCCCACAACCAAGGTACATGCCCTTGACCAGAATCAAACATGGGACCTCCTTTCAGTCTGCAGGCTGATGCTCTATCCACCGAGCCAAACCAGTTAGGGCAGGAAAAAATATTCTTATTCTTAGATGAGGATTAAAATAATAATATATATATATATATATATATATATATATATATATATATATATATATATATATATATATATATATACACACATATATACACACACACACACACACACACATACATAGTTAAATTGCAAAAATGGTATGTATGTTATAATGATGATTTTCATTTAGAAAATACTCTGGATATATATGAGTTATAAGTATTTGTCATTAGGAAAAACTTGGTCCAAACCCTCACAGCTTTCCCCTGAGGTCAGATAAATCTCCCAAGATGGAAGTGGAGAGGGCTTTTCACTACCTTGTTTAAGGAACAGACATTAAGCAATCCCTAAGTTTTAATGGCCCCTCCCACGCATTTCTATGTTCATGATCCCTTGTATCTGAATAATCATAGTTTTTGTCCACTGCTTACCAACCTATCTGTGTGTTTGTCTGTTTAATATCATATCTGCCATTGCTAAGCAGTGAGCTAAGGAAGACTTCGACATAGGTTTATTCCATAATCTTGAAACAAAGCTGGAAAAAATATTAGAAATATCTTTTGTCAACAGCAGCCAATAGGGCTTACCTCTATATTGAAGTGCTCATCCTATCTAATAAAAGAGTGATATGCAAATTGACCATCAGTCCAACATACAAGATGGCCACCCCCATGTGGACACAATGGCCACCACAAGATGGCCGGCAGAGGAGGGCAGTTGGGGGGAACCAGGCCTGCAGGGGAGGGCAGTTGGGGGGAACCAGGACTGCAGGGGAGGGCAGTTGGAGGGGACCCAGGCTTACAGGGAAGGGCAGTTGGGGGGGACCAGGCCTGCAGGGGAGGGCATTTGGGGGTGACCAGGCCAGCAGGAGAGGGCAGTTAGGGGTGACCAGACAGGCAGGGAAGAGTAGTTAGGAGCAATCGGGCCAGTAGGGGAGCAATTAGGCATCGATCAGGCTGGTAGAGGAATGGCTAGATGCAATCAGAAGGGCAGGCAGGCGAGCTGTTGGGAGCCAGCAGTCCTGGATTGGAGAGGATGCAGGCTGGGCTGAGGGACACATCTCCCCACCCCCATGCATGAATTTCATGCACCAGGCCTCTAGTAGAATCATAAATGCTTTTAATTTTCTTTTTTTAAAAAAATATATTTTGAGCCGAAACCGGTTTGGCTCAGTGGATAGAGCATCAGCCTGCGGACTGAAGGGTCCCAGGTTCGATTCCGGTCAAGGGCATGTACCTGGGTTGCGGGCACATCCCCAGTAGGAGATGTGCAGGAGGCAGCTGATCGATGTTTCTCTCTCATGGATGTTTCTGACTCTGTATCTCTCTCCCTCCCTCTCTGTAAAAAATCAATAAAATATATTTAAAATATATATATATTTAAAATATATATATATATATTTTTTTTTTATTTTTTTTTTTACAGAGAGGAAGGGAGAGGGATAGAGAGTCAGAAACATCCATGAGAGAGAAACATCAGCTCAGCTGCCTCCTGCACACCACCCACTGGGGATGTGCCTGCAACCAAGTACATGCCCTTGACCGGAACCGAACCAGGGACCTTTCAGTCTGCAGGCCAACGCTCTATCCACTGAGCCAAACCGGCTAGGGCTTAATTTTCTTTTTTTAGTTAATCCATGCTATTCAACTTTTCTACTATTTTTTATTGTTTTCAGAGATGAAGGGAGATGGAGAGAGAGATAGGAACATCAATGATGAGAGAGATTCATTGATCGGCTGCCTCCTGCACACCCCACACTGAGGATGAGGATCAAGCCCGCAACCTGGGCATGTGCCCTGATGAGGAATCAAACAGTGATCTCCTGGTTTATAGGTTAATGCTCAACTACTGAGCCAAGCCAGCTGGGCTCAAATTTTCTACTCTTGACATGACTTGCTTTCGTAATTATAAAATGCATATGTGTTATTGCTTTTAATATCCCTAATAATACATTCTAAAATAAAGAAAAAGTAAAACCAATTTCATTGTTCTAGGTCAGTTATAGGACAATGAACATTTTCTGATAAGAAATACACTCCAATCTGTGCCACCGCTGATTTATGAGGCTTACTGAACACAGTGCATAATCTCTGAAAATAAAAACTGTGTCAAATGCATTTTTCTACTCAGTGCAGCTAGAACAGGGCATTATACAGAGTATTCAATGAAACTTGAGTTGAATTTAACTCATGTCTTTTAAGACTAACTTACTATACACCTCAGTCCCATTTTTTCAACCACCTAATATATCCTAGTTTGATATATTTGGAGATAGGTTTTAACTCTCTCAAAGTTTTTTTTTTTTTTTTTAAGATTTCTAAAAAGAAAAGTGTGTATCACAATCTTTAAGATAAAAAATCCGAGGCAAATTGTGAACTTGTTAACTATAAACTCTCTGGTTTATTATCTTAAAAATCATACAAGTGGCATCTAGAATCACAATTCTTAGTGAGCAGTTATGTATGCCCAAATGAATCATTATGTGCTTCAGATCCAACTAATCATGCTATTTAAATATTTATTCCTATTATTATTACAGGAAGAAAGAATGAACTTGAGGTCTTATAGCATATAGTTCCATATAGAAATGATTACAAGGTAGTGCTACTGTCTTTTTATGTATTGAAAAGATACTCCCTCCCCGCCTCATTCCCAAGGTTAAAGTAAATGTGGCACGCTGATTATTAATCTCAGATTAGAGAGCCATATCTTCCCAAAGGACACCCAAACTGGACTGCTAAGAAATGTGGGTCACTGGGACAAAACTCATCGTAGAAGGATGTACATTTTCATAGGATTTCAAGGGCTTTCTGTGTTCATTTAGGATTCTGAACAAATGTGATATGAATGTGTTAAAGCTGTAACCTGTCTCTCTATTCATTTTATTGACCTAGGTTTACTATAGAAGCAAAAAGTTTATATCTGCCAAAAATATGTACATTCCACATAGGGTTCCAGAAACGAAGCATGGAAAAAATCTAATTTGACTGGACTGCTGATTGATTTCCTAAAGTCCCATTGCTTTCGATTTCTCAGTGATGACGTACCTCCCTGCAGTCAATATGCATCTCTTAATTTGTTTGCAGGAAAATTGGCCTCTTTTGCCTTCTCAAACCACACTTTGTAATCAATGGCTATGTTCTGAATGCAACTCAGAAATGTCTTTAGAAATCGAGGGTGGTTTCAATAAATTATTTTTAGCCTGATGTCCCTCCAGGATATTATTATTACCATAGCATAGCAGCAAATTATTTTTTCTTCCTTGCGTCTGCAAACCAACACAGATTCTATTACTATACACCAAAATTTACAGAGCAGTCACATGCTATGAATATATTTTGTTCAATAAAATCTATTCCCAAATCATTTCTTGGAAACATGCCGTAGTTACATTATCCTTGTGATAGTTCCTATCTATTAAGACATAGAAATTGATTCTGCAGTCATTTGGCCTACCTAATAAAGTAAATCTTCAACATCTGCACATAGAAAGAAAGTCTTAATTTTTAGGAAAACCAAGGGCCATCTGATACTATTAAAAGATCTCCAGTAAGTGAAGTACTTAGGCTTGGGATTTAAAGTCAAAATTAGATTAGAGCAATAAGTAACAATGATAGCTTAGAGTAAGCTCTTTCATTTATATTGAATGCTTCTGTTCCACAAAACGGTTGATCTTTCCCAGAGATTGGTTAATGTGCATTATACTATTATTTTATTTGATGTAATTGAAGTACAGTATATCTGTATCATTTCAATTATCCACCTCTGAGGTAAGCCTCACCAGTCTATGGCCTACACAGGCAAGCCTACCTTGCTATAGATCTCTGAATTTGAGGACACCTAAGGAGCAAGGATTCATCTTTGACTGGTCTATCCTACAAGCCACTCCTTATCAGCAACAACAAATGACACAACCTTAAAATCCTACAATAACAGTGGCAGCAGATTCTACAGTAATGTCTAGCCACAATCTAATTTCACAATTAACTCACTTGGACCAAAGACATAGGAAAAAACCAAAGCCACAACCAGAATGAAGATATTGCTAGCACCAATTACCAGGAAGTCTGGTTCAAGGCTTGCAATAGGGCCACTTAAGTTAGACCATAGAATTCTCCAAGACTGAAGCTCAGTGTAGAGCCACGGATGATCACCCACAAGTATGTTACTTATCCAACACTAACTGGGCACCAGTGCTGTGCTAGGCACTGTTCTAAGAAGGGATCCAGTAGTGAACCACCTAGACAAAAATCCTACCCCTCATGGAGTTTCCATTTTGGACGGAACAACGTACACAAAAAATACATACACATGCAAAGTAATAATAAGTGCTCTGAAGAAAAAGCAAAATACAGAAATCTCAACAACGATGTTGCATTACATCTCTTGGAAATATACTTTAAAACAACTTCAGTAAGTACTTTTAGAGTTATGAAACAAAAAGACAACTTTTGCAGAGATCTCATACTTATGTAAGTAACTTTTTAGAATTTATTCATAGAAGGATTAGTGCAAGATCCAAAAGTATATAATTCCAGGTTTGTGCTTAGATGTATGTCTTAACTTTCAGCTTTCATTAGCCATAGGGTATATTTAAGTTTAAGGATCATAGTATTACCTTAAGAAGAGTATTAGAATAAAACTCAGCAAACGAGGATTCTAGAGATTTAAGAGATCATGAGACCCTGCGCAAATCTTAATCTCTGTGTTGTTTTTTCTAACTAGCAAATGCAGATTAGCTGTTTCAAATAAATATAAAGGAGTACAGTCAAACCTCAGTTCTCAAATGTCTCCCATTGCCAACAATTCCCTTCTCAACCTGACAACCCTTTCACGCTGATGCTTGTATGATCAGTCACGCATCTCTCAGGCTACAAAAGAGAGAATGCCCGAGTATGAGTCAGTTTTCCTGCTAACGCTCATGTTGTTAATATCTCAGGAAATTGTGCTGTGAATATTTTCATGGCTTTTTTTTTGCTTTTATTTCTGCTTATTAAATTTTCATTTTTTACTGTACATTTCATTTCCTTTTTGTTAAATCTTTATTTACATTTCATGTCCTTTTTGTTTTTATTTATTTATTTTCGTTGTTGTTCAGCCTCACCTGAGGATATTTTTGCCATTGATTTTTAGAGAGTGGAAGGGAGTGGGAGAGACAAAGAGAGAGGAGCATCCATGTGAGAGACACAGCGATTGGTTGCCTCCCACATGTACCCCGACTCGGGACAGGTATCAAACCTGCAACCAAGGTACATGCTCTTGATGGGGCTGACACTCTAACCACTGAGCACCCGGCTAGGGCTCCTTTTTGTTTTTAAAGTGTTTATTTATAGATTAAACAGTACATGAGACAATGTACTGTAATATAAGAGAGATTAAAACAGGGAATCATTTGGGGGTCTAGGAAGGATTAATTCAATTTACATTATTTCTAGTGGGAAAAAATGATTTGTTTTTCGGACAGCCTTCCAGAACAAATTAAGTTCGAGAATCATGTACCAGGTACTATAATTAGCATAGAGGTACACTGAAGAAGACAGTAAACACTAAATGATTCATTATAGGTGTTAAAAAAGTAGAACTCAACCTTATTCTAAAAGAAAAAAATAAGCTACTCTAAAATCTAAGCATAAAACTTAAAGGATAAGTGTATGTTAGTACATTTACTAAGTGGTGTATTTGAACTCAGGTTCCCTGAAAGAAAGGCAATGAATAATTATTTGTATGATAACATTATATTAAAAAATTTACAATAAACCCCCAAACCTATATAAATTATATATATAAAAATAAGTGAAGACATGAATGTTAGTATCTTCCCCACTAAGTTATTAATGTGAACTAATCAATTAAAATTTAAATCATGTCTAAATCTCACAGGTGTTTTCATAGAGTGTCTTGCTGGCATTCTCCCTATCTCCTCCTTTGTCTCTTTTTTTTAACTCTACTCTCTTAAACAACCACACTAGTTACTTGACAGCATGGTCATAATAAAGTGACACCTGCCCTAACGGGTTTGGCTCAGTGGATAGAGCGTCAGCCTGCGGACTAAAGGGTCCCAGGTTTGATTCCGGTCAAAGGCATGTACCTTGGTTGCAGGCACATCCTCAGTAGGGAGTGTGCAGGAGGCAGCTGATTGATGTTTTTAACTCTCTATCCCTCTTCCTTCCTCTCTGTAAAAAATCAATAAAATATATTTTAAAAAAACAAAAAAATAAAGTGACACCTGAAATTATTCATTTTTTAACTCAAGTCATTGGAAACAGAGTAAAGAGCTATAAGGAGTTTGTTTCACTTTATAAAGCCTTTTAGTTGAAAGAGAAAGAATAAAACAATCTATAAACTTTGTTTTAACTATTTTCACAAATTTTATAAGGCTGATCATTTCACTAAAAGTACCCTCTAATTTGATTTAAATATCAAGTGTTAATGATGAAAGCAGATATATATTACAGTAATAGAACAAAGAAATAAGATTTCTAGGGCTCACAAAAGCTGCATCAATCTTTCATTAAAAGCTTCAGAATTTAGCTGATCTCACTTAGTAATAACCTAATTAGTGAAAGTAAAGAAATAATAACATTCATTAATCTATTATCTATTTTCTATAAATTCTATAATGAAATTCATTTACAGCCAAGAGAATACAGGTTATAAATGAATTTGATAATGTGTTAACACACTGAGAAACCTGATTTAACTTGTAAGTGCATCTTTTTCACTGAATTTGTACAAAATCCATTCGTCAAAGTGTTTCATCTACATTCATTTCTTACCAGTCGGGGGAAGGGGATGAGGGCAAAGAAAGACAGATGAGAAGGGAAGAGGAAACAGGAAAGAAAGAAAGAATTCCTGATATTGTATTCCTGAACCAAATTTTAGGCTTTTCAAATACCTAACACAAAATGGGAACCATTTAGTATGTTGTCGTGCTAATGTAAGCAATAGTGGCTTTTGTCCCCAGTTTCAGATAAATGCTAAGAAACATAATTCTTACTTTTACATTTTGTTTATCTACTAAGAGCTCCAAAGAGCCATTTAAAAATTATTGTTCTATTAAAAGCCTGGCTCAATTCCTCTAACCTGCCTTATTTGCATTTATGTTTGGGATAAGAATTTCATGACAAAAAATTCCCAATGTGCCCCTGATAGTATTTTGAATTCTCCCCAATTATAACTCAGATCCAGAAAATATAAAAGGCCAGTTAATCAGCCTAAATGCCGCAATTATTTTATCTTCTGAAGACTAATATCTTTTTCACATTAAGGGCACAGAACCCCTGTTCCAGCATAGGATAAAATACCCCCCCTGCAGGCTTCCTTAAAGCTTTAACTCTCTTTAGGAGTTGAGAGAGAAGGTAAAGAACAATAGAAACACTGTGAAATTTTAAGTAGAGGATAGGTGTTTCTCTGTTTTGTGTTTTTTGTGTTATTTGACATTGAACAAGCCCACGAAAATCAAAGATCTCCTCCAGGAGTACATACCTGTCAAGCAGCCATAGGGAACCTTTCTCCTGATAATCACTAAAAGGAGAATAATTGCCAAGTGTGTTTTGTAAGCCAAAGAGGTTTATCTCAATATTCAAACTGTTTAAAAGATGCATAATGTTAATATCCATGAAAAATTTGCATTCTACTCCTTTAAATCCAATTTTTTTATTTATTTAAAATATTCTTAAACCTCATAATATTGAAGTTCCAGGGTATCTTAACTCTCCTGTTCAGGATAATTCAGAGAATCCCTGGCATATCACTACATAATCCCAGAAGGATTTATAGCCAAGTCTGAGATGCATAAAAATGGTGATATTCTAAATGAGACATACTAACTTACATAGAAATGATTAAATTAATGGCATAATCAACCTTAAGAGGTAATATAGCCAAACTACAGTTCCTAGGTAACATTACATTTGGCATAGACACAGAAATCTACCCTTCTGTTTGAAAATCTCCAGAATGTGAAATTACATGTTGTACTATATTAGTAAGTATAGTAGTCAAGAAAGTATTCAAATCCTAAACGCCTCTTCAAATTATGTCATCTATTCCTATTCATCCAAGGATGCAATGAAGAACAGCTGTTAAATACTCCATCATCCTTATGATCTCTTAAATGTTAGGACTTAAAGGAAGGTAGTTCCCTTAAGTTGATTTTTATTCTGAATTGTGCAAGGTATGTTGGATGATAATAGCGGTAAAGATAGTGAAACAGGAATTTTGGGGGGTGAAAAAGACAGGTTTTAGGAAATTTTAGAAATTAAGAGGACTATGGAAGAAGCACAGGGCTGCAGAGCAGCAGAAGGTATATTTCCATAGAACAGGGAAGCTGAAAAGCTGCAACAGGTGCATTTCCATAGAATGAGGGAGCTGGGAAAAGCAAAAGGTCTATATTTACAAAATAAAAGGAAGGAAGCCCTTCATCCAAAAGGAGGAGAAAGACCAAAGGGAATAGGAAAACAATAAGGAAGGGGGTGAAGGGGTGTCCCATGTGAATTTTGACCTTTGAGCTCAGGAGTTACTATAGTAACCAGTCGGAATGGTGACCAATCAGGTGATATCAAGGCACTAAGATCTGCAGCCTTTATAAGCCTTAGGAAAAGAAACTCAGTGGGACTCTTTCTCCCTCCCCACGTGGGAGTCTGTACTTGTCCTTCAATAAATCTCCACCTTTGCTATACCACCTTCTGTCCGTGGATTCATTCTCCAACTCCGGCAGACAAAGAATCCGGGTTCCAGTCCAAAAATTCTGTGTCAACAGCAATACACTTGAAACAACATCCTCAATATCTCTGAAAGCTAAGGACAGAGGAAACCAAGGCATTTTCTAATCCAAGGTCATGCAGAATTAAAAAAAAAAAAGTCAATAGGAAGCCAACCTAAGACTTTCAGTCTCCTGTTCTTACTGCTTGAATAGTCTCACTATCTTTAAAATTCTTTTCCATTCAGGTAAGACAGAGCCCTACGGGATTCATTCCCCTTTGTGCAGGTTGCTTAGCTGAGCCATACATTTCTATTGGCCCTATTGATTAGGCATCTGCTTCCTCTGTGAGGATGGTTTGCTCTTGTGGAACCGTGTTTAGCAGCTGTTACAGTTCAGATGAGTGTTGACAGGATGAAAATTAAATTAACACCCAATAACATTTTAACACCTGGTCCAACAACTGCAATATCATTGAATTTCACCTTTTCAAAATTGCTTTGGGAGTTAATTCATCCTTACTTTGACTTTGACCTAAGGAGACACTCCTATAATTTTGCTACAAAAGACTCTCCCTTGACTGTTCATTTATAATATCCATGAAACTTCCCTCTGATCCATGTTCAATGACTGCATGGGCAGTCTCTAGAAAATAGTAGAAATATTCCATTAGAAGGTGTGCCACTGTCTTGTTTACACTAAAGAGTGAGAACAGACAGAAAATGCTAACCAAGGAGGAAATATGTTTGAGTGGAGCAAAAAAAACAGAGGGAAAGTAAAATTTGAAAGAAGGCAGGTTTCACACACTTGTGACTTCCTGAGTCTTAACTGATAGATCCTCCCTTTCCCCCAAAGAGTGGGCGGAGTATGACATAACCTGCAGCCCAGAAATACATGAGTGACTAACTATGTACCTTATATGGACTATACATTGGACCACCAATCCACACCTGCCAAATACCCTAAGCCAGTGATGGCAAACCTATGACATTCAAACTCATTTTTTTGGTTGATTTTTCTTTGTTAAACGGCATTTAAATATATAAAATAAATATCAAAAATATAAATCTTTGTTTTACTATGGTTGCAAATATCAAAAAATTTCTATATGTGACACGGCACCAGAGTTAAGTTAGGGTTTTTCAAAATGCTGACATGCTGAGCTCAAAAGGTTCGCCATCACTGCCCTAAGCCCTTGTTCCTACATGGACCATACATTAAGCCACCAATCAGCGTGCGCCGAGTACACTAAGCCCCCATTCCTTCCCATTCTGCCCCCCAAAAGGCGTGCTCACCTCTGCACATGCTGCTGTTCTCCCCTTGCGAGGCAGCCTGGAAGGGCCTTCTCCTCTAATAAAGGCTGTATCCTGGTTTTCGGCCTCTCTCTGATCTTTCATTAACTGGCTTGTGAATAATGTTTCAGGGAGAATGTAGAATATGACCCCTAAGCTGGTAAACTCAGAAATCAGAACTCCTTTAAAAATGCAACTTTGCTGCTCCCAGGCATGAAATTCTTTAAGAAACTTAAATTGCTAAGCTTCACTTTTCTCATAAAATCCAACTAATAGTAGTACATGCTTCACAGGGTTAACAATTACACAACCCATGTAAAACTCTGAAAGTGATAATGTCCCACAGGGTCTGACACATGCTAAGTGCTATGTCTTAGGTACCATTATTATTTCACAGACTACCTGAATTGAAAAGGAGCTTTGAGATCATTTAATCTTATCATCTTATTTTACTGTTAAGTAAGCACAAAGAGGTTTTCAGTAACTTTCTCAAGAATATATATTCACATAGTGCTGAGAAAAAAAATCCAGGTTTCCTCATCAGAACTCTCATTCTTTTCATAAGACTGCCAACTCTTTAAAAGGCTATTTATTTAGAAAAGATTTAATGACCATGCTATATAACTCAACCACTTAAGCTGCTTTTATCTATATTTCTCTTCCTCCTTTGGGAAAAAGAAATGATGTTATTCACTATTTGTTAGGGCTATTAAGATACATAGGTAATCCAAACCAATCACCTTATCATTTGCTATTTGGAATTCCTATGATATGCTAGATGTTTTACCCAAGACAAATATAACACAGAGCATAACCTACAGGAAGGCAAGGGAAAAAAATGTTACCACACAACCAGTAAACAACTGTTATAAAATGGTGATCAATTTAATGGATTTTCCAAGATCACTTATTTTCTTGTTGTTGTCTTCAATTTTACTGCTAATTATCACATACCGGAGGCCCAAGGCACAAAATTGGTACAAGGGTAGGCCTTCACAGCCTCAGCTGCCTCCCAGCCTGGGCTGCCTTATGGCCCCGCGGCCCCGCCCGCACTGCATCCGCGGCCCCCCCCCCCCCCCGTTCCCCGGTTCTGCAGAGCCCCCCAATCAATTGCCCCACAGAGGGTGGCCTGGCCTCCTGTTTGGGGCAATTACGGAGGCCTCTGATTGATCTCCCGCCAGCCAATGGCCTGGGGCTTTCTTTCTCTGAGGGGCGATTGTGGGGCAATGGCCAGGCCCCTGACCAACTGCATCGCACCTGCCTGGCCTGGTCTGGCGCCAGTGAGTGCCATAGCGTGGTCATCTGGACGGTCATTCCGCTGTTTGGGTGTTTGGTCGATTTGCATATTATGCTTTTATTATTACAGATGTAGAAAAAGGGGACTAACAGAAAGGAGAATAGCATCTTTTATTTTGGTTAGTGTTAGTAGTCATTATAAAATTTTGGCAACCATTGTATTTCTACTGATTGATGTTATAGACTGCACTAAGATTTTTGGATCAACTTTAAATTGTATGTATGTATTCATCTACTTTTCCCACCTGCCTTTTCTACCACCAATATAAACTCAAGAGTTTTTTAACATCTTGTTTCATTAGAGATTATATTCCCCTAGATTTTAGCTATGTTTTGTTTTGTTCTGTTTCATTTTATTTGTTTTGCTTCTCATCCTGAATATATGGGAGTGGTAATAAGATACAATTTGCAAGATACAATTTCGGGATGATAATACTTTCAAAAAATTATACTTTAAAATAATTTTATATTAATTATTTTTTTAAAATAGAATTTTTATTGGTGTTAGAGAGGAAGGTAGAGGGAGGGAGAAATAGAAGCATCAATGATGAAAGAGAATCATTGATCCATAGCTTCCTGCAGACCCCACACTGGGGATCGAGCCCTCAACCTGGCCATGTGTCCTGCCCAGGAGTCGAACCAACCCTGACCTCCTGGTTCAGAGTTCGACACTCAACCACTGAGCCACAGTGGCTGGACTATCTTAATTATTTTTTAAAAAGCATCCAAGTGCCCTAGCTGGCTTCGCTCAGTGGATAGAGCGTCAGCCTGTGGACTGAAGTGTCCCAAGTTCGATTCCAGCCAAGGGCACATGCCTGGGTTGCGGGCTCCATCCCCAGTGCGGGGCGTGCGGGAGACAGCCGATCAATGATTCTCTTGCATCATTGATGTTTCTATCTCTCTCTCCTTCTCCCTTCCTCTCTGAAATCAATAAAGAAATATATTTTTTTTTAAAGCATCCAAGTATATATTTTTAAATTTTTAAAATTCAATGTAATTGTTAATTTTTAAAAAATGTTTTGTAAAAGCACAGAATTTCATGGGGAAAAAAGAATGAGGAAAACTGGGTACAAAGATCTGACCTAATTACATATTCTAATCAGCTAGCATGTGAAAAGCAGTCTGTCAGAAGTGAAATTCAAATGGTGGGAAATGAATATTTCCAAAATGTTATACAATTGCTTGATCGACTTATTCTCCTGAATGCTTCCCTCTACCCCACCAGGCAAATAAAAACTTTTACTCTAATGCTAGAAAAGCTCCAATCACCTTGATATAATTTGAACTATAAAAGCATTAAAGGTATATAGTGTGTAACAACACATATTTCCCAGATAAAGTTATAAATATCCTGAGATACATATGTTTTTCACTAATATTAAAAAATATTTTTAGCCACCTGAATATGCCTTTAAACAGGAAAAATGGTTACAAAATTTTCAAATTCTCATAGATATGACAGTGGTTTTTATCAATCATTTGCAAGACTATTTACCATCTGAAATTACTCCTACAAAAATTATTATAGTCACATCATTGTCAGCATTAATATTTTAGTGTTGTATGAAGAGTGTGACAAAATTTTTTATAAACCTTCAAGTTCAACTAAAATACAGTTGAACATTCTTAAGAGATCTTGGCAGCAAGTAACACTTTGCTTTTGAATATTTAATTACTCTGCACTACAAAGAGATGTGATCATTTAGGAAAAAAATACTGTTTTCTAGGAGAAAGAGATAGGCAAGAGAAAGGTGGAATAAAAGTCAGGAGAAATTCCCATTTATACCTACGCCAATAAATGGAGACAATTACAATGTATTGGTGGTGGTGGTGGTGGGTGGGGGGGAGCAGTTCATTAGGCTCTGGTTTTATTTAGAAATATTCCAGACACAGAAAAAGATCAAATTATGTTGATTGTCCAATTATGTACACTACGATCATTTTGGCAACCAGAGCAAGTAGGGCCCATCTGCCATTTTTCAGAGATAAAAAAATTAATCTGTTCATTAAAAAATCCATAGAATCACAAACCTAGAACAGTGGCTGAGTATCATTGATAGGAACAGTTCATTTAACTGATGAAAAGACTATGACTGTAGAAAATGACATGTTTTGCCCACAGTCATATAGACAGTCTAATTCAAATGGAGGGACCCTATCTGGCAGGCAAATATTCATCTTACTACACCAGGTTAATTATATAGCTTCCTTTATTATTTGCTATAAACACCTTAATGGCAGCAGATACTAATAGGGGTCTGAAAACTCTAGGACCTTTTCCTATATTTGCCAAAGAGAATCAAAATTTTACGCTCTGGGTAATGTCAGATATAATACAGGAATAGCCATTCATTCAGTAGTTTGCCAGCCTGCTCTTACAGTGACCTCACCTACTGCAATAGAAGACTGTTTATACCAGTGATGGCGAACCTTTTGAGCTAGGCGTGTCAGCATTTTGAAAAACACTAACTTAATTCTGGTGCCATGTCACATATAGAAATTTTTTGATATTTGCAACCATAGTAAAACAAATATTTATATTTTTGATTTTTATTTTATATAATTAAATGCCATTTAACAAAGAGAAATCAACCAAAAAAATGAGTTCGCGTGTCACCTCTGATACACGTGTCATAGGTTTGCCATCACTGGCTTATACCTATATCCAAATAAAAACAAGTTTTAAGTGAATGTTCAAATATTACCAATAAATTACATGTGTTTAGACTAGATAAGAAAATTATTTAAGACACTAGAGGCCCAGTGCACGGATTCATGTACCAGTGGGGTCCCTCAGCCTGGACTGCACCCTCTTGTGATCCAGGACCCCACAGGGGATGTTGGACTGCCAGTTTTGGCCCCATCCCTGAAGGCGGCATGCAAGGATTGGGCGAAAACTGGCAGGCCGATATCCCCCGAGGGAGGTAGTAGTGGGCAAAGTGGCAGACAGCCAGGGAGGAGCCCAAGCCCAGGCCGGGCGCCACGCTGCTCCGGCTCATCCCGGCCCCACTGCACCTGCTGCTGCTGCCGCTGCTTGGTAAACTCACTGAGTGGCACTCCCACTGTGGGAGTACACTGACCACCAGGGGGCAGCTCCTGCATTGGTGTCTGTCCCCTGATGGTCAGTGTACATCATAGCGACCTGTTGACTGGTCATTCAGTCGCTAGGCGGTTCAGTCACTTAGGCTTTTATATATATACTAGAGGCCCGGTGCACAAAAATTTGTGCACTCAGGGGGGAAGGGGGTCCCTCAGCCCGGCCTGTGCCCTCTCACAGTCTGGGACCCCTCGGGAGATAATGACCTGCTGGCTTAGGCCTGCTCCCGGGTGGCAGAGGGCAGGCCTAATCCCTAGGTGCAGCCCCTGGTCAGGCTCAGAGCAGGGCCGATTGGGGAGTTGGAGCGCTGCCCCCTGTCATGCACAGAGCAGGGCGGATTGGGAGGTTGCGATGCCACCCTCAGTCAGGCTCAGGGTAGGGTCGATTGGGGGGTTGGGGCGCCACTCCCTGTCACACTCAAGGCAGGGTTGATGGGGAGGTTGCAGCACTACCCCCTGTCACGCACAGAGCAGGGTCGATCAGGGGGTTGGGGAGCTCCCCTTTGTCACGCACAGAGCAGGGCCCATCAGGGCGTTAGGAGCTCCCCCCTGTCACTCACAGAGAAGGGCCGATTAAGGGGTTGAGGAGCTACCCCCTGTCACTCACAGAGTAGGGCCGATAGAGGAGTTGGGGCACCACCCGCTGTCACACACAGAGCAGGGCCCGTGGAGGGGGGTGTTGGGGTGCCGCTCTCTGTCACACACAGAGCCGCAGGGCTGATCAGGGGGTTGGGGTGCCTTCCCCTGTCACGAACAGAGCAGGGCAGATAGGAAGGTTGTGGCCCCGCCCCCTGTCACACACAGAGCCGCAGGGCAATCAGGGGGTTTGGGCGCTGCCCCCTGTCACACTGATCCAGGTGCCAGGAGGGCTCGCAGCTCCGCTGATCCCAGTGCTGGGAGGCATATTACCCTTTTACTATATAGGATAGAGGCCTGGTACACGGGTGGGGGCCGGCTGGTTTGCCCTGAAGGGTGTCCTGGATCAGGGTGGGGTTCCCCACTGGGGTGCCTGGCCAGCCTGGGTGAGGGGATGATGGCTGTTTGCAGCTGGTCACACACCATTCAGGGTGGGGGTCCCCACTGGGGTGCTTGGCCAGCCCGGGTGAGGGATGATGGCTGTTTGCAGCTGGTCACACACCCTTCAGGGTGGGGGTCCCCACTGGGGTGCCTGGCCAGTCTGGGTGAGGGGCTGAGGGCTGTTTTCAGGCTGGCGGGTGACTGAAGCTCCCAACTGCTCCTTTTTTTCTTTTTCTTTTTATTGTGGGCCAGCTTTAGCTCTGAGGCTTGGCTCCAGCTTTTAGGCCTTGTCTGCTGAAAGCAGGTATCTGGTTTGTTTGGGTTCTATAATCAAAACACTGTTTCAACTCCAGCTCTGAGATCCCGGCTGGCTGAAAGCAGGTTTCTGGGGTTTTGTTTAGCTCCTATATTTGTAACAATGTTTTAAACTGCAAGCTCAGAGGCCGGCAGCGGCAGGCAGGGAACGTTGGAATCCTCCGTCACTGAAGCAAGCAAGCCTCATGTTCGCTTCAAGCTGCCTGGCTGCCAGCCACCATCTTGGCTGGCAGTTAATTTGCATATCGCCCTGATTAGCCAATGGGAAGGGTAGCAGAGGTATGGCTAATTACCATGTTTCTCTTTTATTAGATAGGATAGACTAGAGGCCTGGTACACAGAATTCGTGCACTGGGGGGGAGATGTCCCTCAGCCCAACCTGCAGCCTCTCCAATCTGGGACCCCTCAGGGGATGTCCAACTGCTGTTTAGGCCCAATCGCTGTGGGCAGTTGGACATCCCTCTCACAATCCAGGGCTATTGGCTCCTAACTGATTCTGCCTGCCAGCCTGATCACTCACTAACCGCTCCCATGCTGGCCTGATTGACGCCAAACTGCTCCCCTGCTGGCCCGATCACCCTGAACTACCCTCCCCTGCTGACCCGATCGCCCCAACTGCCCTCCCCTGTTGGCCTGATTACTCCCAACCTCCCTCCCCTGCAGGCCTGATTGCCCACAACTGCCCTCCCCTGCCAGCCTGGTCACCCCTGTGGAAGCCGCGTGGAGAAGCAGCCAGGGCCTGCCCCCTAGTGGGGCTGAGGGAACTCCGGGGAAGCCATGCAGAGCAGCAATGGGGACCTGTCCCCTTGCAGGGCTGAGGGAACTCCGGCGGCAGGCGCACCCCCTGCCTGGCTTGGCCACGGGAACCCCAGAGGCAGGCATGTGGAGCGGCCACCGGGTCTCCCACCCCCCCACAGGGCCACAGAAACCATGGTGGCAGGTACACAGAGCAGCAGCTTAGACCCGCCCCCCAGTGGGGCTGAGGGAATCTTGGCGGCAGGTGTGTGGAGTGGCTGCCAGGCCTCCTGCCCTGCCGTGTGGCCACGGGGACTGCGGCTGCAGGCATGTGGAGCAGCTGGCCCCGCCCCCACTGTTCGTGCCGCCATTTTGTGATGACATTATGGTGTGATGGTTAATTTGCATATTACCTCTTTATTATATAGGATTATTTCCAGCTTACATAAAAAATGTACTAACTACTGGAACGTAAGACATGTCCACTATTGGAGCTCTCTAAATCTCTACTATAGGTATTCTATAAAAAGAATGAGACTCATAACCTCTGTGTTTTTTTATAACACTCATATTTATTGAAGTGTCATTGCTTAACAAAATGATATAGGTTTCAAGTGTACATTTCTATGATACATGATCTGTATATTGCATTGTGTGCCCACCACCCAAAGTAGAATCATTTTCTGTCACCACATATTTAACCCCCTTTACCCTTTACTACCTCTCCATCCCCCTTCCCTCTGGTAACCACCATTCTGATGTCTGTGTCTATGAGTTTTTGTTTGTTTTTTGTTTGTTCATTTGTTCCTTTCAGTTTTATATCCCACACATGAGTGAAACCATATGGCTCTTAATTTTTTTCTGTCTACCTTATTTCATTTAGCATGATATTCTCAAGGTTCATCTATGTTGTCGCAAATGGCAGTATTTCATCTTTTCTTATGGCTGAGTAGTATTCCATTGTGTATATGTACCACATCTTCTTTATCCAATTATCTATCAAAGGACACTTCAGTTGTTGCCATTCCTTGGCCACCGTGAATAATGTTGCAATGAACATAAGGGTGCATATATCTTTGCAAAGAAATGTTTTCAAATTTTGGGAGTATATACCCAGAAGAAGGGTTGCTGGGTCATATGATAACTATATTCTTAATTTTTTTTAGAAACTTCCATACTATTTTCCATAATGGCTGTACCAGTGTACATTCCCACCAGCAATGAACGAAAGTTCCTTTTTCTCCACAATCTTTCTAAAACTAGTTATTACTTGTCTTGTTGATAAATCGCCAGTGTAACAGGTATGAGGTGGTATCTCATTGTAATTTTGATTTGCATTTCTCTAATATCTAATGAAGTTGAGTATCTTGCCATACATCCGTTGTCCATTTGTATATCTTCTTGGGAGAAGTATCTGTCTAGAGCCTCTGCCCAATGTTTCAACCAGATTATTTGTTTGGTGTTTATTGTATGAGTTCTTTACATATTTTAAAAAATTAATCCCTTTTCAGGGCTGTTGTTTGCAAATACCTTCTTCTATTCTGCTGGTTGCCTTTTTGTTTTGTTGGCAGTTTCATTTGCTGTGCAGAAGATTTTAGTTTGATATAGTCCAATTCATTTATTTTTTTAAACTTTTGGTAGTAAGTAGAGTTTTATTTTATTTTTGACACTAATACAGAAGTCCCTCATACTTCCCTCCTTTACTCACCTTTGCCTTTACTTCTCTTGCTTTTGGGGTCAAATTTATAAAATCTTCTCTAAGACCAAGTTTCAGAAGTTTAGTGCCTAAGTTTTCTTCTTTGCAATGGATTGTTTCAGGTCTTATATTTAGGTCTTTGGTCCATTTTAAGTTAATTTTTGCATATGGGGACAAACAGCAGTCTAGTTTCATTCTTTTGCATATGGCTTTCCAATTATCCTACACCACTTATTGACAAGGATTTCTTTTTTAAAAAATATATTTTTATTGATTTCAGAGAGGAAAGGGGAGGAGAGAGACATAGAAATATCCATGATGATAGATAAATTATTATTTCTTGTCTTGTCTCTGTCATTTGCGTGCAGCCCCTCTTCCAGAGCCTGAACCCTGAACCACATCAGACGTAGGTCATTCACAGAAAACATTTGGGTTATTTCCATCTTTTGGCTAGTATGACTAATGATGCTATAAACACTTTTGTATAAGTTTTTGTATGGACATAAGTTCCCACTTCTCTTGGGTATATACTAGGAGTAGAATTTCTGGGTCTTATAGTAACTCTATGTTTAATCCATTGAGGAACTACTTGACTGTTTTTACGAAGCAGTTATTTTACCTGTCTATCAGCAGTTCAGGAGACTTCCATTTTCTTCAGTTCCTCACTAACACTTACTATTCTCTGACTTTAAATTTCACCTGTCCATCTAAGCCTGGCTCATATGCTATCACTTCTACAGAGTCAGTCCTAATTCATTAGCAAATTATAGTAATTTCTTCTGCGGACTTCTACAGGATTATATTTGCTTCTTTCTTAGGGCTCACATCACTTTTCTCAATGTATCTTTGTTAGTATGGGTCTTACCTGCGAACCAAATTCAACTTTATTGCAGGATTTGTATCTAATTTACTAATTTCATCCTTCAAAGCATGGCTGTTAGGTAACTTTAACATAAGAGAGTTCAAAAAGTATTTGCTGAGGGTTTTGGATTAAAACCTATTTTAATGAAATATATGACAATTTCTGCCATATATGCACAGAGTTATTCAATTTCAAATTTTGTGCTACCACTTTTTAATCATGTGCATTTAAGAAGATTTCTTAAACTTTCTAAGATGTTTCTCTATCTACAAATGTATAAAGTGACTATGAAGCATAAATGTGATAATTTATGTAAAGCCCCTGGTATAGTTCCTGGCACATATTTGATGCTCATTACATGGTAGCAAAATTGTTTTATAAGTATAAGCGATGCTAAATATAAAATGTAGTAATCCCTCACCACAGCACATTTCTCTTAATAAAAGTATAATATATGGATTTAATACTAGTTACATTTTATTAAATTGCAATAATTTTTGGAATGAATAAATGTGAATTGCAGGTCACTTCCAATTGTAGAATCAAAAGCATTGAGTCTGGGTTTTTCATGCTAGATAGCCTTCTGTAAGATGGATTGCACACCTCTATGTCTTTTGCTTCTATTCTGTTCCTCACCTTGAAGTACACCTCAATTATGCTAATATATCTCATAAAACACATTACATTTTTGCTGTGCACATTACTGTCTGGTCCTTAAATTCTACATGGTAATATTGCATGATACTCAGTGATGTAAAATTTCAATAATTCTGAATCTTTATTAAATGAGTGTGGAACGGAGGGGTACGATCACCAAGAATAGGAACAAATGGGTAATGAAAGTAAGAAGTGTAGTATCTTTAGAAGACAAAAATTAAAGCACATATGCACAACCTGGGCATGTGCCCCTGAACGGAATCGAACCCAGAATCCTTCAGTCTGCAGGATGACGCTCTGTCCACTGAGCCAAACCAGCTAGGGCCTCTCATTTATCCTTAATCCATTTTCCCCACTCCCATTATAAGTGGAGATAGAAATTCCATGTTCACCATCTTTAAAACAATTTCTCATGGAATATGTAAAGTCACAGTATTTGGTCAGTTCATTTGATAAGCAAACACCAAGATGGAATCAGTCTTTCAAGATACTTGCTGGAAAAACAACTACAAAAAAGGGGAAGAGAAGGCAGAGGAAGCCTTCAGACTGCATGCAACACAGTTCTGATACATCTGAGAAAGGCGAGGGATAAGAATAAAGATTAGGCAGGTAGAGTCTCAGACTGTAATATATCCAACTCTCGGAAAATCTCAGCCAGAAAAATAGGAGTTCCCAAGGAGACTTGCCCACTAGAGGAGTTCAATGCCCCGTCAGAATGGGCCGACACTAGTACCCTGCCATGCTCAGTCATGGGCTGAGAATATCCTAGAGACAGCTGACCTCACTGTAGACATGTGGACCCAGGATGGTGGCAGTTAAAAGTGTCCGTCACTCTGCTCTCCACAGCAAGAGATCTGAGGTGCCTTTCCATGACTGCCTTAGTTGGTTTTAGACTCTTCCTGCAACTTTAAAAGAAAGTCTGAATTGTGTCCCAGAATCTGAAGACACTTTACAAAAGTCCAAACTGTGAAAGAATGTGTATATCAATTTACCGTCAAACTGGAAATAGGGATTCTATCAGCATTACAGCGACAGGAAAATTAAATTGACACTATGCACATGGCTTGCTGACAAACACTGTGCTTGGATAACTATATTTCTTTATCCATGTGGGAGTTAAAAAAAAAAGCAAACAAAACTTGAGGACCCTATTTTCTCAATCATAAGTGTGTCTTTCTTTTTCTCTTGATTAATGGTTTAATAAGTATTACCTTGAATAAGTATTTTAGCTTTTCAGTAAGGGTAGCATGTTTCTTAAGAATATGTACACTCAAGAATTCCTGTTTATTGCTTTTGCAAATATATACCAACTTGACTGAGAGGAGATAAATAAATTATAGCTTAGGTAATGATAATGCCCCATAAAGTTAGAACCATGTGTCTCCCCTCACATAATTCTTAACGGCCCAAGATACAATTACAGCATTAGCTGAGTATGCGGTTTGAGGGTGAGAGGTTCCAAGACCACTGAAGAACACTGGAGATACGGACTTAACTACTTAGAAACTATGATGGTACCTTGAACTTGCTTCCCCATACCTCATTTTACTCTCCTCTTGGAGAGATTAGAAGGCTAACAATCATTTGACTTAGACTCCTTTGGAAACTAGGTTTGCAGAAGTGAATTAGTTGCATTCACATTGCATTTGGGAGGTAGCAAGCAAGCTCTGACAGGATTTTTAACCTCAAACAGGCTGAATGTTCTGCTCCCTAACCACCTGAGTCCAGTGGCAGTGGTAGAAGCTGCGGCTACAGCAAGGGTTTGTTCTCTCTTTGTCATAGTTGGGTATTGTGATCATATAACAAAAAGTCTAATGGCAACCTCTTTACAATGTTTTTTGTAAATACCTAGTTCCCTTATCTGAACATTTAATTCTCTGTGAATACCCAATTCCCACCCAGCCAGCATGGCTCAGTGGTTGAACATTGACCTATGAACCAGAAGGTTACAATTTGATTCCAGTCAGGGCACATGCCCAGGTTGCAGGCTCGATCCCAGTGTAAGGAAGTACAGGAGACAGCCAATCAATGATTCTCTCTCATCATTGATGTTTCTTTCTCTCTCCCCCTCTCCCTTCCTCTCTGAAATCAATTCCTTATAAACACTTCCTTGCAGTAAGTGTCTGGTTTTATTTTACTGAACAAAAACCTTAATTGACACAATAATTATAATAGTGAACTATGTGTTTGATGGGGAAGAAAACCATAAGGTGGAGGGCTATGGAATGACTGTACTTGCATAAAGATGAAAAGTTACTATGGAAGAGTCAAGATTTTGCTAAGGATCTTCCAAAGTTAGACAACTTGGGTAGTAAGTCCTGGGAAGAGGATACCTGGTAGGAAATACTCTTATGTTTAAAAATTACTGGAAGGTTTTGATGGGAGAGGAAGGGTCCTAGGGACCAGTTCATAGTACTTAATGATAACATAGCACTTCAAAATTTACAAAGTGGAATCACCTGAGAAATTTTCAGCTAATGCTCTAGACCAGTGGTCGGCAAACTCATTAGTCAACAGAGCCAAATATCAACAGTACAACGATTGAAATTTCTTTTGAGAGCCAAATTTTTTAAACTTAAACTATATAGGTAGGTACATTGTTATTAACTTAATTAGGGTACTCCTAAGGCTTAGGAAGAGCCACACTCAAGGGGACAAAGAGTCGCATGTGGCTCACGAGCTGCAGTTTGCCGACTACGGCTCTAGACCCGTGGTTGGCAAACGGCAGCTCACGAGCCACATGTGGCTCTTTGGCCCCTTGAGTGTGGCTCTTCCACAAAATACCACGTGTGGGCGCGCACATACAGTGCAATTGAAACTTCGTGGCCCATGCTCAGAAGTCAGTATTTTGTGGAAGAGCCAGTATTTTGTGGAAGAGCCACACTCAATGGGCCAAAGAGCCTCATGTGGCTCGCGAGCCGCGGTTTGCCGATCCGCAGTTTGCTTTCCCATACCTCGTTTTACTCTCCTCTTGGGGAGATTAGAAGGCTAACAATCATTTGCCTTCTAATGTTGTGGCCCCGCCCCATAACAAAGAAACAGAATTTCCGGAGGATGCGGCCCAGAAATCAGGATTTTAAAAAGATTCCCAGGTGATTCCAATGTGCAGCCAAGGTTGAGAACCACTGTTCTAGACAAATTGAGCTAAGCATGATAAATATTATCTAATTTTGTAGATAAGAAACTGAGTCTCATCCTAACCAGTTTGGCTCAGTGGATAGAGCCTCGGCCTGCGGACTGAAGGGTCCCAGGTTCGATTCCGCTCAAGGGCATGTACCTGGGTTGCAGGCACATCCCCAGTAGGAGATGTGCAGGAGGCAGCTGATCGATGTTTCTCTCTCATCGATGTTTCTAACTCTCTATCTCTCTCCCTTCCTCTCTGTAAAAAATCAATGAAATATATTTAAAAAAAAAAGAAAGAAAAGAAACTGAGTCTCAAAGGGATTTTCATAACTGGCAAGTAGTAGAATTTGGATAAAAATCTCTGTGTTGTTTTTTTATTATTCTCAATATACTTTATCCAGTACAGTGCAGACTCTCCACATAATATTCCCTCCCACATAACAGTAAAGTTTTTTAATATGATTTGAACTCAAATATTAATATTTATATCTTGCAAAGAAATTAGATGTATGTAAAAACATTTAAATCCACTCAAGTAAATAATAAAAGATATACTTACTACTGATATTTCAATACAACAACTAAAGCTTGCCACAGTATGCCTAACAGCTGAAAGGGCGAGGGCTACGCCCTCCATCATGCCCCAAATCCTCCATTTTTGGGCAGAGCCATGTGCTTGGCAAGGCTTCTTCCCGGAAGCCCAAGCCTCTGCTAGCCACGCCCAGGATTTCTTTAAACTAACCAATGATAATCAAGGGACGTGCACACCATAGATATGACCACATCCTGTGTAACGAGACACTGACTTGTGCCTGGCCAATCGGCAGGGCTCACAGTCCCCTCTCCTCCCCTTACTCCACCCTCCTATAAAACTCCTCTTCCCACCAGGCTAGCCCTCTCTCTGCCACTTGGCTTGCCGTTGCGTCGGTGAGTGTGGTCGGAGAGCTGAACTAGTTCGAATATAGACTCTTTGCTTTTGCATCGGACACAGCTGGCTCCCTCATGTGGTCTACTGGGGATCTTGAAATCTGGGCATAACAACAGCAACCTCACTCTTTGTATATAATGGCACCTTGAGAGTGCATATGTGCTTTAATTTTTGTCTTCTAAAGATACTACACTTCTTACTTTCATTACCCATTTGTTCCTATTCTTGGTGATCGTACCCCTCCGTTCCACACTCATTTAATAAAGATTCAGAATTATTGAAATTTTACATCACTGAGTATCATGCAATATTACCATGTAGAATTTAAGAACCAGACAGTAATGTGCACAGCACAAATGTAATGTGTTTTATGAGATATATTAGCATAATTGAGGTGTACTTCAAGGTGAGGAACAGAATAGAAGCAAAAGACATAGAGGTGTGCAATCCATCTTACAGCAGGCTATCTAGCATGAAAAACCCAGACTCAATGCTTTTGATTCTACAATTGGAAGTGACCTGCAATTCACATTTATTCATTCCAAAAATTATTGCAATTTAATAAAATGTAACTAGTATTAAATCCATATATTATACTTTTATTAAGAGAAATGTGCTGTGGTGAGGGATTACTACATTTTATATTTAGCATCGCTTATACTTATAAAACAATTTTGCTACCATGTAATGAGCATCAAATATGTGCCAGGAACTATACCAGGGGCTTTACATAAATTATCACATTTATGCTTCATAGTCACTTTATACATTTGTAGATAGAGAAACATCTTAGAAAGTTTAAGAAATTTTCTTAAATGCACATGATTAAAAAGTGGTAGCACAAAATTTGAAATTGAATAACTCTGTGCATATATAACAGAAATCCTATCTAATAAAAGAGAAAAATGGTAATTGGCGTACGACGATACCCTTTTCATTGGCTAATCAGGGCTATATGCAAATTAACTGCCAACTATGATTGGCAGTTAAGTGCCAACTATGATTGGCAGTTAACTGACAACTAAGATTGGCAGTTAACTGCCAACAAGATGGCAGTTAATTTGCATATGTAGGCACAATGCAGGGAGGCGAAAGGGAAAGCAGGAAGAAGCCCCCTGCCACTGACAGTGATCGGAAACCCAGGGGGGAGCTAAGAGCTGGTGGGCAGGGCAAAGGCAGCCCTGGGGCCGCCTTTGCCCTGCCCCCCAGCCATGATCAGAGAATCAGGTGCCTTTTCCGCCCTGGCCAGTGATAGCAGGAAGTAGGGGTGGAGCCAGCAATGGGAGCTGGGCACGGTCAAAGCTGGCAGTCCCGGGAGCTAGGGGTCCCTTGCCTGGGCCTAAAGCGTAGCCCACGATCGCGGGGCCGCTGCAGCTGCGGGTCCCCGCTGCCCGGGCCGGACGCCTAGGCCAGAGGCCTCAGGCCTGGTCAAGGGGCCGATCCAGTGATTGGTGATCGGAGGGTGATGAGGGTCAACTCCTCTGGCCGAGGCATCAGGCCTGGGTGGGGGGCAGAGCCGGGGATTGGGGGGATATGATGGTCCCCTTGCCCAGGCCTGAAGCCTGGGTCAGAGGCGTCAGGCTTGGGCGGGGGGTGGAGCAAGCGATCAGAGGGAGATGGGGGTCCCCTGCACAGGCATGATTCCTGGGCCAGAGGCCTCAGGCCTGGGCGGGGGCCAGAGAAAGTGATCAGGGGGAGATGGGGGTCCCCTGTACAAGCCTGACACCTCTGGCGGAGGTGTCAGGCCTGGGCAAGGGGCCGATCCTGCGATTGGAGGGTGATGGGGGTCAACGCCTGAGGGCTCCCAGTATGTGAGAGGGGGCAGACTGGGCTGAGGGACACTCCCCGCCCCCCCCCACACACCCAGTGCATGAATTTCGTGCACTGGGCCCCTAGTTGTCATATATTTCATTAAAATAGGTTTTAATCCAAAACCCTCAGCAAATACTTTTTGAACTCTCTTATGTTAAAGTTACCTAACAGCCATGCTTTGAAGGATAAAATTAGTAAATTAGATACAAATCCTGCAATAAAGTTGAACTTGGTTCGCAGGTAAGACCCATACTAACAAAGATACATTGAGAAAAGTGATGTGAGCCCCAAGAAAGAAGCAAATATAATCCTGTAGAAGTCCGCAGAAGAAATTACTATAATTTGCTAATGAATTAGGACTGACTCTGTAGAAGTGATAGCATATGAGCCAGGCTTAGATGGACAGGTGAAATTTAAAGTCAGAGAATAGTAAGTGTTAGTGAGGAACTGAAGAAAATGGAAGTCTCCTGAACTGCTGATAGACAGGTAAAATAACTGCTTCGTAAAACAGTCAAGTAGTTCCTCAATGGATTAAACATAGAGTTACTATAAGACCCAGAAATTCTACTCCTAGTATATACCCAAGAGAAGTGGAAACTTATGTCCATACAAAAACTTATATAAAAGTGTTTATAGCATCATTAGTCCTACTAGCCAAAAGATGGAAATAACCCAAATGTTTTCTGTGAATGACCTATGTCCGGTGTGGTTCAGGGTTCAGGCTCTGGAAGAGGGGCTGCACGCAAATGACAGAGACAAGACAAGAAATAATAATTTGGAAATTGGGGGGCCAGGTGAAAGCCCAAAGCAAGAAGATGGACGCCACTTGTGCTCCGGCCTTGCCATCCTTTTATTCAGTTTGGGATACACCTATATGCCTTAGGCAGGCAATTTCCAGTAACAGACAGACTATCTTATCAGTAAAGATTTACATGACTATCTGGTGGGGAAGTTGCTTCAGTTACCACTGTCTCTACTAAACAGTCAGTGCATAGCTCTGACCTTTGCCAGGTCTTAAGGGTCACCAGCATTCCAGGCTCCTTGTCCACACCTCTCTGCTAATGAAGACAACAGGCGGCTTCCCACAGTTTTCAACAAAGTGATAAATAAAATATGGTATATGCATATAATAGAATATTACTCTGCTGTAAAAAGAAATTAAATACTGATACATGCAACAACACAGATGAATCCTGAAAATATTATGCTTATGTGAAAGAAGCCAGTCAAAGTCTACATATTACACAATTCCATTTATATAAAAGTCCATAATAGGGAAATCTATAGTGACAGTGATTGCTAACAACATCTATTATTTCTTTTTTATTTTCCTTCTGTTTTCAGGTATTTGTTTGTTTGTTTCTTTAATCCTCACCCAAGGATATATGCATTGATTTTAGAAAAGGTTAGGGTGGGGAAGAATCATCAACCAGTTGCCTCCTGCATATGCCCCTACTAGGGATTGAACCCACAAGCTGGGTACATGCCCTGACCAGCAATTGAACTTGCCGCCTCAGATGCCCCAACCAACTGAGCAACAGCAGCCAGAGCCACATCTATTATTTCTATCATTCATTTACTATAATAACAACAAAAATTTCAAAATCTTGATGTAGTCCCATTTGTTTATTTTCTCTTCAGTTTCCATTGCCCTTGGAGCTGTATCGGTGAAGATATTGCTTTGGCATATGTCTGAGCTAAAAAGCTTCTGCACAGCAAAATAAACCATCAACAAAACAACAAGAAAGCCCACTGCATGGGAGAACATATTTGTCAATGTAATCTCCGATAAGGGTTTAATCTCCAACATCTACAGGGAACTCATACAACTTAACAAAAGGAAGCTAAACAACCCAATCAAAATATGGGCAACGGACCTAAATAGATACTTTTTGAAAGAAAACATACCAAAGGCCAAGAGACATATGGAAACATGCTCAAAGTCACTAATCATGCAGAGATGCAAATCAAAACAACAATGAAGTACCATCTCACATCTGTCAGAATGGCTATCATGAACAAATCAACAAATGACAAGTGTTGGAGAGGATGTGGAGAAAAAGGAACCCTCATGCACTGCTGGTGGGAATGCAGACTGGTGCAGCCACTATGGAAAGCAGTATGGAATTTCCTCAAAAAACTAAAAATGGAACTCCCATTTGACCCAGTGATCCCACTTCTAGGAATATATCCCAAGAAACTAGAAACATCAATCTGAAAGGATATATGCACCCCCAAATTCATAGCAGCACATAGCTAAGATTTGGAAACAGCCTAAGTGCCCATCAGCAGATGAATGGATTAAGAAACAGTGGTACATCTACACAATGGAATACTAGGCTGCTGTAAAAAGGAAGGAACTCCTACCATTTGCAACAGCATGGATGGGCCTGGAGAACATTATGCTAAGTGAAATAAGCCAGTCAAAGAAAGATAATATCACATGATCTCACTCATTTGTGGAATATAATGAACAACATAAACTGATGAACAAAAACAGATCCAGAGACAGAGAAGCAATCAATCAGACCGTCAAACCTCAGAGGGAAGGCAGGGGAGAATGGGGAGACGGGAGAGAGATCAAAGTACTTGTATGCATGCATATAAGCATAACCAATGGACACAGACACTAGGGGGATGAGGGCATGAGTGAGGCGGTGGGAGGCAATGGGGGGGATAAGGACACATGTGTAATACCTTAATCAACAAAGAAAAATTAATTAATTAATTAATTAATTGACAAAATTCAAAATCTTGCTATGCCAAGATTTGATAAGATCATTCTATAGTTTACAGAAGTCATATGAAAAAAATTACTGAACTGATAGCAAAGAAGAAAACTAAAAAAGCTGAATATGTCAGCCATAGGTAACACTGCTTATTGAAATTACTCAAATTTGGTGGTGAGTCCACACTTAGGATATATACAGAGTGTTACTGCAATGAAAAGAGTGTAGCATTTCCTTAGCTTACAGATGAGGTCATAGATATGCAAGCTTCTTTTTGGCTTTTTTATTTAACATTAATAAATGGCTCCCAGATGTCACTTAAAAATTAAAGTTTGAGCAATAAATATTTGCTTCACATTTACTTTAATGAATAAATGGAAAATAATATCTTAGAATAGTTAAAATCTAAAAGAAGATTCCTTTCATGCAGGCAGATGCACATTAGGTTACCCTGCAGACCACCAGTTACTCATTGGTGGTCTCAGCTTCTATTTACTTCAATAACTCACTATAATGCTATATCCTTGAGAATATGCATATATCCCATCACATTAAAAAAGTGTATGGATAATGCCATCAAGGCAGTTGCATTAATTGGAGGGAATCCTTTCACAATGTATACATATATGAAATCACCACAATGTACTCTTTAAATATTTTATAATTTTATATATCAATTATACTGATTTTTTAAAGACATGTTGAGTTGAAAAAAGTCATAAAAATATTTCAAAATTAAATTAAATATAATTTGGTACATCAGGAGATAGATGTATCAGTCTTCTGTAAGACACTGGATTAATATTCATTTTGGTTGATAAGCTTGAGAAACAAATCACATTTTCATCAATACTTAATTAATGTTTGTACATTTGCCTATCTATTAAAATGGATTCTACAATGCCATTCTGTAAATTGACTGAAGAGGACAATTGATTGAAACGCAGAAAAACAGGCTTCCTTGATGCAAAAGAATATACAGACCAAGAAGTCCAAAAGTCTTAAAATATCCCAGATATTTTAGCAAAGGCCCAAATAGAGTTGGGAAAGTTCTAGACACTTGTTTTACAACATTACAACTGCATTCAATAATACTGTATTGTACACCTAAAAAATTTGTTAAGAGGATAAACCTCATGTTAAATGTTCTTGCCACAATAAAATAACATTTAATTAAAGACTTATTGGGATTGAACAATGAGTATATTTTTGTGCATACCTCTAGCATTATGTACAGATTTCTACTTCAACTTTTAGTTTTGTTTTCTCTTTCTTGTCATTTGTTCTTTATTTCCATATAATCTTGCCACAGGATATAAACTCTTCTCCTGAAGTTTAACAGTAACATATTCATCAACTCAAATATGTCGTAACATAACATATTTTATCCTCTTCCATGACTTTGAGCTTCCAGTGGAAACTTACTCTCTCTGATTATACCTGCCTGACCCTGTCCTTCCTGATTCTCCTCTAAGCTTCTATAACTAATTTGTCTCCTGTTTTCTTTACTGGCTCTTTTATCTCAATCCTCCTTCCAAAATTTGTGTTTTCATTTCTTTTCCCCCATCTTCTCCTCTCTTATTTTTTTTTATTTTCTCTTAGATATTCTTCACTAAATTTCAAGACTTAAATAATTATTTTCCGTGGTCCACTAGCAAACTCCATCTCCCACCTTATTTATTCATCCTCATTTCCAGATAACTATTTGCTTAATCTACTTTGAGACTATAACAATCTCAAAGACCACATTCACAAAGCTGAACTTCTAAATTCTTAGTTAAAATGACTTCTCCTATTACATCTCCCCCTATTCCTTTCAGCTAGTGGCTTGACCATTTACCTCCAATATCTATGAACTTAAATTTCATTATTATTAGTTCATACATCTTGCATCCTGCCTAATGTCAGTTGGGAGGCTGTGTTGATTCTTCCACTACAATAGTTCACATCTACCCATATACTCCACTTCTCTATTATTGCCATCACGATTTCCTGTTATGCTGTATACAAAATCCTGTTAATATTGGTTTAAATATATCATGTTTATTTAAATATTGTTTTTAATATTTTTCATTTTCAATTATAGTTTATGTACAACATTATAGTAGTTTCAGGTTTACAACATAGTGATTATACATTTATATATCTTACAAAATGATCACCCTGATAAATCTAGTACCATCTGGCACCATACATAGTTAATACAATACTATTGACTACATTCCCTGTGCCATATTTAATATCACTGCAACTATTTTGTGACTATCAATTTGTACTTCTTAACCTCTATACCCTTTTCCACAAATTTCCCCAACCTCCTCATATCTGGCAACCATTAAATGACCTCTGTGTCTGTAAGTCTGTTTTTTTGTTTGTTCATTTATTTTGTTCTTTAGATTTGACATATAAATGAAATAATATGGCATCTGTCTTCCTCTGTCTGACATATTTCTCTCAGCACAATACCCTCTAGGTTCATCCATGTTGTTGCAGATGGAAAGATTTCATTCCTTTTTATGACTGAGTCATATTTCATTGTATATATTCATCACTACTTCTTTACTCATTCATCTATTGATGGACATTTAGGCTGCTTCCATATCTTGGCTATCTATATATCTATATATATAAAAAGCCACCAGCCATAACCACCATAATGACCGGTCGCTGTGATGCCCACTGTGGCCAGCGAACCAGCCCGATCACATACATATGTCTCCTTTTCCCCCATTGACCCAAGAGCTCTCTATCTGGTTAGCTGAGGCTGATCCCTGGACAGCATTACTTATTCCTCTGCTCAAACCTGCTCTTTTCCCATTCTTCCCAGTTACTGTTCTCAATTTTATCCTTTAATAAGTACTGCCCACTACCAGACTCTCCCACCCTGATCAAGGGTGGGGCACGCCTCATCTCCCTTCCCCTGCCAGCCCTGCCCCCGATCAGCCCACCCACCACGATAGGGGGCGGGGCCAGCTAGCCAACCTCCTGCAGCCCCTCCTCCCGCCCTGCCCCAACCCAGATCGGCCCCCCACCCCAATCAGGGGCAGGGTTAGCTGGCCAATCACCCATAACCCCTCCCCCAGGCCACTGGCCCGCTGGTTAGCACCCCTCACCCCATTTGGGGGTGGAGTTGGCCAGCCCACCACCCACAGCCTCTCCCTATTGACTGGTCCCGCCCTCAGTTGGCCCCCCAACCCCAATCGGGGGCGGGGCCCACCAGCCAATCACCACAATCTCCTCCTCTCAATGGGGAACGGGCCAGCTGGACCACACCCATGCACGAATTCATGCACTGGGCCTTTAGTTGTAAATAATACTGCAATGAACATATGAGTGCATATGTCTTTTGGAATTACTGTTTTGGATTTGCTTGAATAAATACCCATAGTGGAATTGCTGGGTACTTCTTTGTCTCTTGTTATAGTCTTTGTTTTAAAGTCTGTTTTGTCTAGTGTAAGTATTGCTAACCTAATTCTGTCATTTGGTTCATGTTTCTGTGTCTTCTCATATTGGTTGCTCCCCTGTGTTTATTTCTGACTATGAGGCAGAGCTGCCCCTTTGCCAGTCTTTTTAGAGTGGCCTTATGTAATAAGTGTCCTGTAGGGCTCAGTAGTCACCTGAGCCGGGCGTTCCAGGTATGTTCCTTGTGTGGACTGTGTGTACTCTCCTGATATAGTTGAGCCTTGATTGCTGTTGGTATGTAAGTGGGAGAGACTGACCCTCAGGCTGACTGATTGTGAGGGCTGGATGAGACTACAGTGGAGGAGTTTTTGTACAAGGGCTTACCCTACAGAGAAGAATTCACTTTAGCAAGGCTCTGGTGCCTTCAGAGTTTGCCCTTACAGTGTGTCATTTGGGGAGGTGGTTGGGTTGTACTCTGGTGTCTGAACCTGGCCCCCAAATGTGTTGGTTCTGCAGTCTCCTGGGATGTGCTAGCCAAAGTCAGAACTGCATGTGCCTTGCTTGGCACCACCTGGTATGAACAATAAAGTTATCTTTAGAAGGTTGCCACTGTGATGGACTTAGAGTTGCCTGGGAGAAGCTAACTGCAAACTTAGGCCAGCTATTGCCAGTGCCAGGCTTGGGGCTGCTTAGAAAAATATACAGGGTACACCAAGGCCAGGTGCTACTTGTTTGGGGTTTGAGAGATTTTAGAAAGATCCACAGCATGAGACAATACATCCCATTTGCCTGGAAAAGCCACTGGAAGCAGTTGGGTGGGCCAGCAAGTTGGGTGAGGCAGGGTATCAGGGAATCAACAGGTCAGGGAAAAATCTGTCAGACTGATGGAGACTCAAATACGGCATCTCCAAAAAATGCTTCTTTCAGCACTTCTGTCTAGAAGAAAACTGCCCGTCCACCCTTGCCTGAAGCCAGATAATTCAGTTTCTCCCTGTATGTTAAGTCCCTGGAACCTTTCAAGGTGTTGCCCAGCATGAGTGAGTCTGTCTGCAAGTAAGTCCATGCTAGTTTCTCTATGAGAAACACCTGGGATTCCAGCAGCCCTGTGCCTCACTCAGTCACAATCTCTGCTGGTTTTCACTGTCAAAAGTTATGACGACTTCTCTTCCCAGCACTGAAACCCTGGGTTGGAGACTCTGGTATGAGCCTGGGACACCTCTCTCCTCAGGGAGGATCTCTGTAGCTGAGATAATCCTCCCAATTATTAACCCCCACTCATGGGTGTGGGATCAGCCCATTTCTCATCTCTGCCCACACTACCAGTCTCGACATGGTTTCTTCTGTAAAGCCTTAGTTATAGGACTTCTGTTCAGTTGGTTCTCAGTAAAGGTTGCTTTGTACTTTAGTTGTAATTTTCATGTGGCCATGGCATAAAGTACAGTGTTTATCTGCCCCACCATCTTGACTAGAAGCTGTTATTTAAATATTCTTTACAACATCTTTTCAAATCTCTTTGGGATTTTTTTGTTTTGCTTTTGGAACAATATAACTTAAATATATTTATCCCGATTTCCAAAATTTCTAAGATATAGAATAAAACTTTTAAATAAAAATATGATTGTTACCACCAGGAAAATTATATAACCATGTAAAAATGTAAGCAGCCTAGGATTAAAGATAGCTTCATACTATAACTTTTATCAGCCTGCATGTAACTTGAAAGCACTATCACCTACACTCATTTATTTGGTCAGTGAGTCCTTTAACAATTATTTGTTGAGCACTTCCTATGTTCCAGGTACTGTTTAGGTGTTGGGTACATAGTAGTGAACAAAATAGACAACTACCTGCATTAGTGATGCTTATATTCTAGGATAGTGGGGAGGTAGAGAAAATGTAAGAAAGGTAGGGATTGCCTAAAAAAGCCTGTTTGCCACCACTTTACCACATAGACATAAGAGAGATAGGGTTCAAAATGATTAAAGAAAAAACAATCTCCCTGTAACAGAAGGTATCATATTGGCCAAACATTGAATGTGAGCAACACTTATTTTATTGCAGAACTACATAGTTTAGCACAGTAGAATATGAGTTAAATTAGTGTAAGCTGTAAAAATAGAGCCTATACTTTAGTGCAAGCTTTTTGCAATTACCGAATGAAAGACTAGTAGTTCTCAGCTGTTGGCATATATCTTAATATAAAAAATCACCTAGAGTATGCATTAAAAAATTATCAACTGAAAAAAGGGTGTAGTGGGCAGAGTAGGAAAACCCTGAGTTCAACTCCTCCCACAGACACATGAAAACTATAGGTACATATAAAACAACCATATCTGAGAACAACCTGAAAACTAGTAGAACAGATTGTCTACAAATCTACATTTATAAAAACCTAATGTGCAAAGTCCCCTCAGGAGATTGACCGACCAGGAGTTTGATCACTCGCTATGACATGTGCTGACCACCAGGAGGTGGTACGGAATGAAGGGAGGCCCCAGCCAGCAGCTGGTAGCCGGTAGGGACCCTACCCATGCACGAATTTCATGTACTGGGCCTCTAGTAAAGATAAAGACACATCAACTTGGTTCGGAGGGACAGACGTGAAGTCTAATCAGGACCCAGAATCCCCAGGGCAGCAAACCCATAAGCAGGAGAGATATCACATCTGTGGAGGTCTCACTTGAAAAGCAAGGGGTCTGAACCGCATAGGGGGCTCCTCAGTCCCAGTGGTCTGTACCAGGAAGAGGAGCACTCAGCATATCTGGCTTTGAAAACCAACAGGGCTTATATGTCCAGGAGAGCAAAAAGGCTGTAGGAGTCTCCACTCTTAAAGGGCTATTACACAAATTAACTTGCTCTGAGTTCCAGCACAGAGGCAGCAGTTTATAAAGCACCTGAGTCATAGGTGAAGGATATACATTGATTAACTTTAGGGCTTATGTCTAAGAGGAAAAGATCTTTTGTAATTGTCTCCAGGGATGGAGTGCTGGTAGACATCACTTTTTTTCTTACTTTTCTTCCACTTAGATATTCCATCTCTTGTGGGTGCCATTTCTGATCTCCCTATTAATCTTGCTATCTCCATTTGCCCCACCTTGGAGTTCATCTGAGGGCAAACCCCACCAAACTAGCCCAACCTGGCTGGCACCCCTCCAAAGTGACCCCCATGCCACCATACTCAGTGGGGGACCACAGCCAACTACTGTATCCCTCCAAAGTAGACATTCAAGTTTAGGAAACACAAAGAGTCTTAAACAAGATAACCCCCAAAACAGTCACAGCATAATTAAAATATCAAAAGTTGTCTGGCAGGTGTGGCTCAGTGGTTGAGCACCAACATATGAAATAGGTGGTCACAGTTGGATTCCTGATCAGGGCACATGCATAGGCTGTGGGCTTGATCCCAGTAGGGGGCATGCGGGAGGCAGCTGATCAATGATTCCCTCTCATCATTTATGTTTCTATCTCTCTCCTTCTTCCTTCCTCTCTAAAATCAATAAAAATATATTTTTAAAAAGTTCAAAATAAAAAGAGAATCTTAAAATCAGCACAAGGAAACAACTAGTCACATACAAGTAAATCACCATGAGATAATCAGATGATTTTTCAGCAAAAATTTTATAGGCCTGAAGGTAATGGTACTATATATTCAAAGTGATGAATGGAGAAAGCCTACAATCAAGAATACACTACCTGCCGAAACCGGTTTGGCTCAGTGGATAGAGCGTCAGCCTGCGGACTGAGAGGTCCCGGGTTCGATTCCGGTCAAGGGCATGTGCCTGGGTTGCGGGCACATTCCCGGTGGGGGATGTGCAGGAGGCAGCTGATCGATGTTTCTCTCTCATCAATGTTTCTAACTCTCTCTATCTCTCTCCCTTCCTCTCTGTGAAAAATCAATAAAATATATTAAAAAAAGAATACACTACCTAATGAGATTATCATTCAAAATTGAAGGAGAAATAAAGTTCCTCAAGCAAGCAAAAGCTAAAAGAGTTCACCCCCACTGAACTGGCATTACAAAAAATGTTAAAGGGATGTTTTTAAGAAAAAAGGAAAGGCCAAAACAAAAAATAAAATATATTTTGAAAAATCTCACTATTAAAGACAAACATATAGTAAATGTAATGAATCAACCATTTATAAAACTAATATGAATGTTAAAAGAAGGAGTATAAAAATAACTAAAGCTAAAATAATTAGTTAAGGGATACACAAATAAATGAATGTAAAATGTGACACCAAAAACATAAAATGTGGAGGGGAAGCTATTTAGGTCTTTTGTGGTTGCATACAAATTTTAAAATTTGTTCTAGTTTTGTGAAAACTCATTGATATTCTGATAATGATTGTATTAAATATGTAGATTGCTTTGGGTAGCATGAACATTTTAATGATACTAATTCTTCCAGTCATGAGCACAATATACCCTCGCATTTATTTGTGTTGTCATCAATTTTTTTCACCAATATCATAGTTTATACATACAGGTCTTTCACCTCCTTGGTTAAATTTATTCCTAAGTACTTTATTCTTTTTGATGCAATTGTAAATAGTGTTGTTTTCTTAATTTTTCTTTTTGATAGATTGTTATTAGTGTATAGAAATGCAATAAATTTCTGTATATTAATTTTGTGTCCCACAACTTAATTGAATTCATTTACTAATAGTTTTTGAATTGAATTCAATTCTAATAGTTTTTTGGTGGACTCTTTAGGGTTTTTTATATATAGTACCATGTCATCAGCAAATAGTGACTGTTTTACTTCTAACTTTCCAATTTGGATGTATTGTATGTCTTTTTTTTTTCTGATTGTTGAGGCTAAAACTTGCAATACTATGTTAAATAAAAGTGGTGAGAGTGGGCCTCTTCATCTTGTTCTTGGTCTTAGAGGAAAATCTTTCAGCTTTTCACTGTTGAGAATGATGTTAGCTGTGGGTCTGTCATATATGGCCTTTATCATGTTGAAGTATGTTCCATTTATACCCACTTTGTTAAAAGTTTTTATCATAAATGGATGTTTAATTTTGTCAAATGCTCTTTTTTTGCACCTATTGAGATCAGCATATGATTTTTATCCATTGTTGTTAATGTGGTATATCACATTGATCAATTTGCTGCTAGATTAGTATTCCTAAAGCACCATCTCACCATGCCACTCTGTGTGAAAAGGTCTTCCATAGTTCTCTACTAGCTGAAGTATAGTGTTTATGTTATCTATGTACTTACTGCTAAGACTTGATATATACTATTAACAATCAAAATGAAATACTTATTATTCCATATTCATATATTATTAACCATATTCCTTTCTACTATAATGTAACTAACTCCTTCCCTATTTTTCACATTCACAATCCCTCCTATTCTTAGGAATCAATTGAAATATTATTTCACCCATGAATTTCTCCCTATTAAAACAATTTATTTTCCTTAAAGTAAGTCGTTTTTCTGTATTTTGCACATGCAGTGTTCTCTCTCTGAGTCAATCTCTTAATTTTGGATAGTCCAAGGTTCAATCTCTGATCACCTCCTCTTCTTTACCTGCACTCACTGTTTTGGTGAGCCATCCAACCTCATTGCTCTAAATACCATTTATTTGCCAAGGACTCAAAAATTGACTCATCTTACTTAGTCTTCTCTTCAGTGTCTCAAATCTATGTAACCAACTGCCAACTAGATATTGCCACAAGAATTTTTAATAGACTTTTCAAATATGACATGTCCAAAATTAAACTGATCTTCCACCCCAAATTGCTCTTTTCTATCTCAGGGGGTAAGAACACCATCCTTGCAGTTGCCCAAGCCAAGAACTTGAAATTATCCTTTATACATTCCTCCTCTCACAAACCTCATCTAATCCTTCAGGAAATCCTCTTGTCTCTTTCTTCAGACTTTATCCAAAACCGAATAACTTCCCAATAATCCCATTGCAATCACATGGTCTTTTTTTATCAATATTTATTTCCTTGTGTGGATTTTTGTAACATCCCTCTAACTAACCACTAAGCTTTTATTCTTATCATTGATGATACAGTAGGTGTAGTTTGCAAAGACCAATGTGAATTATGATTTCCATTACCTCGCTAAACTCACTATTTACTCCTTTCTCCCTTGTTCATTCTACTCAAACTGTACTGGTCTCTTTGCTATTACTCATATATACTAGCCTAACTCAACCATGAGGCATTTTCAGTGACTGGTTTATATGTCTGGAATTTTTTTTCAAAATATTCTCATTACTAAATTACTCACTTCTATCAAGTCTTTATATAAATACCATCTTTGCCATGAGGCCTGTTTTAATCACTATATTTAAAATTTCAACTCTCCTACTCTATACTCTTGATCACCTTTACCTGTTTCATTTTTTTATCCATATTACTTATCACCTTCTAATATACTATTTAACTTATTTGTGTGTATTTTCATCTATTTCTATTAGAACATAAGACCTACAATAGCAGATATTTTAGTATGTTTTGATTACAATATATCTCAAGTGCCTAGATTATCTTGAATAAATGACTTTCCCCTTTTAATCTATTTTACATAGTATACTTTAGTGGGCAGTTATTGATGTATATCTTATTCCATGAAGAAAAGATCAGTGTCTGATTCATTTCTGTTAACCATATCTTCATCCACAATATTCTGCATCTTGCTTTGCACATAATAGGTAAGTTTTTGTAATATACAGAATTAAGGAAGTTTAACAATTTTAAAAGGGATAAATTAATTTTAGTGTATGAGTGTTTCACTAAAATGAGAGTTAACAGATATCCTTTCCACATTTAATAAAGCACTAAAACTGGGGACTGAAAATCCATTGAGAAAGGCAGGATCTGTCTACCTCTTGGAGGAGCCAGATATTTATTCATTTCTGGTTCTCCCCTTATTTGCTGCATTCTCTCTCTTCACCTCTTCTAGCCCCCAATTCCATCCCTACTTCTCTTTGCTTCTTCAGACTCATAACAAAAGAGACTACCTATGAATAATGCTGCAATGAACATATGGAAACAACCAAAGTGTCCCACGATAGAGGACTCGATAAAGATGTGTTACATATATACAATGGAATACTACTCAGCCATAGGAAAGGATGAAATAGTGCCATTTACAACAGTATGGATGGACCTTAAGGATATTATGCTGTGAAATAAGTCAGTCAAATAAAGCTAAGAACTATATAATTTCACTCATATGTGAGATATAAGACTGAAATTCATGAACACAAACAAAAATGTAGTGATTGCCAAAAGGAAGGGGTGGGGGGAGAAGGGGATCCTAATATAAGATGATGAGAAGATTTGATTTTGGGTGACGGGCACACAGTGCAATATACAGATCTTATAACATAGAAACCCACACTCAAAACCTATATATTAATGTTGATCAATGTCACCCCAATAAATTTAATAAATAAAACACATGAACGAGAGAGAGAGAGAGAGAGAGAGAGAGAGAGAGAGAGAGAGAGAGAAAGATGACTACCCACAGTTCCCTGGCTTAACATGTGACACATTTCAGTTTCAAGGGCTTTGGCTTAGCTAACAGGAACCATATACATTTATTATGACAAGTTTTATTCCAACCTTTTCCTGACCATTTAAATGGCCTATGCAATAGGTCCAAATCTCCTATTTCAGGAAACCTGCTCAGTTCAGCAGATACTGCCAATGGAGCAACCAAACTCACTTAAGCAAGTAATAAAAGGAATCTTGACAAGATTGAAAAATTCATTCTGACTAATTAAATCGATTTCTTTGTCCAATTTATCATTCATTCTCTTTAAATAGCTGTGTCAATTTATTTTGTCTTACTATAAGATTTATGACCTTCCATGTTTATAGTAGGAAGAAATGGAAAAATAAGGCTAAAGGAGAGTTTCAAGACCAACAGGCAAAAAGTATAGTTGCCCAACTTTCACTTAAATCAATGTTAAATCTCTAGGCTAAATATATCTAGTTATAGTTGTGTGTTTTTTAAATCACTATGAACTAAATCCTCACACTTTTATTTTCTTATAAAGATTCATTTTCTTGTCATTACCTCTATATCTTTTTTAAAGATACCAGCTTCCAGCTTTCTACATAAGCCCTGGGAGAAAACATTATTTAGCAAAAATTACAACAAAATCTCTGATATTTCTTTCTACTTTTACTTATTCTAATTTTTTTTTAAAAAAATGGTGTTTTACAACTAGATACAGCGATAGAGAATGCTTATGATTCATGTCATTGGTCATCTGAAGTTTGAACTATCTCAGTGCCTTATTTTTCCACTCCAACACACTCGGATGCAGTTTTAAGACACGACCATAAATCTTTGACACTCCTGCCGTTGATAGGTGGGATCCATGTCCTCTCCTCTTGAATTGGGCCAAAGTTGTGCCTGCTTTGACCAATATAATATGTTATGTGACTTCCAAAGGTCTGTCATTAAAAATCCATGGAATTTCAATCTTCTTCACTAGAACACTTGCTCTTGGAGCCCTGATCAACTGTGTCACAAGTCCAGGCTGAGTGCAGTCATGTAGATTTCCCCAATCAACATGTGTAGCTGAGCCGACTCTTCCATCTCATTCAAGGTGTCAGATATGCGAGTAAAGAAGCTAGAAAGGGAATCCTCCATCCCAAACTGCAGCCTTCAGTGAATCATCCCCTGTCACTGAATCATTTCATGAGCATAATAAAATGGTCCTAGCTTTATACTCCTAAGTTTTGTGGTAGTTTGTTATGTAGGAATAAGTAACTAGAATACATTTCAAGGCAGTGGCTGTTTCTTTTACTTCTGAACAACCTCTCCACTAACAAAACATTTATACCCGTTTATTATTTGTAAAGGGTCTGATCAACTTCACAGTAAGATATTAATAAGTGATAATGCATTATAAGCCTATGACCGTCTCCAGCTTCTCATTATAAGATGAAGAGCATGTGCATTTTAATCTCCTGGGTCCCTTTCATTTTTGGCCTGTCTAGTACTGATAAGCAGTGTCTGTCCTTAACTTAGAACCCTGAAACACCAATGGTGGTATTTTTCGGGAGATAGATTTCCAAATATTTAGCATAGAATGTCTCACATCTATAATTAGGTTGTCATCTTTATCAGTTTTCTCCATGATTAACTCTAGTTTAGAGACTATGTCAATTCCACATTTCTAAAGGGAGAGATAGATTTTACATCTCTTCCTTAATTATGCTTTAAAAAATTATGTGATTTCTTTGGATAAAAGATTGAGATAGTTTTCATTTTCATAATAATGCATAGGAGCACAACGCTCTCAGAACAATACTAACACCAGTAAGTGGGTAGAATATTAGACAGAGAAATATTTCTGGTATTTGCTCTGAAAGGCAAAAAGAAAAGCCTGAGAACTTTCTTAAAAATCAGATTTGCTCAAGTAGTATTTTTCCCCAATGCATTTTTTGTTCCTCTCTAGAAATTTCAATATACTGTTGAATTTTTTCTTGCATAAATAATTCTTATTCTTGGTTATATTTTTTCATTTAATGAAGTATTAGATAGCTGAAGAATTTTGCTCTAGGTTTTCTTTCTCTCCTTCTCCTAGTGGTTGACCTTAGTAGAAAAACTAGTGAATTCAAGTTATTAAGGTAAAAATGGAAAGATTGGCACAGTTAACAAAGTTATAGTAGTCATTAAAGATTTTTTTCCCCATTTACCAAAGTTTTCAAATTTACTGGAAGCCACTGAAGTCTAAATCTGTGGTTTTCTTGAAATCCTCAGTAGCCCTCACATCAAAGACTGAAAGTGGAGAATGACATTAGAATAACTATGAAATAATTTTTGATTGAGAACATACTGAAACTTATCATTATCTAACTCTGGTGCTTTCACTAAAATGTAAAATGCTTTCACTGAAGCACTGAGGCTCGCATTAAGTAGTGTAGCTTAGTCAAAGCATGACTGTTAACCTTCTGTGCGTAAGGCACACACTATTCCATGCAGATATAGGGTTTTCTACCAGACTCTTCTTGATGGACATAATGGGAGTTACATCAGGAAGAGACTAGACTTAATTTGGAATATTAAGTAGCACAAGCACATAAAAAGCCTTCATTAAAATATTAAAAGTGGGCTAAACCCATAAGAGCTAAGAGATATGGTTGAAGAAAATTCCAACATCAAGCTCCCTCCTTATCTAAATTTCTAACATTTGTTAATAAGAAAGAACATTAACTTAGAAATTCACTTTATCCAGTGGCTGCTAAAGTGCTACCAGACTACCAAAGAATTAACTCATACTTTTTCTGTTGACGAATACAACAGAATGGTACAATAAACCATCCTTGTATCCCTGAAACTACCAAAACCAACAGACATAAGCCTCATTTTCTTATCTTGACCTAAAGGGGAAAAACATATTCTTACAATAACTATTTTCACTAAGACGCAGATTGCCTCATCAGAGTTTTGGTATATAATTATGCCAATGGATAGTAGGATGCTTATATTTTCAATCAACATTTAGGGACCACCTACTGTGTGAAAATACCTGGAACAGAGGACTTTGAGGCTTCATTTTGACTTATAAAGTCTAAAACAATAAATTATCTAGAGAATAATCCTGATATTATAAGTATCAATATAAATTTAGTAATTCTTATATTTAAAAAATACATTTTATAACATTAAAAAATCTAACTTTAAAATAAATTGCTTTAAATACATGGGTTTTTACCTCTTACAATTAAGTGTCATAAAAACATTACTATCATTTTCTAAGTAATGGTGTCAAAAAACAAAATGGTTGTAATATTTATACATACTTAATCTTTAGATATTGTTTTTTGGTTTGTTTGTTTTGTTTTTGTTAATCCTCACCTGAGAATATTTTTCCATTGATTTTTAGGGAGAGTAGGAGAGAGAGGGAAAGACAGAGAGAAACATTGATGTGAGAGAAACACATCGATTGATTGCCTCCTGCAGAAGCCTTGACCAGGGCCCAGACCAGGGTGGAACCTGCAATCAAAGTAAGTGCCCTTGATCAGCATCAAACCCAGAACCCTTTGGTCCACAGGCCGATACTCTATCTATTAAGCCAAACAAGCTAGGGCAAGATATTATTATTTTTAATGATTTAAGTCATAACATATCTTGGGATTTGCCATAATGTGTGAAAAGTGCCTGGTCCAAAGTAAGTATTCAGGTACTATTTGTTGAATGCTTTCCTGTTTCTGGGAATGTTTTAATAGCATCACAAGGATCCACATGAGTTGGTCAGTATTACTCATTTTCTAGATATTCCTTGCATATATTTTCAGTTTGGAAATGCATGCGTTTCAGTTCTGAAAAATATTCTTGTAGCCGAGACCGGTTTGGCTCAGTGGATAGAGCGTCGGCCTGCGGACTGAAGGGTCCCAGGTTCGATTCCGGTCAAGGGCATGTACCTGGGTGGCGGGCACATCCCCAGTGGGAGATGTGCAGGAGGCAGCTGATCGATGTTTCTCTCTCATCAATGTTTCTCACTCTCTATCCGTCTACCTTCCTCTCTGTAAAAATCAATAAAATGTATTTAAAAATATATATATATATACTCTTGTAAAATGCCTCTATCATTTCATGTATGTGCATAATGAGTATGTTTATTGTATGTATACATACATGTTAACATCTACCATTAAATGTTTTTGTTTTGGACATACAGAAGGCCCAGAGACATATGAAAACATGCTCAAAGTCACTAATCATCTGAGAGATGCAAATCGAAACAACAATGAGGTACCATCTCAAACCTGTCAGAATGGCTATCATCAACAAATCAATAAATGACAAGTACTGGTGAGGATGTGGAGAAAAAGGAACCCTCATGCACTGTTGGTGGGAATGCAAACTGGTGTAGCCACTGTGGAAGACAGTATGGAGTTTCCTCAAAAAGTTAAAAATGGAGCTTCCATTTGATCCAGTAATCCCACTTGTAGGGCTATATCCCAAGAAACCAGAAACAACCATCAGAAAGGATATATGCACCCCTATGATCATAGCAGCACAATTTACAATAGCTAAGATTTGGAAACAGCCTAAGTGCCCATCAGCAGATGAGTGGATTAGAAAACTGTGGTACATTTACACAATGGAATACTATGCCGCTATAAAAAAGAAGGAACTTTTACCATTTGCAACAACATGGATGGAACTGGAGAGCATTATGTTAAGCGAAATAAGCCAGTCGGAGAAAGATAAATATCACATAATCTCACTCATATGTGGGATGCAATAATCAACATAATTTGATGAACCAGAATAGATTGATCTAGAGACAAATGGTAGGAGAGGAGGGGTTAGAGAGCAACTAAAGGACTTGTATGCATGCATATTAGCACAACCAATGGACACAGACACTGGGGTGGTAGGGGCTTGCCCGGGGTGGGAATGGCTGAGGGGGGCGGTCAACTGGGGAAAAAGGAGATATATGTAAAACTTTAGACAATTAAATAAATAAATAAATAAATGTTATTGTTCTAAAAAAACAAAAACAAAAAAAAACCCCAGAAAACCTGTTCTAGTAACAAATGGACTAGGAAGGAGTTGTGAATGTACAAAAATGAAAAAAAAAAAAAGAGTACAACAAATTGGTAAAAAAAAAAAAAAAAAAAAAAAGTAATATATGATAGCTAGTGTATTCATTTGCTAGGGCTGCTTAAATAATAGGATGACAATTTTTGGGTGACTTAAACAATAGGAATTATTTTCTCACAGTTTTGGAAGATAGAATTCCAAGATCAAGGTATTGGTAGGGTTGATTTCACTGTGAAACCTCTCTCCCTGGCTTACAGATGACTGCCTTCTCACTGTGGTCTTTCCTCTGTACACACACGTGTTTCTGGTCGGTCTCTCTCTCTCTCTCTCTCTCTCTCTCTCTCTCTCTGTATATGTCCTTTTCTTACAAGGATGCTAATCAGAATAGATTAGGAACATACCCTAAAGACTTCATTTTAACTTAATCCCCTCTTTAAAGACTTTATCTGCAAGTACAGTCACATTCTGAGGTACTGCTGAATGTTATGGCTTTAACATGTGAATTTGGGGGGACACAATTCAACCAATAACAATTAGTTTCTCATCTTTAAGAACCCAGACTCACAACGTTAAAATATAGATTATGAATAAAACTAAGATTTTTTTTTAAGAATAGAGAAAGACTTTAAGATTTTGGTTATCCAGGAAAATATAGTAAATTTGGAAAGGTACAAGTAAATTGTGTAATCAATAAAAGTAATTCCTTATATTGACTGTATAATTATCAAATTTATGGCATGGATTTATACTAGAAGAACGAAAGGGTCACTCTGCTGGAAATAGGTTATTTAATAACCTACTTGAGAGGAGATAAAGGGCAGTGTATAAACAAGCAATAACCAGCAGCTACCTATGGAATCTCTCTCCCATAAGTATGGGGAGCTTGAGGAGAAACGGAAAGTTAAATGCTAATTATTAGTCTGAGGTTTACCAACCCCTAGAAACCATTATGACTTTCCTGATATACCCAAGTTCCCAATCCCTAAAGTAACCATATGTTCCAGTTTCCCTAGACTGTCTCAATTTATGCCTGCTATTTCTCAGGATCATGCCTAATTAGCATTCCCTCTGACTCTCAAAATTATCCCAATTTGGATGATATGATCACCCACATATAACTATAGCCCTTCTCCTCCTACATGTGTATGTACCCACACCAATAGCATGTGTTTGAGATTCAAAAGACCTTTCTCCCATCCTCAACAGATGCTGCTTCCTACATATATTTATAGCCTATTTTCATTTTTTTCCCCAAATAATTTTTTAAATTTAATTTTATTGTTTAAAGTATTACAAATAGTAGTACATATGTTTCCTTCCCCCCCCCAATGACCTTCCCCCGGCCTCCCCTACCCCCCGGCACATGCTCTCACTGCCCCTCCCCACCCCCCCGTGTCTTGCATCCATTGGTTATGTTTATATGCATGCATACAAGTCCTTCGACCTATTTTCATTTTGACCAGTGAAAAGAAGTTTGGAGATCTCAAGTTCTATTTTATCTATCCTTGATAATATAACTTAGGTTCTGAAGAAAAGAAGAGTATCTATAATGTTTTTCATATTTTCCTATTTAAATATGGAAATGGGTCTGGGACAGAGATACCATCAGAAATGTGGACTTTATTTTGTCAGTTATTAATTAGTTAAATTATTTCAGCCTTGCTTTCCACATTTATATTGAGGGAGTAAGTCGAGTGTAATATCCATCCTGCCTATTTTAGTGTTCAAGCTTATCAAATGAAATACTAGCTAATACTTTGAGATCCTTTAATTATCACACAAATTATAGTTATTGTTATTCTAATTTTCATAGAGAGATAGAGAGCATAATATTTCAATAAATAAGTTTATAAAATGACTTGCTAGTGAAATTAGTGATGCTTTCTCTAGGAATCAAATCTTCTCACTTCTAAAAAACTACCTTTCACATTATTTTACTTGACACCATCAAGATTTACATGAGGAACCTAGGAAAATGTGAAAGGAAAAAGCTGAACTGGCTATATAGCAAAGTTAAGAATGTATGATTGAGGAACCTAGAAGTTCATTGTGGAGAGAAAGGTGAAGTGAGACAAGAATATAATAAGACCTATAAACTTCCCAGTGAGGTTTTCAATGAACAGTTAGACACTTTAGTTATGATATGTTGGGAGTACTTAGGCTTTTTATACTTTGGTCATGGGGAACAGAAAGTTGGAGAATGAGCAAAGGAGAAGATAGAAAAATGAGAAAGGAGGAGAGAAAGTACAAAACAGAAATGAGGAGGCATTTAGCTTTTGCTTTGCCTGATTTCTGACTTTTTGTTAAAAGAGGACAAAATACATAATACAGGAAAATAAGAAGCAAGATACGAGGCTATTATAAACCTAGATGTATGAGATGCCACCTTGACTTACAATGTCCACTGTTTTTAATGTGTGTACTTATTTTTTAGAAAACAATACAGAAAAATTTGTGGTTTCTACAGGAAAGACTATTGAATATGCCTGATCCTTAATCAGGGTAAAAAATAAATAAATCAAAAGTGCATGATCATATGGAAAAAAGAAAGTGCTTACCAGCCGACATCTAAGCATAACACTCCCCACTTGGCATTACCTACCATAATGTCATCTTTTTATCTGTCCTGAAATTCCCACCATTTCCATACCCATAATTTAGGCTATAAATTGCATATGAACTCGGGAATAGATCTATCTGTGGGTACAACATAAGTGCTTTGGTTTTCAAAAAGCATTATCCATGCTCAGAGAAAACAAGGTCAATATAGTTGAGAATATACCTGATATCAATCCCTGAAATCACTGCAAATTATTTGAAAGAGTTTCTTGGAAAAAAAAAAAGAACAAAACTTTTAAAATCATAATCACCCTTGTCACCCTTCCATCTGTGGCACTGTGACTATATGGCTCTTTTTACCAAAAAAAAAATAAAATAAAATAATGTTTGTTTGTTTAAACAAAACTCTCTCGTGGTATGTATTGGCTCTGCTTACTATTTGGTGTGTCCAAAAACATTAAAATTTGTCAGTGGTTCTTCTCTCGGTGACTCTTGGCTATGACTACATCTAACAGAGGAAAGTAGGGAATTCAGGTTGTTGTCAAGATACCATGAACCCCACAAATCTAACAACAAAGCAATTTCAGCTTTTTCCTATTGATATCCGTTATCTGTTGCCACAAAATTCTGTGAAACAAATAAGCAGAAAGCTTCAGTGGCTTATAGCAGTAAACAGGTATTCAGTACACAGGTTTGCAAGTGTGATGGGTTAGCCTGGGCTCAACCAGAGAATTCCTGTAGTATCTCAGATGAGCTCACCTGCACATCTGAGGCTCTGCTGGCTGCCAGCTCAGGGCTTGTACATCTGGATTGGCTGGAGGAGCTCAACTGTGCTTCATGCATCTCTCACTTCCCTCCAGCAGGCTGAACTAGTTGTGTTATCACGGCAAAGGCAGAGGAGTGAAAGCATTAACTTACTATCCAACTGCATTGTCAAGCCTCCTTGTTCATCAGACCTGCTAACTTCCCAATGGCTGACCTATGTGGCTGAGCCTAGAATCAAAGGGCAGAGCAATAAACCTATAAATAAGAATAACTTTAAAGTCATGTGGCAAAGGGATGGTAGATAGAGAGGGTTGAAGAATTAGGGCTGTTTGTGCAATCTTACCTTCTTGTTTGAATGTCTCCCTAGCACAAAATGAGGCATAGCTTGTTTATTTCTAAGTATTTAGCTATCCCATGAAAGTAAGCTAACTTCTATCCACTAACTAACTTCCAATATAACCTCTTGTATACACATACCAAAAGCCATTCTTACTAGTAGACAAATAATTCCATAGGCCTTTGGAGGCCTCTTTACTGGGTCTAATAGGAATATCCATATATTGATAATTCCCAACCACTTTCATCCAGTTCACTTCCCAACCAAACTTGAACTCTATTTCAGCTGCCTACATGTTTCTCAGCTTTCCCCAACTGAAAATTTTCATTGCTAATTTCATCATTCTCCACCACACCATTACTGGTCTATATATTTCTTCTCCTGTATTCCTCATCCTCTGTGCACTACGACTGATCCCACTATGCCCCAAATCAACTAAGCCAGAAGTCAGCTCACTTCCTGTCCATGTTATCCCTACATTTTCAAATTTTTATCATGTTCTATAACTGCTATTATTAATATTTCTTTAATATTTCTCTTATAAATCTTCTTATATATCTAATCCTACCACCTCAATCTTAGTTCATGATTCACTTATGTACCTGTTCTGACATTGTTTACTTCCCTTTCTAATCTAATATGTCCCAAAATGATCTTTCTAAAACAAATATTGTGATAGGGATATTCAACTTTAAATATTCTCAGTAGTACATCAATGCAAATAGAATATAAAATATGATATGACCCCTTCATGACATAACTCCTTCTTCTCCCCATCACTCGGTTCCATAATTCAGAGTAATACTAATCTAAAACAATTAGTATTGTTTTCAAAAGTCTAACTTTACTCATATACTTCATTTGATCTGAATGTTTCATACATACACACAAATACACACAAACATAACACACACACACACACACACACACACACACAGGCACATACACACACCACTTGCTGTATTGTAATAATTAAGAGCACAGACTCTGAAATGAGAAAGAGCAAAGTTTGAATCCTGGCTACATTACTTACTAGCCATGTAAATTTGGGTAGGTATGTGAACTAAACTATTTAATATGGTCACATAATGGTCTAGTTATTTGTTTGAAAATACAATAATACCAGTACCTAGGACTTGTGATGTGACATGATGAAAGAAGATTATACACTTCATTTGGTACATAGCATTTAATAAATTCTCAATCACCCATATTCTCATTGCAGCATTACTTACAAGAGCCAAGATATAGAAGCAACCTAGGTACCCATCGATAGATGAATGGACAAAGAAGTTGTGGTACATATATACAATGGAATATTATTTAGTATTAAAAAAGTATTGATATTTGTGACAACATAAGATGAACCTAGAAGTTATTATGATAAGTGCAATAAGTCAGAGAGAGAAAACCAAATACCACATCATTTAATTAATATGTAGGAATCTAAAGAAAAAATAAATAAACATAAAATAAAACTAAAATCAACTCATAGAAACAGACATAAAACTAATGGTTGCTAGCTGTGGCCAGTGTAACTTAGTGGTTAGAGTGTTGGCCCATGAATGAAAAGTCTTGGGTTCCATTCTCAGTAAAACGCACATACCTGGGATGCAGGTTTGATCCCTAGCCCCGGTTAGGGTGTATACAAGAAGCAATGTTTCTCTCTCTCTCTTTCTCCTCCTCCCTCCCTTCCACTCTCTCTAAAAAAATCAATGGAAATATACTCAGGTGAGGATTAACAAAAACAAACAAAAGAAAAGAAAAAAACAAAAACCCTGATGGTTGTTAGAGGGGAGAGGGGTGGAAGGATGGGTGAGAAAGGTGAAAGAGCATATCCTATGTAAAAAAGCACAATATGCAAGTCGACCAAACAGCAGAACAACCGCTTGCTATGACACGCACTGACCACCAGGGGGCAGATGCTTAATGTAGGAGCTGCCCCCTGGTGGTCAGTGCACTCCTACAGCCAACCTCCCACAGCCAGCCAACCTTACGTGGTCCCTCCCTGCCCCCCACCAGCCAACCTCCTGTGGCCCCTCCCTCTGGCCGACCAACATCCTGCAGCCCTGATGGGGACTGGGCCAGATGGCCCCAACTGGCCCTGTTTGCCGGCCTGGCCAAGGAAACCCACTTGCGCATGAATTCCTGCACTGGGCCTCTAGTATTTAATGATGAACTGCATAGTGGAGTTCTGGAGAACTGACTATAGTCTGAGTTTTGTCTGTACCCATCAACTCCTGCTGAATGAAATTGCCACAAACTAGCCAGCAGAGTAAATTATGTCTTGACTTGAGTATGCTAAACTTATAAGGTCAGAATAAAATTAGTAGTGACTATTCAACATAATTAGAGGAGGGGAGGGAGAGGAACAGAGAAAAAAAAATTAAGAGACTCAAAAAAGTAAATAAGTAAGAAAGAGCCATGAGAAAGCAAACATCATGAGTTATCAGAAGCCAGGAAACAAAAATAAAAAAGCAAGTGAACACAAAAGAGAACAGAGCATTAAATGAAACAGTGGAGTGTCCAGAAAAGGGAGCAATAGACCCTTGCCTCTGATGAGGCATCTAAAATTTTCTGGGAAACACCAATCAGAAAGGATATATGCACCCCTATGTTCATAGCAGCACAATTCACCATAGCTAAGATCTGGAAACAGCCTAAGTGCCCATCAGTAGATGAATGGATTAGAAAACTGTGGTACATCTACACGATGGAATACTATGCTGCTGTAAAAAGGAAGGAACTCTTACCATTTGCAACGTCATGGATGGAACTGGAGAGCATTATGCTAAGTAAAATAGCCCAGTCAATAAAGGAAAAATACCACATGATCTCACTCATTCATGGACAATAGAGACCATTATAAACTTTTGAACAATAATAGATACAGAGGCAGAGCTGCCTCAAACAGATTGTCAAACTGCAGCGGGAAGGCCGGGAAGGGTTGGGGGGCAGGAGGTAGGGGGGTAAGAGATCAACTAAAGGACTTGTATGCATGCATATAAGCATAACCAATGGACATAAGACACTGGGTGATAGGGGAGGCTAGGGGACTGTCTAGGGCGGGGGGATAAAATGGATACATATGTAATACCCTTTGTAATACTTTAAGCAATAAAAAAAAAATGTAAAAAAAAAAAAAAAAAAAAGAATGTGCATTAGGTTACTGGCACAGATTCAGATTGCTAGCCCCCCAAAGATGTTTCATTTTCCCCATGAGTGAAACTCACAATGTTGTCACCTATTTGCTTTAATAATGATCACAGGTACTCTAGAATCCATGTCTGATAACTCTAATTTCTGATCATCTAACATTGTTTTTTGCTTTTTTTTTAAAAAAAAAAACAAACTCCTCTTAATTTTTGGTCATATGAGCTCCTTGCATATTTGACCAATTTCATGTTTGTTTGTTTTTTCTTCTTAGTTTTTGGTTATTTGGTATTTTTGCATGCTTAGGGATTTAAAAAATAAAATCATTGCCTATTAGATATATACATATATCCATCAAAAATGAAAATGTGTGTACTTATAATCTTAACTCTACCTCACTTAGCCTTCTTTTTATATTGTTCTGTTGTAAGACACATGTTTACTTTGCCCCACAAACTCTCAGTCACATATCAAGACCTAGGAGTTATCTCCTTGAATTTTTGTTTTTATTTCTTAGGTAAGGTAAGTGGGATCTCTCTACTTTTCCCCTTCGAGGTAGAAGAGGAGAAATGTCACATTACTCCAACAATATTTTCCAATAAAATTTTATTTTAAATTTTAGAACTCTTCTTAACCTTAATAAACATCTTTATAAATAGTTTAGCACCTAATTTAAGAGTGGGAGATTACTGGCACCTATTGTCTTGTGGCCTCATTTGAAATATACAAAAAGTTTTTTTAATAGCCTGATACAGTTTGAAACAATTTCATCTTTCTTCCTGATATAAAAATACTGTTAATATTTACTTGAAATGTTTTATTTTTAATTGTTTAAAATTCTGATGAGTACCTAAAAATATAAAAAGTATTAGTCCATGTTGTGGGCAGAGCTCAGGAGATCTATCTCAGTGCTGCGGCCGCAGCAATGCTGTGAGTACACTCCAGCGAACAGACTTCCTTGGCACACCAGGAAGTGGTAACGCCCACCTGAAAAATCTCCAGGAGCCACCTACTCTTAGTCCTGACCCTCATGCCCATTGGACAACATAGCAAGTGTGTCCCTATTGCATTGACTGCTTACCCCTTTATATACGGCTGTACTTCCTCAATAAACTTAGATCTGTGTCTCTGAAAAAAAAAAATAAAATAAAATAAAATAAAATTTTCTGGGGATACACACAGATCTCTTGAGGCCTAGATATTTGATTGCTGAAGCAAGTTCTTCTTCTCCTATAAATCTACAACGAATTCCCTTCATGAGTGTAGATACAAACATGTTTGCTTCTTACCACCTGGAAGTGCCTTAATAATGCAGTGAGAAAGCATAAACAATTTATACATTTGTGGTAGGAAGAATTTACGAGTCTATTTTTCTCTGAAATCCAACCAGGACCAAAGCTCTGAATCACATTTATCTCTTCTACCTCTTTCATCTTACTGTTAATACATTGTTCACTCTTATTTTTCTCCGCCATGGATCAATATACCCAAGTAGTCATTTAGCCTACCAGAAAAACATGACTTATTAAAATAATATCTTTCTCAGGTATGTCGAGGTCCTCTTAGTTCATTAATGTAAATCAGAACAAGTGTATTATATTACAAGCAATAAAATGCAATGTTTAAACTCAAACACACTAAAATAAGATGGTCTCTCTCTAATGTGCTTTCCCCAACCAGTATTTGCTTTCCTGTTAACTTTAACACTTCAGCCAATTGATATTTCCTGCCTTGAAAACCTCCCCAGCATGGAATCTTGAATGTGCAAAAACATGATTTTTTAAAAAACATATTTTATTGATTTTTTTACAGAGAGGAAGGGAGAGGGATAGAGAGTTAGAAACATCAATGAGAGAGAAACATCGATCAGCTGCCTCCTGCACACTCCCTACTGAGGATGTGCCTGCAACCAAGGTACATGCCCTTGACTGGAATCGAACCTGGGACCCTTGAGTCCGCAGGCTGATGCTCTATCCACTGAGCCAAACCAGTTAGGGCAAAACATGATTTTTGTTTCACTTCACCCAGAATCACCCTTCTACAGGTTTGAGCAGATGGTCATTGGCCACCAACAATGCACAGCCCCACTTCCACCTTGTACTATTAGCCAAAGCACTTATGGAGCTTGCTCAGATTCAATGCGTAGAGAAAGAGACTCCACACATTCAGGACAGAGTGGCAAAGTCACATGTCAGGAAAGTACATTGAATGGGAGATAGGGTTGTGGCCATCTTTGAGTTAGTCTCCACAATTAGAGTGTAAGCACAAATACATTTTACAAACCTCTTCTTTTCCAACTTGGATGCCTTTCATTTCTTCTTCTTGTCTGACTGCTATGGCGAGCATTTCCAGTACTAGGTCGAATGGGAGTGGTGAAATTGGCTATCCCTGTCTTGTTCTTAGGGGAAATGGTTTTAGTTTTTGCCCATTGAGTATGATGTTGGCTGTAAGTTTGTCATATAAGGCTGTTGTTATGTTGAGGTGTGCTCTCCCTATTCCCACTTTGCGGAGAGTTTTTATCAGGAAAGGGTGTTGGATTTTGTCAAATGCCTTTTCTGCATAAATTGATATGATTATGTGATTTTTGTCTCTCAATTTGTTTATGTGATATATCACATTTATTGATTTGTGGATAGTGTACCAGCCTTGCATCCCTGGAATAAATCCACTTGGTCATGGTGTATGATCTTTCTAATGTAATGCTGGATCCAATTTGCTAGAATTTTGTTGAGGATTTTAGCATCTTACACACCCTCACTATCGCATACTCAGCACACAGCAGATATTTTTATGAGTTTTATTTTCCAAGCAAGCTTTGAGATATTTCTAGCCCTGGGAGACAGTATACAAAAGGTAGAGGTTTATTTCTTCCTTTGGGTGAAATACAGATGAGAGGATGCCACTTACAAAAAATAGGTTTAAAATTTTATTTGCAATAAGGTTGTTGTCTGCCTCATGATTTCCCTCAAGGAAGAGGCAACTTCCATTCTGGGCACTGGAGCTTCTAAAAGCCTCATTTGGGCCCTACCCGGTTTGGCTCAGTAGATAGAGCATCAGCCTGTGGACTGGAGGGTCGCAGGTTCAATTCCAGTGGTCAAGGGCACATGCCCGGGTTGCGGGCTCGATCTCAAGTAGGGGGCATGCAGGAGGCAACCAATCAATGATTCTCTGTCATCATTGATGTTTCTATCTCTCTCTCCTCCCTTCCTCTCTGAAATAAATAAAAATATATATTAAAAATATAAGAAAGTAGGGAGAACCAAGATGGCGGCATAGGTTAATGCTGGAGTTTGCTGCTTTGAACAACTACTTCAAAAGTGAAACTAAAACACGGAACGGACATCACCCAGAACCACAGGAATGCTGGCTGAGTGGAAGTCCTACAACTAGGAGGAAAGAGAAACGCACACGGACACTCAGAGGAGGCGCAGTGCTGAAGTCAAATTCTGAGGTGCGGAGTGCGTGGAGCGGGCTGGCAGCGGAGGGCGCGGTTGTTGTTTTCAATCGGGAGGGAGTCACAGACTCTGAGCACCAGATCCGGGCGAGTCTTTAGGGACCCAGACTCAAACGGGAGAAGCGGGACTGTCTGGCTTCGGCCAGAGCGAGGGCAGCTTTCTCTCCGAGCTTTGCAGCGGGTGCTGGGACTCAGAGAGGCAGAGCCCCTGGGGACAGGACTGAGAGCCGCCATAACTGCTCTCTCTGGCCCACCCTGTTGATCCTGTTCGACCCGCCCTGCCCAAGCCCTGCACAGAGGCATTTGCCGGATAGCCTCAGGCAAAGGCTAGATTAGCACCTCCCTAGAGGACAGAAGTTCTCTCACTGCTGACACAGCTGATTCTCATAGCCACTTGGCCTGGAGGTCAAACCCTCCCTGGAATTAGCTACAACAATCAAGATTTAACTATAAGACTTCAAACAAAGACCACTAGGGGGTGCACCAAGGAAGCATAACAAAATGCGGAGACAAAGAAACAGGACAAAATTGTCAATGGAAGATATAGAGTTCAGAACCACACTTTTAAGGTCCCTCAAGAACTGTTTAGAAGCTGTCGATAAACTTAATGAGATCTACACGAAAACTAATAAGACCCTCGATCTTATATTGGGGAACCAACGAGAAATTAAGCATACACGGACTGAAATAACGAATATTATACAGACACCCGACAGCAGACCAGAGGAGCGCAAGAATCAAGTCAATGATTTGAAATGCGAGGAAGCAAAAAACATCCAACCGGAAAAGCAAAATGAAAAAAGAATCCAAAAATGCGAGGATAGTGTAAGGAGCCTCTGGGACAGCTTCAAGCGTACCAACATCAGAATTATAGGGGTGCCAGAAGATGAGAGAGAGCAAGATATTGAAAACCTGTTTGAAGAAATAATGACAGAAAACTTCCCCCACCTGGTGAAAGAAATGGACTTACAGGTCCAAGAAGCTCGGAGAACCCCAAACAAAAGGAATCCAAAGAGGACCACACCAAGACACATCATAATTAAAATGCCAAAAGCAAAAGATAAAGAGAGAATCTTAAAAACAGCAAGAGAAAGAAACTCAGTTACCTACAAGGGAATACCCATACGACTGTCAGCTGATTTCTCAACAGAAACTTTGCAGGCCAGAAGGGAGTGGCAAGAAATATTCAAAGTGATGAATACCAAGAACCTACAACCAAGATTACTTTATCCAGCAAAGCTATCATTCAGAATTGAAGGTCAGATAAAGAGCTTCACAGATAAGGAAAAGCTAAAGGAGTTCATCACCACCAAACCAGGATTATATGAAATGCTGAAAGGTATCCTTTAAGAAGAGGAAGAGGAAGAAAAAGGTAAAGATACACATTATGAACAACAAATATGCATCTATCAACAAGTGAATCTAAGAATCAAGTGAATTAATAATCTGATGAACAGAATGAACTGTTGATTATAATAGAATCAGGGACATAGAAAGGGAATGGACTGACTATTCTTGGGGGGGAAAGGGGTGTGGGAGATGTGGGAAGAGACTGGACAAAAATCGTGCACCTATGGATGAGGACAGTGGGTGGGGAGTGAGGGCGGAGGGTGGGGTGGGAACTGGGAGGAGGGGAATTATGGGGGGGAAAAAAAGAGGAACAAATGTAATAATCTGAACAATAAAGATTTAATTAAAAAAATATATAAGAAAGTAAATAAAAAGAAAAGCCTCATTTGGGAAATATATTTTCATTATTACATGGCTAAATTTGACTTCCAAACTTGGAAGATGCATATGCTTAACCTGAGGTATTTCCTCAAAGGATTCTTAAAATTTACTTTTAAAAGGTCCATGTAGCACTTTCTTCTGAAAAGCTTGTGTTTGGGGTGAGGGAGGAACAAACATACAAACAAAAACAGCCTTCAATACTCTAGATAAAGGACCTCCTTTCAATTGTTGCCAAGGAGACCTTGTCTAAAGCTTTCTTCTGTGTTAGACTTTCATTGGCTCATATTCATCACTATTGACAGGCTCATATGTGTCACTGTTCAGCAAAAATCCTATCTGTTACTATTAATAAGCTACCCTTTGCCATATTGATCAGTTTCTTATCTGAGCTTTACAGACAACAACCTCGCTGCCTGTCTCAGAAGCCTTGTGTTAGAACTGGTACCTCTAACGCTTTGCTTCCTATCTTCATGACTTTTAAGTACAGACAGTTTGACCTTATTTATTTTCTTTGTACTTCTGTTTTAGCACTTCGACATCTTTCTGTACCTTGTTGCAGTATTAACTCCCAGGTGACTAAACTCTGCTCCCTCCATACCCTGCAGTGCTCTCGGAAAGCTGGGTATAGTCCTGAACCTAACCTAAAAGTGGCAGTAATGTCCTGAGCTAAAGAGAAATATCTCTAAATAACAAGCACGGAAGAAATTTTATAAGACCGTGTTCCTGAAACAAATACAAAAAAATACTGAAACTGTAACTGTTAAAAACACACACACATACTCAAATATCTCATTTTCTATATGACCTAGCCCCACTTCCTGATAACAGTAACATTAATTAAGTGTAATTGGCATAAAACTAGTAGATCTGGTATGGAACACCAACTCCATGGCACATGAACTACGTATTAGGAAAGAAAGGAGGGATTTGTTCATGGCTTAGTTGTCAACTGTGCTCAAGCAAAGATTCAGATGTTACTGAAGCTTTCTAGAGAACTAGTGGGCTTTTTATTTTATTGGCATCTCCACCTAGAAATTACTTTATCCTAAAGAATGAGGCATGCCAGCTCAATTTACAGATGATGTTTCAAGTGAGAAGGAGGAGGCGGTTATAAACAGGTGCTTTATTCTCCAGCCTAGTCGTAGTCTCACCTCTATAAACTAGAGAAACTGGCTTCAAGAGAAAATAAAAGCTATTTTCACCAGAACCTCTCTGAGATAGTGTAAGCATGAAGCAGCTACCCTCAGACACATGTATCCAAGCCCACTACAAAGGTGAGAGAAAGGTCTTTTCTGACCCTAACATAGAGCAGAATGGCCATGTGGAGCTTCCTCGGCATCAACAGTAACTTCAGTTTTGTCAAAGCAGAGCAGGTCAGGAGAGCATTGATTGACGTAACTCCGTTTCAGTGATTATTATCAAGAGACCATGGCAATATCAGCAGCCTTAAAGGAAAATACAGAAAAATGCTGTTTGTTGTTTTTAAGTGTGTGTGTGTGTGTGTGTGTGTGTGTGTGTGTGTGTGTGTGTGTGTTGGCATACACATAATCTAAAAAGCAAGAGATGAATTAAGAAGTATAATCCATAAAAGCCCCAGCAATAGATAAATATTTGAAATAGGACAGAGTGTAAGTCACACCTGGCTTAGTCAGCTGTTCACACCCTGGCAAACAGCAATAGGGTCGAAGTATAACCTTTATCCAGTGCAATCAGGTCCTGGAACGGGATGATGATGCTCAGTGTTGATTTCCCCGCTTCAGCTCCTTTGTAATCTCTCCTCTGTCCACTTCCCCATCTTTCCCTGTTTGGTTTGTAAGTATTAAGGATATTGGATAGGACCACTGACTTGTGCCTTTATATAAAATAGACCAGATATATACATATAGAATAAAGAAAACATTTTTAAACTTACCACACATAACAAAAACAGTCCCCATAGTATTCAACTCAAGTTGCTGTTTCTTATTTGAGATACTATTATAGATTATTTGCTAGAATGTTGATTTATAGAATTGTTCACTGTTAGCAATTCACATAAAATTCCAAAAGTGTGCCATATGAGATTTCATCAAATACGAGTTAATCAGATTCCTTTAATTCTCTGCATATATTTTCTCAAAATAGCATATACGATTGTTAAGAAAATGAGTTATAAAATATGATCAAAGCAATAATAAGCTGTTCCCTATGGAAACACACAGATTCTAGCAAGTACCTTTCCAATTGATATAAACAGAGACAAATAGGTTAATTTTGTTCATTATTTTTTAATGATTCTCAGCCAGGATATCATTTATACTAATTTTTTTATTAAAACCTTCTTTTAAAAGGGTGTTTCCTCAAAACAAAGAAATCTCATAGTGTCATTGGCATGTATAAAATTGAATTATATTATCCAGCATTTCTCTAATTACCATTTTTTCATGGGCATCCATTTTTCAACAATAATATTAGAAAATAATTAATACCTTCAGGACAAGAACCTGAACTTTATGCAAATATAGATTAGAGAAGTCCAAATTATTTTTTAATGAGCTATATGTATTATGTCTCCCTATCTAGAGTTCATCTGGACCATGGCATTAAATAAGCTTAGAGTTAATTAAGCGTATTATAACTATTTCTGGCTTCTCCCTTTATTAGTATGAATCCACCAGCTCAGAGGCACTCAGCAAACATGGAAATACTTTATCAATGCTCCACTCCAAAACACCTTGATACATTTCAATCCTGTCTATGCTCTTGGGGTAATTCTAGAAGCTCAAACCTATTGGACACTTTTCAAAATCCATTACTTTTCTATTTACAGAAATATGAATTGCAGGAATGGAGGAGGCTTTCCTTGCAGATGCTGGTTTACATTAATAAGAGCCAAAGTCAAACAACTGCTCTCAAGCATATGCACACACGAAGGCACACTATCTATTGCTGCAGAGATCCTGGCTCCGGCATCCGCAGATTAGAAGAGCGGATGTGCTTCATGTTTTAGTGCACTAACGTGAATACAAGTCATCACACAAAATCTCAACATGCAAATGAAATTAGAAGACCTTTCCTAATTTTCACAAAGAGAATGAGAGAATCACTTTTTCAGTTAAAAAAAAATATCTGCAGACCACTTATTAATAGCTGATCATATTTTGGCACCAACAAACTAATTTAATTTATACCTACTCAGGTTGTTAGGTAGAAGAGTATACGCTTTTGGGACTAACCCTATAAAAATCTACCCCAAATATGAAAGAAACACCACTTACATGAGATAATCCTATGGAGGAAAAACACTGTGCATATCAACAGAAAAGCAATAGACATTCATTTTCTATTAGGGACTCAGCAGGGAAGAGCAGAGTCAAAGATGTATTTTCCATGGATCTGGTTCACATTCTATCATACACTCTAAAGCCATATTTCCACAGCTGGGTGAAAACCCTTAGTAGGAGAATAATTTGACATTTTAAGAGTTATCTTTCCAGTCTCTTCCATGTAATTCTGTGATGAAATAACAAACTTGGCACCCTAGACAGGGGGTGGGATATAAAAAAGGCAATGGATTTTGGATTCAGACAAACTAAACTTTAAATACAAGCACTGCCATTCACTACATGAATTACCTTGGAACATCGGTTAACTTTTCCCAACCTCAGTTCTTTCTACAGTAAAGAGAATTCAATACCCAAACAGACCCATCAAAGGAAAAGGATCCAGCAAGTGTTCTGGACGGTAATGAGTATACCATAATTGTTGGTTCACTTATCTCCCTTTCTTCAGGCATTATCACCACTCTAATTTTCTATGCTATCAGCTGCTACTCAAAAAATGTGGGTTCCTTCATGTCCCTTCATGATTTGAGCTTTATTTAATTTTTTAAAAAAATTATTTATTGTCTAAAGTTGTACATATGTCTCCTTTTTCATTTAATTATTTTTTATATTCTACGTTACCCCTAGGTGTTTACAAATTTTTACTACATACCCTATCATTTGGAATTCCTCAAGACTTTCTCTCCCCACTACCTCATTCCACTCTTCTCCTAGGTCTAGGGCAGTGTTTCTCAACCTTTCTAATGCTGCGACTCTTTAATACAGTTCCTCATGTTGCGGTGACCCCCCAATTTCATTGTTACAAATTTAACATAATTAAGCATAGTGATTAATCATAAAAACAATATGTAATTATATATGTGTTTTCTGATGGTCTTAGGTGACCCCTGTGAAAGGGTTGTTCGACACCCAAAGGGGTCGCGACCCACAGGTTGAGAAGTGCTGGTCTAGGGGAAGAAACATAACAATGGTCAATGGACTCAACATGATTAGGCTTTATTCTTCACTTCTGTTGTGAAGAATAAAGAAATTTGAAAAATAGCTGAACCCAAGTAAACATACTCTTGGCTCTCTTGAATCACTTTCTCTTGAAATGCTCTTCGTCTTACGACTCCTTGTGTCTGGCAGGCTACCTTCCCTATTGGAAGATAAATTGCCCTTCACACACACAACCCTAAAGGAAGAGGCTAAGAGAAATGAACTAAAAAGCAAACTACTAAGGTCTGGCCAAGGTAGTATTTATGGTACATATAAAGTACAGCTTTTTTTTTTTTTTACAAATAGGTGGATACATAAGCATTTCAAAGACAAATACGTAATTAATTCATTTTCTTTTCATAAAATGATATGTCTGTTCAAGTAAGACTCAGATTAGGAGGGGTAAGGAAGGCTGCAACTGCTGAGACAGGTAGGAGATTCAGAGGTTCAAATTCTGTCTATGTAACTATCACTATACCCAAAATGGTTGGGTATGTAGGCCAGCTTTCCTGGAGTTACATATAAAACACTTTACAACATTATAAAATATAAAGATTTAGTATCTTATAAAGAATGGACTTCTTTGCCAAACATGAGTTACTATTTTTTGATGGGCCAATGTGATAGACTAAATAATATGCTCCCCTCTCCCCAGTACCATGTCTTAATCCATGAAACCTTAGAACAGTGATGGCGAACTTTTTGAGCTTGGCGTGTCAGCATTTTGAAAAACCCTAACTTAACTCTGGTGCCGTGTCACATATAAAAATTTTTTGATATTTGCAAACATAGTAAAACAAATATTTATATGTTTGATATTTATTTTATATATTTAAATGCCATTTAACAAAGAAAAATCAACCCAAAAAATGAGTTCGCGTGTCACCTCTGACACGCGTGTCATAGGTTCGCCATCACTGCCTTAGAACGTTATTTTATATGACAAAAGAAACTTTGCAGATGTGATTAATTTAAGGTTATTAAATTAGGATGATTAACTTGCATCACCCAGACCCTAAATGTAATCATCACTGTCATATGAAGGAGGCAACATGTGACCAGGCTGTTGGCTTTGAAGATGGAAGAAGTAGCCATGAGCCAAGGAATACCAGGGATGCATCTCTAGAAGTTAGAAAAGGCAAGAAAAGAGCCCTAGCAGGTGTGGCTCTGTGGATAGAGCCTGAGGAATGAAGTGTCTCAGGTTTTATTCCAATCAAGGGCACATGCCAGGGTAGAACTCCATCCCCAGTAGGGAGTGTACAGGAGGCAGCCAATCAATGATTCTCTCTCATCATTGATGTTTCCATCTCTCTCTCCCTCTCCCTTCCTCTCTGAAATCAATCATATATAATAAGACCCTAATATGCAAATTGACTGAACAGTGGAACGACCAGTGGAATGACTGGTCGCTATGATGCAAACTGACCACCAAAGGGCAGATGTTGAGCATCTGTCCCCCAAGAGGGAGGTGACCGGTGGCGGCGATCGGGGGACAGGGGCTGGCCAGAGGGTGGCACAAGGCCACCAGCCAAGATGGGTGCTAGCGGGGGTCCCCCAATCACCCTGCCCGCCGGTCGCCCCACAGATTAGTCCTGAATACCAGCCAGGCCTAGCCTATATATAGGGAACAGTCTCTTAGATTTAAAAATTAAAACCTGGCAAGGCTACTCTAACACTAAAAAAATAGGATGATGCAGAGATTACATGCATAGACTCTGGCTTGTATATTTTGTAGTCAGCCCTGATCTGACACTTAGAACTGTGTGACAAAGCCAATTACTTAACTTCTCTTGGCTTCAGTTTTTCCACACATAAGATGGGGAAAATGGTACTACTGCCTCAGAAGGATCATGTTATGTATTAATTTTATAAGCAGAGCAAAAAAATATAGCTGCCTATACAACAGCAAGATGCCTTTCACCTGTATGAAAAGTATGGTCACTGGTGCATGCAGCATCCCAGATTGCAAGAGGGATATCCGACTGCCAGTTTAGGCCTGATCCCTGGCAAAACCGGCAGTTGGACATCCCCTAAGGGTGCAGGCTGGGCTGAGGGACCCTGCCCATGCACAAATTTCATGCACTGGGCCTCTAGCAAAACATTTAAAAAAAAAAAAAAGAGAGATTCTCCCATAGGACCTCCCTAGGGAGTATGGATCTTACTGATACCTTGGTTTTGGTTCATTTTTTCATGGGCCCATTTTTGAAGTCTTGCCTCCAGAAATATAAATGTATCATTTCTGTTGTTTGAAGCCAATAAATTAGTGGTAACTTTTTATAGCGGCCATAGAGAACCCTAATACAAACAGAAATGTCTAACTAAACAGAACCTTACTAAGGAACAAATAATTTGGGAATGTGAACAAGAACTAAAGCGTTTCCCCAATTCTCCAAATTTAGTCAGGTGTCTCTTGTGCTATGTACTCTCTAAGCAAAGAACAATTCCCTCTTCCTGAATCTCTCACATACTCTGGAATTAAATGATTTAGTTATCTCTCTTCTCCACAAAACAAGAAGTCCATGAAAGCAGTGTTCATGTCTGTCTTTTTCACCAGACAGAGACGAATTCAGGGACACACACACACACACACACACACACACACACACACACAGGAGTTCAAGTGGCCGTGGCAAGATTTATTAAAGTGAAAGCACACTCTCAGAGAGAGAGAGTTTGGGCAGGCTCAAAGAGCAACTGCCCTGGGATCTTTGTGTGAGCTTTCTTTTTCTTATAATTTCTTGGGCTGGGAAAAGAGTGGTTTTATTTTGACCAATCCAATTCCTGAAAAGAGTGGGCTTATTTTTTAATTATTCAATTCTATGCTCTGATTTCCTTCTGACAGGGTCCTGCCACTTTGAATTCTACCCACATTTCTCTAGGTTTGCCCACAAAGGGGAGGATTAAAACCATAATGCTAATTTATTATAATCAGGGTATAACTGAGATGAGGTCACTTGAAGGTGACTTGTGTGCCAGTCTGCTCCTGTGCTAATAATAGGAATTTCCCTCTGTCCCTTCCTCCCCCTCTCAGGATGTCCGGGTTTGCCCCAAACCTGTCAGGCTGGCATACTGATGTCGCCTACGCCCCCAAGTGACCCCGATGCTTTTTATTTTCATAGTCAGGGGTCTGGTTCTGTCGCTTCCCTTTTTCCCTTGTTCAAATCTAACTAGCAGCCTACTCTAATAATCTGTTCATTTCTGTATCCTTGAAGTCAAACTCAGTGGCTGGCATGTAATATTACCTGATAAATATTTCTTTTTTAAAAATATTATTTTATTTATTTCAGAGAGAGGAGGGAGACGGGGGGAGAGATACAAACATCAATGATGAGAGAGAATCATTGATCAGCTTTCTCCTGCATGCCCCCTACTGGGGATCAAACCTGCAACTGGGGCATGTGGCCTTGACCAGAATCAAACTGGGGACCCTTCAGTCCACAGGCCGACATTCTATCCACTGAACCAAACTAACTAGGGCAGTGGTCGGCAAACTGGCCCCTTGAGTGTGGCTCCTCCACAAAATACCACGTGTGGGTGCGCACGTACAGTGCATTGAAACTTTGTGGCCCATGCCACGGGGCCAAAGAGCCGCATGTGGCTCGCGAGCCGCAGTTTGCTGACCACTGAACTAGGGCATGATATTTCTTAAAAAGATGAATAAGTGAGAGAATGAAAGAATAATTTTTTAGAATTTTTTAAAAATTTATCTTTATTGTTGAAAGTATTACAGATGTCCGCTTTGTTTTTTGTTGTTTTCTTTTTTGTTTTTTCCCATTGACCCTCTCCTCCCTGCACCCACCCCTCCCAAGTCTCCACCACACTACTGTCTGTGTCCATGGGCTTATGCATATATGCATATAAATTCCCCCAGTTAATCTCTCCCTCTCCACCTCCCACCCCCATCTTTCCTCTGAAATTCATCTGTCTGTTCATGATTCTATGTCTCTGGATCTATTTTGTACATCAGTTTATTTTGCTCATTAGACTCCACATATGAGTGAGATCATGTGATACTTATCTTTCTCTGACTGGCATATTCCACTTAGCATAATACTTTCCAGGTCCATCCATACTGTTGCAAATGGTAAGTTCCTTCTTTTTTACTGCCACATAGTATTCCATTGTGTAAATGTAGCACAGCCTTTTTAATCCACTGATTTGTTGATGGGCACTTGGGTTGTTTTCGAATCTTAGCTATTGTAAATTGTGCTGCTATGAACATAGGGGTGCATATATTCTTTCTTAATGGTGTTTCAGGTTTCTTAGGATATAGTCCTACAAGTGGGATCACTGGGTCAAATGGGAGTTCCATTTTTAATTTTTTGAGGAAAGTCCATACTGTTTTCCACAGTGGCTGCAAAGCAATCTATAGATTCAATGCAATCCCTATTAAAATACAAAGGGCATATTTCATAGATCTAGAACAAACACTCCAAAATTTATATGGAATAAAAAAAGACCTGGAATATCCACAGTAATCTTGAGAAAGAACAAAACTGGAGGAATCGCAATATCAGATATCAAAGCCACTGTACTCAAAAAACCTAGTACTGGCACAAGAACAGACAATGGAACAGAACAGAGAACCCAGAAATAGACCCAAGCCATTATGCTCAATTGATATTTGACAAAGGAGACAATAGCATACAGTGGAGTCAAGAGAGTCTCTTCAATAAATGGTATTGGGAAAACTGGACAGGTACATGCAAAAGAATGAAACTAGATCACCAACTTACACCACACACAAGAATAAATTCAAAATGGATAAAAGCCTTAAATGTAAGTCATGAAACCATAAAAATCTTAGAAGAAACCATAGGCAACAAAATCTCAGACACCTTTCATAGCAATATGTTTACAGAAACATCCCCCTGGGCAAAGATAATTAAGGAGAAAATAAACAAATCAGACTACATCAAAATAAAAATCTTCTGCACAGCAAAAGAAACCATCAACAAAGTGAAAAGAGAGCCCACTGCATGGGAGAACATTTTTGCCAAAGATACATCCAATAAGGACTTAATTTCCAAAATATATGAGGAACTCATACAACTTAACAAAAGGAAGACAAACAATCTAATTAAAAAGTGGGCAAAGCCCTAGCTGGTTTGGCTCAGTGGATAGAGTGTCAGCCTGTGGACTGAAGGGTCCTAGGTTTGATTCTGGTCAAGGGCACATGCCCTGGTTCGGGCTTGGTCCCGAGTGTGAGGAGTGCAAGAGGCAGCTGATCAATGAGTCGCTCTCATCATTTCTAGCTCTCTCTCTCCCTTCTTCTCTGAAATCAATAAAAATATAGTTTTAAAAAGTGAGCAAAGGACGTAAATAGACACTTGTCCAAAGTGGACACACAGAAGGCCAAGAGCCATGTGAAAAAAATGCTCGAAGTCACTGATCATCAGAGAGATGCAAATTAAAACAACAATGACGTATCACTTGACACCTGTCAGAATGGCTACCATCAACAAATCAACAAATGACAAGTGCTGGCAAAGATATGGGGAAAAGGGAATCCTAGTACACTCTGGTGGGAGTGCAGATGAATGAAAGAATAAATTATTTAAGAATGGTGCCAAACAGAGAAACAAGATGAGGTGGCACAGGAAAAAAGACACTGACCTCAACACTTGTCACATTGTTGGTCAGTGTAGGGAGCTAAAGTCAACCCATTTGGGGGGATTGTTTCATGTTTTTCTTGGTTCACCTCTGTTAACTTTTAAGAAGCAAAACATAAAAGGCTACCAGAATGAAAACAAAATTTCACATAATTCATAAACTTTTAAAGACCTTACATATTCACAAATTATAAGCATTTATAGATAAGCACATGATCAAACTAATTTAAATATTTAAAGCTATTTGACTCATTTTATGTCATATTTAAAATAAATTTCATTTTAATATATATAACAGATATTATTCTTATACCATTATATTGTGTTTTATATACCCTAAAATGATGCTTAGAAACAAATTACATGCACATTATTTATATGTATTATATATTTTATATACATATTAGACATTTTAGAGAAGCCAATAATCAACAGTCCAATTCAAGAAAGAATTCTTAACTTTTAGAGGTAAATTATTGAAATGCCCCAAATGGTTCTATTTCCCTCCTTTACACAGAAATCACAACATTCACTAAAGCTTCAACAATCGCCTTTCTTTAAAGCACATTCACACACAGAGAAATGCGAACCTTTGCCTCAATAGCACCTGGATCACCTTTCTGGGAGGCATACTTGTCCAGTTATTGTTTGTTATAAGTTTCACATTGCCCACTCACAAGGGCTAGGTTTTTCCCCTCTTAGTAATTTTAATCTAATGTATATGACAACTGTATATTTGTAAAAGTGGAAATCTAATAGATATGTATCCCAAATAAAATACTTCCTCCAAACAGAAGTGTATATCTTGGGATATTCTGTACCTGTTCATCTGAAAGCAATCTTTGCATCTGAAACTTTATTTTTTATTTTTATTTGAGCAGATTTGTGCAGATGTTCAAACTAGTCAGCTAATATGAAAATTAAATGTCAATTATTCAAAAGGGGAATTCACTTTTATAATAACTCACATGTCTAAGATGTAGATAAATATTTTCCCCATACTTAGATTCCCATTACACAGATTAGTTCTGTGTCACTATTCTTCTTGTCTCTAGTTTGGGAGCTACCTATGAATGTAAAAATAAATTGGAACAGCAGAATCATTCATTGTATACTAGTATTAATACTAATGCCATTAGTATCTTACAAAGAACTTCTTAAATTTAATATATAGTAATGTATGGTATAGTGAAAGGCCAAAGAAAGAATCCTAATTGAAATGTTAATGGGTATATTTGCCACTATAAAAGATATAAGTCCAAAGAAGCAACTTCTTCCTTGCATATAATATATAAAAACATGTCTGCCTCAGTATATCCAAAGCTGAACTTGAAAATATTTCCAGTACAAAATCAAATTTCAATAATTTCTAATGCTCCACCACCAACAATTAAGAAAACATAAGCAATTGCAGCTAGAAAGGTTTCTAGTTCACATTATTAATACAGATTTAAAGGTGTATTTTTTATATTTTTTTATTGATTTCAGAGAGGAAGTGATAGGCAGAGATATAGAAGCATCAATGATGAGAGTGAATCACTGATCAGCTGCTGCCTGCAGGCCCCCTACCCAGGATCGAGCCAGAAACCCTGGCCTGTGCTCTGACTAGGAATCAAACTGTAACCCCTTGGTTCATGGGTCAATGCTCAACCACTGAGCAACACTGATCAGGCTAAAAAGGGTTTTGTTTTTATTCTCTTTCTTTTTCACAAGTTTGCTTAATTTCTCCCCAAAAAAGAAAACATAAGTTTGTCCTAATGTACACTATAAATATTTTGTAAAAAAAAATGAGATTATATGTTTAAAAGTATTTGGAATGTTGCAGACAAAAGTTTCAGAACTGTTTAGAATAGTCCAATTACTACATTTCCTTGACTCCAAAATGTATATATTTTCATATGTTAGAATTTCTACATTTGTATAAAATTTCCTTTCAGTAAATTTCATAACTGAACAAATTTTTATTAGTGATACATAAAGGTGCATCTAACAATTGATGTCATCTTAATGAAATGTAGTAAATTATTTAGCAAATAAGATAACATAAATGTATATTTTAATTTATCTTTCATTATCATGCAGTATATAGGGAAATTAATCATAAAGTAGAATCAAATATTAAGAAGTCATAACCTATCATTACATAGTAAAATATGTATTAAATAAATGTTAGGTAAGTTTTTGTGAAGTGTAAGAAGTAATGGCATATAAATGTAAAAGATATGTAGGACAATATCTACCTATGTCCAGTCCTTAAATCTGAAAGCATGTTCATAAATCAGAGATGGAAAAAACTATCTGGTACTTACCTTCTTCTCCCAAAACAATTTCATAGATAGAACTGCTTCACAATTCTAAAAATCATATTGCATAGATTAGTACTCATCTAAGAAAAGTGTATAGTGCTTATTTACAAAAGACATATTATTTGTATAACACTAGTAAGTATGAGGAAAGGTAAGCAGCTGTCAACCTATATCAAAACATTCTAGAGGATCATGGAAAACTGGAACTTACCACAAATCTATGCCCAAGGCTTTCTGCCATTGTGCCTTGAATCCCCAGATCCTCTATCCACCTGGCTACGGCAATGCTGTAGAAATGCTGTCATTCTCAGAGATGGTCTTTCTTGAACTGCTATTAGCTATTAAAACCCTACGATAAAATAAATTAAAAGATTGGTTAGCCATTGAAAAATGGTAAGATTAGAGGCTGGTACAAATGCTATCTCGGTTTAAAAAGAGAGGACAGTTTTGTGTCCCATACATAGGTGACAATCATGACTACAAGGAACTATGGCCAAAAATGCAAAGAAGATCCATATCAGAGTCTAACTTTAATCAATGAGTCAGGCTAAGAAATATCAATGAGTGATGTCAATTCAAGGTGAATGATGTGAAGGCTTAAAGTATAGTGAGATATGGATTCTGGGCTCAAGTATAGGACTACCATGATCTGGCACTGAAAAGGAAAGAAAAATCACAAAATGGTAACCTTGATTTAGTGATTATTTGCTAGGATAGTTGTATTTAAGATCTTGCTTTTTGAGTGATAGAAAGATCATCAAATTATTTTCTCATGCTAAGGCATCATGGAATAAGCTACAGTGGAAAAACCTTGGTTCTTAAATATAATTCCTTCCGGAAGGCTGTTCAAAAACTGAATCATTTTCCCCCCATTAGAAATATAAATTAACCCTAGCCTGCTCGGCTCAGTGGATAGAGCATTGGCCCTCAGACTGAAGGATCCCGGGTTTGATTTCAGTCAAGGGTATGAACCTCGGTTGCAGGCTCCTCCCTGGCCCAGGCCCTAGTCAGGACTCGTTCAGGAGACAACCAGTCAATGTGCTTCTCTCACAATGATATTTCTCTCTGTCTTCTCCTCTCTCATCCACTCTCTCTAAATATCAATGGAAAAATATTCTCCAGTGAGGATAAAAATAATAAAATAATAATAATAATAAATAATGTAAATTAAATTAATCCACTTTAGACCTCCCTGTTTTTAACCTTTCTTGTGTACAGCACATGTCTAATGTATTGTTTAATCTATAAACACTTTAAAAACAAAAGTACATGAAAATGTAACAAAAAGGAAATGAAATATACAATAAAAATGAAAATATTCACAGTACAATCTTCTGAGATGTTAACAACATGAGGTTTAGTGATAAACTGACTCATACTCTAAAATTCTATCCTTTCTTTGTCACCTGAGAGACACGTGACTGATCCTATAGGTATCAGCATGAAAGGATTGTTGTGTTAAGAAGGGAACTGTTTGAGACGGAGGTGTTCAAGAACTAAGACAGACTGTCCAATCTCAGAGGGAAGGTTGGGATGGGAGAGTGGATAGGAAGAGATTAACCAAAGAACTTGCATGCATAACCCACGGACACAGAAGATAGTGTGGTGAAGGTCTGGAATGGGGAGGGTGGGTGCAGGCTAGAAGAGCTCAATGGGGGAAAGTAAAGGGGGCATTGGTAATACTTTCAACAATAAAAATGAGATTTCACTATTTCCATTAAAGTCATAGCTTTGCAGGAAGATAGGTGAGAAAAAATATTTAACTTTAAAAACCATCCCATCTAATAACAGAATAATATGCAAATTAACCATCACTCTGCGACAAAGATGGGAGGCGCCCTTTGCAGCTGGGGCAGGACGCTGGCGGCGTTACCCTGGCAATGTGAGCCCAGCAGGCATTGCCTTGGTGACCCGGAGCAGGGAAGCGCACCCAGCAGGGCCTGCTGGCGGGTTGCCAGGCATGGCGGGTCACTGCAGCGATCCACAAGCAGGCAAGCGCGGCCCTCAGGCAGCACCCAGCAGGGCCTGCTGGCGGGTCTCCAGGAGTGACGGTTCACCACGGCGATCTGTGATCTGGCAAGCCAGCCCGCAGGCAGAGCCCAGCATGGTCTGCTTGCCCATTGCCATGGTGTTGAGCAGGCAGGCCCCACAGAGAGCAGAGAACCACAGGGAGAGGGCCTAAGCCATCAGTAGGACATCCTCTGAGGGATCCCAGATTGGAGAGGGTGCAGGTCCGGCTGAGGGACCCCTCCATCCTACCCCCCCCACCCCCGCACAAACTTTGTGCACTGGGCCTCTAGTAGTATTTATAAAAGAAACAAGTGGGTATTAAGAAACAACCTCTTCTTTCCTTTATGGGTAAGAGAAGAACTACAACAAGCCACATTGGACTTTGTAAAGAAATTATTAAAGAACAATCACTCTAATTTTAAAAAAGGACTCTATAAACATATTGAGCTGCTGAATACTTGGCATGTGTAGCTCTGCCAGATTTTTGTGGTCTTCAGTCTCAATCTGGCACCTCTAATGTTCACACAGAATGTTTCAAAATGAAATTTGCAAAATAAAGCAAGATCAAAGTACATTTAAATATGTGGGTGAGGCTGAGGAATCTGCCAATGGAAAAGATCTCCAAGATAGAAGCTGTGATCTTAAAAAGACAGCTACTGTTCACCAATAGAACCCAAACAAGACAATGCTTCAGTCCAGAAGATGAAGCTGAATCATCCTTGCAATTAGGTTTGGATTTTGAACTTCCTAATTAATTTCTGACTTCCAGCTGCTAACTGCTTATAATCTATTTCTCAAAGACCAATAATACTACACGATGGAAAGTCAAATTTATTAATGTGCCAAATGTTAGAAATGAGTGGGACCTTAAAATTAATTTAGTAAAACCACTTCATGTTACAGACATGGAAACTAAAGACTAGAGAAGAAAGTGAGTTGCCAAATATTACACAATCTTTAATGCAAAAGGAGGAACAGGTTCTACATCTCCTTACTCACTGTCAAGTGCTCTTTCCCCCAATATCGCAATGCTTCTCCCTGAAAGCACAACAAAGAGAAACCGAATGTAAGGAAATGATTTACCACAGTCACATTTGCATTTTGGCAGCATATCACTATTTTTAAAATATGTTTTTACTCATTTGAAAGTGAAAGGAAGGGAGAGGGAAAGAGAGAAACATTGGTCGGCTGCCTCCTGCATGACTCCTCTGGGGATTAAGCCTGCAACCTGGGCATGTGCCCTGACCTGGAACCAAATGGTGACTTCTTGGTTCATGGGAAGATGCTCAACCCCTGAGCCACACCAGCTGGGCAGCATATCACTATTTTTTGAAGTCAGTTATCTGAGTTACTAAAGACTGACAGTACTATATCAGTGAAGTTTACTGTTCATATGAAACCATTACAAAGTATAGTAAGAGAGAAAAAATTTGATTTTGAAGTTGACTTTTTGTGCTTTGAGCATGTGATGAGGGAAAATGTTCTGACAGTTCAAGCTTACTCAAGCTTAATGACAGATCTAAATTGGAGCTTGGAGATAAAAGAAATTCTTTAGTGATGCCTCAGTTGTCATTGATTGCTATAAGCAATTTTAAAGCTATTCAAGTTGAGGATTGCCAGCTTGGTTCTGAAAGGGGAGAAAGTGGTACATAAGATTAGGGGCTGGTACAAATGCTATCTCGGTTTAAAAAGAGAGGACAGTTTTGTGTCCCATACATAGGTGACAGTCGTGGCTACATATAGACATTTATCAGCAGGAAATGACTCAGTGGATGTTCAGAGCAGTGCAAGCACCAGCTGTGCTAAGGAAGATGAAAATGAAAGGCGGTTTGCCTTATAAGGATCACCAGCAGCAAGATGGCTGGAAAAATAAAAGCAGTTGCTAAAGCTGAGAGCTAAAAAAAATAAATAAATAAGCTACCTTCATAAATTATAGGATATCTTCCTCCTACTTGCTGAAAATCTTTGAATTAAAAAGATATAGAGTCCATTTTGAGAAATTCAATTTCATCAAATGGAAAGTGAAAGCATCTCCAATTCTACATATACACTGAAGCCTTCATGCCCCATTTGCACTGCTCATACTGAATCCCGTAATAAGATTCTACCTATTGAGTCCAAACAAATGGCAGTTATCAAAATGTCCTATTTTTAACTGATCTTTAAAGTCACTTTCTTGCTGTTATTTTATCCTTATAAAATATCCTAAGTCCTTAAGACAACTAATACCCTTGCCTTCCCCTAAATAAGTTAATAATATCATTAATTTAAAGTAGAGAAATTCAGCAGTCACCAAGATATTTTTCAATAAAAAAGATTCTATCCAAAGGTAGAATAAATGGCCCCAGAAAAAAATAAACATATAGGCTCAACAGACATTTTCCTCTGGAACACCTATCTCTTAACTGTTTGCCATTCCCTAAATATACTGTGCATATTCACATCCAGTGCCTTTTTTTAAATGAAGTTGTCCATCACATGAAATATGTTTCCCAGTATTCTTTACCTAGGGTATACCCAGAATCACTTTAGTGATCAGAAACCTTGCCATAGGGAAATAAGTAACCTCCGCCTCAATGTTTCCACAGCACACACTTCCAGCATAGCAGTTTCACATATCATTTGCTTGTTTAGTTTTTTTCCTCACTATAGGATAGGTACACTCCTAGAGTCCTATAGTATGTTATTTGTCTCTGTATATGTCCTAATATTTAATAAATTGACTAGAACACACCAACTACCATAAACAGCTAAATAAACAAATAAAAATGCACCTTATCAATAGGATTGTGTGTTTTCTTGCTTCCTGTGAAAATTACAACAGAATATGAAATTCAGCTACAGGAAACCCTGCCAGTAATTGTTTCTTTTACATGTTTCACAAAAATTTACATTTTTACTTTCACATGTCCCATAGAAAACAATTTCATTATGTCAATTTCCCACATAAGTATTTATTGTTAACAAAGGAAACTGCACAGGAATTGTATGAGTGTACTTGCATAACATTTCTCTGCCTTTTTTTTTTTTTTACAGAAAAATAGGAGAATTCACCAAAAAGCATATTTTCTGTTGTCCTAGACTGAGATTGGAAATGGAAAGATCGTGTTTTAGAAATTTCAGAATCTACCTCCTTCAGAATCATATGTGGGTTATGGAGGGGGAAGTACATCACACAAATACCTGTGTGTATACACATACATTCATACCTTGCCCATCACTGACATCCTCACTTGCAATATCATAGTTTTCAGGACATCAGGAGACAGAGCCACAGTATCCTATATAATAAAGAGGTAATATGCTAATTGACCATCACACCCTCACAAGATGGCAGCACCAACAGCCACAAGATGGTGGTGCCCAATCCCCTCAGCCCTTCCTGGGGAGCCTGCTGCCAGAGTCCCCTCAGCCCCACCGGCAGTGAATTTTCATGCAACCATTACCTTTTAAAAAAATCCTTACCTAAAGATATGATTATTTCTTTTAGATAATCTGTTCTCAGGGAGCAGGCCTAAGCCAACAGGTGGGCATCCCCCAAGGGTCCCAGACTGTGAGAGGGCACAGGCTGGGCTGAAGGACCTCCCATGTGCATGAATTTTCATGTACCGGGCCTCTAGTCTTATTATAATATGCTGCTTGCCAATGTATTTCCTCACACAATTCTTTTATAGGAAATAAAAAAATCCTCTATGTATTTATTGTTTTTATCGGAGTGGACCTGGGCAGAAAAATCCAGATGATGTTGGTAAAGTGAGCTCGCAAATCCAATATAAACCTCCTTACAACAAAAGCAAATGTATTAAATTTGTAATTTATGGCACATTAGGGGAAACCACATAGTCCACAGATGTTACAAGTTTACTAATAATATGTCCAATACCAACAGTCTGGGTATCTTCACTTGTTTGTTTGCATTTTTACTATAAATAATCCTACTGGCAATATGCTGTTGTTTTCTAGGCTGAACTGAGGTCCAGAGTGTTGTCTTACTCTCCAAGAAAGATACTACATATCTATTCATTTTTTTAATTTGCTGTAGTAAAAGAGGGGGGAAAGGGTTCATTTAAATAATTTCCCATGTGGGTGTGTGTTTTCTATGAAGGTATATACAACGATATTATCTTGAACCAGAGGAAAAATAGTTCTGACCTTCTTAGTCTAAAAACGAGATAGCAAAACTTAATATGCCCCAGTTTTTATATTACTCAAATAGACATGAAACAAATCTAACATGCTACTTGAAATTCTACCATAAGATATATTTTTTTTAAATATATCAATTTCACCCTGACTGGTTTGGCTCAGTGGATAGAGCATCGGCCTGAGAACTGAAGGGTCCCAGGTTCAATTCCGGTCAAGGGCATGTACCTTGGTTGCCAGCACATCGCCAGTAGGGGGTGTGTAGGAGGCAGCTGATTGATATTTCTCTCTTATCGATGTTTTTGACTCTCTATCTCTCTCCTTTCCTCTCTGTAAAAAATCAATAAAATATATATTTTTTTAAAAATTAATATATATATGTCAGGTGTATTTTTTGTTTTTTTTTGTTTTGTTTTGTTTTGTTTTGTTTTGTTTTGTTTTGTAATCTTTGTTTACAGTGCCAAATTACCAAATATTTCTAAGGTGACATCAGAAGATTGTAATTCAGGATAATGTAATGACCAAATGTTTTTCTTATTAGTAATCTTCTGAAATTATTTCAAAAATGCTATTGATGCTATAGAAAAGTGACACCAAAACTGATCAAGTAGGGCTGCAATTTGGATCTTGTAATAATAAAATTGCCCTGTGGTTTCTGACATAGTATAAAGTGGAGTTTTCTAGTGCTCAAGCCACTCCAGAAGAGGTTTGGAAAAAGACAGTGATGCTTTCAAATTACAGGTAATTTGGCAAATTAAAATAGAAGTACTGAATGCCATTTAGAAGCCTAAAAGAGACAATACAACCTTTTAATTTATTTCCAAACAACAAATTTAAACAGAAGCTCTATACATCACTAATCATTAATAATTATAAAACTGATTTTCTGATAAATACTGACCACCATTTACCATTTCTGTCTGTGCCCTTACATAGCTTACCGTTCAGAAGGCATTAACTAAGTGTTGATGGAATGACTAAGTGATTGATTTGGGCTGTGTTCCCTCCATGAGTCTGAATATTCTGGTACTGACTATATTTTCAGTTACCCTGAAATTGACTGATAATCCAGAAAGTTAAAAATCTGGATTATAAAATTTAATGCATCAAAATATTCTTTTAATAAAAATTCCTTTAACTTTAAAGACATAACAATTTATTATCAAAATCCTTATTTCTATAATACTATTAAGAATGAGGTTTTATTTTTTTAAACAGTAAAACCTTTGATTTATAGGAAACATTTTTCATTCTTATTTTTGCCCTTGTTTAAAAAATAGAAATCGTTTCATCTTACACATATTAAATAGTTTATTTTCTCTTATAGTAGGTATATATTACTTTTTATAAAATCTACTATAGATAAATTATTATACAGTCTTATATTTCCCTGTAAAACATATTAATATATTTTCTCAAGTGAAAAAAAGCACATTCTATCACGTCAAAGTACACTCATGTGTTTAAGATCCTTAAAGTTTAGCATAACTCAAAAGCCAGCTGATTATTATACTTCCAATGACCAGGCCTATATAACCCTCAAACTTATAAACAATAATGTATATTTATTTAATAAAGGATAAGTGAGTAAGGTTTATAAACAGAGCAAACCTATATCAAACCTTAAAAAATTGGATTGAAAACTTTAACTGGATAATAATGTTATTAAATTGAATTTTTAATTCAAATGACATTTAATCTTTAGTTCACATAGCAAGTAGTCAAAATTCAAGGACATATGGAAGACTCCAAGATGGCTGCCGAGTAGGTGGAAGCTACACTCATCTACTCCCAGCCCCAAACCAGATTTAGAGCTAAAGTATATAGCAATCAACCTGAAGTACAATTGAAGGCTAGCTGTACTGAAATATTATAATAAGGATTTACAGAAGAAGCCACAGAGAGACTGGTAAGAAAGGCAGAAATCCAAATAGGGCTGGTCCCCACCACCTAGGTGCAAGGCTCAAAAGCCTGGGTGACATCAGGGCTGCAAAACTTCCTTTCTCCAGGAGCATGGGGTCTCAACCCCATGCAGGGATCCCCAACCCAGAGCAATGGAGACAGTAAGAGGAGGCCTCATAGCATCTGGTGGTGAAAATCAGTGAAGCTTCATTCCTCCAGGGAGTCCCAGTTGCCTTATTTCCAGGGACTATCATTCCTATTGTTACAGCACCAGCCTGGGGAGTGCTGCCCCATCTCTGATTGCTTGCAAGGCCACTCTGCTGTACTTAGGTCCTGCAGAGGAGTCTGCTGATTGCACTCAGCAGTGATTTGGGGGGCCCATTTTTCTGGAGAGGCTCTTGGCCGAGTTCAGAAAGTGACTAAACTGTGTGGCTTTGGAAAGAGGGCTGATCTCTCCCGTCTCCAGCACATAGCAGGTGCCCTGCCCCTCCCCAGTTGAATCACTTGGCTGCCTGTCCTGCTGAGTTAAGCTGTGCAGAGAGACCAAACTGCCCTGCAGAGCTGGGGCATTTGGACAATGTCTCCCAGATAAGCTCCCCCCTTTATTGATTAAGATATTACAAATGTGTCCTTATCCCCCCAATGTCCCCTCATCCCCCCAATCCTGCCCTCACCCTCACCCCCTGTTGTCCATATCCATCGCTTATGTTTATATGCATGCATACAAGTCCTTTGGTTGATTTCTCCCCCTCACCTCCACCCTACCCTACCTTCCCTCTGAGCATCTGATCAATGCTTCTCTATTGCTATATCTGTTTTTGTTCATCAGTTTATGTTGTTCATTATAATCAACAAATGAGTGAAATCATGTGATATTTATCTTTCTCTGACTGACTTATTTCACTTAGCATAATGCTCTACAGTTCCATCCATGCTGTTGCAAAAGGCAAGAGTTCCTTCTTTTTTACCGCAGCATAGTATTCCATTGTGTAGATGTACCACCATTTTCTAATCCACTCATCTGCTGATGGGCACTTAGGCTGTTTCCAAATCTTAGCTATGGTGAATTGTGCTGCTATGAACATAGGAGTGCATATATCCTTTCTGATTGGTGTTTCTGGTTTCTTGGGATATATTCCTAGAAGTGGGATCACTGGGTCAAATGGGAGTTCCATTTTTAGTTTTTTGAGGAAGCTCCATACTGTTCTCCACAGTGGCTGCACCAGTCTGCATTCCCACCAGCAATGCATGAGGGTTCCTTTTTCTCCAAATCCTCTCCAACACTTGTTGTTTGTTGATTTGTTGATGATAGCCATTCTGACAGATATGAGATGGTACCTCATTGTCGTTTTGATTTGCATCTCTCAGATGATTAGTGACTTTGAGCATGTTTTCATATGTCTCTCAGCCTTATGTATGTCCTCTTTCAAAAAGTGTCTATTTAGGTCCATTGCCCATTTTTTGATTGGGTTGTTTATCTTCCTTTTGTTAAGTTGTATGAGTTCCCTGTAAATGTTGGAGATTAACCTTTATCAAAGATATCATTAGCAAATATGTTCTCCCATGCAGTGGGTTTTCTTGTTTTGTTGATGGTTTCTTTTGCTGTGCTAAAGCTTTTAATTTTGATGTAGTCCCACTTGTTTATTTTCCCTTTACTTTCCATTGCCCTAGGAGCTGTATCAGTGAAGAAATTCCTTTGGCATATATCTGAGATTTTGCTACCTGTGGATTCCTCTAATATTTTTATGGTTTCCCGTGTTACTTTTAAGTCCTTTATCCATTTTGAGTTTATTTTTGTGTATAGTGTAAGTTGGTGGTCTAGTTTCATTTTTTTGCATGTGTCTGACCAAATTTCCCAGCACCATTTATTGAAGAGACTGTCTTGACTCCATTGTATGTTCTTGCCTCCTTTGTCAAATATTAATTGAGCATATTGGTTTGGGTCAATTTCTGGGCTCTCTATTCTATTCCATTGGTCTATATGTCTGTTCTTGTGCCAGTACCAGGCAGTTTTGACAACAGTGGCTTTGTAATACAGCTTGATATCTGGTATTGAGATCCATCCTACTTTGTCCTTCTTTCTCAGGATCACAGCAGCTATTCGCAGTTTTCTTTTTTATTCCAGATGAATTTTTGGAGAGTTCTTTCTAGATCTGTGAAATATACTATTGGTAATTTAATGGGGAGTGCACTGAATCTATAGATTGCTTTGGGTAGTATGGACATTTTGATTCTACCAATCCATGAACATGGTATGTTCTTCCATCCGTTTATGTCTTCCTCTATCTCTTTTTTCAATGTCCTGTAGTTTTCTGGGTAGAGGTCTTTTACCTCCTTAGTTAAGTTTATTCCTAGGTATCTTAGTTTTTTTGGTGCAATGGTAAATTCACTTTTGGCATATAAACATGCCATAGATTTCTTGGTGTATCAAAAAACCTGAATAGGTCAATAACTACTAATGAAATTGAAACAGTAACCAAAAAGCTTCCAGCAAACAAAAGCCCTGGACCAGATGGCTTCACAGGGGAGTTTTACCGAACACTCAAAGAAAAACTAAAGGCAATCCTTCTAGACTATTCCAAAAAACTCAAGAGGAAGGCCCTCTTCCAAGCTCTTCCTATGAAGCCAGCATTACCCTAATCCCAAAACCAGATAAAGACACCACAAAGAAAGAGAATTACAGGCCAATATCCTTGATGAACATAGATGCTAAAATCCTCAACAAAATTCTAGCAAACCGGATCCAGCATTACATTAGAAAGATCATACACCATGACCAAGTAGGATTTATTCCAGGAATGCAAGGCTGGTACAATATCTGCAAATCAATAAACGTGATACATTACATAAACAAATTAAGAGACAAAAATCACATAATCATATCGATTGATTCAGGAAAGGCATTTGACAAAATCCAACACCCTTTTCTGATAAAAACGCTCAGCAAAGTGGGAATAGAGGGATCATACCTCAACATAATAAAAGCCTTATGTGACAAACCTACAGCCAACATCATACTCAATGGGCAAAAACTAAAACCATTTCTCTTAAGAACAGGAACAAGACAGGGATGCCCACTTTCACCACTCCTAGTCAATATAGTACTGGGAGTGCTAGCCAAAGTGATCAGACAAGAAGAAGAAATAAAAGGCATCCAAATTGGAAAAGAAGTAAAATTGTCATTATTCGCAAATGACATGATACTGTACTTAGAAAACCCTAAAGACTCCATCAAAAAATTCTTAGACCTAATAAATGAATTTGACAATGTAGCAGGATACAAAATTAATGCCAGATAAGCTTTTGTCTGTGAACCAGACGGGCAGGTGCTGGAGTGTGTGGCTACATTGCATGTGGGGGCAGGGGGATCACTCCTCTCTCTCCAATGAGTTCAGCCCCTGCTACCACAGGAAGGGGAAAATGCTTTTGGACACCACTCCCAACAAGAGACTGTTTGTATAAGCCCTGCCAAGTTCCAGATACCCAGCCCCTCTGGCCTCTATTCCCAGGGAGGGGAAGGAAGACCGGTTCAGAGTAGACATTCAATGTGTGAGTCCCTCAGAGGTTATTGTCTGGGACCTGGATGAAGTGCTTAGCGCCCCCCCCCCCCCCATCCCCAAGGGCTGGGCTGGTATCACTCCCAATGAGAGACTCTTTCAATCTATGCCGCTGAGCCTGGGGTGGCTGAGCTTGCCCCTGTAAAGGGAATGGCTGGCCGCATTCAACCTGAACCCGCAGTGAGCCCCTCCAGGGGAACTAGACTTGGAGACTTTGGAAGAGACTGAGTGGTTTGGCTGTGGAGTAGGAGCCACTTTCCCCTCATTGAGTGCCTGACTGTGTAATCCCAAAGTAGGGGACCTACTAGCCCTGTCCTCCCAACCCTGGTTAACCTGTATTACTGAACTCACAACTGGAGAAGAGGCTGTAGTTCACGGCCAGCTGGGCCCACTCTACAGTCTTTCTTCAGAAGTCTCTGCAGGAAGACCAGGGAGAAGTGGAGTAACTGAAAGGTAAAGATAGACCTCAGGGAGCCTTACACCTTTTACAGATCTGCCCCTTTGTCTTAGTTGGAGTAAGCCAACCCTTATACAAAGATTGGCCCCCTCCCAGGCACACCCAGGTGCAGTAAATACAGACACAAAGAGTGAAAGGTATTGTAGCTCCAGACAAGTACTTGAAGGTCAGTTATACACAACAACTGACATCAATCTGTACCTAAACCCTGCCCAAAGATGGGCTTAGCCTACACTAGAGCTTGATCCAACAGGCAACATTCAAAAAGGGATTCTGGCAGGCATCAGACCCTGCTGGGAACAACTCCCCCCCTTCCTACCACCGCCCCCCGCCCCCGGCGGCAGCCCTGGCACAGTGTATCATACATGGCTATCAAAGTTTACCCTTCAGTCATCCTGAAGGGCTACTTCCACCCATGAAAGAGCCAATAGCATTCAAGACTCAACTATAATAGGAGGGTGTGCATAACCCACAAGAGACATTCCTGGAGCTCGTAGCTCAGGTGATCTGGAAGATTGTGCCACTGAACCTAACAAGATACCATTATCATGAAGCCATCATTACAAGTTTGGAATTCATAGCAAATCTACCCAATACACAGAGACAAAATGGGGAGATGAAGAAATATGCCCCATATGAAAGAACAAGAGAAATCCCCCAAAAAATATTTAAATGAAAAGAAAGCAACCGAAATACCAAATGTGTAACAGGGGGGATTGTAATCCACCATACCATTCTTTTGACATTGTTTCTGTAAATGCTGACTCTGATGGATATGTAGCTTGTAGATAAACAGCATGTTTGTATTAGAATCCTAGGAATTAACCTCCGAAGATACAGATTCTGACCTGTAGTTATCCCAACTCTAGAAAAGTTGCTGACCTCCAACCATAAAACCAGCATGATGCAAAACCAGAATGAAGAAAACTAGGATGACTCACATCAGACCATCACTTGGCCAGTTTCAAGGTCCTTATCAGAAGGGATTGTGCTGTTCTACATGCATAGAATTTTTCAATCACCTCCCCTTGATCTCTTTGTCCTGCTCTCCTATCCCTCCTTATAAAAACCTCTGCCTGCACTAAGATGTTAAGGTGGTCTTGAGGCATGAGCCTGGCATCTTCTCAGGTTGCCAGCACCTGAATAAATCACTTTACTTTTTCACCAGCACTTGTCTCAGAAGTTTGGCTTTCGTGGCAATAGGCAGCTGAACCTGGTTTTCAGTTACAGTTTTGGGGAACCAGGCAGGAGCAAGTGGGAGCCCCCTGGTAAGTCCCTGGACTTTGGAAGGGATTTCCCAGGCTGCCTGTGGATGATCAATCCCATGGGAGAACTTGGGAGTGTCTAGCAACTGCCAAGTGATTTTACTTGGGGACTGTTCCTCACTTTCTCACAGTGCTGGTCACCTGCGATGTCCAGCTGAGGGAAGTGAATGGGTTGTTGGTGGGTTGAAAAGCCCAAACTGGGCAAAGTCCCTGGTGTGCACAACCAGGAACCCTCTATCCTGCCAGTTGGGTTCTCTGAATTGCTTAGGATTCCATAGCAATCAATAGGCACAACTCAGTGACAAAAAAATAAAAAATAAAAAATAAAAAAATCCCAGTTCTTCAGCATAGAATCTGGTTGGAGCACTCTTTTGGTTTTGTTACATGAATTTTGGGGTAATATTTGCTTTGCTTGTTGCATATATATTTTGGGGTGTCTTAATAATTGTGTTTTTAATTTGGGATATTATTGCTTAGAGAAATTTGCATAAGAATCATACTGCAATATTGTTGCTTACTCATTTCTATTTATCTAATTGTTATTTTGTGTGTAACCCTTGAGTCTTAAGCATGAGAGGCCTCAGTGTCAGTACCCAGGGGTATCCCCTAGGTCACATTCTGGCCAAGTGGTCCACCTTTGGTTATGAGCCAATGATCAATAAAAAGATGAACATGTATTATAACAGAATTGTTTTGCCCAAGGTCTAGTAAGTAGGATAAAATCTCTTATTTCCAAGCTTTCATATTGTTACATCATAAGAATTCTAATCAGAAAGTTCTAAGTTGATGGTTCAAAGAGGGGGGAAAGATCTCATTCCTCTCCCAGACTGTAAAACTAAAAAAGAAAAATGTGAGGAAATAAGTCTTGTAAACACTCTAAATCCTCCTTCTGGAGGCCCAGGAGCTGCTGCAGTCCCAGGAACAATGGGGAAATTAATGCCATCCCAGAACCATGTGCAGGCTTTGGAAGCAGCAGGGGGCCACTAGCTACATCCATGTGAAAATATGGCACTTTTCAATTCAGGCTGCTGCGCCTGATATCTGCCCCACCCCCTGCCTCTTCTGAAGCCTCCTTACACGTTGCCAAGGACACTAGATAATAGAACAGTTCACTTTTGAGCACACTAAAGAAATACAGTAATCACCAAGAATCCAAATGGCTAATTTAAGTTTAACTGATGTCTTTTAAAGTTATTAACCTAAAATGTTTGTTTTTGCCGGGGTCTACAAAAAAAAAATGTTACCTCTGTTATGGCTCTAAAATTTTAAGTGTATATGCCAATGGAGGGAAAAAAATGTTTCTAAAAGTTATGAAATGTATTCATAAATTGCCAATCTAAAGAATACTAATTACTAACTTCTAGTTGTTAGAATTCTAATTCAGCTGGGAAAAAGTATATGATTTTGGTCACATGGAATTGAAAGTGTGTAGTTCTAAAGATGGTTATTTCTAATTGAGTTAAAAAGACCAAACAAAGAAGGACTAGGAGAGTTGCAGAGGGTCTGTGTACCTCTCAGAAGGTTTGTGCAAGTTGAAGGATTGTGAAGAGCAAAGAAGCAAAAAGAGAAAGAATTGAGGAAGTGAAAAAAGGTGAAAAGGAATGAAAGAAAGGGTCATACATATTACAGGAATTTGTGTACTAGAGGAGGAATACTCAAGAAGGGAAATGGAAATAGGAAAGAAGAAATAAGAAAGAAAAAGAAAAGCATATACATAGTAAAGCAGAGCGGTAATTTTAATGACAAATGAAAAGGCCAGGAAGCTCCCTTTGATTTTTCAAAACCAAGGTAATTTCCCCACAGGAATTCCAGGTACAATTGACAGTGGAGAACAAATTAATTGATTTATTTGTCTGATATATTTTCATTTGTTATTCTGAGTGTTATCTTAAAGTATTGTTCCAAAATAAGCAAATTCCTTTGTCAATTGCATTAAAATCAGATCTATAATCATATTATTTGAAGGTTTTTTTTGTCATTTAGAGACAGTCATTGTTTCATTCTGACGCATTTGCAAAAATGTTACATCTTCTGAGTTATTCTAAAATATGAATTTCTGAGAATAAATTTTCAGAGCATACCTTTAAAATGCATAAAATTTATAAAACTAAGAAATAACTGGATTCATAGAAATACTGGAAAATAATCAGGATAAGCTGGAATTAATTATGGGATTAATAGACTGAAAATAATTATTATTCCTATTACTATTCAAAAGATTGATTTTTAAAAACTTGTTTGTTTTCTTAGAGCAATTTGGTAAATTGTTAGCAATATCAAAACATTTATATTTTTCTCCCTACTTGATCCCTCCAGAATTCAAAATCGATTAATAAGTGAGTATTATTATTTTCAAGGCAATATACTTGTTTTCATTAATCCAATAGGAATCTGATTTCCTTAGCAAAGAATACACAAAGTCAGTTTCCAATTGTAGTTTTATTAATCAAGGCTTTGACTATAATGTCATGTTTGAGAAAGATATGCTGAGACTCTAGATGTCAGCAATAACCTTTAAGGAATGAAGATTGACTTTGAAGCCAATAAAAGCCCCTGAAACAATAAATGGTGTTGGGAAAATTGGACAGGCATATGCAAAAAATAAAACTAGACCACTAATTTACACCATACAAAAGCATATACTTAAAATGGATAGAAGACTTAAATCTAAGTCACGAAACTGTAAACATCCTAGAACAAAACACAAGCAGGATAATCTCAGACATCTCTTGTAGCAGTGTTTTTGCCAATATATATTCTAGCACAAGAGAAACAAAGAAAAAAATAAACAAAGGGGACTGCATCAAAATAGAAAGCTTTTGCACAGAAAAAGAAACCATCAACAAAATATAAAAGGAACAAAATTGTATGGGAGAACATATTTGTCAATGAGACATCTAATAAGGGGTTAATTTCCAAAGTATATAAAGATATCACCTCCCACCTGCCTGAATGGCTATCATCCAAAAATCAATAATAAGTGCTGGTGAGGATGTGGAGAAACGGGAACCCTTTTTCTGCACACTGCTGTTGGGAAATGAGACTGCACACTATGGAAAGGAGTATGGAATTCCCTCAAAAAATTAAAAATGGAATTGCCTTTTGACCCAGTGATCCCACTTCTGGGAATACATCCTAAGAATACCAAAGCACCATTCAGAAAGAATATATGCACTCCTATGTTCATTGCAGTGCTATTGTAATAGCCAGTATCTGGAAATAGCCCGATTACCCATCAACAGGTGAGTGGATAAAAAACCAGTGGTACATTTATTTACCCAATGGAATACTACAGGGCTCTAAAAATGAAGGAACTCTTACCTTTTGCAACAGCATGGACTTAGAGATTATTATGCTAAATTAAATATACCAGGCAGAGAAAGAAAAATACCATATAATCTCACCTATATGTGGAATCTAATGAACAACATAAACTGACAAAATAGAAACAGAGGCATAGATACATGTAACAGCTGCCGAGGAGGGGGGGGGGGAGCAACTAGATAAAAGAAGATGAAGGGATTATACAAGAAACATATATACATAACACATAGACACAGACAACAGTGTGGTGATAGCCAGATGGAAAGAGGGGTGGGGGATATGTGTTGGTGGGAAAGGAGGGGAAATGGTGATGGGAAGAGACTTTTGGAGGATGATGGGTGCACAATGCAGGGTGCAGATGATGTTTTATTGAGTTGTACACTTGAAACCTGTAGAGTTTTGTAAACCAATGTCAACCCAATAAATTCAATTTTAAAAATTCAAGGATATATGAAGGTATCATTGAAGAAATTGGTCAGGGTGAAAGAAAGCACTGTAAATAACAAGGTAGTTCAAGGTAGTTTGGTGACTGCATTTTTATATAGCAAACTGCTGTAAAATGTTCACTGTATTCTTGGGTTTATTCCCTAGAGTATCTTGAAAGATGTTCTCTTTCAAGGGATCCTAGAGTTAGTGACCTTTTACTGGGTCACTAGTTTGGATTCCTTTTGCTAGTATTTCTGTCCTGTTTTTGCTTCAATATATGAGAAATATAAAACTCTGGTCACAAACTCAGGTGTGCAAGAAATGTCCTTTTAATTTTCTATAATGTAATATTTTATATAGACATTTTCCCCCTAGGGTTGCCCAGAGTTACCCAATTTATGTGAAGTTGTCCAGTTATTTCGTGGTTTTCTATCATTTCAAAGCCTCAGTACTATACACTGGCTTGAGTTAATACTTTGTGGAGTTTAGAGTCTGGGGGTTGTGGGTATTGCACCTAATCTTAGGTTGTTATCATCTACTCAGCAAGCTGTATATTCCCTCAGAAGTAAGCAGTAGATACAGTGTTCAAGAGTGCAGACAGGTGGCTAATCTCTCTGTACTTTATTTAGTTTACTCATGTACAATGGAAATAATGAAGCATAGTCTACATAATGATTTTGTTGTGAAGTATCTGTGAGATTGTGCTTAGAATACTTAGCATCTGTCAAGTAACCACAAAAAATTAACTATTGATAGCTATCATCCCATCCTGTACTAAATCTTCAATTAAAGCAAGTTGCTGACAGGTCCCTGTTACTGATCCCACATTGCTCTTATTCACTTTTTTATCGGAAGCACTTACGTGTATCCTACATTCCTGAACACAAAGTCTCTTGGATTGTACTTTCTCTTAGCTATGTGTCTATCCTGCTTGGACACATAAATAACACTTGAACTTCTAAGGTACCTCAGGCTGACTTCCCTAGACACACCAAGTATCCATCTCTATTCTCTAGTGCCACGTGATTCTTGCAACCAGATGCTGAGACCAGGTCCATTTTGGTACTTTGGCTAGTGTGAGAAAGAGGATAAAGGCAAAGACCCCCCTTTCAAACACAAACACACACACACACACACACACAGAAGTGTTCCTCCCTTCTTCTACTTCCACTCTGTTCTCCAAAACACAACAGTTATTTTTATTTCATCCGGGAGAAAGAGAGGGAATTTTCTCAGAATTCATATTGTTTTTTCATGTTTATTGTTTATGCAATGAGTTTTATGCCCAGAGTTCTTCAAGGCTTAAGCTTTTGTAGGTCAAAACTATCATTTTCTCACATGTCTAAAGAGGCATTAGATGCTCAAAATCTGTAAGGACTCTCTTTGAGACAGTGGATGTCTCATAAACCCATGTGGGACAAAGGAGTGTGTAATGTGGGCAACAAAAATTCTTGAGGGAAACACAATAGTGAATATATTAAAATATTTCCAGATGCAATATGAAAGTAACAGTAATGCTCTTTTCTTCGTGTTAAAAAAATATGAAAAAATTAAGCCATACTTTAACCCTACTCAAATCTCCATTCTAGGAAATCTCTAACCAGCAAATTATTTTCAGAACTTAGGTAAGCTCAAGGAAGTTATATATTATTTATAAAAATCTTTCAAAACTTTGAAAGTTTTAAGCATAAAAATATGACTCGATAAAAATGAAAGTAAATTTCATTTCCAAGCACAAAATTATGTTTACAAAAGAAACATACAAAGTCTATAAGTTACAGGTTGTGTGTTATATTTGCCAGAAAATCTATGAGGGGAAAAAAAAAAAAAACCCAGAAAAAAATCACTTACTTATAGCCTTTCTTCAATTAGAATTATTCTAATATTATATGGTAAAAAAAAAAAAAATGGATAACTTTGGCAATATTAGGCCTCCAAATCCACAAGACTTTCATAATCAATGTTGCCTAATAGCTCTTTAAATTATGATAAATTTTATGAATGTTAGTGTATCTTTTGGAAGGGTTAAAAGGAAGGTGCAATATTTTCAATATTTAGTGTTAGTTAAGCATTGAGATTAATTGCAAAACAAGGCAAAATAATATTTTAGGGTAAAAATTAAACTTTACTATAGGTTGTTTATCTCCTATATAGAAAAAAATCTTTATGTGACTTTTAAGATTTTGGAATAAAGTTCAGCTTAAAACTAGGATCTTTTAAAATGTGTACCCCCTCCCCCCCAAAAAATGACCACATCAATGCAACAGTAAAAAATAAAAGATTCAAAAAATTAAAGTACCTTGTGTTGAAAGGCCCATAAAAATGTTTGATCTAAAGTTTTATTATAAAAATATAAGCTATGTGAGTACTTGGGCCTTGTCTAACATTTTCCCCACTGAATCTTCATTTCTCAGAACATGAATAAATATGAAAATCATTTCATAAATACTAATTGAAATAAAGAAAATATATCATTTTATCCTCACTTCATATCTGTTACACAATGAAGGATTCATTTCCCCCCATTTCACAAGCAGAGATAGTGAGCGATATTTTTTTCAAATAACACACAGCTGTTTAGTGACAGACATGGAACATTACCAAATCCTGAATTCAGTTATGTTCTTTCTTCAAGAGCAGAGCAAGACTTCTGAAGTTACTAAAGGAATATGTATTTCAGTGAATGACTTCAAACTGTAGTTTTAAATCCATGAAAAAATTGAAACTTTATCAGATTCAAAAATAATTTTTTCTTTGTTTTGCTTTAAATCCATATGTACTGTAAGGACAACCATTATTTCCTCCTAAGCAGTTATCTATCCATCCATCCTCAGCACTAAAATAAGGGACCCATACAAATAAAATAAAGCAGATGGACTTTAACCTATCACAGTAAATAACCCAACTTACTTTACCTTGTGTTTAAAGAACACTACGACTTGTTCATGCCTTTTAGCCTTTCATAGTATGAAATTAATATGTCACATTGGCTAGTAGGAGGAGGTCCAGCAAAACTTCAACAATTTGATCATTTCCTAACCTATAACCACTCCATAATTTTTCAAGCAACTCCCTCTTACTTTACCAGGACAATTCCCTCAGTCTATAACTACAGGATTTCATTCACCCCTAGGATAAGAGAGAAACTCTTTAAGAATAATCTAGCCAAACCAAAACTATATACCTGTGAACTCAGAGTTGTGAAGGAAATTAAAGCCACGTCGAATGAAAAATAAAATGTTAAAGGAATCAGAGGTATTTAGCAGTGAGAAAATTCTAAGGAAAAGGCAAGGTCATGGTCTTCAAACATTTGAAAGGTTGTAAGTATCCAAAAAGTACTATATTTGTACTGGGACTATAACTAGTAATGTTGGCTGGAAGGCTAAGAGTACAGATTTCAGTTCAATATAAGGAAGTCAGAGCTACTCAAATACAGATTGGGATACACAATTCAGCCCATGTGTAAATGTTTGCTATTTTTTTTGTCACTAGGCTTATCCAAGTGCAGGTTAGAAAACCACTTGGTAAGGTTGATGTAATCCAATTCAATCATTACATTAAGGTTTGGATTTCCTGACCTTTATAGTCCATTCCAAATCTGAGATTCGTTGAGGCTCTGAAACCCACTCCACTGGGAGTGTTGCCTGCCAAATTAGTCTTTGCATGAAAGGCACAAAATGATGTCAATTGTTGCAGCTGCAGTGAGTCAGCTGGAAACTGCTTGACAAAGGCAAAGTTCAACCTAGTTACTAAACTCAAACTAATTTTAAATGATTTTGGCTTTCTTAGATGGTTCCAGAATTGCACACTCAATTAATGCTGTTGATTTCGGTCAAGTCTCCACAAAAAGAAGTGGAAAGCAAGGCAATTATTTGAATAAATCAAACAAAAGAAACTAGATTTTTGTTTTAATGCTATATTCAATGATCCAAAAAAATCATACCGAAAGTCCATCACAATTCAGGATATAGGAGGTTGAACTGGAAAATAGAAGCTCTCAGTTCTAGTCCCTGCAATATTTCACTATATCTGAGTCAGGCAGATCTAGATTTGAATACTAGTTTAACCATTGTTATCTGTATGATTTTGGAGGAGCTACAACAATCTTGAATTTCAATAACCTCATCTCTAATAGCAACAACTATTTATTGAGATCCCGCTATGAGCCTGTCACTGTACCAGAGCTTCAAATGCATACTTGAATTTCTGTGAGATAGGCATTGGTATTCATAGTTTAGAAATGGAAATGGACTTAAATAGCTAAGCTAACTTCTCCACGCCACATTATTGGGGATTTTATCAAGTTGGACAAAACTTTTTTACATTTCATGGTAAGCTTTTAGCCAATGAGATTAAAAAATGTTCTATGGATCTTCCAGGAGGATTTCTTTGAGAGAGGGGGCATGCTCTTCTTGATTCCTGATTGCATCCTATAATCTAAAAGATGTCTGTGACAGCTAGAGCTCTAGTAACTGCCTTTTACCACACCTAGTGATGAGGAAGTCATGAACTGAAGAGTCTGCATCCCTGATGATTTTGTGGAACCACGAGTTATATGTCTTAAGCAACTTATAAATGAAGTTCTTTAACATAAGAAATACGCTTCTTTCAAGTTAAACATTATAGGATACTATTAATTTGAATTTTAGTCAAATGTTGCTGAACCTGATCCAATTGATATACCACACATCCAAATAAATTATGTGTCTGGGTCAGAGGCTCATGCTGGGGCATAAAGTGAGAAAGGTTTGATTAGATGAAGTGCAAATAGTAACTATGGAAGCTGAAAAGCCATGAAGCAACTGAGAACTGTTGTAGGTTGTTAAGTAGAGCCTGGTAAATGTGGGTGTAGTTTAACTAAGAAACAGTATATATACAACATAGATTGGAGTTGAGGACAAAAGTTTGTCTTTGTTAACGTAAAAAACCATTGAAACCCGAAAAGAATTTTTGTGAGTTTATTTGAGCCAAACTGTCAACATATACCAGGAAGCAGAACCTCAACAAATTGAGATAGTGCTCCGGAGAATGGCGGGGTTACATTTGTATTTATACATTTGCAATCAAAGGAGGGACGTAGGTGGGTTACATGAAATTCATTGGTGATAGATTAAGGAGGAGGGATAAAGCAAACCAGAGGAAACCCCTGGGATTGGATAAAAAGTAAAATGATGGACACATACTTAGGAGGGTACAGGATCAATTAACATGATAATGAAGGAATTTGTGGTATCTGTTCTGGCACCAAGCACATTTGGTTGTGCCCCAGGGGCTCCTGAAAAAGGGAAGTTACAAGTTATCCAGACATTTCAAGGGTATGTTATCATAGATGCAAAAAGACAGATAGGCTCAGTTAAGGTAAAGGTTGACCTTGTCAGTGAAGATACCAGCCTAGGGCGTAACTGCCCACCATAACTGCTTTAGTTAAAGTTTAATTTCAGACCATCCTTTGTGGTTACTTTAGGTCTCTGAGTTTGTAAGACTGCCATGCAGGCCTCCCCTGAGTTTGTCAGGTCAGCATGTGGCCCCTTTTGTCCACATCTTAATAAACAAGAGCACTGACAAATCAATTCTTACTCTGATGATCCTCTAGAACAGCGGTTCTCAACCTGTGGGTCGTGACCCCTTTGGGGGTCAAACCACCCTTTCACAGGAGTTGCCTAAGACCATCAGAAAACACATATATAATTACACTAGTGGCCCGGTGCACGAAATTCATGCACAGGGGAGCGGGTGTTCCTCAGCCCGGCCTGCACCCTCTCCAATCTGGGACCCCTCTAAGGATGTCCTACTGCCAGTTTATAGGGATCAGGCCTATACTGACAGTCAGACATCCCTCTCGCAATCCGGGACTGCTGGCTCCTAACTGCTCACCTGCCTGCCTACCGGCCTGTTCACCCCTAACTGCCCCCCGCCGCCGCCGGCCTGCTTGCTCCCAAATGCCTCCCCCCACCAGCCTGATTACCTTCAACTGCCCCCCCTGCTGGCCTGCTTACCCCCAACGGCCCCGCTCCCCACCAGCCTGATCACCCACAACTGCCCTCCCCTCTTGGCCTCTAACTGCCTCTACCTCGGCTCCTCCACCATGGCTTTGTCCAGAAGAGTGTCCAGAAGGTCTCCTGGAAGGTCTCTCAGTCTAATTAGCATATTACCATTTTATTAGTATAGATATTGTTTTTATGATTAATCACTATGCTTTAATTATGTTCAATTTGTAACAATGAAAATACATCCTGCATATCAGATATTTACATTACAATTCATAACAGTAGCAAAATTACAGTTATGAAGTAGCAACAAAAATAATTTTATGGTTGGAGGTCACCACAACATGAGGAACTGTATTAAAGGGTCACAGCATTTGGAAGGTTGAGAACCACTGCTCTAGAACCAGATAGTAAATAATAAACCAATTATACTTTCCTATTAGAGGACAATAAGATCATCCTTTGATTCATTCATTTAAATAATTGTGGCATATTCTTCTATGTGCCATGCCTAAGGACTCACTGAAGACACAGAAATCAAAAAGTGTGATCCCTGCCTTCTACAGAAGAAGACTTAAAATTAAACAAATGCACAGAAACTAAATGCTGTGATGAGAGTATGTACAAAATACTCAGGAGGCCCAGAAAGCATGCCCTGCATGGATGTCAGGAGGGGTGAAGTTAAAGATTTCTCAAAAGATGTGGCAGTTGACCTGACTCCTCAGCAATACATATGAGTTAACCAAGCATAGGAAGTGCAGTGGATGCTCTAGGGCAGGGGTGGGCAACCTTTTTGTGAGTGCATGACAAAACCAGCAAAATCTCTGACTTAAAATTCTTCTGCGTGCCAACCCTAATTTTTTGAGAACATGTTATGCCTACTTGATATCTCTTAAGGTGTACATATGTGAAGAACCTTGAAGCAATAATAAAATTCATTCGAGCGACAAAAAAACAGTATATGATGATGAAAAATACATTTATTTTTTAATGTATACATGTACACTGATAGTCCGACAGAAAACTTTATGACTCCGTTTGATATTATCAGTGGGACTTTTGCTGCTGCATCACTGATGACAGAGATTTCACATCAGGTTTATATTTCGTGACCTTCAGAGATATGCACGAGCTACTACTTTCATCCGTCAGGCTACTCCTATTATGAGACTTAACAAAATTCATCACTGAGAACAAAAATTCACAAGCGTATGTGGATGAAACCAAAACACTGGTCGGATCTAGAAAGGCAGGGAGAGTTAAGGCAGAGGCATAGAAATTGCTCTTCCCCTCTCTCGTCAATCCATGTCTATGGTCTTTAAGATAACTTGTTATGTAAAATTATGCCGGGAGCCGGTCCATCCTTGCTGTTTCAAAGGACCTGGCATATATGGCATACTGTTCTTAAAATGTTTGCTCACCTTCTTGGCACTATGTGTTTTAACCAAGGTCTCCTCTCTGAGAAAGGTTGTTTCCCCAGGTAGGGATTTTCCCCTGAAGTTAGGGAGGGAATAAAACCCCTCAACTGAGTGCCAGGTGGGTAATTAATCACTTTAACTACGAACAATCATGCTTAAGCTACATAATCTTTACTCCCTGGAATGGAGATAAGAGATGCCCTAGCCTTTGTAATAGAGATTGATAGGATTGAATCAACTGGTATAAATACAGATGCAACAAGACAGCGAGAGACAGAATTCAGAACACAGAACCTACACAGAACATTCTCTAGAGACAGAAGAACTTTGCTGGAGAGAACATGGCAAAAGATCCTGGACTGAACCTGACTACAGAAATTGGCAAGAGAACCTGACTAGAACCTGGTGACTGAACCTGGCTAGAGATCCTAACCAGAACCTCTCTGGAGATCCAGACCAGAACTTGGCTGGAGATCCTGGCTAGGCTGCTGATCAACTGAACGCTGTCTCCGTGTCATTCCTTCTTCGCCAAGTCTGTCCACACCTTTGGGGACCCCTGGACCTGCTGGGGTTGGACCCCGGCAAAATTATTTATTTAAGATGCACCTACAATGAATTTATCTGAAAAATAAAAAATTCGATATTGCCCTGACTGGTTTGGCTCAGTGGATAGAGCATTGGCCTGGGGACTGAAAGGTCCCAGGTTTGATTCCAGTCAAGGGCATGTACCTGGGTTGTGGGCACATCCCCAGTGGGAGGTGTGCAGGAGGCAGCTGATCAATGTTTCTCTCTCATCAATGTTTCTAACTTTCTATCCCTCTCCCTTCCTCTCTGTAAAAAAATCAATAAAATATATAAATCTTTAAAAATTGATATTAAGAAAAAAATTGTAAATGGAAAATTATAACAGAGGTTTCACATGCCAGCAAAAGTTACTGGCGTGCCATGTTTGGTACGCGTGCCAGGGTTGCCCACCCCTGGTCTATAGGCTTGGATGCATGAAACAGACTGATAGATTTCAGAGGGGAGGGGGTTTCAGGGGAGGCGGAGAAATTAACCAAACAGCTTATACGTGTAGCTCATGGACACAGACAATTGTGTAGTGAAGGCCTGTGGTGGGGTGGGGGCTGGGTGGAGAGGGGCAAAGGGAGAAAATGGGTGACATCTGTAATATTGCTAACAATAAAGTGAATAAAGAAATACATGCATACATACAAAAATAAAATAAATGTAAACTGATAAATTCAGTCTCTGCTAGAAAATGCAGGAAGATTGTGAGAATTAACCAAAAATTCAATTTAAGTTCAAATCAAGAATGTCTGCATATTAGGGAAGAGAAGAAACTGTAACTTTGCTTATCCAGGATTAGATGTTATGTATATAATTCTAAGGTCATTCAAAGGAAGGGTTAGGAAATCTAATTCCTGAGTGTCTAGATGTGCTAGGTAAAGATTAAGGCAACTGGAAACCAGGAAATCTGCTATTAAAATTAAGGTAAGCCAACAGTCAAGAGGATTTAGTGCTGAATACTATGACCTAGGGTTTCTTATACTGGGCCTTATTCTAAAAAGATAGGAGTGGGGCAACTGAATATTCAGGGGTGGGTTGGTAATTCTACTTTAGATTTAGAAGATGATATGGGTAGGGAATTAAGTAGAGTATTATATCATTTTGAGTATGAGTCTTATGATGCTGAGTATCAATGGTTGATAGGACAGTAGTGGCTCCTGGTTTTGTCTTACTTTTTTTTTAATTGCAGAATCTTAGATTGCCAATTATAAGCTTCTTTATAGTTTTTAGAAATTGTAAATATACCCTTCAAATATAAAAGTTTTCCTTTAGTTTTATGTAGTCTAGTTTTTCTTTAGTTTTATTCAGTCTAGTAGTAATTCATTTTTATTCCAATGATAATTGAGATCATTTCAATTAGATAATGAAAAAAAGTAGAAAAAATTAGTTATCAGGAGAAAATAAGAAAGCTTTTGTCCTCTCCATAATCCTAATGAAATAATGCTTTAATAAGAAGTCAAAACATGCCATTGAGAAATGGAGAATTTTTCTTGAAGAAATTAAGTTACATAATATTTAGAGTTAAATATATTGAAAACTATACGTGCTACTTATAGTAATCAGTGATTTATGTGCAGCTTTGTTTGAAGAATGTATCCAAAGTGTAGTTTATCCAATTGAGACAGCGATTAAGCTTTGTAGTAGAAAACAATAAAAAAAACCCACTAAAAATGGATGTAGCAAAAGATTGAATAGTATGAAGAGAACAATTTTGGAAACAAAACTTCTAAATATGTGTCCTAGTTAATATCACCTAAATTAAATTACTCTGAGTCACTCATACTCAAAGTATGGTCCATGGACCAGCTGAAAAGAAATTACCTGGGAGCTTGTTAAAGCGGGGATTCTCAGAGGTCAATGAGGGGAAAAAAATTAAACCTAAAGTTATATTTGTAAAAATAAAGTCACTCTTGGAAATAGATTAATAGATAAATAAATAAAATGGAGAATCTCACTTCCCATCCTGGACCTACTGAATCAGTGTCTGCATTTTTAAAAAATATTTTTTTATTGTTTTCAGAGAGAGGAAGGTATAGAAACATCAATGTTGAGAGAAAATTACTGATCGGGCTTCCTTGCCCCCTACTGGGGGATCTGTGGCCTGCAACCTGGGCATGTGCCCTGATCGGGAATTGAACTGTGACTTCCTGGTTCATCAGTTAACACCCAACCACTGAGCCACAGTGGCCAGCTAGTGTCTATATTTTAAAGTAATCCTTAAGTATGTGCACATATAATTTTAAGAGCCATGCTGTGAACAATTTATGCTATTGAGAGATCCACATAAATTTCTGTCATCTCAAGAAGCTGTCTCATGCTCCTCTATCAAAGTTGGTCATTGTCTACTTTGGTTGCTCCTAGATAGAAAATATGCTATGACTTGATTAACTTGTTTCCAGTTCTAACACCATGCCTGATGTAAAATAGAGCTCACTAAATAATTTTTGAATGAATGAATGAATGAATGAATGAGCACTTCCTTGGAGACTCCAACCGCTGCTGCATCTCTAGCACCTTCATAAATCTCTGGGCTTTCCTTATAGAAAGTAGCACAGAGCTGATAGTTCACATCTACCTATACTGAGCAGATGGTAACATGTATTAGAGTAGGTATGTGTCTCAAGTTATACTCTCCATTCAGATATCCAGATAGGAGTAATTCATGACTACTTGACGCTGTCACCGTATCAGGCACAGAGAATACAATGATGGAGACTGCGCTAAACTTAACCATTGTTATAACTGCATCTCGAGAACATTGTTTTTAATCTTTGGGTTTTTCTTGAAATCAATTTTGTGATTAACCCTGAGGCTTTTCTCTGCTAGCTGTTACTCTCTCAAGTCAGTCCTAATTTCCCCACTGTTGATTTAACAACATTTTCCTTTATGAAAAATACTGATAATTTCTTTATAAATTTCCCCACACCCTCTCTGTGTGTTGAGTTTGGACGTTTAAAAGCTGTTGTAGTTTCCATTGAACAGCCTGTTTTGCCCTGGTAAATCTAGGGATGAAGAAAAGTCTTTAAGGGGTAGGGAAGGCAAGTGGTATTAAGTTCTTAACTCCTCAAACCTGAACACTTCCCTGGTGTTCAGGGTTTATTTTCACAAACACTTCAATTCCCTGACCATATTATCTATTAGATATTTTTTTTTCGGACCCTTTCCCCTTTTAACTTTTCATGGTCTTCAATTATTATTCTCATCACTCTAGTGAAACAGGAATTTTTAGGGGTGAAAAAGACAGGTTTTAGGGAATTTTAGAAATTAAGGGGACCATAGAGGAAGCACGGGGCTGCAGAGCAGCAGAAGGTATATTTCCATAGAACAGGGAAGCTGAAAAGCTGCAACAGGTACTTTTCCATAGGATGAGGGAGCTGGGAACAGCAAAAGGTCTATATTTACAAAAGAAAAAGAAGGAAGCCCCTCATCCAGAAGAAGAAAAAGAAAGCCCAAAGGGAATAGGAAAACAATAAGGGAGGAGGGTGGGGAGAACCTCACATGTCCCTTCCTTATATTGAGCCCAGGGGTTACTATAGTAACCAGTCTAAGGGACTAGTGACCAATCAGAGGGGATATCAAGGCACCAGGATCTGCAGCCTTTATAAGCCATAGGGAAAAGGAACTCAGTGGGACCCTTTCCCCCTCCCTACTTGGGAGCCCGTTCTGTGGGACTCTTTTCCTCTCCCCACGTGGGAGCCTGTACTTGTTCTTTAATAAATTTCCACCTTTGCTATGCCACCTTCTGTCCGTGGATTCATTCTTCGATTCTGGAGGACAAAGAATCTGGGTTCCAGTCCAGGGGAACACTGCGGGTTCCAGTCCAAAAATTCCGTTTCACAAGGACTCCTCCATCTCCACCAGAATGTAAATATTTTAAGTTCTTTTCACTTTAGGAAAAAACACACCCCTCTCATTGTCCTTCTTGGAACATCTTTTTAAATTTAGGAAGATTGGCATTAAGGAGAAAGGAACTATAATATAGCCTCTACTCATCCCCACTTCTTTATTGCTCATTCAGTTCTCTCCTTATGTCAGTCTGTGATCTGTTATTATACACCCCTGAAATTCTCACTGTGAAGCCAAATGACCACTGGGTTGCTGAATTTGGAAGACCCTTTTCATTTTTCTAAATACCTCAAAAAGTGCCGTTCAATTTACATCTACAGTAGAACTGCTTTCATTCTATTCCTCAGAATTTTTTTATCCAAATATGGCAATAGCCTTAAACTTGTTTGCCTGCTACTAGACTTGTCACCTCCAACCTGTCCTGAAAACTCTTGCCAGAGTGACCTCTGAAAGCTCTTGATCATTCCAGTGCTCATTAAAAGCTTCTGATGTTTTAAGGATAAATTTTAAGCTCTGTTAGCCAATATCATTTGTTTTTTTTAGTATCTGTCCCTCTGATATCTCCATCCTCATCTCCTTTTATAACATTTTATACACCAGCTCAACTGTGCCAAGTTGTCACTTCTGTACAGTTATGCATCTTGCTTACTCTGCCTAGAGCAGGGGTGGGCAACCCCTGGCACGCATGCCAAACATGGCACGCCAGTAACTTTTGCTGGCATGTGAAACCCTCTCTTATAATCTTCCATTTACAATTTTTTTCTTAATATCGACTTTTTTATTTTTCAATTCAGTGTAGGTGCATCTTAGATAAATAAATAATTTTACATAACAAGTTATCTTAAAGACCATAGATATGGCTGACTTTGAAATGCAGTTGATTGAATTTCAGAGTAGCTCAATTTGGAAGCAGAAATTTATTGACTTTAGAGTTGACTGGGAAAACATTGAAAAAAAAGTGGTTAGAGACAGGAGTACCAGAGAGAAGTGTCGAAAATGAACTATTTGAGGACTTGGAATGCCATTCCAGAAAATTTTTTCTGTTTAAAAAACTTTCAACAGCGTTACTCTCCATGTTTTCATCCACATACGCTTGTGGGTGAAACAAAAGGAACCCAAAGAGGACCACACCAAGACACATCATAATTAAAATGCCAAGAGCAAAAGACAAAGAGAGAATCTTAAAAGCAGCAAGAGAAAGACAGTCAGTTACCTACAAGGGAGAACCCATACGACTGTCAGCTGATTTCTCAACAGAAACCATGCAGGCCAGAAGGGAGTGGCAAGAAATATTCAAAGTGATGAATGCCAAGAACCTACAACCAAGATTACTTTATCCAGAAAAGCTATCATTCAGATCTGAAGGTCAGATAAAGAGCTTCACGGATAAGAAAAAGCTAAAGGAGTTCATCACCATCAAACCAGCATTATATGAAATGCTGAAAGGTATTCTTTAAGAAGAGGAAGAAGAAAAAGGAACTCTTACCATTTGCCACAGCATGGATGGAACTGGAGAATGGATAAATACTACATGATCTCACTCATTTGTGGAATATAATGAACAACATAAACTGATGAACAAGGACTGATCCAGAGATGGAGAGGCATTGATTGGACTGTCGGGCCTTGGAGGGAAGGTAGGGGAGGGTGGGGGTAAGGGGGAAAGATCAACCAAAGGACTTATATGCAAGCATATAGGCCTAACCAATGGACACAGACAACGGGGGGGGGGGGGGGGGGAGGGGGGAGGGCATGAGCGGGGGGGGGGGAGGGGGCAACGTGGGGATAAGGACACATATGTAATATCTTAATCAATAAAAAATATATTTAAAAAAAGAAATAGATCATTGAAAATTCTGCTATGTGAGATGTGGGAGATTTTGATGCCTATATTTTATTCTAGTATGGTTTTACAACTTACATTTAAGTCTTTTACCCATTTTGAGTTTATTCTTGTGTATGGTGTAAATTGGTGGTCAGTTTAAATAAATAATGGTCCTCACCAATTTCCTATTTCTGGTATAAATTATTTACCTAATAATATAGATGTGCATAGATAGCTAATCTTGGCCTTTCCACTATATCATCTTTCCCTTGTTGCCAAATATATCCCATTTTTCTGTCACACATTTCTGATTCGTATACTGAGTCCCTCCTTTTTCATTTCTTCAAAAAAATGCACTGAGCACCTACTATGTCCCAGGAACTGTCTTATATATAGAAATCCAGAGGAGAGTTCCCATCTGTTGCCAGAGTTTATTCTTCAAATACTATAATTCTCCCCATCAAATATGTATATAACAACTTTAAACTTTATTATTTGAAATTTATTATAAACTTCTGATATACATTCTTAGATTTCTGCAAATTGTATAGGTTTAAAGTCCTTACAGGTTTAACTACCTATTCTACATATATGAGAAAGTAATCTATAATCATTATCTTAGAATTCTAGATTAGAGGTGTTTTTTGTTGTGTTTTTTTTTAATTGGAGAATACCTAATTCAACACCCCCGCCCAAGTAATGAATACATTGAACAATATCTATATACATTATCTAGTTTTTGTTCAGTTGTCCGGGAACAGGGAGTTTTTTATTACACTAGTTGAGCTCATGTTGTTGGTTCTCTAATTGGTACCATTTCTGCTCTCAGAATCAACAAAGAAAAATATTGTTGTAAGACAAATATTGAGACAACTATCCTGTCTCAATAAATTTCTCTAAGTTGAGTTACAATTTGTGACAGGGTTTATAGATCCTTCACCATTCTAATACCTGTCCTCTTATGCTCACCTCTTATAATGTTTCTCTGAAAAAATGCAGCACTCCTGATAGAAAAATTAATCCAGAAGAACCAGCACAGAGCAGCTCAAAAACTCCTGAGATTTTGATAATCTAAAATTGCAGGAGTATCACATCTTTAGTTCATACTGAGCTTATAGAAACTTAATGTACAAGCCTAGTATCCTCATATCTAAACCAAACCAACCAATTTTTATGCCTTAATATAGTAAATTATATTTGTCCTTGTTAATTTTTATTGTTAGTTATATCCAGTATTCCAGTTCTAGAGAAGTTGAAACCTGACTCAATCAGCTATGCTATTAACTATCCCTCACAATTTTTCCAACTGAAAATATAAGCTTGTCATATATGACTTCACCCAAATAATTGATAACATTTTTCAACAGTATGAAGGCGGAAGACAGAGCCTTGTTGGCACTCCCAGATGGCAGCCAGCCATTCATCTTGTACTTTTCTATTCGTCCCCTTTGTAAGTATTTTCATATAAAACTAACAAGTGTGCTATAAAATTTACACAATACATAAATAAAAACAGAAGTAGTCCTATTGCAATCCTACTTTCTGGAGGTAACAACTTTTAATATCTTGGTACATTTACACAGGTAGATCTGTTTACCTATCTCTTTACATATTTGTAATGTTTTCAAAAGTGGACACCCACTCTAAATATGCTTCTGAAACTTTTTAATATTTACAGTCATGTGTCACTTAATGATGGAGGTAGGTTCTGAGAAATGCACTGTTAGGCAACTCTGTGGTTGCATGAACATCACCGAGTGCACTTACATACACCGAGGTGGTATAATCTACTCTACACCTCGGCTATACAGTATAGCCTATGTTCCTAGGCTACAAACTGTACAGTATAGTGCTGTACTGAACAGGTAACTGTAACATAATTATAAGTATTTGTGTACCCAAATATATCTAAACACAGAAAAGGTACAGTAAAAATATGATATAAAATATTAAAAAACAGAGCTAGAGACATAGAAACATGCAACAGACTGATGAATCTCAGAGGGAAGGTGAGGGTGGATAGGTGGGTGGGAAGAGATTAACCAAAGAATTTATATGCATACATGCATAACCTGTGGACACAGACAACAGTGTGATGAAGGTCTGGCATGGAGAGGTGGGCATGGGGAGAAGAAGAGAGCTGGCTAGAAGGGGTCAATGGGGGGGGGGGAAGAGAATATCTGTAATACTTCCAACAACAATGATAATTTTTAAAAATCCTCAGGTGAGCACTAACAACAACCAAAATGGCACGCTTGTATAGGGCACTTAACTTGAATGGAGCTTGCAGAACTGGAAGTTGCTCTAGATAAGTCAATGAATGAGTAGTGAGTGAATGTGAAGGTCTAGGATATTACTGTACACTATTGTACACTTAATAAACTAAGCTTTTTCTTTCTTCAATAATAACTTAAGCTTACTGTAACAGTTTTACTTTATAAAGATAATTTTTAAACTATTTTAATAACATCTAGCTTATAAAACAGCCATACAAAAATATCTTTTTATCTGTATTCTATAAGCTTTTCTCTATTTTTAATTGTTGACTTTATTTACTTTTTAAGCTTTTTTTTTTTTTGCTAAAAAGTAAGACACAAGCACACACATTAGCCCACACCTATACAGGGTCAGGATCATTAACAGACTGCCTTCCATCGCCACATCTTGTCCCACTGGAAGGTCTTCAGGGGCAGTAACACCCACGGAGCTGCCATCTCTTAAGACAGCAATGCCTTCTTCTGAGATTCCTCCTGAGGAGATGTCACTCTTATCAGAAATATGTCCATGGAGGCTTCCTTGATTTGTTTCTTTTTGTCATAAATTTGTCTGTAAGTGGGTAATACTGGTAGAGCAAATACATTCCACTCAATTAATAAAAAACTTTCAGTGTTGGGACTCATGTTTTCAAAAATTTTAAGGAGTTTGTTGAGGTCTACAAAAGCTTCTGTTAAACCATTCACTGTGAATTTTCTTGTGGTTACCCTTCTTTTTCTACTCCTGCAGTTTCCTTTTCTTTTGCCTCCTCTTCAGCTATGATTTCCTGTTCCAATTCCAACAACTCCTCCTTAGTCAATTCTACAGGAATCACCTCTAGAAGATCTTCAAGTCATCTTCATCCACACCTAGGTTAAAATTGTTTGCTATCTCAACACAGCCTTGATTTTTCAACCTCCTTATCCTTGGCAAATCCTTTGAAGTTACGGAGTATATTCTTGCAGATGCCATTTATACACTCCACAATGATGTCACCCTAAGCCCAAGCAAGGTATTTGATGCAGTCATGAATGCAGTAATCATTCCAGAATTGTATCATTGTCCTCTCAGTACCTTCTGTAGTTTCAGCAAAACCTGGGAAAAGGTTCTCCTCACACAGCAGGTCTTAAAAGTTGCTATAAATCTTGATCCATTAGTTGGATCAAAGAAGTGGCATTTGGAGGGGAAAACACCACTTGGATATTTGGATGAAGACTTCCAATAAAAGATGATATCCAGGAGTATTATTGACACTAAGGAAAATCTTGAAAGGTACGTTATTTTTCAAATAGTACTTCTCCAATTCCTTGGCATTGCAATTCAGGAGGGCATCTTGGAAGAAGAGCTGGGACATCCATAGCTTGCCATTGCTCCTTTAGTACAGTGGCAGTATGTGCTCATCGATATGCTTGAAAGCCCTCATTGTGCTAGAACACAAAGGATTTCAACGTGTAAACTGCAACACTGCCCCAAGCAAGACTGCTATGTGTCCTTAAAAGCCTTGAAACCTGGCATTGACTTGGCCTCATTATGGATGACAGCCCTTTCAGGAATCCATTTCCAGAATAGGGAGGTTTCATCCATATTGAATGTTTGTTCTGGCAAGTAATTTTCCTCCACAATCAACTTATCTAGAGTTCCAAAAATTCTTCAGCTGCCTTCATATCAGCACTTGCAGGCTTTCCACTCACTTTCACATTATGCAGTGAATAACAATTTTTGAATCATTTAAACCATGCAGAGCTAACAGTAAATTTGACACTGTAGTCAGGTCCAGCCTTTTCTTTCAACATCGCAAACGCTTTTGGTTTTGGCCATGCTTGTTGTGATGCTGAGAATACTCTTCTTTGTCTGGTCTTCAATCCCAGTCATTAGAAGTTTCTCCATGTCTGAGATAGACCCTTTTTGAATTTCTGTTAGTCTCATTGCCTTCAATAAGAAGATCTTTTAACAGCTTCCATCACTTTGTTCTTGTTCTTCAAGACCGTATTGCCGGGAGCCGGTCCATCCTTGCTGTTTCAAAGGACCTGGCATATATGGCATACTGTTCTTAAAATGTTTGCTCACCTTCTTGGCACTATGTGTTTTAACCAAGGTCACCTCTCCGAGAAAGGTTGTTTCCCCAGGTAGGGATTTTCCCCTGAAGTTAGGGAGGGAATAAAACCCCTCAACTAAGTGCCAGGCGGGTAATTAATCACTTTAACTACGAACAATCATGCTTAAACTACATAATCTTTTCTCCCTGGAATGGAGATAAGAAACGCCCTAACCTTTGTAATAGAGATTGATAGGATTGAATCAACTGGTATAAATACAGATGTAACCAGACAGAGAGAGACAGAACTCAGAACTCAGAACACAGAACTTAGAACACAGAATTTAGAAGTCAGAACTCAGAAGACAGGACCAAGAGAGACAGAGCCTAGGCACAGAACCTACACAGAACGTTCTCTAGAGACAGAAGAACTTCGCTGGAGAGAGCATGCCGGAGGATCCTGGAGAGGGACTGGCCTCGGAGCCTAGAGACAGAGCCTAGCGGGAGAACATGGCAAGGGATCCTGGACTGAACCTGACTACAGAGATTGGCAGGAGAACCTGACTGGAACCTGGACACTGAACCTGACTGGAGAGCCTGGACAGAACCTGGCTGGAGAACCTAGCGTGGGAACATGGCTACAGAACCTCGCTGGAAATCCGAAGCAGAACCTCTCTGGAGATCCGGGCTAGAGATCCTGGCTAGGTTGCTGATCAACTGAACGCTGTCTCCATGTCATTCCTTCTTCGCCGACTCCGTCCACACCTTTGGGGACCCCTGGACCCGCTGGGGCTGGACCCCGGCACCGTATCTATGGTGGAATGGGATATTCCTGACTGGCGAGCAATAACCATTACTGATTTTCTACTTTCATAGTCCTTAATTACTTTTAATTTCATTTCCATGCCAATCACTTGACATGGCCTCTTACTGGCAACATTAGCCGTGTATATATACATAGAAGCCATAAGAAACAAAATAACATGAGATTCAATCAAGCACAGGAGAAATTGATCCAATCAGAAGATGTGGTAAACACTGCATGTATGAAGCTACTGCCTGCATATCACAGCATATTATTGAAAGGAGTTTTAGGTATAAAATAGGCAGGTTTAGGGAGTTTTATGAATAAAGATGGTCCATGGGAGAGGAGTACATAGGTGAGGGCTTGGAGCCACCAGAAGGCATACCTTCACAGACAAGAAAAAAAAGGGGGGTTGCCACCGGATAAGGGGAGAGGAAGACATCCATTCACAGAAGATAAGGAAAGCCTCAGGGTATGGGGAGAAAAAGGAAACAAACTTTCACAGAGGATAGAGAAATGCCAAAAATGGGAGAAAGAGGAAAACAGATTTTCACAGGAGATAGAGAATTCTACCACTGAAGAAGGAGAGCTAAAGGGGGGAGCTGATATTCTGCAAAAGAGTGACCAAGCAGAAGGGAATATGAAGAAACAAAGAACTACAGACTTTATAAAACTTAGAAAAAATGAGCTTAGTGGGTTACCCCCTGGGAACCCTCTCCTTACGTGGAAGTCTGTATTTATTGATTCCAATAAATTTCTACCCTTTTCACCTACCACCTTTTGTCCATGGCTTCATTCTTTGAATCCATATGGACAAGAACCCAGGAAAGAAATCACCCTTGCATCCTTCTCAGGAAAACATCCCGACTCATTATTTAATAGCAAACATTTTTTTATAAGTAGAATGAATGAGTACACTCTAACCAATAATAAAAAGTATAGTATAGTAATATATAAGCCAATAAAATAGTTGTATTACCATTATCAGGTATTAAGTAGAGTTCATAATTATATGTCCTATGCTTTTATAAACTATGTGTACCAGTTAATAATGTGGATTTTTTTCAAGAGATGGAGTTACACATGTTGATATATATGCAATTTGATATGTATGCTATTTTGTTGTGTTGACAACAAGCTTCAAAACTTCATATCTCAAATTTGCTGAAGGTGTTAACATCATAGATATTTTTACGCTTAAAAATGTCAAATTTCATGCCAAAAAAAGAACATTTGTGGGAAGTTTTAATCCATTACTTTATTTTGAAGAAAAGTGCTGCTGAATACTTTGGGAAGTTCATGGTGAACATGCTCCATCTCAAGATACTTGTGAACGCTGGTTTAAACACTTTAAAAGTGATGATTTCGATGTGAAAGGCAAAGAACGTCCACGTCAACTGAAAAAGTTTGAAGACCAGCAATTACAAGCATTATTGGATGAAGATGCGTGTCAAACTCAAAAACAACTTGCAGAAAGATTAAACGTTGCTCAGCAAACAATTTCCAATTGTTTACAAGCAATGGGAAAGATTTTAAAGGAAGGAAAATGGGCGCCACATCAACTGAACAAAAGACAAATGGAAAACCGAAAGGTCATCAGTAAAATGTTGCTTCAACAGCACGAAAGAAAGTCTTTTTTGAATCAAATTGTGACTGGCGATGAAAAGTGGATTTATTTTGAGAATCCCAAATGCACAAAATCATGGGTTGATCCAGGTCAATCATCAACATCGACTGCAAGGCCAAATCGCTTCGGAAAAAAGACAATGTTCTGCGTTTGATGGGATCAGGAAGGTGTGGTGTATTATGAGCTTCTAAAATCAGGTGAAATCGTTAATACTGATCACCACCGACAACAAATAATCAATTGGAACCACGCTTTGATCATAAAACGACCAGAATGGGCCAGAAGACATGGCAAAGTAATTTTGTTTCATGATGACGCACCATCACACACTCCAAAACCAGTTAAAGACACGTTAAAAGATCTTGCCTGGGAGGTATTAACCCACCCGCCGTATTCACCAGATGATGCTCCTTCAGATTACCACTTGTTCTGATCGATGGCACATGCACTTTCTGAGCAGCACTTCAAAATATATGAAGAAGTGGAAAATTGGGTCTCTGAATGGTTTACCTCAAAACAAGAAAAGTTCTATTGGGACGGTATCCATGAATTACCTGAAAGATGGGGGAAATGTGTAGCTAGCGGTGGACATTATTTGAATAAAGCACTTCTGATGTTTCTCTTGAAATTACTGGGATTTCTTTGATTACAAAATCCACATTATTAACTGGTACACCTAGTAACTGGCAGCACATGAGACCTCTATAATCCAAAGGTTTGTTTACAACAGCAACATGTGAGTAATGTATTGCACTGTGATGGCTAGACATCACTAGACGATAGGATTCTTCAGCTCCATTATAATCTTTTTTGTTAGTTAGTTTGTCTGTTAATCCTCACCCGAGGAAATTTTTCCACTGATTTTTAGAGGGAGTGGAAGAGAGAGGGAAATACCGAGAGAAACATCAATGTGAGAGAAACACACTGATTGGCTGCCTCCTGCACAAGCACCGACCAGGTCCCCGGCCCGGGGTGGAGCCTTCAGTTGAGGTACGTGCCCATGACTGGAATCGAACCCAGGACCCTTTGGTCCACAGGCCAATGCTCTGTTCACTGAGTCAAACTGGCTAGGGCAGCTCCATTATAATAGTATCACACAGCCATCGTATATGCAGTCTGCCATTGACCTAAATGTTGTTGTGGTACATGGCTATCTCATTGGCTCATTTTATACATATTCAAACATTTCAAGTTACTTTATTCTTTTACAGTTGCACTGTATGCCATCTTATACCATAATTTGTTTAACCGATTTTACTTAAAATTTTTGTTAGAAAATGTACTTGAATGTGTAGTTATTGTAATGTAAAAAGTTGAGCGGCACTAATGAGAGAATGTCTTTAGAATTCTTTCTTTAAAGTAAAATCCCTGGTGAATGATTATGAAAAATGACAGTTTAAACAGTCTTACAGGATACTGTAAAACTTCCTCCAAAAACTGACATTGAATTACATACACCTCGACCACTGTTAGATTACTGTGTCCATTTGTGTACATCTTTGCCCCAAAATAAACAGTTTGAATCTTTTAACTTGTGTCCCTATGAAAAATAAACGCTTAACGTATGTGATTGTTTTTGTTTATTCATGAATTTGTTTTTCATGTATGAGTCATTTAAATTCCTTCTAGAAATTGTCAGATTCTAACTTTTTAATGTTTCCCTATTGGGTTACCTTTTTAAAAAGATCTTTGAATTACAGAGGTCTTGTGGTTGTGACACATTTTGCCTTGACAAGCCTTCCCCACTACATTAGCATTAAGGAAAACATTTTCTCCCAATACTTTGCTATTTCATTGTATATAAGTAAATATTTAACCTACCTGAAATTTGTATTGGTGTAGAGAATGTAATGAGCTATCTTCTTTGTTCTCAAATGGCTAGTTATCACACTGTATGTGATGAATGCATTATTCTACACTAATTATGAGATGGAGCCTATATCCTTCTAAATTCCCACATATACTTGGATTTTTATCAGGACATTTTATTTCATTTGACTTACCAGTATTATCTATATTTTTGCCCACTCTCTCTTTTTAGGGTTTCTTATAAATCATTGACATGCACAAATTGTTATTTACCAGCACAATTTTTAGTAATGTTAATATTAGGCATTAATATTAGAAAATTTAAGACACTATATTCCCATTGAAAGAAAAAGTACAGAAAAACAGAATTATACTTTCTTAAAAACAGAATTAACAGCTAGTTTGCAACCACTTCTCTAGCTTCATAGATGTTTGAGGACTTGATCAAATTAATCTTTCAATAGTAAGTCAAAGAACTTAAATTCCAGATCTGACCAATGTTGTACTCTGCCAACTAAACAACTGTACCTTATGGGAAAGAGTCTTTATTAAATAATGTGTAACCAGAAAGGGAGCTAGATTCATAAATTTGAAGGCCTTTGAGACTAAGCTAGGCATAAAACTGAATGGCCCCCAGCCTGATTAATTTCTTAAACTGAGATGGTTGGCAACAACCCAGTGTCATCACTCATAACAACATGCAGCCCACATGTAGAATGAAAAGATTCCAATACTAAAGGCACAAATACACAAATAAACAATGCTCTTTAACTCTCCTTTTCTTTAATGTGTAGCTCCATCATCGGATATATAAAATAGATGTAATGAAGGCATACATTTTTGCAAAATGAAAACAACTTCTGCCTATGATTTGGCTTTATTATGATTAATAGATATGAAACGCTGTCTATTTGAACAAGAAACCAAAGTACTTTTTTTCTTACTTATACAAAATAAAGTATCACATTTTCCTATTAAATCTATAATATATAAATTCTTCCACCTAATTAAATTTTAAAATACCTGTTACTCGGGCACTCTCCATTGATCTCAAAGAATAGTTTTTCGTCATCTGGGTATTGACAAGCTTCTAAATGAAACTACTACTTTTTAGGAAAAATAATATAGAGCAGTAATTCTAAAATCTAGATGACCACTTTATCCTTTGAAGGACTTAAAAACACACACACACATATCTCTGGGGCTGGCCACTAGAGATTCCAACTTAGTAAGGGTGGCACATAACATTGAAACTATAATTTTTTTAATGTTGCATATGACTCTGATAATTTGACTAAATGTTGTTATAGAATATAACACCCATTGTTATAGAATATGCACTGTAGACCTATAGACCATCAACATTAGATTATCAGTGGAGATAATGTTAAATGTATGAAACTAAGCTGCATTCCAGATACTCTGACACAGAACATTGAATAGGACCTGGAAATTCCAGTCATAATTGTAACCCCGCTAGGTTTCAATAGCACTAAGTCTAATACTAAGACGCATCATTGATAATAAATAGTATCACTGAAATAGAAATGCAGAAATTGATTAATTACAGTAACAGTCCTGATTTTGTATTTATTCTACACTTAGTCATAGCAAAACGTCTTTCATTACGAACTAAATCAATGTGATTTTAACTTTATTGATGTCATGGTTTTGTTTCTATCTAATATGAGGATTTGGTATGAATATATAATTTTCAAAGAGGTAAAATTTAAGCCATTTATATTTTATTTATAGATATAAATATATTTAAATTCATTTACAGTAAAATTATTCTAAGATGACATTGAGGATCCATGAGAAATGGTTTTTCCTTAAAAAACAGTATTTTATTACCAATAGTAGCTCTCAAAGAAAGCTACTCAGAAAACAGAAAATTATCCAAAGAGTATCTATAATCACCTTTCAGAATGTGATGGTTAATTTTATGTGTCAACTTAGCTAGGACACAGAACCCAAAGTGTACTTTACATCATCAGGGAGATGTAAATTAAAACAACAATGAGGTATCACCTCACACCTATCAGACTGGCTATCATCAACAAATCAACAAATGACAAGTGCTGGCGAGGATGTGGAGTAAAGGGAACTCTCGTGCACTGCTGGTGGGAATGCAGACTGGTGCAGCCACTAGGGCAGGGGAGGGCAAACTTTTTGTGAGTGCATGACAAAACCAGCAAAATCTCTGACTCAAAATTCTTCTGCGTGCCAACCCTAATTTTTTGAGAACATGGTACGCCTACTTGATATCTCTTAAGGTGTATGTATGGGAAGAACCTTGAAGAAATAATAAAATTCATTCGAGTGACAAAAACACAGTATATGATGATGAAAAATACATTTATTTTTTAATGTATACATGTACACTGATAGTTCAACAGAAAACTTTATGACTCCATTTGATATTATCAGTGGGACTTTTGCTGCTGCATCACTGATGACAGAGATTTCACATCAGGTTTATATTTCGTGACCTTCAGAGATATGCACGAGCTACTACTTTCATCCGTCAGGCTACTCCTGTTATGAGACTTAACAAAATTCATCACTGAGAACAAAGATTCACAAGCATATGTGGATGAAACCAAAACACTGGTCGGATCTAGGAAGGCAGGGAGAGTTAAGGCAGAGGCATAGAAATTGGTCATCCCCTCTATCGTCAATCCATGTCTACGGTCTTTAAGATAACTTGTTATGTAAAATTATTTATTTATCTAAGATGCACCTACACTGAATTTATCTGAAAAATAAAAAAGTCGATATTAAGAAAAAAATTGTAAATGGAAGATTATAAGAGAGGGTTTCATGTGCCAACAAAAGTTACTGGAGTGTCATGTTTGGCACGCGTGCCAGGGGTTGCCCACACCTGCACTAGGGAAAATAGTATGGAATTTCCTCAAAAAATTAAAAATGGAATTGCCATTTGACTCAGTGATCCCACTTCTAATAATATATCCTAAGAAATACAAAACACCAATAAAAATAAATGTATGCACCTCTATATTCATAGCAGCAAATTTATAAGAGCTAAGATCTGGAAACAGCCCAAGTGCCCATCAGTAGACAAGTGGATAAAAAAGCTGTGGTATATTTATATCATGGAATACTGTGCAGCAGTAAAAAGAAGGATTTCTTACCCTTTGAGACAACATGAAGGAACCTGGAGAATATTATGCTAAGTGAAATAAGCCAGTCAGAGAAAGACAAGTATCACATGATCTCACTCATCTGTGGAATTGAATGAACAAAATAAACTGATGAATGGAGTGGATCCAGAGACATGGAAGCATGGAACAGAGTGTGGAATCTCTGAGGGAAGGTAGAGGAGGGTGGGTGGGTGGGAGGTGATCAACCAAAGAACTTGTATGTATATATGCATAACCCATGGACGCAAACAATAGGGTGATGAAGGCCTGGGGCAGGGGCGAGGGGTGGGCTGGAGGGGATCAATGGAGGAAAAAAAGGGGACAAAAAATAAAAGAAAGAGAAATTAAGAAAACTATCCCATTTATAATTGCATCAATAAAATAAAATACCTAGGAAAAATTTAACCAATAAAGTAAATGACATGTATTCAAGAAATTATTAGACATTGAAAAAAGTGAAGAAATGGAAGCATATACTGTGCTCATAGATAGAATTATCATTAAAATGTCCATAATACCCAAAGCAATCTATAGATGTAATGCAATTCATATTAATATACCAGTCATATTTCACAGAACTAGAACAAATAATCCAAAAATTTATTTGGAAATATAAGACCTCAAAAAGCAACAGCAATCTTAAAAAAAAGAAGAAGAACACGGATGTATCACACTACCTGATATCAAATTATATGAGAAGGCTATAGTAATCAAAAGAGCATCGTACTGTTATAAAAACAGACACATAGATCAATGGAACTGAATAGAGAGGCCAGAAAAAAACAAGATCACCACTATACTATCAATGAATCTATGACAAAGGAGGCAAGAACATGAAATGGGTAAAAGCTGTCAATTCAATAAATGGTGTTGGGAAAATAGGACTGTTGTGCCCAGATTTCAAAGTTCCCAAGACCCCCAGGGAGCCAGTCAGTCCGATGCAAAAGCAAAGAGTCCTTTATTATGCAAGCCGGCCTGCGCTCCCCGTTCACCAGACCCACCGACACAGCGGAAAGTCCAGCGGCCGAGAGAGAGAGACCTGATGGGACAGGGGGTTTTAAAGGGGGGTGGAGTGGGGGCAGGAGAGGGCACTGTGGGCCCGGCTGATTGGCCAGGCGCGAGTCGGTACAGGATGTGGTCATAGTGATGGCGTGCACTTCCCTTGATCACCATTGGTTAATTCAGAGAAATCCTGGGTGTGGCTAGCAGCGGCTTCTTCCCGTGAGGAAGCACGTGGCCCCATCCCAAAATGGAGGACCCAAGGCAAGATGGAGGGTGCACATGGTCCTGTCCCAAGATGGAGACCCCAAGGCAAGATGGAGGGCGCAGTCCTTGTCTGGCTCCTGCTGCTGCCGCTCGAACTCGCCACAAGGCAGGATGGCCCCCCACATGGGGCCCGGCGGTCGGCCCACGCAGGCCCCGGTCCCCCCCGACTGGGCCCCGAGGGCCGCATGGACCCTCGGCCTCAGCGCGGGCAAGCGGGGAGCCGACCACGGGGGAAGGGAGGAAAGAGTGAGGCGGTGAGGCCTTCCGCCCCCATGACCTCCCCCGTGGTCGGACGCCGCCAGGCCCCCACCCCTCGGCCCGCCGCCGGCCACCGCGCAGCCGGTCCGGAGACTCGACCGCTCCGGGGAGGCCAGGCCCTACGGCGGGCGCGGAGGGATTTCAGAGCCAGGCGGTCAGACTCCTCCCCCCGCACCGCCCGGAGAGGCGGGCGGTGCGCCTTTCAAGGACCAATACATGCAAAAAATATATCACATTTTTAACCATACCCAAAATAGATCACCTTTTAAACCATACCCAAAAATAAACTAAAAATGACTTAAAGACTTAAATGTAAGACCTGAAACCTTAAACCTTCTATAAGAAAAGATAGGCAGTAAAACCATTTGACATTTCTTTTTGCAGTACTTTTTTCTAATATATCTCTTAAGTTAAAGGAAACAAACAAACATAAAAAACAGTAAACAAATGGGAATGCATCAAACTAAAATGTTTTTGCACAGCAAAAATAAATAAACAAAACAAAAACACAACCTATTGAATAGAAGAATATATTCACTAATTATGCATCCAATAAGGGGTTAATATCCAAAATTTATAAAGACCTCATACAACTGAACACCAAATAAATAAATAATACCAAAAAAAAAGAACAATCCAATTTAAAAAATGGCAGAGATGGAGAGGACCTGAATAGACACTTCTCCAAAGATTAAATATAGATGGTAAATAGACATATGAAAAAATGTTCAATGTCTCTAATCATCAGAGAAATACAAATTGAAACCACAATGAGATATCACCTCACACCTATCAGAATGGCTAACATCTATAAATTAACAGACCTCAAGTGTTGGCAAGGATGTGGAGAAAAGAGATCCCTGTGGAGTGTTGTTAGGAATGTACATTGGTACAGCCACTGTGAGAAACAGAATGGTGGTTCCTCAAAAATTAAAAATCAAACTGCCTTATCACCCAGTAATTCTACTTCTGGGTACATATCCAAAGAAACCCAACAGACGAATTTGAATAAATGCATGCACCCCATGATCACTGCAGCATTGTTTACAATAGTCAAGATACGGATGCAACTTAAGTGCCCATAAATAGATGAGTAGGTAAAGTGGTAATACATATATACAATGGAATATTAGTCATAAAAAAGAATAAAATCTTACCATTTGCAACAGCATGGATGGACCCAGAGGGTATTATGCTATGTGAAATAAGTCAGACAGAGAAAGACAAATACCATATGATTTCACTTATATGTGGAATCTAAAGAACAAAATAAAGTAATACACCAAACAAAACCAGACTCAAAGATACAGAGAAAAACTGCAGGTTGCCAGAGAGGAGTGGTTTAGGGAGCTAGATGAAAAAGGTGAAAGGATTAAGTACAAATTGGTAGTTACAAAAAGTCATTGTTATGTAAAGTTTAGCATAGGGAATACAGTCACTAATGTATGGTTCCAGGTGGGTACTAGACATACGGGAAGGGGGGGACTGATCATGTGTAAAGCATATGATTGTCTAACCTCTATGCGGTACACCTGAAATTAATACAAAATAATACTGAATGTAAACTGTAATTTAAAAATAAAGGTTTTTAAAAGTAAAATAAAAATAAAAACTAGATATCAGCAGCTATATCTGAGAACACCAGAATTAGAAGGGCCAGCTAGCTAGTGATGATTTTACCATTTTTAAAATTCTGGCATCTCTTCACCAGAATGTTAATGCAGTCAGAAGCCTAAAAGTGAGCCCTGTGGTGCAGACAGAATGCTGGAAAAAAACTTCTGACTCAAAGAACAGGTAATAGAACTCCTAATGCTCAGAGATCATGCAGAAATCTATCTATTTTTTTCTCTGTTCTACCATTCTCCAGCCCCAACAAACCCAAGGCGGGGGTCAAAATTCTAGGGGAAGAGAACCTTTCTCTCTGTTTGGTGGAGCTGTGGCTCCAAGTGAGTGCAGTCACCCCTACTCCTTCTTTGCTCTCCCTGTCCTCACATCACTAAGTTCTGGATATGGGCTCAAAAGTGGAAGTAGCCGAAACCGGTTTGGCTCAGTGGATAGAGCGTCGGCCTGCGGACTGAAAGGTCCCAGGTTCGATTCCGGTCAAGGGCATGTACCTGGGTTGCGGGCACATCCCCAGTAGGAGATGTGCAGGAGGCGGCTGATCAATGTTTCTCTCCCATCGATGTTTCTAACTCTCTATCTCTCTCCCTTCCTCTGTAAAAAATCAACAAAATATATTAAAAAAAATGGAAGTATGCAACAGAGTACAGTAACTAGAATATCACTTTCTGGCCTGTGGACTGAAAAGCTACAGGGAATTGGAAAGCCTCACAGTGATGACAGAAAGCAAAGAACTCAAAGAAACAAACCAAACTGCTGTATATGAACTTCAGGGCTCAATCCAGGCACACAAGTATGAATCTGATCCTAGCTAGTATACCAAAGACTGAGAACTGAATTAATGGGCAAACCATTATTCAAGTTCCGAACTAAGCACTAAGTGGTACACAGCCACGAAAAATCCAAAATATACTGTAAAAGCTTCAAAAAGTATACTGATATCAGAAATATAACCCACCAGGCTAGGTGAAATTTATGACTTGAATATAAGGAGGTTGGTTTTCTACAAAAACATGAGTATCAATACTCCAATAAAATTAAACAAGACCCAGAGTTTTATAACATAAAATTTAAAGTGTCCCAAACACATCCAAAATGAAATGACATAGGAAGAAACAGGAAAACCTCAACTCAGATGTGAAAAGATGAAAAGTTGCCAACACCAAGATGGCACAGATGTTGGGATAATCTGACAAAACTTTAAAGCAGCCATTATAAGATGCTTTATTTAGCAACCCTGAACAATCTTAAAAGGCATTTTATGATAGGAAGTCTGGGCAAAGCAACAGAAGATACAAAGAACCAAATGGATATTTTAAAATAGAAAATTATAGTAACTCAGTGACTAGACTCAATAGCTGAATGAAGATGACAGATGGGTGTCAGTAAACCTAAAGATAGATCAAAAGAAATTATTCAATCTAAACATACAGAGAAAAGTGTGTGTGTGTTTTTAATGAGCAGAATCACAGACCATGGGACAATAAAAAAAAATGTGTGATCAGAATTCAAAAAAGAGAAAAAAGTGTAAAGCTGAAAAAATATTTGAAAAAAATAATGACCATAAACCATCATAATTTAAGCAAAAGATTTCTATAGATTCTAGAACTTAGTAAGTATGAAACAGGATGAATCAAATAAAACCATGTCCTTATCCTATATAATAAAAGTGTAATATGGAAATAGACCAAATGGTGGAACCACCGATCACTATAATGTGCACGGACCACAAAAGATAAAAGAAAATGAATGCTAAAAAATGTTCCAATAACCCAAAGGAGTTAAGAAAGATAAAAGATTTGGAGTGGTTATATTTATAAATCATACAAAGCAGTCATGGCTATATTAAAATCAGAAAAGCAATCTTTAGCGCAAAGAAGCTACCAGGAATAAAGAGAGGCATTACATAATCATAAAAGTTTTAGTTCGCCAAGAAGATATACCAAGCTACATTTTTATGCACCTAACAGCAGAACTACAAAATACATGGGACAAAAACTGACAGACGTATAAGAAGAAACAGATAAATTCACAATTATAGTTGGAGATTTTAACAATTCTGAATGTGATGTAGACCGAAATTCAGTAAGGATATACAAGAACTTGCCAATGTCATCAACATATTGGATCAAACTGACATTTATAGAACACTCCATCCAACAGCAGCAAAATATACATCCTTCTCAATATCTCTTCTTGACTTTTTCTTGCTTTTATGCCTCTCACATATATTCTCTCAAGTTAGAAATAGGGGATTTTATATACACATATCTCAACTGAGTTGAGTATCTTACTTGAACCATTCTCCTCTAATTTAAGCCACTTTCCTTCATCCCAACTCATTACCTTTTTAAATCTCTTAGGAACTACCAGATTCAGATAAAGAAAAGGTGAGAGGAACATACAGAAATTATTATTGTATTTTCCTCCATAGCTCTAATTTAAAATTTTAAAATAATGTTATAATTTCATAAATATATATAAAATAAGTAAATTACAAAAACAATAATAACCCACTCAGGTTTTAGAAATAGAATGTCAGTATCTTATAAGCCTGTGTCACTCCCTAATTACATTTACCTCCCTTCTTACTAGAGATAACCATTATTCTGATATATGAATAATTCATTCCTATGTTTTGCTATTTATGAATTCCTAAATAATAGCTTAATTTTTCTGGATTCTTAACTGTGTAAAATTTAAGTCATACTGCACCTATCCTTTTGACTCTTTTTTTCACTCAATATTATGTATATGTTCTTCTATATTAGGGAATGCATCATAGGATGTTCTATTTTATGAATATACCAACATGTTAAAATTCTACTATCGCTGTACATCTGAGTTGTTTCCAGTTTTGAGTTATAATTTTGAAAAGGCTACTATGCACACATGATACGCACATATACTTTTTTTCTATGGTATACAAATGGAAGTGGAATTCCTAAATCATAGGATATCTACATCTTTAATTTTCCTAGGTAATGCCAAACCTGTTTTCCACAGCGATTGCACCAGCTTACAATCCACCAAAAAGGTATGTATTGCTTCATATTCTTACAAACACTTGATATTCCTGACAATTTAACTTCTGCTATTTGGACCATTTTATGATAGCTCATTGTGATCTAAAATCAAATTTTCCTTATTACTAATAAGGTTGATAATCTTTTTATATGTTTACTAACTGAATGTCCTCTTTGGTCATGTGATGCCTTTTAAAATTCTTTTGGAATCTTAGGTTCTACAATCACTCTTTCCCTTATAGTTTCTCTGAGAATAAAAATTATCATTGGTATTGGCTTTCTTATCTCTGCAGCCATTTAAATTACCTCCAAGAGTTCATAAAAGAGGTGCCAAGACGCACCAAGTGTTCCCACCTGACCACAAATCCGATTTCACACCACTATACAAGCTCCTCTAGAAATAGTTGAGTCATCTCCAACTGAACACCACCTCATTCAAGTCTACTTTATCCATTACCCCTTTATTTCTGAAGAAGAGATATTAGTATTTGAAGTATTCATAGTGTAAATATCTTGGAGATTTAAGTTCCATAAAATAATTCATCATATATCCATATCTTCTCATTTTAAAGAGGAAGAAATAAATATTCAGAAACATAAACAGAACCAAATTTAGAATGTAGGAATATTTAAAAAATAATCTCCTTATAATTTTTAGATAAAAATTAGAAGACTATTTTTATAATTATTAAAATACTACACATTCATATAGAAAACTTAAGCAATGTGAAAATATACGAAGGAGAAAATAAAATTCACCCCATGTCCCATAAGCAGAAAGTAACTACTACATATTTTTATGGAATAAATTTCTAAATCTCTCTCTCTCTCTCTTTCATTCTATCTCTATATTTCTATCTCATTCTTTGTTGGCATTTAGTTTATTTCTTTTTATTGCATACAATCTACACTAATAAAAGAGAAACATGGTAATTGGTGTATGACCGCTACCCTTCACATTGGCTAATCAGCGAGATATGCAAATTAACTGTCAGCCAAGATGGCGGCCGGCAGCCAGGCAGCTTGAAACTAACATGAGGCTTGCTTGCTTCAGTGACGGAGGACTCCAAAGTTCCCCGCCTTCCGCTGCAAGCCTCTGAGCCTGCAGTTTAAGAAACATTGTAACGAATATAGAAGATAAACAAATCCCCAGAAACCAGCTTTCAGAGAGCTGGGATCTCAGAGCTGGAGTCAGAGCTGGAGTTATACATTGTTTAGAACTGAAACAAACCAGATACCTGCTTTCAGCAGCCGAGGCCTAAGAGCTGGAGCCTCAGAGCTAAAGCTGGCCCAGAATTAAAAAAAAAAAAAGAAAAAAGAAAAAAAGAAGCGGTTGGGAGCTTCCGTCACCCGCCAGCCTGAAAATAGCCCTCAGCCCCTCACCCAGACTGGCCAGGCACCCCAGTGGGGATCCCCACCCTGAAGGGTGTGTGGCCAGCTACAAACAGCCGTCAGCCCCTCACCCAGACTGGCCAGGCACCCCAGTGGGGACCCCCACCCTGAAGGGTGTGTGACCAGCTGCAAACAGCGATCATCCCCTCATCCAGGCTGGCCAGGAACCCCAGTGGGGACCCCCACCCTGATCCAGGACACCCTTCAGGGCAAACCAGCCGGCCCCCACCCATGCACCAGGCCTCTATACTATATAGTAAAAGGGTAATATGCCTCCCGGCACCAGGATCAGTGTGACAGGGGGCAGCGCCCAAACCCCGATCGCCCTGTGGCTCTGTGTGTGACAGGGGGCGGGGCCACAACCTCCCTACCCGCCCTGCTCTGTTTGTGACAGGGGAAGGTGCCCCAACCCCCTGATCAGCCCTGCTCTGTGCCTGATAGGGGGGAGCTCCCCAATCCCCTGATTGCCCTGCAGCTCTGTGTGTGACAGGGTGCAGCGCCCCAAACTCCCCTACCCCCCACGGGCCCTGCTCTGTTTGTGATGGGGTAGAGCCATAACCTCCCCATTGGCCCTGCCCTGAGTGTGACAGTGGCGGTGCCCCAACCCCCTGATCTGCCCTGCTCTGTGGGTGATAGAGGGCGGCGCCCCAACACCCCCCACGGGCCCTGCTCTGTGTGTGATGGGGTAGAGACATAACCTCCCCATCGGCCCTGAATGTGACAGTGGCGGCGCCCCAAACCCTGATTGGCCCTGCTCTGTGTGTGACAGGGGGCGGTGCCCCAACTCCCCTATCGGCCCTACTCTGTGAGCGACAGGGCGGAGCTCCTCAACCCCCTGATGGGCCCTGCTCTGTGCATGACAGGGGGGAGCTCCCCAACCCCCTAATGGGCCCTGCTTTGTGCATGACAGGGGGGAGCTCCCCAACCCCCTGATTGACCCTGCTCTGTGCATGACAGGGTACGGAGCCCCAACCCCCCTGATAGGCCCTGCTCTGTGAGTGACAGTGGGTAGCACCCCAACCCCCTGATTGGCCCTGCTCTGTGCGTGACAGGGGGGAGCTCCCCAACCCCCTGAATGACCCTGCTCTGTGCGTGACAGGGGGCAGCACCCCAACCCCCTGATTGGGCCTGCTCTGTGCGTGACAGCGGGTGGCGCCGCAATCTCCCCATTGACCCTGCCTTGAGTGTGACAGGGGGCGGTACCCCAACTCCCCAATCAGCCCTACCCTGAGCATGACTGAGGGTGGCATCCCAACCTCCCAATCCGCCCTCCTCTGTGCATGACAGGGGGCGGCGCCCCAACTCCCCAATCAGCCCTGCTCTGAGCCCGACCAGGGGATGCACCTAGGGATTGGGCCTGCCCTCTGCTTCCCGGGAGCAGGCTTAAACCAGCAGGTTGTTATCTCCCGAGGGGTCCCAGACTGCAAGAGTGCACAGGCCGGGCTGAGGGACCCCCTCTCACCCCCCCCCCCCCGAGTGCACAAATTTTTGTGCACCGGGCCTCTAGTATATATATAAAAAGCCAGTGTCTGTGACAACCACGAGGACCTAATGGCTGGTCACCATGAGGTGCATTGAGCACTACTCGGTCTCTCCCCTGCACAGGCTCCGATCGCAGCAAGGCGGGTGGTGGGCAGGCGGGGCAGTGAGCATAGTGAGCAGCAGTGGGCAGGCGGGCAGAGTGGTGAATGCAGCAAACAGCAGTGGGTGGGTGGGCAGGGCTGCAAGCGGAGCAGTGGGCAGGCGGGCAGGGCTGCGAGTAGCAGCAGGCTACCAGGTGCGATTTCGCTCGCTGGGCCTCTAGTTTATAATAAGAAAAGCGTAATATACAAATCAACTGAACGGCCGAACAGCGGAACGACCATCTAGATGATCACACTATGACACCCACTGTTGCCAGGCTAGCCAAGGAAGGTGTGATGCAATTGTTTGGGACCTGGCCACCACCCCATGATCGCCCCTCAGAGGCAGTCCCAGGCCACCCACCAGCAGCTGTGGCAAGTGGGCGTGGCCTCCCTCTGCGGTGGTGATCCATCACAGAGTCCCGGCTGGGTGGGCAGGGCATACCTCTTTGGGGAAATCCATCATGGAGCCCCGGCCAGGTGGGCAGGGCCTACCTCTTAGGGGTGATCAATCGCCCCAAAAAGGGAGGCCCAGGCTACCTGGCTGGTCGCACTGCAGTGGGTAGACGGGGCCTCCCTCTGTGGGGTGATTGATTGCGGGGCTCCTGTGAGAGGGTGAGGAACACCGCCCCCCCCCCCCCGAGTGCACGAGTTTCATGCACCAGGCCTCTAGTTTACTATAAGAGTGATGGATTTTATTCTAGCTGTTTTTTCTCAGTGGTTATAGCATTGGTCTATGGATTGAAGGGTTGCTGGTTTGATTCTGGGATCAAGGGCACATACCATGGTTGCAGGCTCGATCCCTGGTCCTGGTTGGGGTGCATATGGGAGGCAAACAGTTGATATGAGGTGTCTCTCTCACATAGATGTTTCTCTCTCTTTGTCTCTACCCCTACATTCCATTCTCTCTCTAAAAAATAAAAATAAAAAAACCAATGGGAAAAATATCCTCAGGTGAGGATTAAATAAAAAGAGTGCTGGTTTCTGCATGCCCTTACTATATTCAATATTATAAATCTTTTTAATATTTGTCAGTCTGACAAGCAAAAATGTGATTGGATCATTGTTTTGTGGGTATTTCTTTGATTACCAGTTATGTAGACATACTGTAGTATGTGAAAATGTATCTATCTCAACATGCTTCAGCAGCTAGAGTTAGGCAGCCAATTGCAGCTGCTATCAGAAAAATGAACATTACGGGGAGGTGACATAATATAATGGGTCAGTTAGGAGTTCCATGAAGTAGCCACCAAGGAGTTGAGAGGCAAATTACATGGCATAAACCAAATACTCAAACAAGTGGAGTACAGCAGCATATCAGCTAACTATCAAATTGCATCAGGGCCAGCAGTGTCATGTGCCCAGTGACAATGGTGATATCCTCAGCACACACTTCCTATAGCAAGATCTTGTCTGTGCAGACTTTCTTAGATCCTACCCAGTCCTAGTTCTCATCCTTAGTGTTGATTATACAAGCCACCTAATACCCTTTTCATCATAAACTAAGCAGAATATGTTTCCATTTGCACCTCCACTTCCTGGGTAGTTCCATGACTATCTTTCCTTGAACTAATACATAAAGCAATAAAAAACAGCTTACCTCTTGCTTTTGTCACTAACTGGCATAACAAAATTTCAAGCATAATTTTCAGACATATATGTAGTGAATTTGATTCAGGAAATCATATTTAAACCAGCAAGAGTTAAGTTTAGACTCACATATGCCTTAAGAATTTTAGATTTGCATTGCAATTTTCTTTTCATTTTAAGGGGGAAAATATAATTAACTAAGAAAGTACAATTTTTATTCACATACCCTGTTGATAAAGAAACATGAAAGCATTATTTAAAATAGGTGCCATTCACCACCACATGTACATGTTGGAAGCTGCAAGGGCATTGCTGCTCTGGAAAGACAAGTAATAACTTTATTGAAAGTAAATTTCCCTCTACAATATTATCAACTACCCATGTCAGGAATTTTGAAGAAAGGAGAAAATGAGTGATTCTTCAATTAAAAACCCCACATGAAGCAAAATAATTTGCAAGTTTAATTTGACACTTACAGACATCTGGAGAAACATTTGGTAAATTTAGAGAAGTTTTACCGAGTGTTTCAAAACTCCTTGCTGCATATTTTTTCTCATTAAAACGAAAGGCGAATCATTCTTTAAAACGACATCATTTATCTCCCAGTAATTAAAACTAAAATCTAACTTTTAATAACATTGAACTGTACTTTACTTTTTTAATAACCATTATCTCTTGATAGGTACAAAATTCCTGAAAGTTATACCAGCTAGACATAAAGGCAAATGGACTTTATTCATTAATACCATAATTACCCTGCCCAATTAATCCTGGTTTAGCTGTGTGATTTGCCTTGGTTAATGAAAGGTGAGTAGATAGGAAGTATGGCAGAGTAGAAGCTTCTGCACTTGAGTGGTTGAACTACCTTATTCGTTCTCTGATTCATATCATGAGAAAACTGCATGACCAAAATAGGGATTATTTATCTGCCTAAATTTTCAAATGAAAAAGATACATGGAAAAAGAGGACAACTGTCACCCACTAGCATTGGCTTGAAGCATACATGTAACAAAAGCAACCAATATAACTTTGTCGCTATAGCATTTGAATTTGACAGGTGTTTGTTATATGTCATAACCTCATGCAAGCTCACTAATATATGTGGTGTTGGTCCTCTCATTGTGATCCACCCTATCTCTTCAGATCAGACACTTCTGTGTATTATGTACTATTTGTTTTAAAAACTAATAATAATGAGAGCAAGCATCATAATCCCAGTATTCCCAACAGAATTACTTTTATTTATTGTAATTGGAACAGCTGAAGTCACATACTGGTACATGGAATTATTTTAGCTAAACTCTCAACTCCTGGAGTCCAAGATAAGCAGTTTCTCTAAAACTGTAAGGACCACTGAATGGATATTGAGGGCTACTGGAAACTGAGAATGGCAAAGTAAATTATCAGAAGAGAGTTAACACATATTTATTTACACTATGAAACAAGTTTCTTTTTAGTGCCATCTTATAAACAATATTGACACTTTTAAAGACATGTATACATAATTTATATATGAAAATGTTTAAAAATTGGTAGAAATAGAATTTAGATCACTGACATAATAGTCATCTCTAATATGACTGCCCTAATTTTAATAACAGTAAAAAATTTAAAATTTATAATGGCTGGATCATATATAGCATTCAAACAATATAATTGAAGGGTTATTGGGAAAAAGAAAAATGCTAATGAGTTTAAAGATATTCTAGTTTTGCCCTGGCTGGGTGGCTCGGTTGGTTGGAGCATTGTCCCACTCACCAAAAAGGTTGCAAGTTCGACTTCTGGTCCAGGCACATAGCTAGGTTGCAAGTTCCATCTTTAGTTGGGGCATGTATGGGAGGCAACTGTTCAGTTTCTCTCTCACATCAATGTTTCTCCCTCTTTCTCTCTCCCTTCCTTTCTCTCTAGAAATTAATAATAAAAAATCATGTCCTCAGGTGAGGATAAAAAAAATTTTTAAAGAAGAAAATAAAAGCAAATGGGCTCTGTACGTTTTTTTTAAATAAAAGGTATTCTAATTTTCTTTCTACTACATACTTAATCACTAAAGGGTTACATAATTAGTTTAAGACAGAAGCTACTAAAAATTATTCTTTAACCAGTGGGAAGGTTATGAAGAAAATCTAGCTGTTTTACATATGTTTGAGCCTGTGATGCCTTTCAAATAAACTAATTAATGGAAATAGCTAACAGCATCTTCAAAACATACACTGTTTTACCCAAAGATTAAATACACATACATCATGCAGTATGTGTATCTTACTTTCATTTTTAAAAATATATTTTTAGCCCTAGCTAGTTTGGCTCAGTGGATAGAGTGTTGGCCTGCGGACTGAAGGGTCCCAGGGCCGATTCTGGTCAAGGGCACACGCCTGGGTTGTAGGCTTGATCCCCAGCAGGGGGCGTGCAGGAGGCACCCAATCAATGATTCCCTCTCATCATTAATGTTTCTATCTCTCTCTCTCCCTCCGTCTCCTTTTCTCTCTGCAAGCAATAAAAATATATTTTAAGAAAATTTAAATATATATATATATATATATATATATATATATATATATATATATATATATATATATATATAGTTAATTGATTTCAGGGAGGAAGGGAGGGGAGAGAGAGATAGATACATCAATTATGAAAAATAATCATTGGCCAGCTGCCTCCTGCATGCCCCAACTGGGGATAGAGCCCGCTACCCAAGCATATGCCCTGACCAAGAATTGAACTGTGACTTCATGGTTCATAAGTCAATGCTCAACCACTGAGCCATGACATCCAGGCATATTTTATTTCTTTATCAATATTAGCCAGACAAGAGTAAGGTTTATCTATTTTTAAATTTTTTAAAGATTAAGATTTTAAACTACATTTAACTATTCATATGAAAATGAATGAGTACAGAATCAGATGAGGTGGATGGCAAAACATATTACATAAACTTAAGGAATTGCAGGTGTCTCAGGAATGGGTGAGTGATAAATCAGATGAGGAAACCTTAAGGATGGAAAGGGATAGAAATGTAAGTGGCAACATGAAAGCAGGTAGAAAGGGAGGTGCCTTACTCTCCTACAAGGATTAAAAGCTGGGAGTAATAACTTTGAAACTGAAAGTTACTTGTTCTTACATCACATCAATTTTCTCTTCTTTATATAGTTGGTTATTAAATCTTCAGAAAGAAATGTTGTCAAATTAATGACATGTAGTTGTCATATATTTCTAAATACCCATAATGGTGAAGAAATCAATATGTATAAAAATAGAAGGAACGATGTCATTAACATAGCCTTTTAGGATATCTGCTTTTCTAATTTTACTACACAAGAGAAAAGTAAAACAGAATTTGATTGTGAAAATGCCTTTCCATCCTTTGAAAAATGCCCTTCAGTGAAATTATTAGTAAAAATGAACTCAGTTGCATCATTTACCATGAGCATCAGCAATGCTTTTTTTGCTGTTTCAACAAAGCAAAAAAAAATTATTAAGCAGAAGTAGAAAGGCAGGGCAAATAATTTGTTGTATTTTTCCTCTTTGGGTTTAGGTGAATTCACAAAAATGAAAACACAGATACAACAGGTAATATATGCCCATTGTTGGGGATGGCTCCATGCTATATGATTAAACTTGTACCTAAAGGTTGTCTGAATTCAACTCCTTAACTATAGGTAGGAATCAGAATCTCTTGGTTTCTCTTCTCCCTTAAACTTTATTCCTTTACAATCTTTCTTTTTTGGTAACTTTTTTGTTGGAACCATTGAGAAAAGTTTCTGTGCAAAGCTTTACCTTTGAGCAGGTGGATTTTCCATTGAGACCAGGAGTACCCTGATGCAGAACTCCAAGTACTGTAATTCAAAATGTAGCAAAAGGCAGAATACAGATTGTTTGTAATTCTTAAAGTTTCTGAGGGCATTATTCACACATAAAACAACATTAGTCACACATAAAACAATGTGAATGCTGCCCCTTGGTATACAGGGACATTCTAGTACTGCTTGGGGCACACTATGTAAGTCCCTCAAAACCTTGAAACCCAATATAATAAAGGGGCTCCAAGACCCTAGTTTCACCACCAAGCTCCTTCTGGGATAAGAACAGAAGTCACTGGGCAACATTTTATATCATATTTCTGGTAATTTACTCCCCCTTTCTTTCTATCCTATGGCTATTGCTTTGTGGAGATAGTTGACCAAGAAGTTATATATGAACAACAGCAAAAAAATAGTAGGTCATTCTGCTTATGCAAAATCATAAATTGGTAGATTATATGAACAGAGAAGGGATCTCAGATAGTCAAAGAATTGGGAATTGCAGCCTGGAAAATGACCGTTTTCTTTCTGTTGCTTCAATTCACACGTGAGAAAACTGAAGCCAAAAGAAGTTCAGAGATCATAGCCTAGAATCTAAATGTTTAACCAGATTTAACAACAACAACAAAAACACCTCTTGCCCTAGCCCATTTGGCACAGTGGATAGAGCAATGGCCTCCGAACTGAAAGGTCCCAGGTTCAATTCCAGTCAAGGGCACATGCCCGGGATGTGGGCTCAATCCTCAGTGGGGGGTGTGCAGGAGGCAGCCAATCCATGATTCTCTCTCATCATGGATGTTCCTATCTTTCTCTCCCTCTTCCTTCCTCTCTGAAATCAATAAAAATATATTAAATATTTTTTTAAAAAACCACCTCTCCTATTTTATTTAAATGTGCCTCCATGTAAGATTCCTTCTGCATACAAGGAATGTATACAAGATTCCCATTGCCCATCATGACACTGCCTTCTACCCAAGCCAAGGAAGACCTGCCTCATCAAAGGAAACTCTAAAGGAGGTACTATATGCATGAGGACAGTGATCCCAGAAATGAACACCAAAGCAAGTGAAAAGTGAAAAATAGCTATATAAAATAATAATATGTTTTAGTGGTTAAAAGTATAATCAAAAGACATAATCAATAACATGTAAGTCTGAGGATGGAGTGTTAAACAGAAATAAAATGTTCTATAGTTCTTGTATTTTCTGAAAGAACAATGGCATCCTATCTAATAAAAGGGCAATATGAAAATTAACCAACATCCCATCACAAAGATGGCAGCGCCCATAGCCACAAGATGGTGGCGCCCAGTCCCCTAAGCCCTGCCGCTAGAGTGTCAGGTCCTGTCAGCCCCGCTGTGGGGAGTGGTGGCCGAGTGGCACAGCTGGATCCGCCCTCAGGTGACAAGCCCCAGCGTCCTGTGTGCCCCTGCCCACGGAGGGAGGGAGGGAGGGAGGGAGGGCGGGAGGGCCTCTGGCCAGGGCCAGCCGGGGCACACGGGATGCTGGGGTGGTGTCGCCCTGTCGACGAGCAGCAGCGTCCTGTGCGCCCCAGCCCGCAGAGGGAAGAAAGAGAGGCAGGCAGGTGGGCCTCTGGCCAGAGGCCAGTCGGGTCATGGGATGCTGGCATCACTGCAGGCCGGGCTGAGGGAACCCCCCCACCCCCATGCACAAATTTCGTGCACTGGGCCTCTAATCTATATATATAAAAGCCTAAGTGACTAGCCGATTGGCTGAATGTTTGACCATCTGACCTGTAGCTATGACACACACTGACCACTGGGGGCAGATGCCCACCACAGGAGCTGCCAAGCTGCGGTGACTTGGCAGCTGCAGTTCTCAGGTGACACACCGGAAACAGAGAGGAGGGAGCCGGATTCCAGGGTGCGTCACCTGAGAACTACTCCCTCACAATCCAGGACCCCTCGGGGGATGTCAGAGAGCTGGTTTCTGCCCTATCCCCGCAGACCAGGTTGAGGGACCCCACCGGTGCACGAATCCGTGCACTGGGCCTCTAGTTGAAATATATTTGAACATTAATGAGATAATATCGAAAATTTCAATTTCTATGGTAAACCCTAAAAGAACAGAAAATGTGAGCAGAGGAAATAAATTCTTTAGATGTTTCTTCTTCTATTTGATTTCATATTTATAAACAATTTGTTATATATTTATAGGGCTATTTTATCAGTTTTAGACACTATCTAATTAAGGTTTCTGTTACCTGACACTTTTATGTTATCAACACATCATTTTCCCTTTTCACATCCTCCCAATATAGTTGTATCATAGTTCTGATATAAATCAGAATTCAGATCTAACATTATTATGACTATATAAATCAGTGATGGCGAACCTTTTGAGCTTGGCGTGTCAGCATTTTGAAAAACCCTAACTTAACTCTGGTGCTGTGTCACATGTAGAAATTTTTTGATATTTGCAACCATAGTAAAACAAAGGCATATTTTTGATATTTATTTTATATATTTAAATGCCATTTAACAAAGAAAAATCAACCAAAAAAATGAGTTCGCGTGTCACCTCTGACATGCATGTCATAGGTTCACCATCACTGATATAAATCATTCCAGTTGCTGACCACAGTCCATTGAAATTGCATTTCTTTTCTTATCTTTTTGTCTATTTTTTCCTATAATAATAATAATGGCCTCAATTTTATTTTGCATGGTTCTCTATTACTTATCTCTCATTCTTCACAAAAAAATTTTAAAAGCAATTGGTTCTGGAGATGAGAATTGAGGGTAGATAGGAATTTGGTTGAATTTCAAAATATTTAATAACCATAACATAGAAACACCAATTAATCCAATATTATCTGTCCATAGCCATGCCGGTATACCCACTGAACATGAGTCCTGGGGGAATTTGGAAGGAAATGGTAGGGTGGGAAATGGCTATTGTTTTGTTACAAGCCTTTGAGTACTATCTGAACTTTTCAATGATATGTGTAGATGCTGTCAAGTAAAAATTAAAATTAATTTTAAAAATGAATACATTTGGTTATATTTAGTCCTTAAACCTTAGCAGATCTAGATGAAGCTGAAGAATTCACTAAGTGACAAGTATAAAATGCTATCAAGTACTTGAGCAAAAGGCCATAGGGGGTAAAATGTCTCTGCTGTGTAACAGAACTGTTCAACAACCCAGGTGCTTACTTTCTAACAAATAAATATTTTGTCTCTGATTAGAGCCAAAAGCTGAATAATATACATCAAATTCTTCTAGGCAAAATGAATTGAACTAAAGAGAAAAGGCAGTTTTCCTCTTGAGGAAAATGTTAACTAATTGCACCCTATTAGATGTTAATTTGCAACAGGTGCTGTTTAAATGTACTGTAGTATCATCCTTATATTTAATAAGGTCTCTAAGTTGAGAGTCCCTGTGCCAAATTTTACACAAATTCATTTAAATTGGACGGAGTTTCTACGCCTCCCACAAAACAAAAGAAGATGGACATGCTATTTAGTAACTATAAGGGACACCACATTAATTATCTTTCTTAATTTCCCTCCAGAATCATTTTTGTCAATAATACTATTTCCACTAAGATGAATGTGAGGCCAGGGCACGAGGTGTAAGCAACAGGCTGCTGAAACATTGGTTTGGGGACTAGTCCTGAGATTAGATCATGAAACTATGAACTAAAGGAAAGGTGTCTTCCTTTATTTTAAAATGTATTTCTTTGTTGAAAGTATTACAGCTGTCCCCTTTCCCTCCCATTAACACCCTCCTCCCCACTCCTAACCCTCATGGTATACAAACATTAAGAAATGAGAAGCCAATAATTATTCTTAACATCAAATTCAATTTGGAAATAGAGTATTTATGAATATGAAAACTTTTATGGTTCTCAGTAAAAAAGAACCTTTGTGTGTGTATGTGTGTTTTTTAATGGATTATCAAAATGAAGTTTTCCTCATCTGGAGTTTAAGGGCAAAGACTTGAGGCAAGACTTAGAAAGAAAACTTCAGAAATAAAATTAGGAATGTGAGTTACAAAATTATTAAACATTAAATTATTTCATTCAATAGATCTTTAAAAGAGTGATTAAAGATAGAGAATGGCAAAGTCATTGCTTTAAGATAAATGTAATATAAAAGTGCAGACACATAAGCAAATAATTTTTAAAACAAGCAAATATAACGGCTCTTTGGTCAATTTTGTTGGGGGCTGGATCAAGAGTCCCTCCCTCCCTCCCTCCCTCCCTTCCTCCCTCTCTTCCTTCCTTCCTTTCTTCTTCTTTCCTTTTTAAATGTATCTGTTTTGTTGAAAGTATTATAGATGCCCCTCCTTTTTTTCCCATGGAGCCCTCCACCCCACACCTGCCCCTGCCAGATCTTCACCACACTATTTATTGTCTGTGTCCAGAGGCTGTGCATATCCTATATAATAAAAGGCTAATATGCAAATAGACCACATGGTGGAACAACTGGAACAACCAAACAACCAGCCACTATGACATACGTTGACCACCAGGGGGCATATGCGGAACATGGCGGGCCCTGGCCTGGCCATGGCAGGATGGTGGAGCAGGTGAGCAGGGGCACCAGACCAAGGCAGAGTGCCAGTCGCTGTCATCGGGGCGAGCCTCTGGTGGTTACTGAAAATTCTTTGTTCCCGCGCACCATGGTCCTACCCAGTGCTCACACCTGCAGCCAGCACTGGAGCTGCCACTCACACCCGCTGCCAGTGCCCGGTGCCAGTCCTGATCACTTGGCGCCATCAGTGGGTGTGAGCAGTGGCTGCTGGCCCTGATCCCCCCTGAGGGCTTCTCCACCTCCCTCTGCTCCTGAGGGGTGATTGGGGCAGCAGCTTCCACTCACACCCGCTGACAACACCGGCCCCATTCACACCTGCTGCTGGCACCAGCCCCAGTCACTGCCGGAAGACAGGGGACTAGGGGCCTTGGCAGGAGGGGTTGGGTGGGGGCACAGAGGATGGGCCAAGACCCGCTCCTGTGCCTACTGAAGCCTTGCGGCCCACAGTTCCTTTCAAGGTGCACGAATTCATGCACTGGGCCCCTAGTATGCATATAAGTTCCCTGGAATTACTTGATTTAAGAAAAATCAATTTGATGTCTGTATAACTGACCATTAAATGATACAGGTAGAAAGGCAGATGGAACAGCAAGAAAGAATAAAAGTACACAGCATATCAAAGGAAGTACAAATAATGTAAGAGATTATAATTTATGACATTTGTTTAAAGAGGGCACATATTGAGAGAGAACAATAGTAGTCTAATACATTTGCTGCTGTTTCCTGATATTTCTCAAATAATCAGATTTTAAAAACTTTCTATTAAAATTGTGGCCCCAGATCATGTTTACTTGTGCTCTGCATTTTGTAGAGAGTTACTTGCACCCCAAAGAGAAACCCTGTTAACTAACTTGTATGGCAGTATTCCCTCTCTGACCATAACTATATACCTACTAAGAGAACCTAATGCACTATTTCAAAACAGAGGCACATGCTATCAAAAGTCAGAAGCTTTCCTACCAGTCTCAATGTGCTTTCTTCTTTACTTCTCTAGTTGTAGGATTAGACAGCTTTCCAGTGGTTCTGGATGATGTTTGTTCTGTATTTTAGTTGTAATTTTTATGTGATTGTGGGAGGCAGTGAGTACTGGTGATTACCTATGCCACTATCCTATGAACAGGCATGGAACTGGCTGGTCCGGCACCCATGTGTGCTGCTTTTTTAATAGGGAGGGAGATCCTCTCTGTGGAGGCCGCCTGGAGGAGCAAGGGGTCCCAGCCCCACACCAGACCCCAAGCCCAGGGTCCCAGAGCTAGGATAAGATGTCCCTATGAGCAGTAAGAACTACAGGCTGTAAAAACCAGTGCAGATTGGGGCTCAGTGACACAAAGGCTGCTGGAGACCCAGTTGTTCCTCTTAAAAAGCTGGCACCACAATTTACAACCCCACTCAAGCTGAATTTTCCATCATTGCTTTTGTGACTTTGTTCTTATAAATAAGATCTCCACAAATTGCATATTTATAATAATATTTACTGTGATATTATCACAGTAAATATGTGTTAACTCCTGATTCTGAATTATAAAAACTATTCATCCTTCAGCATTCACAATTATAAGCCTTTCAGAAGCATTCATATTCTTAAATGTTTTCAATACTAGTGACCCTGTATTTAAATGCCAAGTACTTGATAGCCCTGATGTTTGAAGGATCTTCTAAAATAACCATTTGTGTATTTACTCTGGCTCTAAGAGAATAATGTTCAAATCACTATTTTCCTTGTACTAGGTATTTCCAGCTATAGAAATAGCAACTGAACATAAAGGAGGAGGCGGGGAACCTGATTGGCCCTGATCACCTGCCAGGCCTAGGGACCCCACCCTTGCATGAATTTCGTGCACTGGGCCTCTAGTAATAAGTAAAATAGACAGGCCTCATATCCTCAAGGAAATTTTCATCCACACTTCTTGTCATTTCCACATGACCAAAGCTAAAAATCTGTAGATATCTAAGACACCTCTATACTACAACATTATGGCTGGCATTTTTATTTCTCAATAGCAATGTTGTTATTTTCAATTACTAGGAAGAGTTGGGAAGGAAGAAGAGAGAAAATGGATGTGGTGGGTGAGGGTAAGAAAGGGCAGGGAGGACAGGAGAACAATTTTTCCTCTAAACAAACAACTATGCTACCAAGTTTGATCTGAAACTTGTAAATAATGTTTGCTTCTATTGAGCTTTTCCTTTCAAACATCTCTCAAATATGATTGATACCAAAGGTTTAACAAAATATTTAAATTCATTCTTTAAAGAGCTATCTTTATGAGTATAAAATATCGAGAAACTATTCAAGTAAATGTTTATGCACAATTGAAAATTTAAATACCTTAAAAGAGATATCACACAACTTCAGCATTAGAATAATAAACCACTAACTTATCTAACATCATTCAACAACTTAAATAATTTTAAGGTATCTTTAACGAAGATATTTTAGCAAAATAAAAAATCTGAATTCTTTTAAAAAATCAAAATTTGAAAGGAGAATGTTATTTGAAATCTTCAATAGCTCTAGGCTAACACTATTTTAATACTAATTAAAAAACAAAACTAGTAACAAGGATTTTTCCTATTTGAGAATACATTTTAATTTTTGATTCTGATTAAATTACTTAAAAGTAATTTTACCATAATTACATACAATATTTTATCCGTTTTTCTGTAACATGGACTCATGGACAAATGATCAAAATCAAATCACAGAAAGATTATAATTACCAAAACTGAAAATGATCCCTGAAATTGGAGCTAAATATTCTTTAGCTAATAAAGCACATGGGCAGCTGTAAAATCACCAATGATTCAAAATTTGTCAAAACCAATTGTTGATATTAAACCTTAGATGTCACTGCATATCAAACTGCTGTCTTCTCCTCATATCAAGCCCACCCAACTCTTCAGTCCTCCCTCTGGTTCACCGCACTGCTTATTAAATGATACATAAAACCCACTTTACACCCACACACATTAAAAATAAAAAAGCTTTTTCTTGTCTAATACAATAATTCCAGAGAAATATATACTGCTTTATTGATGTTCCTGTTTCATGTTAAGAGGGACAGACATAACTAAAAGTTTTGTGCTATTTGTATGTTTGAAACTGTGCTTTAGCTGGCTGCCATATCCACAGAGGATGGTTGGAGACAGAGAATCGTTAGCTTCAGCTGTGGCAATTTATATACCAACATAACCATCCCATGATATAGCGTCTAAAATTAACATCCTTAAGCTAGTCTGCAAGAATATCTCAAGACTTTTTTCATGCAATTCGTCAGTATCTCACTATTTCCTTCCATGCTAGTTAAGATAATCTTCATGATCCAACCTAAGTTGCTGACTGCCACTTCTGTTTGGAATACTACCCTACGTTCTCCATAAGTCTATGGCTCATTATTTCTTTAAAATCCAAGTCCAGCAATGTTATTTAGTTGCCTACTCAGCATTTATTCACCATTTCCCCTTCTGACTAGTTTCTTGTTTCCATTTATGACATAGGTGCTTCTTGAGGAATTTAATTCCTTCCCACTGGTAGTGATGGAGTATATATACATTACATTCCCCCTAATCACAATTATTGATTCTGAAATCCAGAAGTGCTCCAAGAATTCCAGGCTTTACCCCAGGATAACTCATTCTCTGGACAGGGAGATGAGTGTATAAAGTCTGGAGCGCTGAAATCATTGTTTCAGGTACCAAAAGAGGGGTACTGAGGGGGCAGATTGCAAAGAAATGGAGCCAGCCTCTGATGACATTAGGTATTTCAGGATCAATCCTTTTTAGGAACCAAATATACATTGAAGTTTTCTGTTACTGGAGCCAATGAATCACTTTAATTTTTAAAAGATGGTTGGATTTAAGTTTTGTGTTACTAGCAATGGAAATAACCTACATTACTTACTATACATAGTATATACATCACCTTCTGGAAGTCTTTAATTCTTTATCCCATCTTACTGTTTCTGTTCTCATTGTTTCTTCAACTGTGAAGCAGCAGCGTACTAGGGTAATCTGCAATAATCCTCACTAATAGCAATGAAAATGACATAAATCCATTTTGGTATTTAAAAAGTTCCTAATTAGATTATAGCTTCTAAAGGCATAAAGAAAATCCTCTGCTGCATTTTTAATTCAAGAACTACATACCATGTTTCTCTATAAAACACGAACTCGGTGCATATTGGATGCCAATAAATGTGGTGAACAGTGAAAATGAGTTCTTCAGATAATGACTTAGTAATATACACCTTCTCATTCATAGATTATTTAAAGTACCTGAAACTGCACTTGAGAGGTATTGAATTCAGCTGGTCACGTGGTCATTTCCTTTTTAAATCAATGTAAAATCATAAATATTTAGTGTAAGAGTTTCTTCCAACTCTATATTCATCAATTTCATCATTTTGCCTCAATATTTCAGTGACAACTTTCTTCAGTATAGAAAAATAAAATGGAGTATAGGTCCTGACAAAGTATAAAAAAGAAAAAATAAACTTGTAGTTTTACCAGCTAACTTCACAAATTGCAATCCCCTGGAAGGGCAGTTACAGTAAGACAAATGCAATGCTCAAAGGGAATTTTATAGACACTTGCCTAAAACTGGTATGTCACTTGTCATAGCAAAAAGACCTGATAAACTAGCCCAATATTTTGACAATTTGATTTCATTCATGAATAAAATACAATGTGACTGAGAATGCTAATCCATAAACCTAAAATTCAGTGGTAAGCACAGGGTGTTCTTCTAATTCCACCTAATATTCCTTTTTTAATTGTTTCAATCTTTGAATAACTAAAGTCTGTTAAATACAGTTGCATTTGTTTCCTAGGTCAGAAATCAAATATACTGAAGTTGTGGAAAACTAATTTTTTTAGTTTTTTAGCAATTAAATCTCCTTTAAAAACAAGGTTTTGCTCATCAAAGACCTGAACAATTGCAACTAGTCTTTCAACAGGATTGTTTCCGGCACACGGCTTCCTGACATCATCTCATCTTTGTGTGTTATTAGTTTGTTTTGTGTCGGTAACTGTGCTAATTTCTATCTTTAAAAGCATGAAATCTTGAGTGAAATATTTCTGGAGTCTCCTGAGTGTTTATAATGGATGGTAGGCTAGTCTAAAACTTGATTCCAAATATCACAAGTTGATAATTGTGCTGGTGCTAAAACTCTCCATTAAACATTTATATAAGAGTAAAGGTGTCCCTTAGTTTTCTTTATAACATCTAATTCTCATTAAAAAGAAAGAATACAATAGGCTAAAATAATTTAAAAGTGAAAGTAGGCTTTTGGATTTTTAATGTGGTATATACTATATTCATCTCAGTAAGCTAGACAGAGATAAGCAAAATAGGGTCTTAGGGTTCTCCCATTGCTGCATTGCTTAAATTACTGTTAATAGTCACAATAAACGCTGTTTGTGTGGATTTTATAGGTTAATTGTTCTAATTGGTTAATATCTAAAAAGAAAAGAAATAATTAATTTCCATTTGTTCCATCTAAAAAGTTAAAATCCATTGTTGCATGGCACAGTCTCTACTTTATATTAGACATTCAGAGAGAGTAGAAAGACCATTCAGGGAAAGGGAAATGGGAGAAAATTCATATTTAAGTTCCAGTGTATTTTACATATGCAGTGTATTTTGCATATGCAGTCTTATTTAATTCCAAGGAGGAAAGTTTTATTATTTATATTATATATATATGAGGATACTGAAGCTTGTGGATTTTAAATTACTTGTTCAATAAACACATAAATTTTGTTACTTATGTTAAAATTTCAAATCACTACAACATTAATGATGGACTTTGCAGCTAAGTTAGCCCATCTGTTTTGCAACCTTCACAATGAACCATGGAAATGAAGTTCTTATGATGTTGAGTAACTGTTTCTTAAATCCCTCATGTTAAAGAGAGGTCTTTTGATTGAACAAAGAAAGTGATCTAGGAAGAATTAGAATAGGATTCTAGATATTTATTGTCACTCATGTCACTACATTTAGTGAGTATTTTTTATAATGTCTTTATAGTTTTGCAACATTTTTTGTTTTAATATAGAGTCTTAACAGATCTCTCATGATATTGATTTTCAATGGCATCATAAATTGGATATGGTTATCACATGTTCTGATTGTTTCTTGTTGATATATAGAAATGATATTGCTTTTTCATATCCACACTAATAAAAGAGAAAGATGCAAATCGACCATACCTTTACGTCACCCACCAGCCAATCAGGAGTGAGTATGCAAATTAACCCAACAAAGGTGGTGGGTTAATTTGCATATGCAGGTACTGAGCAGCCAGGGGCAGGATGCTTGCGCCATCGTCACCATGGCGACGATGCAGGAGTTCCGCACCACCCCAGCCACTCTGGGCCTCTGGGCAGTGTGGAAAGGCAGAAAGATGGCTCCAGCCAGAGCAAAGGCAGTGCTGGCAGCCAGGATAAGGAAGGCCCATTCTTTCACGAATCTGCGTGCATAGGGCCTCTAGTTGATTTATAAGAGGCCATTTCATGGAGCTCACTTGTTAGGGCTGATTTGTTCATTTGATCCTCTTGGGTTTCTTAGGTATGTAACATTATCAGCAAACCAATAATGATTTGGGCAACATTCATTCCAAAATCTTGGCATTTTATATCTCATTTTATGACATAGCTATCTCTTCCATTAAAAAAAAAGTAACAGTGACACTTTGTCTCCAGTACAATATTTGCCTACGTTATGTCTGAATAGTTTTAGTTACATGGCAAATTAATATAATATTATTATGTGTAAAAATATTCCATAACTATATAAGCATGGAAAAAGTGTTAGGTTTTGTGAGGCAAACCCCATGAGTGAAAAAAAACAACTTAGGACTTATAAATAATACTTGTGGTGAATCTCCTAGAGTCTAATATTATTGGTTGTGTATTCCCAGATTATTTAACCAATTTAGATCACTAATTTATCCTAAATGTTATTTATGTTTTAGACATACTAAGACAGATATGTTTTTATTTTCAAATAGTTAAAACTCTCCTCCCCTCCCCCAATCATGATTTTTCTCCAAAGATTTCAGAACACACTAGTAATACTATAATATTTCGTGTTCATATTGTTATACTTATACTAGCCCAGTGCACAAAATGTGTGCACTTGTGGGGGTCCCTCAGCCTGGCATGAGCCCTCTCACAGTCCAGGAGCCCTCAGGAGATGTCCGACTGCTGGCGTAGGCCCACTCCCCAAGCCGCAGTCAGACATCCTTAGCGCTGCCTTGGAGGTGGGAGAGGCTCCCACCACCACCACTTTACTCGCCCGCTGTGCGCCTGGCTTCTGGTTGACCAGCACTCTCGCTGTGAGAGCACACGGATCACCAGGGGGCAGCTCCTACATTGAGCATCTGCCCCCTCATGGTCAGTGTATGTCATAGCAACCAGTAATTCCATGATTCAGTCGATTTGCATATTAGCCTTTTATTATATAGGACTAGTGGCCTGGTGCATGAAATGTGTGCACATTAAAAGGGAATTAGAGGAAATATTTTAATATTGCTATTTGCCCTTTCTCTATAATAGAAGTATCAGAGATAAAAGAAAATTAGTAAAATGTATATGAAAATAATATATAAATTTGTTAATAAATAAATAATCACAACATGATATAACAACAAAGACATGATATAAAAACAACATAATGTAAAAACAACACTGATATAAACAATGAGTGATAAATTGATTAAACTTATTCTAATATCTCCCTGTATACCACATTAAGAGCGAAAACACTTTCAGAGTGCTTGACTAATTTCTCTTGTGACGAAGTATTTACAACTTTAACTTTAAAGTCACATGCTCTTCGAACTCGAGAGAAAGCAACATATAACCATGTGCAAGAATAGGTTCAGGTAGGAATATTCCTACTCTGTTTAGAGTTTGCCCTTGTGATTTGTTAACAGTCATTGCAAATGCTGGCATCACAGGAAACTATCTTCGAATTAATTTAAATGGGAACCCAGTGTCAGATGGGGACAAATCAATTCTTGGAATCAGAACAACCTCTCCCTCTGCAGATCCTGTTAATACTTCAGCTTCGATAATGTTAGGTTGCAATCTTTTGATAATAAATCGTGTACCATTACAAAGACCCCATTTACTATTAAGATTTCTCAATTTCTCAGTAGCATGATGATCACACCTACTTTTAATTTTAATTTATGACACAGCATTCACAAAGGAGTAATACTATTAAGAAATTTGCCTTAACTGGTTTGGCTCAGTGGATAGAGCATCGGCCTGTGGACTGAAAGGTCCCAGGTTCGATTCTGGTCAAGGGCATGTACCTTGGTTGTGGGCACATCCCCAGTAGGAGGTGTGCAGGAGGCAGCTGATCGTTGTTTCTCTCTCATCGATGTTTCTAACTATCCCTCGCCTTCCTCAGTGTAAAAAATCAATAAAATATATATATTTTTAAAAAAAGAAATTTGAGCCCTGACCAGTCTGGCTCAGTGGATAGAGCATCGGCCTGCAGACTCAAGGGTCCCAGGTTCGATTCCGGTCAAGGGCATGTACCTTGGTTGCAGGCACATCCCCAGTGGGGAGTGTGTAGGAAGCAGCTGGTTGATGTTTCTCTCTCATCAATGTTTCTAATTCTCTATCCCTTTCCCTTCCTCTCTGTAAAAAAATCAATAAAATACACTTAAAAAAAAAAAGAAATTCGATGGGAAAATTTTCCTTTTTGGCATCATCCATGGAATTGATGGAATCATCACGCAAATACATGTGAAAATCTCCATCAAGTATATCCAAAATTTCTTCATTTAATTTTTGAACGTGCTCATTTTTTGGACAAAGAATCACAGGTTTAGATATATTTTTAATATTATCTAGAGATATACTATTTCCAAAGGTAGCTTCAGTATTAGATCTGTTCACAAATCATTTCATGGGGGATTTCAATAATATCCATTCCTAAAGGAAACTGCTATCTAGTTTGCCATCTCCAAGTTTTATTAACCATTCACTATAAGCAGAATCCTCTGATCTCATATTTGTTTTAAGAGACAACTTTCTGAAACATCCCCAAACACTACAGCACTTTAACCTTGTTTGTACTAAGCCAATAGCATAGCATGTGGCACAATACTGAGACATTGTCAAAAATCCGCTGCAAGAAGGAGAACTTTCCCACCAAATGCAACATTCAAAATCATAATTTCTCTTAGTAATCTGCCTCTGGGCGCTCCAGGTGCTCTGAGTGTGGGTTCCTTCCTCAGGCTCGCCCTGCCCAGAAACAGCTCAGGGAGGGCGCCTCAGGGCTGGTGGGACTGATGGAAGGAGGGGGGGAGGGTGGCATGGAGGTGATGCCTGTGCTTCTGATCACTTGCACACTCCTGCAGACCATCAGGAGTGCTGGCAGCCATCGCCACAGTGACCCAGGACTCACTGCCTCTGGGGGCTACAGGAGCTCTGAGGGCGGGTTCCTCCCTCAGTCCTCACCCTCGCTGGAAACAGCTCGGGGAGGGCACCTCAGGGCTGGTAGAACTGATGCAAGTGGGGGGGTGGCATGGAGGTGGTGCCTGCACTTCTGATCACTTGCACACTGTGTTTTATACCACAGCATGTGGCAGTGGCTGTGAAGGTCGCCACAGCAGCCCAGCACTGACTGTAGGACTGACTTCCAGTTGGTTGAGCCTCTGGTCATTACGGTTGTTACGGACCTAGGGTTTTTATATATTAGGATGATTTTTGTTGTCTATCAAGGCATTTCTTTTCTTTTTCTTTTTTGTTTTTGTTGTTATTAATCCTCACCCAAGAATATTATCCTATTAATTTTTACAGAGAGTGGAAAGGAGGGCAGGGGGTGTGGAAAGAGAGACAGAAGCATTGATGTGAGAGACATACCTATTGGTTGTCTGCCGCACATGCCCAGACCTGGGCCAAGGATCAAACCTGCAGCCAGGTATGTGCCTTTGACTGGGAATCGAACTCACAACCCTTAGGTTCACAGGCCAATGCACTAACCACTGAGCATGCCTGCCAGGGCTTGTTTCTGTTGTTCTTTTCTTTTATATTGAATTATTGGGGTGACAATGGTTAAAAAAATTATGCAGGTTTCAGGTATACAATTGCACCAAACATGATCTGTACACTGCATTGTGTATTCACCATCCCAAGTCTCCTAAGGCATTTTTTTTGATGTTTATTATAGACTAGAGCAGTGATGGCAAACCTATGACACGCATGTCAGAGGTGACATGCGAACTCATTTTTTTGGTTGATTTTTCTTTGTTAAATGGCATTTAAATATATAAAATAAATATCAAAAGTATAAGTCTTTGTTTTACTATGGTTGCAAATATCAAAAAATTTCTATATGTGATACTTCACCAGAGTTAAGTTAGGGTTTTTCAAAATGCTGACACGCCTAGCTCAAAAGGTTTGCCATCACTGGACTAGAGACCTGGTGCATGAAATTTATGCAGGGGGGAGGCAGTGTCCTTCAGCCCCCCCCCCCCATGCCCCTCACCCTCTCCAATCCAGGACCCTTCAGCTGATGTCCTTAGGATCGGGCCTAAACCGGCAGTTGGACATCCCTCTCACAATCCTGGTCCACTGGCTCCTAACTGCTCACCTGCCTGCCTGCCTGATCGCCCCTACTGGCTCCCCTGCCAGCCTGATCACCCCTAACTGCCTCTGCCTCCCGGCCTGGTCGCCCCCAACTGCCCCCGCTTGTCAAGCTGGTTGCCCCCAACTGCCCCCCCACCAGCCTGGTCACCACTAACTGCCCTCCCTCTGCCAGCCTAGTCACCCCCAACTGCCCCTCCTGCTGGCCTGGTTGCCCCCAACTGCCCCCTGATGGCCTGGTCACCCCTCACTGCCCCTCTCTGCTGCCCTGGTCATCCCTCACTGCCCCCCGTGCCGGCCTGGTTGCCCCATACAGCTTGCTGGTCGGTCATTTTGTCATCCCTCACTAACCCTCCTGCTGGCCTGGTCACCCCACACAGCCTGCTGGTCGGTAATTTGGTCGTCCCTCACTAACCTCCCTGCGGGCCTGGTCACCCCATGCAGCCTGGTGTTCAGTCGTTTGGTCGTCCCTTTGACTGGGAATCGAACTCACAACCCTTAGGTTCACAGGCCGATGCTCTAACCACTGAGAATGCCTGCCAGGGCTTGTTTCTGTTGTTCTTTTCTTTTATATTGAATTATTGGGGTGACAATGGTTAACAAAATTATACAGGTTTCAGGTATACATGCCGGCATGGTTGTAGGCAGCCATCTTATGAGAGCATGAGGATAATTTGCATATTACCTCTTTATTATATAGGATTCACATACTCTGCCCTAAATTTTTTGCCTTTATGTTTAACTTTATTATCAGAGTATGCTTCTTTTGAAATTTAACTAGCATCTATACACACTGTGAAATGTAATGATTGCCTCATAATCTCAATATTTCTGACTCTGTAATCAATTACTATAACATATTAATCATGAAAAAATAAGGAGTTGGAAAAAAATAAAATATTAGAAAATAATCAAATATATATTCTGTCTTCATTTAATTAATAGTGTTATAGTTTTATAATTATTTAGGTAATATTAATCTCAATTTCATATTGAATTTGCATTATTTCTTTGTATTTTCATTTCCTTCTTTATTTTTCCCTCATCTTCCCTTTTGTCCATATTTTCTCCTATTCTTTCCCTTCTTGAACTTTTAATTTCTCCATCCAGACCTCACCTTCTTCCCCATACTCTCACACACAATCTGAGACTTCCCACGAAGATAGCTGGGCTACTAGGAGACTTTTTCTTACATAAAACAATACTCAAAGGTTCCAAACCACTATTTTAACCTTTTGTCTAATAACCAGAAAGCCTGATAATAGTCTACCTTATGCAACAAAGTAGCTGTATAAATGATAATAGAGGACTGGAAAAATGTTGCTTCATTCACCTGTCATGTCAGGAAATACCTCTGTGTCTCATGTGGTGAAAAGCAGCATGGCAGCAATCACAAGGAGTAAAAGATGCTCCTGACTTTGCCAAGAAAGTTCCTCTAGGACAGAAATGAGGAATTCCTTATTCTCACCATGGAAGCTCCAACACCTATCCTGATTGTGGCACAATTGAAAAAGTTAAAATTTATATAGTATAATCTAAGTCAGGGCAATGGCCAACACCACCACTAACATTCAACATTATTTAATGAAATACTTGTTTTTTCTTAAATAAAATCAAGGTAGTTATAACATGTATTGTTATGCCTTAGGCTATTTTATGTGTGCCATGTGGTGATTCAGTTCTTCCTCCACTTTTTCTCTTCAAACTCTTTGACACTTTTATTCCCCAAAAGTAGCATGGCCTTTATTTGTTGAGGCTACATTATTTATATGCCCAGTACAACCTCTATTCTTCTTTCATTAGCCAGTAACAAACTAGTACTACTCTGTCTTTTTCATGAGGTCAAATCAATGTTTTAATCTATCCAATAACTTAAAAAACTACATTTTTTACTACAAAATGTCTTTATTGGCAAATTTAATTTGAAATTTAAAATTATGTATTTATAACAGATAAAGTAGTTCGGCAACAATATATTAAATTATTGTTCTCATTTTGACATTAAGACATACTATCTTAATGGCAGTCCTATTTATTTTACCATCACAGTAATATTAAATAGTGCTACTTTAAGTGATCACTTGATATTTATTAAATCATAAATATGTATGCAAACACAGGAATTAAAATCATAACCCAGAATGTGAGTGCAGGAAGCCACCCATTTTCTTCACTATCAGAGAAGCGTAAACAAGGATCCCGGAACGCTGGTGAACCCTGAGCCCTTGGCAAGGGCCAGAGCTATGCACTGATTGTTTAGTCCAGACAATAAGGGCTCAAGCTATTTCCTGACCAAATAGTCTCAGAGTAAATCTTTCTAATATTTACTGAATTTTAAGATAGTCTGTCTATTACCACAATTACCTGCCTAAGAGCTAGATGTGTATCCAAAATTGAAAAGGTTGGCACGGCCTGGGCACCAGTGGAAGTCCTTTCTCTTGCATTGGGCTTGCCCGCCTGGCCCCCAATATTTCTAAATTATTTCTTGTCTTGTCTCTCTCAGTTGTTTGCAGCCCCTTCTCCAGATCCCGAACCCTGAACCACATGGGACGTGGGACATTCACATGTGAGTACATTAACTTTTAGATAATTATAAAAATAAAGCACACAAAAAATTAAATTTTCTATAGAGTGCTCATGGGCCAAAAATTGTATTCTCTGGCCACTGTTTAAGAAACAGCGCACTATACACCATTCTGAATATTAAAGGATTAAGAGGCATAAATAATTTTGATGTGAGAATGAATTAGAGATAGGCAGGCTATAGCTGAGATGTCAATGAACCAGACATCTGCTAGAAGTTTCATTTCGCTAAAAATTTCATCTCTCAGCTAGTTGATGAAGCAATGAGGGACTATTTCTCTGGACTTAACTTTGACCAAAAGAAAGAACTGGATCATGAAATTCAAGTGACAGGAACCTTGGGAGAATGTAAACTTGTCATCTTAGTGCTTGAAATAGCCAAGAAAGAAAACGCTCAGCACAGTCTGACAGATATCTTGTACTTCAGAAAAACAAATTTCCAAAGTTTTAGAAAGGAAATTTGAGTAACTTTACAACCTTGGTCTTTTAAAAGGACTGGAGGCCTTGAAAAGCAAATTCTGATAAGAAAATTACAAATGGCTACTTCAAGGCAGGAATAAAGGGGAAAGACATAAAGGAAACTAACATCATGACATATACTTTACAGCATGTACTATAATAGAGGGAAGGGAAAATAATTATATTTTGAACATCTTTTATGTGGAAACAAGATGCTAAGTCATTAACATAAAGGTGTTTCTAATTCCATCATATTGATGAGGAAACTGAGTCTCAAGGAGAATGAGGAGAATCCAGAAATATAAAATCCAGTATAGAGTTACTAAGACAATAAAATAAATATGACCAGCCATGTGAAAAGCAGTTTTCTTTTTTATTCTTTATTGGTTAAAGCATTACATATGTCTCCTTTTTCCCCCATTGACCTCTCCCCGGCTACTTACACCCCCCAGTACATGCCCTCAACTCTCCTAGTGCCTGTGTTTATTGGTTATGCTATATGCATGCATACAAGTCCTTTGGTTGATCTCTTAACACCCCCCCACCCCACGCCTTCCTTCCCTCTGAGGTTTGACGGTCTGTTTGATGCTTCTCTGTGTCTGGATCTATTTTTTTCATCAGTTTATGTTGTTCATTATATTCCACAAAAGCAGTTTTTAAAAAAAGAGAAATTGTTAATTTAAGTACTTGGCACAGATCATTTCATATTATCCAAAAATCTATATATATGAAAGCCTAATATGCTAAGTGTCCAACAGAGTCGTTGACCGACCGGTCACTATGATGTACATTGACCACCAGGGGGCAGATGCTCCAACCAGTATGTTAACTTGCTGCTAACATCCAGCCCATCGGGACTGGGCAAGACGGGGCCAGACACACTGTAGAGCCCTCCCACGGTCCCTCCTGCAGTCCCTCCCTGGCCACCAGTCCCAATTGGCCCTGATCAGGACTGTGCACAATGGCCCTGACCAGCCAGGCAGAGGGACCCCAGCCATGCATGAATTTTGTGTGGGCTTCTAGTAGAAAATAAGCACAATTAGTTAATGCTCATATGCTCTATGATGAAATCATGCCTTTATAGTAGTAAGGATAAATCAAATGTAAATAAAAGATGGCTATACCTATAATAAGTGGTAAATTTAAGTGTTCGTGGATAAAATATGTCCTATATTTTTAAAAAATATATTTTTATTAATTTCAGAGGAAGGGAGAGGAAGAGAGAATTAGAAACATCAGTGATGAGCGGGAATAATTGGTTGGCTGCCTCCTACATGCCCCACACTGGGGATTGAGCCTGCAACCCGGGCATGTGCCCTGACCAGGAATCAAACTGTGAACTCCTGGTTCACAGGCTGTTGCTCAACCACTGAACCACACTGGCTGGGCTATTCTATATTTTTTAAAACGTCAATAAGTTTGCCCTGTCTTTGTCCCCTTCTCAGCAGTAGACATCTAACAAAAATATCCCAACTCATCCACTGGCAACTAGTAACTAAGAAGATTCTCTCTTTAGAATCTAAACTAAGAAACGCAGTAATAAAAACCAGTCAGATAAAGGGAAGTAGTAGAACTAAAAAGTCATTTTAAGTCAGGCCAGGATCAGCATTATGGCATTATTATGGTATATATTACAAGCCATTTTCTACACTGATATCATGGAGGAAAGAAGGCCATAAGTAGCCAAAGAGTGCAAGTATACTGAGAGCAGCATAATGATAAGGCATGCATATAGAGAAAGTATAAAAGCCAGATATCCCAAAAAAGACAGGGAGCAGCCTAAGATACTGGCTTTCCAATTCTAGGCTTTAAGTGCCCAAGCTTCCTTTAGTTTCTCATCTCTAGATACCTAAATGAGACACCATGTATAATGGATACCTACCGGGCTGTACGTCACCTCTAGTTCTGGAAACTTCAGCCTACCTCCTACGATCTACATAATTTAGCAGAGTTTTCATGTTCATATAACTCCATCTCCTGACAACAGATTCTCCAGACATAGAAAACCACGTGAAACAAAAAACCCTTTCTGTATGGAATATGAAATAAGAGGTTTCAACCTAAAATAGGCAATTTTTCTGAAATTTAGCAGATACAAATTTGAGAGTTATTGTTAGGTGTCTACATTTGAAATAGGAAACACAGAAATATTCTCTGCAAAAGGAAGGAGGACACCTGTAATTATGTCAACATTAAAATGTTTAATAAAAAACAATAAAGGCATAAATAAATAAATAAATAAATAAGGATAAGGAGAGGACAAAAAGGTGATGTAAAGTGGGAAATAGAAATAACAGATGGAGAGAAGTTACTGGGTTCTCTTCAAATGAACTAATATGTGGTTCATTTCTGAAATACAACAGTATCCCTGCCCTTGGGTACCACAAGAAAACCCTTATTCTCCGTATAATTACAGCACCAATGTAAGCACTATTGGATGAACATGTGACTGGAAAGAAGGCTTAAAATAATGCTGAGGTCAATATTTTATTTTCATGTAAAATTAAAATGTACATACTGAAATTACACATCATAAAGCATTCCATCAATTCCTAGCAAAATTCCAAGACACATAATTAGACAGATGGCTCATGAACACCTAGAAAAGGATGTGGCAATCACCAAGAGCCACTTTAAGTTCACTGAGAATAAATTATACCAAATTAATTAAATTATAGAGACATAATGAATCTGCATGTCAATGAGGCATTTAATGGTGTGTTCTGTTGATGTCTTTTTGGACAAGATAGATGTGGAGAGGATGTTAGTAAATTATGTGGATATCTGCTAGTTGAACAATTATTCTCAAACCATGATGATTATATGGCTCATTTTTTAACCTGTTGTAAGCCTTATTCACAATTTTAAGTTAAAAAAATGATATAGACATAAAAAAATATGCATCAATTTGTAGAAATAGCCAAATATTGAATGACAGAAACATGATGGAAAAATCAATAGTTGTTTTTTTTTTCAATTATAAGGGTTGGAACAATTGATCAAATTGGGTAAAAAGGAATTCTAGGAGATAAATAGAAAGTCTAGTTCTCCAATTTAATGTCAATTTAACCTCACAAATACAGGATGACAGAGACCATAAACAGGAAAGAAATATCCCGGTTCTTTGGGGAATGAAACTATACCTTGCAGTTTCATATTCACAGATCCTAACACAATTCCTAGAACAAAACAGGTGCTGAAATTAAACATTTTTAATTAATGAGAGATTTAATATGAGCCAAAAAATATAGTGCACACTTTTATTGCTTTTACACAAAGGCAGTATTAAGCAAGTAAGTCAACAATATTCCTATACCTTACACTGATAAGAACATATTTAGAGCATAGTGTCTACTTGGGAACAATCTATTAAGTGGAACACTAATAAATTGTAGTGGTTCCTAAAGAGTGTAAACAAGATGGTGACAAAACAGGAATCTTATATAGTCAGGGTTCCCCAGAGAAACAACCAATAGGAGGTCTAGGTCTAGGTCTATAGGTCTGTAGGTCTAGGTCTATAGGTCCAGGTCTATAGGTCCAGGTCTGTAGGTCTAGGTCTATAGGTCCAGGTCTATAGGTCCAGGTCTATAGGTCTAAGTCTAGGTCTATAGGTCTAGGTCTATAAGTCTATATCTCTATATCTATATCTATATCTATCTATATCTATATCTATATCTATATCTATATCTATATCTATATCTATATCTATATCTATATCTATATCATCTATTTCTATCTATATCTTTCTAGCTATAGAAATGGAGAAATGGAGGGAGGGGAGAGGGAAGAAGGGAGAGAAAGAGAAAGATTGGCTTTCAGTTTATAGATCTGATATAATCCCTATGAAAATACCAATGGCATTTTTCACAGAAGTAGAAAAAATAGTCCTAAAATTTATATGGAACCATGAAAGACCCTGAGTAGCCACAGCAACCTTGAGAAAGAAAAAAGTTGGAAGTATCACACTGCCTAATATCAAACTATTATTGCAAGGCCATCATAATCAAAAGATCATGGTAATGTCATAAAAACATAAACATGGATAAATGGAACGGAATAGAGAGCCCAGAAATAAACCCATGACTATATGGTCAATTAATCTATGACAAAGAAGGCAAGAACATACAATGGATAAAGACAATCTCTTTAATAAATGGTGTTGGGGAACCTGGACAGATACATGTAAAAAATGAAACTAAACCACTTTCTTAGACCATATAAAAAAATAAACTCAAAATAGAGACTTAAATGTAAGATTAAGAACCAGAAAACTCCTAGAAGAAAGTACAGGCTTTAAACTCTGACACTGCTCTTGATAATATTTTTTTGGATATATCTTCTTGGGTAGGGGAAAAAAAAGAAACAAGTGGGACTACTTAAGACTAAAAAGCTTTTGTACAGCAACGGAAACCATCAACAAAATGAAAAGGCAACCTACTGACTGGAAGAAGATAATTGGCTATAACACACCCAATGATAAGGGTTAATACCCAAAATATATAAAGAGCTCATATACCTCAACACCGAGAAAGCAAACAGTAGAATTGAAAATGGGCAGACATTTCTCTAAAAAGAACATACAAAAGACTAAGATATATGAAAATATGCTCAGTGTCACTAATCATCAGAATAATGCAAATTAAAACCATAATGAGACATCAGCTAACACCTGTCAATATGGCTATCATCAATAAATCAACAAGTATTGGCAAAGATATAGAGAAAAGGGAACGTTTATGCACTATTGATGGATTGCAAATTGGTGCAGCCAGCCACTATGGAAAACAGTATAAAGGTTTCTCAAAAAAAAAAAAAAAATAGAACTACCTTATGACCCAACAATTCCAATTCTGGGTATTTACCTGAAGAAATGTAAAACACTAATTCAAAAAGCTATATGCACCTCTATGCTCATTGCAGCATTAAATGCAATAGCCAAGATATGGAAGCAACTTAAGTTCCCATAAATAGACAACTCAATAAGGAAGGGGCAGGACATAGTATATACATTGGAATATTACTCGGCCATAAAAAAAGAATAAAATCTTACCATGTGTGGTAACATAGATGAACCTAGAGGGTAACATGCTAAGTGAAATACATCAGACAGAGAAATACAAACACCCTAAGATTTACCACATATATAGAATCTAAAGAACAAAATAAATGAACAAAGCAGAAACAGACTCATGGATCCAGAAGACAAACTGATAGGGGCCAGCTAGGAAAGGGGCTGGGGGCTAGGTTTTAAAAAGAGAAGGGATTAAGCACAAACTGGTAGTTACTAAATAGTCACAGGGATGTAAAGTACAGTATAGGGAATATAATTAATAATCCTAATAAAGAGGGAATATGCTAATTGACCCTTGCGCCATCACAAAGATGGCGGTCCCCACAGCCAATAAGGAGGGAATATGCTAATTGATTGCCCTGCCCTCAAAGACAGCAGCACCCACAGCCAATAAGGAGGGGATATACTAATTGACTGCCACACCCTCAAAGATGGCAGTGCCCACAGCCACAAGATGGCTGGCAGGGGAGGGCAGTTGGGGGGGAATGGGCTGGCAGGGGAGGGCAGTTGGGGCAATCAGGCTGGCAGGGAAGCAGTTAGGTGTCGATCAAGCTGGCAGGGGAATGGTTAGGGGGTGATCAGGCTGGCAGGCAGAAGTGGTTAGGGGCAATCAGGAAGTCAGGCAGGGGAGCAGTTGGGAGCCAGAAGTCCCGGATTGTGAGAGGGATGTCCGACAGTCAGACATCCCCTGAGGAGTCCCAGATTGGAGAGGGTGCAGGCTTAGCTGAAGGACACACACACCCCCATGCACAAACTTCGTGCACCGGGCCTCTAGTATTGTTATAACTGTATAATGCCAGGTGGGTACTAGACGTATCTGTGGTTTCACTTCATAAGTTACATAACTATCTAAACTCTATGTTGTACATCTGAAACTAATATATTAAATGCCCACTGTAACAAAAAAATAAAGTTTAAAAAAGAAATTGATTTATGTAATAATGGAATTGTAGATCTGAAAAAATATGCAGAGTAGTGTGGCGAGCTGGAGACGCAGGGAAGAGCTGATGTTGTGGTTTAAATCTGATATCAGTCTGGTGGTGGCAGAATTCCCCCTTTCTTGGGGAAAGGTCAGCCTTTTTCTTAAGGCCTCCAACTGATTAGATGAGGCTCGCATGCACTAAGGAGGGCAATCTTCTTTACTCAAAGACTGATCTAAATGCTACCTATATTTTAAAATATTTTAGAGCAATATTTAGATTAGTGTTTGACCAAATATTGAATGCCAACCTCAAGCCAAATTGACAAAAAAGTTAATCATCACAACTTGATTGACATACAATAAATAAATGGTTAAGGGGAAGAGAGATATTTAACTTAAAAAAGAGAAAAGTTAGACAGATATGTGGCACCTGTTTTAAAATGTTTCCAATTTTTAAATAAAGAGGGGTTACACTCAGCCATTGTAACTCTGAAGTGTTGACTTAAGATGTAGGGTAAAAATTATAAAAGAATCTAGAGAACATTTTTAACAACTAAACTATCTAATTTAAATAAGGATTGGGCCAAAGCCGGTTTGGCTCAGTGGATAGAGCGTCGGCCTGCAGACTGAAGGGTCCCAGGTTCGATTCCGGTCAAGGGCATGTACCTGGGTTGCGGGCACTTCCCCAGTGGGGGATGTGCAGGAGGCAGCTGATCGATGTTTCTCTCTCATCGATGTTTCTAACTTTCTATCTCTCTCCCTTCCTCTCTGTAAAAAATCAATAAATATAAATAAATAAATAAATAAATAAATAAGGATTGGTACACATTAAAGAAAAAAACGTGTCAATGTTGCAATCCTCAAGGAAAGTTACAGTTTTATTGCAAAGACAGAAACACAGATATAAAATAAAGCTAATTCACTCATTGAACAAATATTTATTAATTGCAAGGTACATTTTATACACTTATTTTTATTATAGTTTATCAATGTGCCAGGTATTGTTCTATACATTAGCAATACAATAGCAAACCAGAAAACTTCCCTGCCTTCATGAAGCTTATAATCTAGTGGAAAAATACAGAAAATAAATATTGTTGTAACAAATAGTGTCAAAAATGATAACTTCCAGGAATACTGAGGAGTCTGGCTCCTGGTTTAAAATCTATGATTTTTCAGACCCAACAATAAGCAATTGTGAAGGCTTTGGCAGGCCTTACGGGGGAAAGCAGACCTGATACACAGCTAGTGTACTATAGGCTGAAGGGAGTTGCAATCAAGGTCTCAGGCCGGCCATGCTCTTATGTGCGATATCTGCATAGTCAGCCCAGGCACCTTCATCTCAAGGCTTCTTGATCAGGAGCCTACAGCCCGGGCTTTCTCCAGATTCCTCTGCTTATAACTCCTTATGTGGGATGAAGTAGGAAACTTCAAAGATACGTTTTGCCAGTCTGAATTGGTACTCAGTACTTTCCACTCTTAGCCTTTTTCTCCTTTTCCTCCTTCCCCTACCCCTCAGATCCCTAAAACTGCAGGAACATTTAGTTCAGGGCTGCCTTAGCACAGACAACCTCCATTTCTGTGCTCATCTACCTGACCCTTGACCCACGCTCCTTTCCATGGGGAAATGGGGAAAATGGAACAGGAAGGAGTCCATGCTTTTTCTGGTGTACTTCTGGCTTATGCTGTAACAGTAAGTAATGTAATGTTTGACTTACTTTCACTTTGGCTTGTTGTCTCAGTTGGCTACTCTGACACCTAACAGCTCAGCATTCTCCAGATCATCTGAGCTCCAAAGACAGACTATCTTAATTCCAGTTTCTATAACAGAATAACAGAGACTAGATGGCTTAAACAACAAATATTTCTTTCTCACAGTTCTGGAGGCTACAAGTCTACAATCAAGGTGCCAGCATAGTCAAGTCCTTGGTAAAGGCCCTCTTCCTGATTAACAGATGGCCATATTCTAATGGCACCCTATGGCAGAGATAGCAAAATCATCGTTTCTGATAAGGACACTAATCCCATTCACGAGGACGCCACCCTCATGACCAATTTACCTCCCAAAGGCCTAACATTCTAATACCATCACATTGAGGGTTAGGATTTCAGCCTTTGAGTTTTGGAAGGACACACTTCCTTAACAGAAACAGAATAGAATTTAAAAAGGAAGGTAGGCAGGGACAGGGGAGGATACCATAATGTAAGAAACCTAAGACAGTATGCTTGAGGAAACACCTGAGGGAGTTGAAGGAAAGACCTCCGAGGATATCTGGGAAAGAGCAGCGCAGGCAGGGATATAGCAAAGACAAAGGCCCTGCTAGACACTGCCCAGAGGTGAATATTCAACTATAATGAGATAGAAAAGGGCTTGCTTCCACAACTTTTCCAGACGAGTTAGAAAAGAGCAGAAATAACAGAAGACTCTGAGAAGTGATGTGGCAGAATACATACAGATATGCTCTGTAGACTCAAAGCAAAGAAGCCCAACAATCATGGAGTCGTCATGATAGACACCTCAGAAGACAGGAAAGCCACTCGGAAACCAGAGGAACAGAAACAAGGCGAAGGGTCAGGAAATGTTCTGTGATAGAAAATGAAAAGTTAGTGTTCAGGTAGGGGAATCATGTGCACAACTCTAGGGGGCTTCACGTCATAGTCTCGGCACCAGGCAGTGCACAGCTAGTAAGCCCAATATGATGACCCTAAAATTAGAGGCTAAAAAGAACACGCTGGCTTTGGGGAAGCAAAACATTCCATATAACTAGAGTGTAGAGTGACTTAGGAAATACAATGGCAAAATCAAGAGGTAAACAAAAATCTATACAATTTTTTTAAAATCACAGAAATACTTTAAGAGATTAATATGACCAAAACTCAGATTGTTAGGATGTGATCAGTGATTGTGAGGCAGCAAGAAAAACCACTTTTGAGACTACTGTGAGGGGTTTTTTGTTTTTTTCATTCGACTAGTGTCTTGAAAATAGAGTTGAGAAAAGCAAATAAAGAGAGATAGAAGCAAAAAGGGTTGGGCTCTGATGGAATGTGAATGAGAGTGAGAAAAGTTAACAATAATCCCATTTTGATTTAGGTAGCTGAAACAATGGTGACAACATTGTTGACACAGGGAACAAAAGAGGACAACTTAATACTATATACAAGATAATATCCTTAATTTGGACTTTATGTACTTGAAGTACCTGTAGGAGACCCAACTAGAAAAATAAATAGGATAAAATATTAATAGATATTCCACAAAAGATATATCTGGTTCCTTGACCAGATATACCTGGGAAATACTACATATTCTATCCTGCTCTTGGAGATCAATTCTGTTATTTATTCATTCAACCTATATTTTGTATTTCCTACTTACTTTAAGCCATAAACTATGTCTCAATCTGGGATATAGAAGTGAGTAAGATGAACATGATCCTTGCCTTCAAGTAGTTTACAATCTATACATTTAGTTATTAAACAAATAACTATTTAAATTATAATTGGAATCCTATATAATAAATGGGTAATATGCAAATTGACCGAACAGTGGAATGACAGGTCACTATGATGCACACTGACCACCGGGGGTAGACTCTCAACACAGGAGCTGCCCCCTGGTTGCCAGTGCACCCCCACAGGATGAGTGCTGCTCAGCCACAAGCTGGGCTGATGGCTGGCGAGCGCAGCAGTAGTGGCGGGAGCCTCTCCTGCCTCCCCAGCAGTGCTGTGGGGAGCGGGCCTAAGCTTTCAGTCGGACATTCCCCAAGGGCTCTCGGACTGCTAAATGGTGCAGGTCCTGTTGAGGGACCCCCACCCCTAAGTGCACAAATGTTGTGCACCAGGCCTCTAGTAATTCTACAAATGAGTAGTATAAAGTTCCAGAACTGTCTAAAACAGGGGACCAAGTCTAGCCTAAGGAGCCCCCATGTTACTCTCACATTAATGTACTGAAATTCTACTACAGTGAAACCTATCAAAATTATTTCAATAAGGATTTCCAAGGGTTGTTAGATTTTTTAAAGCATGGAAGCTGTTTTAGTCCCCCTGTAAATTACCTAGTCTATGTAAAGAGTAAACCTTGAAATGAAATGTAGTTTGGAAAACTCTCAGGAAGGTAACAAAGGGAAATGTAACATGGAATTTAGTCTTCATTGCCAGCATGTAGTTTTCCTTTTCCTACAGAGGAAGAACAAGACCAAACGTTTGGCGGCAGGATACATAAGGCAGTTTGGGGTACAGGAAGTAGAACAGCCTGATTAGTTAAGCAGCAGGCCCAGCTAAAACAGTCGGGCACTGAAAGAGAGACTATAAAGAGTTTCTTGGATTGAGTCACTTGACCACCCAAATTGCTCCCATTTCCTACTTCACACACTAAAAATTATGATATTCATTTTTCTCTTTTCCCCCCATTCTAGAGACACAGCCAGGCTGTCATAGCTGTGTTTAATGAATAAAATAATGAATGAACTCTGATCTCTTTGGTATGTGTAATGAATAAAATAGTATTGGTATTAATAATAAAATAGAGTTATTTAACATTTAACAGGTGCCGGTTGAGATTTTATTTCTGATGTCTGGAACTGTGATTTGAGTCATCAAAGGACTTTAAATCAGTTGAATGTTCAGGCTAAATATATTTATATTACATATATATATTTTTTTTGGTTTGAACATGAGTCAGGGATATTGGAGCTAGAAATATGCCCTGGGAGTACCCAGGATTTAGAGAGCCCTCTCAAGTCCTCTTCCTCTCCCTGCTGCTCTTATCCTCCTAAACATACTCCACTAAATTTTAAGTCTACATTTTTACAATTTACATGAGAGCAATTTTAGATACTGACCACTCATGGATTCACTAAATAAACTAGAGTAAATCACTGTCATTAGAAAACATGATTAAAAATAATATTGCATTTAATGGTGTAGGAAGATGTTAAAAATATTAAAAGAGCAAACTCAGAGTAAGCTCACATTGTTTAAAAATACATCTGTGCAGATATATAGTAAAGTGTTACTTTCTGATAATTAAAAATATTCCCCAGTTTTTCATTCATCTATATTGTCAAATTTTTTTACTTATTGTTTTAAATAAAAATTTTAAAGTTAAAAGCTTCAAAGGCTTTTTGGATAAACATATTTTGAGATTATACATATGAGTTTTTATTAATAATAGCTGTATTGGATTTATAAGTAAGTTTGAGTTTTATTCATTTTTAGCTTTATATTTACAAAAGCTTTTCTGACATTTGATAAATATTCTGTTCAATAATCTTTCCATTGTTGCCCTTCCCAATACCTACTTCCATTACATTCACTACTCACTAGCAAAGAATAAACAGCAATGGCAAACACTTGCCAAGTTTCAGTAATTGATGTAGTTTGTCAAGAATTATCAGCTGCAGGATATATATTCTGAAAGAAATGGTCTTGGTGAAGCAGTGGTTCTCAACCTTGGTTGCACATTAGAATGACCTGGGAATCTTTTTAAAATCCTGATTTCTGGGCCTCATCCTCCAGAAATTCTGTTCCTTTGTTATGGGGTGGGGCCACAACATTTGTAACAAAGAAACAATTTCCGGAGGATGGGGCCCAGAAATCAGGATTTTAAAAAGATTCCCAGGTGATTCTAATGTGCAGACAAGGTTGAGAACCACTTCAGTGATGGCGAACCTATGACACGCGTGTCATAGGTGACACGCGAACTCATTTTTTGGTTTGATTTTTCTTTGTTAAATGGCATTTAAATAAATAAAATAAATATCAAAAATATAAGTCTTTGTTTTACTATGGTTGCAAATATCAAAAAATTTCTATGTGACATGGCACCAGAGTTAAGTTAGGGTTTTTCAAAATGCTGACATGCCGAGCTCAAAAGGTCCACCATCACTGGACTAGATGAAAAGCCATGAGCAATGAAGGCCAGTTTATATGTGAATATCAAGCACTTTAAAGATCCTCTTGAAAGGAAAGTTGATGAATAGAGCCTTTTTAAATGATGAATCCTGCCTTTTTTTTTTCTTTTTGCCAAACTATACTCTGTACTATGTACTAGTATAATAATTCCCAAATAAAAAAGTTAGACATTAAGGTGCCAACCTCTCACAAATTCTCATAACTTCATAGCAACATTGCAAACATTTTTAATGAACACTGTCTATGTACCAACAAGAGAGAAAGAAAGAGTTTGTGTTTTGTGTATAGGGTGGGAGGTGGAGTGAAGGATACAATTTTAAAAAGCTATTTCTGCTTTAGAAGTGTTTATAAAATAGAAATGGAAATAGACAACCAATCATAATACAAGGTGGAATTAATTAACCTAACGCTTTGAGGATGGGTTTTCCACTGGGAAGAAAGTAGGGAAAATATATTCCAAGTCCAATAGGACCAAAAGTATGTGGGCACAGAAGTGCATGCTTTATTTAGAAACATGGCTAAAGGCTAAGCTTAATGAAGGAATGCATTTCAGATGGCCTGAACAAGCAAAATGAACTCAGTTGTAGCAGTCTGTGAGGCCATTTTAGGAAATCTGGCTATATTCTATAGGCCATGGGAAAACACCTAAATTTCTTATTTAAAGCGTGATATGCCCTTTGACCTACATCTTAAGAAGTTTAAGAAGGGATGCACTTAAAAAGTGTGACAGTGTATTAAAAAATATATATCCAGAGATATCAACTGGAAAGCTACTGGAATACTGTGGGTGCGAAGTGACATCACTGCCTGGAGTAGGAGAGGAACCATGAAAATAAATGATAAGCTTATGAAGCAGCATTGTGCAGGTAGAACAAACAGAACATAGTAATTTATCAGTGGCAGTGGTGAGGGAGGTGCAAGGCACAAAGATAACCAAGGCTCCTTTTATGTGTGACTGGGAAGGGGATATACCCGCTCTCCTGGATTGAGTTTAATTTGGCTTTGAGACATCATGCAAATCCTTGGGAATTAGGTTAGAATTTCAGAAAGAAAAAACACACAATCAAAGTTACTAGTTATTACCCAGAAGCCAGGGCAGGATATTTTCCAGGAGGGAAAAGTGTTAGGGAGTAAAAAGACTCAGACCAGAAACATAGGAAAAAATTACATTATAGGGTTTATAAAAGGAAGCAGAAATAGTGATATAGACAAGGAAAGAGAAGAAAGATTATAAACTGAAAAGGAACCCACCTTAAAATAAAAGATAAAAATTATAATATTTTTTTATTGAAATATAAGAAATATGATAAAAGTAAGTAAAGAACAATATCAGGGAATCAATGGAGCAGAAAGCTAAAAGTTAAGAGTGGCTGATAGTGTTTAAATATAGCAGAAATATTGGGAAGTTGAGGACTAAGAAGAATGACTAGAAATGACAAGCAATATAATACGAATGCCCTCTGAAACAGCAAGTTCAGTGTGAAAGACAGAAGCAATAAAAAACAACATTTTAATGGGTGGTAAAGATAGGTAACAGCAAATTAAAACAGTCTTTCAAACAAATTTAATAAAGTTAAGAAAAAATAGGTGACATTTTGTCAGAGAAATAGGGCCTGGGAAAGCATATATGTTTAAATTTGAAATATGGGAATTTCATAGTGCATGTTGACTGAAGAAACTGTAGTGAAAATAAAGACATTAGATATAAATTGAGTGTTAGACCAGCCAGCATGGCTCAGTGGTTGAGTGTGGGCCTATGAACCAGGAGGTCAGGGTTTGATTCCCAGTCAGGGTACATGCCTGCTTGTGGACTTGATCCCCAGTGCAGAGCATGCAGGAGGCAGCTGATCAATGATTTTCTTTCATCACTGATGTTTCGATCTCTTTATCCCTTCCTCTCTGAAATCAATAAAAATATTTTTTAAATTGAGCGATAAATTATGGGACAAGAATTATAGAACTGAGAACAATAATGAATTCAATCAATAATAGGAATGGATTCAACAAGGATAAAGGGACTAGGCTTGGAAAGGAGGAACACTTTCACTTTAAAGAAAAGATAATTTGGAAGTTGAAAAACAAATCACTTTCATGGAAGGGAAGAAAGTTAAGGGTAGTAAGTTGGCCTGTTTATTTATTAGCAAATTACAGAACCCCCTCTATGGCTTAAAGTAATACATAGATTTAATAACTGTATGTCCTATCAGTGGTTCACACAACAATTTTAAAACCTCAGAAAGTTCTGGGTGGAATGTCATCTGAAATAACTGGGCAGGTAAGTGTATAACTCATAGACTCAGAAGATAAATGGACCCCCCCAAAAAACAACTACTGTCACTGTGATTAAATTTCCTCAGCATATACCTTTCCATTAAGTGAATAAAGTGAATGTATTTAGTGCCTGAAAATCCAGTTGCTACACATGGCTCAGTGAACTGCACAACATCATACCACTACTTTTATAAAAACCTGCTTTTATAAGCACCAACTGTCTTAGAAAAAAGATGACATCAGTAAAATGAGCAGCTAAGGAAAATGCCACAGTCTTCTTATTCAGAATAGGGTATAACTGGCTAGGCTGGGGTCATATAGCTTGGATTCAAAATCCAACTGTCACCTTGGTGTGGCTATAAGCACAAGCATATTGCTTAACTTTTCTGTGTCTTTTTCTTCAATGAGGCGAATCTATAGGTTTGTTGTGAGGATGGAATAGCTAAAGCATAACAAGAACCCATAAAAATTAGTTGCTATTTTCCTCCTCCTCCTCCAGCTCTCCTCCCCCTTATCCTCCTATTTCTCCTCTTTCTCTTCCTCCTTTTCCTTCTCGTCATCTCTCTTCTTTCTCCTACTTCACTAAAATTATTAATTCATTCAACAAATGTTCACAGAACACTATGTGCCAAAGACTCTACTACACCTTAGACTTGCACTGATGAGCAGAATAGACATGATTCCTGAGTTCTGTGAGCTAACAATCTAATTCAGAAGGCAAATGTTGAACAAATACAAATATAAATAAGTGTATGATAACAAATGGAATCATTTCATTGAAGGAAAATAGCAGGGATCAAAAAAATCAAATGATACAAATAATTAGTACAGTGTGGAGGTAGGGGAAGGACTCTAAAGAACGATCAGTTAAGTGGAGATATAAAATTTTGAAAGTATAAATATTACTTAATTTTCTAAAAATTGTTCATCCAAAATTTATTTGTTCCAGGTCAATACAATCAGTTCATATTTTAAGTGCTTTACCACACATTATATACAGGATGAGGCAAAAGTAGGTTTACAGTTATTCATATTCAAAATAATACAATAATAAATAATAATACATTGCATAATCACGACTGTAAACCTACTTTTCCCTCAACTTGTGTTTATCAGAATTTCTGTATTGAAAAACAGAAAAATCTTTGCTTGAAGTCTAAAATTGTTTCTATATGACAAAAATGTATTCAATTAAAAAGTAAATTCCATTAAAAGGGTCAATAAAAAATTAAAACACACCTTTAAATGAGTGTTACATGGTTTAACTAAATTTCATAAAACTAGTTTATGTGAAAGATACAATAATCTTGAGCTAAATTAGCCAAGTCTATAACCTGAAGGAAAAACACTTTATGTGAGAATCAAAAGGACAACTAAATTATAGTTAATTTGTATAATGTCTGTCATGTAGATATTGCTGTAATGTCTGAAGTGTCAGGAAAAGGTTCTTAGCTCTTCCTGAGGATATAATATGGGAAGGTTAATTATAATTAGGCTATAAGACTGATGAAAACATCAAAGCTAAAATATTCAAAGAGAGGCGTTGGAAGACTACAGTGATATATAGGTTTCAAAAATTTGAGGTGAAATCCTATATAATAAAAGGGTAATATGTAAATTGACCCTAACAGCAGAATGACCAGAACAACTGCTGGAATAGTTACTATGAGGTGCACTGACCACCTCTTGGTCCCTTCCCCCGGCCATCAGGCACCAATCACCCGATGGCAAATGGGGAACCAGGGGTGGGTGGTGGCAGGGAGCAGGGCCAGCTGCGGGCAGCCGGGGAAGATGGCCCTTATTGCAGGCCAGGCCTAGGGACCATACCCACGCACAAATTTCATGTGCTGGGCCTCTAGTAGAAACAGTAGAAAGCAAGTTTGGGCAAACTAGTAGTCAAAATCAATAAAATAAAAAGAGAGATAGGAGTCTGATAGTTAAGTCAAGAGGGTTGCTTTCATTTTTTTAAATTTATTTTTTTATTTAAAATTAAATATTCATTGTTGAAAGTATTACACATGTCCCCTTTTTCCCCTATTGACCCTTTTTAGCCCCGCCCTCTCCCCCCTCTCCTGCCCCAGGCCTTCACCACCTCATTGTCTGTGTTTATGGGTTATGCATACATGCATACAAGTTATTTGGTTGATCTCTTCCCACTTTTCACTTATTCAGATTGCCAAAATGCAGGCATTGGAAGAAGTAGGGCAATACCCACAGTTCTGCCTCACAGAATAGAGCAGGAAAACAAGAGAAACTTTAAAACCTGAGTGTACTTGGTGGATGTTTTCACTACCACATGACTAGAAATATGTAAGAAAAGGCCAAATTTATTGGCCTCCCCTAAAGTCCTTGACATTCATGATTGCTGACATATCAAGTATGTAAGATCTCTTGGGAGTGAATTTGTTTTTATAAACCTTTTTAAAAAACTTTCTAGCAGCTAACATCTTTCCACAGGAAAGAGAAGAACAGTACAATTTTGGTGGGTATGTTACAGCTAACAATTGAACTGGGGCTACTATACACAACAAATAAAAAATATAAATAGATAATTAATGAGTTAGGTATAATTATGTCACTTATGTATTATTATCATGGGCAGTTTAAGCAAGACACATATTAGTTACAAGAAGAGTATTTAAAAATATTCAATATACTTGGTTTTCTGCTATAAAAAGATAAATATGTTCAATTTAACTAAATTTTAGGAAATAAATCAAATATATTTAAAGACAGGCACCAGTTTCTCTAATGAAGGCAGACATTAGCTTCAAAATAAAAATGCTTAGTTCAAACAACAAATATTTGAAGTAGATGCACTGCAAATCTCCTTTTCATTAACTTGTAACGTTAGCTTGAATTCTCTATTTATATATGTAATATGTATTTTTCTACATTGAAATTATCAGTTGATGATTGCCATAAAAGAAATATCTTAGGAGTTTTTATCTCTATTTGACACACCTTTGTGCAGTATTGATTTTAAAGTCATGACATCATTTCTTTGGAAAATCATTATAATTCATAGGTTTAAATAATTTCTATGTACCCTATAAAAATTTCACTATGAGAAATTAAGTTGGTAGGAGTTTACTTTGGACATTATCATTTTAAACAATTTATAGGCTACATTTTTTCCTTTTGTTAAATGGTATGAGAAACAAAAAGCATAAAATATTTAATATATTTTAAAATTTTCTCTTTTAGACCTAATACAAACCATATAAAATTGATGGGAGGGTAGTATTCTCAGGGAAGCAAACTAAATTTAAGATGATAACATTTCTATGTTGAAATTTAGTCCATAGTGATGATACACACATACTGACTTCTCATTGAGATGAATATCAATAAATTGATTGACCTGAGAGATAAATATTGATTTTAGAAAGCCCAAATTCTCTATTCACATCAGACAATTCTTCTTGATATTTCCTAGGATGCAAAGTCAATAAATGAATTGTTATATTTATATTCTGAATAATTTCCCAAGTCTGCAGGAAAGGTAAGTTTTTCACTCTGTTATGGAGAAGTGCTAATCAATTCACATCTCTATTCTTTGAGTGCTCACTAAAAATATCCAAATGAAATATCTCCCATATTTGTTGCTCTAACATTTGTCTCCTTTTAATAAAACTATTATAATGACACATATTCAATTTCTATTTGCTCGATTTCTTTTTATATGGCACTGCCATATCCAGGCTTCTTTGACATGAGGCCAGCACACATAGTCATTCAAGTCAGTTCACTCACAACATTTAGCTATTAGACAAAATATTCTGTCCTGATTGTCTGGCAGCAATTAAAATATGCATACACATGTTTGCATGAATTGTTTTCCTATACATAAGCATAAGATTCCATTCTGCCTTAGGAATATTTCATTGTCCTCCCTATCAACTAGCTTTTTTCACTTTGGTCTTATCTAAAGGGCCTGGTAGCATCACTAGGTATATCCTCAAGTTTTAAACAGATATTAGGTATCTGATTAAGAATAAATTGAGTCCTTATGATAACAATACATAAAGAAAATAATTGTTTTATTTAAAATTAACATAAAAATATCAGAAAGAATACAAAATTTGCATGATTTAAAGACATATGTCAGAAAATATTTGTTTGATTATACTTCTTCAGAACATGCTCCTAGAACTCCAGAGTATAGTGTTCTTTGCTCTGGGGATGTTTCAATGGAAATATTAAAGGAGCACTAGTAGTGATAAAATGCTATATTAAATTAAACAATTATTTGTTCTAATCCTGACATCAGCACTTGCCCATCGCATATTGGAGCAAATTATCTGTGATAACTAAGCCTCAATTATTTTCTTATGAATATGAATAACAATAATATCTAGTTCATAAAGAGGGTATGATTAAAGGAGATAATATAAAAAAAACAATGAGCACAGTTAAGTATCTGTGTAAACATTAGATTTTTAATGTGCTACTTTTAAGACTACTTTTTAAAAATATATATTTTATTGATTTTTTTACAGAGAGGAAGGGAGAGGGATAGAGAGTTAGAAACATCGATGAGAGAGAAACATCAGCTGCCTCCTACACACCTCCTACTGGGGATGTGACTGCAACCAAGGTACATGCCCTTGACCGGAATAGAACCTGGGACCTTTCAGTCTGCAGGCTAACGCTCTATCCACTGAGCCAAACCAGTTAGGGCAAGACTACTTCTATGTCTTGGTTTGACAATAAAACTTTCAAATATGACCATGACCAAAAAGACATTAAGAGTGAAGTTGTATTTGATAAGACAGTAGAAATTGTAGGCATATAATAACAACACTTAAAGATGCTTACTTCAAGTCTACTTCAGAGTATAGATGTTAAATACTATAAAAATATTAAATATGAAAATGAACACACTAAGGAACTGATATATAATAACCTCTATATTATTTAGGAAACTTCAGATCTTGTTTTCAATTTTTTACAAATAGTGTGTGTATATATATCAATATATCAATATCTCTATTTTTATGTTACATGTGAATAAAAACCACTATAAGTCAGTAATATATATATATATATATATATATATATATATATATATATATATATATAAAATTTCCTAAAAATAAGTATCAGGATTAGAAGAATTCACATTAATTGTTTACTGAGTTAATACATGGAAAGCCCTTATAAGAGTAAGTGGCATCTAGTGATCAATGAATGAATGAATGTTTGTTATTAGTAGCATGATTATGTATTAGTTACCATACTAAACAATTTAGATGTGCTATTTCATTGTAATATCGCAATATCCCTATTAGATAAGTTGTATTATTATCAGCATTTCACAGGCAAAGATGTTGGGGCTCAGATAAACTCCCATCATATGTGGAAGAACCATAGTCAAAGCAAGGTCTTTCTGACTTTAGAATCCAAAATCCCCAAAACCATGCTATAATTTTTCTCCCATATTTCGTCATTGGTGGTGATGGTCTCAGTAAACGTTTCCCTATTTGGTTTCAAACTATCTTTGCTTTCCATCAAGCTTCCTCCCTCCCACTTCATTTAGTTAGGTGAGGGTCTTTATTATAATAGGTTTCAAAAATATATTAAATAGTGCCCACATAGACAAAGGATAATGCACCTATTCCTCCACTCCTTTCTATTCTCTTTTGGTTTAAAATCAAATAAGGAGTCTGTTTTTCTGGAAGATATATCATCACATTTGCAAATGGAACCAACAGATCTGACTGCCTTCTCTTACCAAAATGGTATAAGCCCAATTAGAAGGAAACAGAAGGACCAAAGAATGAAAAAGATGTCACAGAACCTCACATTTGGAAAAAACAATACAGATGAGTGATGGCATATACTATTTTCCTAGCTCCCAATCCAATGTGTTTTCCACAATAGCAAGGTGCTTAGTGAATCTGAGTAACAAATTATACAGAACAAATATGTTTTGACTGGTCTCAAATTTCTGAAAAACTATTGACAAGGATGTTTAATTATTATTTGTGAAACCAATATGCTGTTCTGACTAGCCTTTTTTCAATTTTTTGCTCCTCTCTTTTGTTGTGTGGTTACCTATACTGCCTTTCTTCAGTATGCATGAATATTTCTGCATCTTAAATTTAAAGAGCATATAACAAATTCCCTGAACCTTTCTTGGAAAGACATTAATGAAAAACAGAATGTCAGTTTAATATAATTTGTCACTATTCACCCCAAATCCTCCCTGGTGGATTCCCATGAGGAAGGTGACTTGCCACATTTATACAGTTTTTCTTTAATCTGCTCACCTAACCTTTAGAGAACTTAATTAAGTACTTCTAAAAATAATAGCACATACTTCATAGAAATTGAATTTTCCATTAAAAGTTAGAAAAACAAATGGATAAGCTCTTGCATAGTAAAGAAAGACAAAGTGAAGATGTCAGCTAAAAGGAGATAAAAAATGAAAAGAAAATTACTGTGTCATCAAAAAGATAATGAAGTTTAAAAGAAATAAAAAAGATGAGACATTTTGTAGGACATATAAAACAGTCTGACTAGAGCCAATAAAAAAGAAACTTTGGTGAAGGAAATGTCACTAATTAGATATTGTTAAAGCAGAAATGAACATTTTATTTTATGCTTTTATAGGATCACAAATCAAAAAAGATACTTAACCAAGCAATATCTGGTTTTTTCACAGATCAGGGTGCAGATTGTATGACATTATCTCTACAGAAGTACAACTTAATCATGTGGTGCTAAGACACCATGAGGTGATTGAAAATATATTTGGAAAAGATCTTGAACTTGTGTGCCACATACAGAAGGAAGTAAATGCATTTTTGAATCCCTGGAAAAGATGGAAAGGAAATTGCAAGATATATTCATTTGAAAGCAATCTACAAAGAATAAAAAAACAATTCTATCTCAACCACTCTAACCTTAGTCTCATTATCAGCAAAGTTAAAAATAAGTGTCATAAATATATCATTTTATACTTTCAAAAAGTACTCTTAAAATAAAAATAATAGTAAGTAATGGTGAGATATAATTTGTCATAACCATTGTAACAATATTGTGTAAATATTGTCAATACCTTAGTAGATATGGGTGTGAGGATATAGGCACTCTAAGGCAAAGTTGGTGGTAGTGCAAAACATGGGCATCTTGGTGGAGAACAACATGACAGCAGGAATTAAGTGTTAAATATAAACATCCTTTGACACAACCACCCTATTCCTAGGAGTTCATTCTAAGTAGAGATTATAATAAAGATGTTAAGATACACTCACAGCAGTGTCATTTGTAATAACCCCCCCCCAAAAAAAAAAACCTAAAAGTTTCATTAGTAAAACAGATCTCATTAAATGAGACACTCAGTATCCTTAACAGTAGAGATGCCCTAACCATTAGCATATTACTAGGAGATAATTTTAAGAAAAATAAAACTATATATATATATATATATATATATATATATATATATATATATATATATATACACACACACACATACATATTTGTAAGAGTGTGTGTGTGTGTGTGTGTGTGTGTGTGTGTGTGTGTGAAATTTTTTCTTTCTTTTTCCCTTTTATACCTTTTGGCATTATTTGCATTTTCTACAATCCTATATAATAAAGAGCTAATATGTTAATTAGCCAAATAGTCGAACAACCTTCCAGATGACCTTCCAGATGAGGCTGGGGCTGTGAGGGCCGGCTGAGGCTGTGAGGGGCTGTGAGGGCTGAGCCCCTTGAATGAATTTCATGCATTGAGCCTCTAGTAAGTATATATTCACCTTTCTAAACAGATCAAGTAAAAATTAAAAAGAAAGTGGGTATTATATTAAATACTAGTGGCCCGGTGCACAGATTCAAGCACATTGAAAGGAAATTAATTAGAAGAAATATTTTAATATTGCTATTTGCCCTTTATAATAGAAGTGTCAACCAAATTCACAATCGACAATGACAGATCGAAACACACGTGTGTGACTGGTGCCAGCAAGAACTTTATATGTATTGTGCATACAGGAGTCAACTTAGCCTTTTATATATATAGAATAAACTAGCTTAATTAGACCTGCTTTCTGATTTAACTAAACTTTTCCCAGCCCAGTGAAGCACCACAATTTCTCTTTCAGGTAATTGTCAGCAACACAGCAATAAATATCAACATGAAGCAGATTATTGTTGTAGATCATGCAAGGAGAGCAAAGGGTAAAATATTTAACTGTAGCAGTGTTTGACTATATTCTGCACAGTGAGAAAACCTGAAGTCATTTTCAAGGTCTACCATTTCTTACTTCTTTTCAGTCGGGTCAAGTTTCTAAACTTTCTAAATCTCCATTTTCTGGCTAATGAAAAGAAAGTAGGATTCTACTGAGTTTCCTATCTACCTACTCCAGGACTTCTATGAGGATCAAATGAGATGAGGCACGTGAAAATGCTTCACAAACATTTGGTTAAACTGTAAAATGTTTGCACCTGGCTATAAAGCAAGTCAGGTTCTTGGGCTGAAGAAACTCCAAGGAGGCTAATCACTAGGGAGAGGAAGCATGGTGTTGCTATGTAAGGGCATTACCCAGTGCCCACAGCAACTGTTTCCAGGGTGGGCTGAGCCATGGGCCACACTTTTGCCATGGGGTCTTGGCAGCGTCAACTGCAATTTGGTGGGGTGTCACTCCGGGGTGGTGGCGGGGCCTATGTCCCACTTGGGGGAAGCCGAGTGTTGATTTGTCAGTGCCAGGTCCATGATGCCATTTATTTTTAAATGGCCAGTGTGTGTCCTGGCAGCTCCTGTGTTGAGCATCTTCCCCCTGGTGGTCAGTGTACGTCATAGCTACCAGTCGGAAGGATGGACACTTAGCCTTTTATATATAGAGATATATGAAATCAAGAAGCAGAGAGATGACATGACCTACTCCTGGTCTCAATTAGTTAACAACAGAAGTAGTACTAAAGCTCTGGTGACCATGCTGCCTCAATCAGTATCCAAGGGATGATAGAAAGGTTTGGGTTTGTCCCCTTATTAACATGCATTGACATGCAGGACTACATCGAGCTAAAATATTCTTCCATTTCAAAAACAGCAAAGAAAAAAATAGCTATAAAAGAGTAAAAAATAACCATAAAATGAATCCTAGAGATCTTCATTAATTCAACTTTGCATTTTTCTTATTATGATTACAGAGTTCACTCTTTGTGCCCATTATGCTAGCAAAACCTCATATAGATGACTGCCAGCAATGGAACCTCAAATAATGTAATATGTAAGTTTTCAATAAAAAGAAAAACATTATAGAACACTAGAACACATACTTTGTTCCTGAAAGAGACCTTAGATTCATCTTGTCCAAACTCATTTTAAAGGTGAAAAAACTGAGGCTCAGACTGATTTGCTCAAGCTCACAATTAAATAAAGTACTCTGTAAAATCGTCATTGTAATTGAAATGACATTCATAGGGTTATAGAAAGCATTACATCTACCAATTGTGCATCTCATTCAAAGACAGATATTTATTAAGCACTGAAGCAGGAACTTCTGCCAGTTAGTGTTAATGGGTGTCACTCTTTTCTGTTTGTAGACAGTCCCTTCTTAACTTTATACATTCTCCACCAACATATCAGCATCAAAGAACACAAATAATGTCTCAGCCTGCAGGAAAGCACTCTAAGTTCCAACTGCAGATACTAAATTTTAAAAGAAAAATAGTATAAATTATTTATATATTTTAGATATTAACCCCTTGTCTGACATATGATTTGCAAATATCTCTCCATTCAGTAGGTTACTTTTTAATTTTGATGATGCCTTCCTTCACTGTGCGGAAGCATTTTGTTTAATACAATCCTACATTTTTGTTTTTGCTTTTGTTCCTTTGCCTTTGGAGTAAGATCCACAAAAATGCTGCTAAGACTGATGTCAAGGAGATTCCTACCTGTTTTCTTGTGGGAATTTTATGGTCTCAGGTTTTACATTCAAGTCTTTAACCCATTTTGAGTTAATTTTCTGCATGTAGTAAGACAGTGGTCTATTTTCACTTTTTGCTTGTGGCTGTTCAGTTATTCCAACACCATTTACTGAAGACACTGTCCTTCCTCCATCTTACATTCTTGGCTCTGTTGCCATAAAATAATTGTCCATATATGTGTGGGTTTATTTCTGGGCTATTATGTTCCATTAATCTGTGTATCTATTTTATGCCAGTACCATACTGTTTTGATGACTATGGCTTTGTAGGATAACTTGAAATCATGGAGTGGAATACCTCCAACTTTGTTCTTCTTTCTCAAGATTGCTTTGGCTATGCAGAAAATAGATATTTTTCTGAAGAATGCACACAGATGGCCAACAGGCACATAAAAAGTTGTTCAACATAATATTTAGGGAACTATAAATCAAAAGCACAATGAGACATCACCTCACACCTATTAGAATGGCTAACATAAAAAAGATAAGCTACAGCAAGTGTTGGAGAGGATGTGCAGAAAAGGGAAATCTGGAACACTCTTGATGTGAATGTAAGTTGGTGCAGCTACTATGGAAAACAGAATCCTCATAAAATGAAGAATAGAACTACCATATGACTAGATATTCCATATCTGTGTATTTATCTGAAGAATAAAAAACACTAATTAGAAAAATGCATTCCTATGTTCATTGCAGCATTATTTACAATAGCCAAGTATGGAAACAACCTAAGTCCATCAATGAATAAATGAATAAAGAAGATGTAGGATTTTGTATACAATGGAATACTACACATCCATAAAAAGAATTAAATCTTGCCATTTGTGATTACATGGATAGAATTTGAGCATTATATACTAAATGGAATCATATGGAGAAAGACAAATAATGTATGATTTTACATATATGTGGTATATAAAAACCAAATATATTTAACAAAAGAAACCCAAAGTCAAAGATAAAACAGATTAGTGGTTACCACTAATAGCTCAGTTACTTTAATCTTGTCTAGATGCCACAGGATTTAACTCTTTGCTCTAGTAGGCTCAACAAGAGTGGTACCAACATTGAGTTTCTCTGTGAGGGTAGAGCCCCACTTGACCATTTAGACCAGGGAATTAGAAAGTCAGACCAATTTTCACCTACATAGTCATGATACAACCTCAGGGGGAAAAAAGGAAAAGGAAAAAAGGGTTTAGAAATAAAATAAATCACTTCTGGCTCACCTGCTAGAGGAGATTTAAAGTCCTTTAAAAGTGACCTAGATCCATACATTGGGGAACACTTTTAAGTGGGTCTCCTCATTTCTCTAGAAGGGAGCCCTAGGTATTCTTTAAAGTGAATAAACTTTTTCTATAATTTCTTAGTCAATTCAGGCTGCTATGCCATAGACTGGCTTACAAAACAGCTATTTCTCACATTTCTGGAGGCTGGTAATCCCAAGATCAAGGTACTGACAAATTCATTTCTTAGTGGGAAATGACCTCTTCCCAGCTGTCTTCTAACCATGTCCTCACGTGACAGAGAGGGCAAGCTCTGGTATCTTGCCCTTCTTATATGGACACTAATCCCATTATGATGGCCCTGTACTCATAACTCCATCATGAGCTGATTACCTCCCAAAAGTACCGCCTCCAAATACCATCATGTTGCGACAGGGCTTCAATTTATAAATATGAGGGCTGAGGGAGGTCACAACCATTCAGTCTGTAACAGATCCCAAGTGCATTCTACATTGGACGCTACTTACTGATCAGAGTGGTCCCGTGGAGCACAACGCATTTTTGTCTTGGGGGGAGACTGGAAAGCAGAGGCTGCTTACTCCCTCAGGACTGGGAGAACTAGCAAGGCGACCACTGCTCACATTCAAACGACACACTACCTGTGAATGACATAATCACAAAGGGACAACAAGAAGGATTCCCAACTACAATGTCCCCCACACTAGTTCAAATAATCATTAGGTTGAAAGTAAACATTCCAGAAAACGATAAGAAGTGCTGTGGACTGGTTACCAAATATTTCAATTTAGGTTATAATTATTCAGATTTCTTCCTCATATCTAACTAAAATTCACGGGGATTTTTGATAAAAGGGACTGAGGAAAGAAGGGTAATTTTGGATCAGGAGCACTATAGAGAAAGAAAGATATACATATATAGTACTTGGCTTTGCAAATGACAAGGAAATAAATAGAAAAGGAAGATAAAAAGGTATTAGTAGGTGGGAGGGTAATACTTTCAACAATTACCCCCCCCCAAAAAAAATCATAGTTAATCTTATGATTTAAAAAAGAAAACCACTGTCAAAACACTAGGCTATGAAGAAAAATATCAAAGGATAGTGAGGATAGATACGTTAATATTCTCTAAAGATGGTTTTGTATTTTTCAAATTCTTTAGTGTCACCAAAACTAATACTAAATATTTCTTGAATGCTTACCCTGGGCCAGACACTTTCTATGTATTTTAGAGACATTATGTAATTTATATAATACTATTTAAATTAATAAATTACATAGCATCCTATGAATAATATAAAAGGTAGGTGGGAGGGCATGAACTTTCAGATTCTACTGGTGACTACCCAGCCATCTACCTGCAGTACATGAAGCACAGCACTCACTGAACACTTGTCAAGAACCCAGCACCCCTGAGGTGTACTGTGGGCAACAAAACCAGCAATAAAGACGCAAGGGGGGGGGAATAAAAGACACAAGGGGGAACTGGATTGGGAATCCGGAGATCTCAAGATAACCTGTTGATTCTGGGAAGTCACATTTCCTTTCTGGATGCTAGTTTCCAAATTGCACTCTCTCAGGCACTGTTTCTCAACCTTGGCACTATTTAAATTTTGAACCAGATACTTCTTTGTTATGGGGACTATCCTGTGCATTTTAGGGTGTATAGAGGCATCCCTGGCCTGTATCCACTAGTTATAGTAGGGCTCCTCCAGTTATGAAAGCCAAAAATGTCTTGCAACATTGCCAAGTATCCTGTAGAAAACAAAATCTCCCCCAGTTGCAAACCATTGCCCTGCCACTCATAAAATTTGTTCATTCTACAATTTTATGTGTTTAACATGCCAAAGTAATATAGAGTGAGTGAGCCAGTAAAGAACACAGTGTCTAGAATCAGAGTATGTGGAGTGAAATCTCTATCACTTGGAAATTACTTTTGGCAACTTATTTAACTCATTTGTAAAATGAGAATTGTAATTTCTACCTCATAATGTTCATGAGGGGACCAATGTATATAAGGTGCCAAGAAGACCATCTTGCTCACTGAATGCAATTTTATAAGCGTAGCTATTTTAATTATTATAGCCCTAATCCGTCACCTGGAACACTGGGCTGTACTCTTATGATTTGCTTCCCCAAGTAAACTTTACATATCAAATCTGAGCATTGATAGAAATGGTGGTTACATTGAAAGCACCAGGAGAATAGGAAGCAGGTTTATGCTTTCATCTCTATATCTTCAAGCCCTCAGCATAAGACCTGGTATATAATAGGCATTCAAGAAAACAGGTGCTGATGGGAAGATCAACTGATGAAAGAAGATGCGGCACAGAGATAACTTCAAGTGTATTGCTTAAGATTCCAAAAAGTCTAAAAGTGGGTAAAGATTTATATTACATATCCATGTGCCTGAGAATCTTACAGAATAGTATCACTCTGTATCAGAAAGAGTTATAAAAACAACTCCTTAGTCATATTTCTTACAACACTGGGGAATCAATATAAAGAATTATAAATTAATTTGTCTGCATCTGCAGCCTGCATTCCACTCTCCAATGATGCAATGATGACAACTGAATGCTTAAACTCTAGTGGCACAGTGTGAATTCATTCTCAAATTAATTCATTCTCTCTCTCTCTCTCTCTCTCTCTCTCTCTCTCTCTCTCTCTCTCTCTCTCTCTCCCTTCTTCCCTCCCTCCCTCCTTCCCTCCCTCCCTCCCTCTCCCTCTCTCTCGGAGGCAAAGAGCTCTACAAACAAAAATAGAAAATCTACGACAAGAAACTTGTGAAATATAATTCTCCAAGCAATAAGGACTTTTATTGTCAATCTAAAAACAGCTGACACTGCCTGAAAGTAGGGCCATAAAAATAAAATACAGCACACATCCTCCATTTGCCTACACTTGAAGGAAATGAGTTCTCACAATTGCTATGGCAGCGAATGTTACTACATTTAGTAGTTTTCAACAAAGGAAAAGAGGTGTGTGTGGGCAGGGAGGGGGGGGGGTCTCCTGGGCTTTAGGGATACCTCCTTGCTTTTCAAATTGAAACAATTTAAGAAGCTATACATTAAAAATACATCTTCATCATGAAAATGTAGTTTATCTTCACAGTTCTTACTTGACAATCATTTTCTGCTAACTACAGAAACAGAAGCAATTCTTGCACTAGGATTGTTGGAGTCATTTCCTTTTCTACTTTCAAAACAATTTTTTAGACCCAAAACTTTGATTCTCTCTCCTACTCGACTCCCCAAATATTATAATATTCTAAACTTTCATCCTGGGACTCCTACTCTTCCTACCTGGAGAAACCTTTCTTCCTACTTTTCTGGAAAAAAAAAAAAAAAAACAGTCAACCAGGCATCAAATGTGTCAATGACCTGCTTAAAAATTCTGCTATTTCAGATCTTCCCAGATTAGCTATATTTTGTCTCATCTCCTTCTTACCAACAGTGATACATCAACTCTTCTCTTACTACCCAAACCTTTCCTTCTCTATGGACTATTTTCTTCAGATGCAATTCTGCTCAAATTTTTCTAATACAGAAGTTTTATACTGGATATCCCTCTCCCTTCCCTCTGGCTATTGCTCTATTTGTTCATCCCGTCTGAGTCTGAGTTATCACCTTAGAAGAGTATACTGTGTGCTCCTTTTCACTGCCTTAGTTCCAACATGGCTCTACCCATTCTAACATAGCCTCGGACCCCATTAACTAAAGCCACTCTTGGGAAGATCAGGAACAAATCCAACATTTTCAAAACCTATATTCCTCATGTGAAAAACCCAAGACAATTAATTTATGAGTATTACCAGGGTTTCCCCCTCCCCAAATAAGAGTTTTGGTTTTGCCCTCTCTGTTTCATTTACCTTCCTTCTAAAGAGGGTTTTCTCTGGCCAAATGAGCTCCTTTGGTATTTTATGATGGAGGGTCGGGAAGAAAGAGACAGGAGTATAGGATAAAAGGCAGAGAGCTAAACATGGCGGAGGGAACTCAGGAGAACATTTTTTAAAGGGTGCTCAAAAAGCACTTTAGTGAGTAGATGAGACAGAAAGTGAGAAAATTAAGACATTTGAGTGTAATTATAAGTTCCCTCCATAATGTTAGACAAATAAAGAGAAAACTAAGTTGTTTTGAAATTACTTTTCATACTTCTTAAAAATTCCCATTATGACATATCTCAGATCACAGGCAAGTGTGATAGGTAGCTTACCTGACTTCTCATCACGTGGCATGGCTAAACTCTCCTTTTTGAAGGTATCTATTGTTTTCACTCCTAGAATTTTCTTGAACTTCATTTTACATCTCTGGTCTCCTTATTAATATTATGTATAAGCTTCTCTTCTTTCCTATCCATGGCAGTCCATGATTAGAGACTGACTTCTATTCTTTCCCCTCTCCACAAAAGCACTCCAACTTGCACTGAGGAGATTCTTGTTATGGGCTGGATTATGTCACCACAAATTCATATGTTAAGGTCCTAACCCTCAGTACCTTGGAATGTGACTGTATCTGGAGACAAGGTCTATAAAATGATTATTAAGTTAAAAGGAAGTCTTTGGGGTGTGCCTTAATCCAATCTTATTGGCGTTAATAAGAAGAAATTTAGACACTCAGGCACCAGGAGCATGCGAGCACAGAGGAAAGAACATGTGAAAACAGTAAGAAGGTGACCATCTGCAAGCCAGGGAAGCAGGCCTCAGAATGACACCAAACCTGCAGACACCTTGACCTTGGACTTCGAGACTCTAAGACTGCCAGAAAATTAATCCATTGTTTAGGCCACCCAGTGTATGGTATTTTTGTTATAGCAGCCCCAGGAATATAGTACTTATAGAATATTTGTTTTAGAGTCAGATCAAATGACAATTAAGTTCCTATTGAAGTCGGGTTCTGCTTCTATATTCTGAAACAGAACCTTATGATATTAAAGCTGAAAATTTCTTAGAGATCATTTGGTCAATTAGTGTTTCATTTTTGTGAGGATAACTCGATCCCTTTGTGAAATTAGTGAAACCCAGAGTCCCTTCCTCAACATAGTGAACATGAGTACACATAAATTTTACGTAAATTTTATTTCATTAAGAATTTATTTTCTTCACATAGGCAGAATACTTTTGAACAAAAAGCACACACACACTTTAATCCTGGCCGGTGTTGCTCAGTTGGTTGGAGCATCATCCCTTACACTAAAAAGTCATGGGTTTGATCCCCAGTCAGGGCACATTCCTAGGCTGTGAATTCCATCCCCATTCAGGGCACATACAGGAGGCAATGGATCCATATTTCTCTCTCACATATCCTCAGGTGAGGATTAAAAAAAACCACACTTTATAAATCAATAATTCTTTCTCACTTTAATTTTTTAGGAAAAAAATTAAAAATCAAATTTTGAAATAAGAAGAAAACTAATCTGGCTCTATTGTAAATTTCAATAAGAAGCTTGATTAAGAAATTTTAGTTTAACATAACAATATCTTAGATATTTAATACATTTGTGACTTTGTTGTAGTTTAGGGGCAAGAGGTAGTGAAAAAAACCTGGTGATGCCAACTTACACAGAATTAGAACGGCCATTACTCTCTTTGCCAGTCAAGGATAGGATTGTGTGAAGAAACAGGGCATTCTCCAAGACCCTTTGGAGAAATTCTAGTCACGTCGTTTCCTCCAGTCAATAAGGGCACCTTTGGCAAGCACTGCATCACTGAGCCTGTCTATTTCAGCAAGAAAAGAAAATCAATCCATATTTCAATGTTAAGGTCATCAGAGCAGGGGTAACTTTCAAAACAGTTTTTCAGTACTTTGATATATCCAAAGATTTCTGCCAATGGATAAAAAGGCAAGACGGTCCCTCTCAACTGCAGGCTCTAGAAGCACTTTGCCCGGAATTGGAAACTGTATTTGTCGGCTCCCTTCCTCTCACAGAGAGAAAACCTGGCCAAACGAGCTCCTTCTTTTCAGCAGCATTCACAGGCAGTGGCAGGGCCTTACATCAGATTTGCATTGCTCATGGGGCCAAATTATCTGCCAAGTGAGCCAATCCATAAATACACTTCGCCCTGTGAAGCTTTTCTGTGGCCAGACTTTCCAGATTCTCTCAAAAGCAGTAAAATTTTGCTTGAAGTTTAGTCAAACACTTTAAAAGGCAGCAAACCTCTTAGTACTCAAAAACTTTGTTATGTCATAAATGCACATGCATTTATGAGAAAACTTCTTGACAAGACAATGATTTAAAAACCTGACTGGCTCTGAGGAAATTGGTATCTTTCATAACAGCAAACAAGACTCTTTTCAAGACTGCTGGCTGCGTCTTTGACACCAGTGCATCCTCATGTCAAAAGCAATGAGAAGTCGTAATGATGTGACCTCTCCCAAGCAGGATATCCGGAGAGGTAGCCAAGCCTGTTTATGCTTCACTGGGGCACCATAACCTAAGCTGCCCGCCCCCCCCATCCAAACGCTTTCTTAGGGAGGACAATTCTCGTCATTTTGAAAGTATCTATGACCACTGACATTTCTAAAGCTAACTCAAAAATTAGAACATTTTCGATAGCTTTAGTGTGCACATAAATCAAGAACAAAAAATAATAGTAGTGCCATCTAGTTGTATAATGAAAGGAAAATGACACAGCTGCGAATCCGTCCTCTTTCAGGCTATCAGAGGAAATGTCAGCATGTCTGTCGTGTGTGGTGTCATTTGTTAAATACATTGTTTCAATTTTATTCTGTGGCTTCAATCACAAACTAGTTCAGTAAGTTCCCGAGAATAAGACAGTGTCTCCAATTTCATGTGGCTTCTTGTGCTTTGTAATGTCATAAGTGAAATCTCATCTATAGAAAACCGTGAAAAGCCACAATTTTATCCCTATGTCAAAGAATCATCAGGAAAGAATTATCAGAAAACAGCATGTGCTCATTAGCAATCTCTTCTCAACTACCATTAAGTATTGGCCGTTTTTCCCTCTACGGCTTAGACTTCCGCAGTAATCAGTGATAACAGGAGTGTTGCTTATGCCTATTCAAGTCGTTCTGCCCTTGCCCACACTGTGTGTGATGTCTGCCAATATGTGCCAAGGCGCCTTCTTCCAATCTCAAGGGAGATGATATCTGCACCAATTGGGGTTTTCTGCTACCGCCACTGCCAAACCTTCTGGAGCGCCTACTCCCAGCCTCTTTGCAGAAGCTCTTGTCATGGCCAGCACGCACCCAACGCAATCAGAGCAGAGCTGTGTTTTTTGCTGCAGTGAATAAACTCCTTACATCCTTGCTCTAAGTTACACATGTGCTCTCAATACTCACCAGCAGTGAGTGCATACAGTATTTGAGCTTTACCTGAACCACTAGGACTCGGATATGAATATTTGAAGTTTGGGATTAGAGAGCTATCGCAGTAATACATTATGAGATAAAAAGTTTGGACCCACGTGTGTGCCTTACTCTCTACATATCTGTTCCTCTCCTAATAATCTCTTGATATACCTGTCCAATCCTATGGGTGATACATTTTAGACTCAAGCAAGATGTCATGCTATGTTGTTAATATGATTTAGGGCAGTGGTTCTCAACCTGTGGGTCGCGACCCCTTTGGCGGTCCAATGACCCTTTCACAGGGGTCGCCTAAGACCATCCTGCATATCCGATATTTACATTATGATTCATAACAGTAGCAACATTACAGTTATGAAGTAGCAACGAAAATAATTTTATGGTTGGGTCACAACATGAGGAACTGTATTTAAAGGGCCAGAAGGTTGAGAACCACTGGTTTAGGGTTTATTTCCTAGATGATTCTTTCCACTCACTGCTTTCAGTTTAACACTGTCAGGAAAATATTCTATCAGCACCTAGACTTTACTGAACTTTAGACAAGTGCTTAAGCTATCTCCGTAAACTGACATTAAATAACAGGAAATTAGAAAACTGTGCCTGCCATTCACCCACACACCCATGCACACACTTGCACATGCACACATGCATACAAACACACAATTACAAAAGTATTTGTTCTCACACACCTAAAATTGAATAATTCCATATCACATTTTAAATTTTTTTCTTATTGATTTTGAGAGAGAGGAAAGGGGAGGGAAGGATGGAGGAGGAAAAGGATGGGGAAGAGAGAAAAAGAGATAGCAATGTGAGAGAGAAACATCGATCTGTTGCCCCAACTGGGGATCAACCCGGGATGGCCCTGGGGATGGAACCCACAACCTAGGTATGTGCTCTGATTAGGACTAGCACTCACCACCTTGTGGTGTATGGGATGATGCTCCAGCCACCTGAGTCACACTGGCCAAGGTGAACAATACCATATTTTTTAATCACCTTAATCACAATTATTAGAGAGACTCATTCTACTTCCTCATGTACTCTTTCAAGGAATGGCCACCATCTATTCAGTCAGAATATTAAAACCCTAGGAGCCATCTTATATTCCCCCCCTTCTCATTTTTCATACCCAACATATTATTTCAACTTTTTGTTTGATTTTTCTTTGAAATCTATTCTCTTCAGTCTTTTATGGTCTATCCCTACCTTCATTACTGTTTTCCTGGATGTTGCAATGAGCAGCCAGTCTCCCTGAATCTCTCATTATCTCTTTTTTCCCCCCATAGACCACATTGTTGTCATACATTTTCTAAAACTGTTAACTTCAGTTTTTTTATTTATTTATTATCTTTATCCTTATAATCTTGAAAAGCACCATGTCTATTGTAACAACACAATTATTATCTCATAAATAAATTCTTCAAAAGGAAATGGTCAGCCAATACAGACACTGTCATAAATACATTTTGAATTCATTAGTCTTGTTTAGTAGACATCCCATTCTCCACTCTTCTACAACTTTCTGATTTTGTTTCCAGATTGAGTCATGACTGCTCTTTGCCCTGTGAACTGGAAATACTTGTAATGCAACCACAAGTTTCCAATTTCCAAATTTGATATGTAAAGAAACATTTAGGCATAGGGACTGAGCTGGGAGCTCTGCTCTGCTCTAATAATATGAAGGCAGCTCCTGAATAGGAACTGTGAGTCACAAAAGATAGAAACTTATTCAGAAAAAAATAAATCCCTATTAAAAGAAAAAACAAAAAATGAGACACCGACATTTCAAAACAACCTACTTTCTCCTGGCTCAATGCATTTTAAAAATGATAGCAACTTCAGAGTATATGATCCTCAAAATATGGAAGCTAGCTGTCATCTAGAATAAAGATGGAGCACTAAGGCAGCAGGGTCCTTTCATGCATTAACAGTAGACTTTTCTGACAAAGTAGGAGGGAAGCATGGCAGCCCCACTGAGGATCCTTTGAGTAAGATGAGATAGGATCTTGTTGTACTCATTATATACTTTACTACAATGATTCCTATCAAGGAATATCATGCATGGGAATACAGGAAGCCTGTGCTCTCTCTGGCTCTGTTGTTAGGGCATTACATTCTCTTCAGGAAGGACTAATTAGAGTTCTTTTATCTTGGTCCATATATTAAATGTTGCTTTAGATTATGTACTGCTAAATCAAACTTTGAAAACATTTTGTAATAGGGCATTTTTTTTTATCCAGTTGAGCTGGAGCTAAGTAGCTAGAAGGTAGAAGCTATACAAATAGCTAGAAGCTACTAGTATAAAGACCACCTGTGCTCCCAGTTGCTGATATCCATTCACAAGCATAACATTTTTTATTTTATAACTGGAAAAGGATGGGGGAACTTTGTAGTCAGGGCATTAGGAAAGCAGGGGAAGATGAGAGAGGGTATGACATGGCATCTCTCGCCAATCTACTCTGAGACTATTTCAGAACATCTATGGACAGAGAGATTGAGGCAGAATTTGACAAGATCTTCAAGTTCTGGCACAATTAAAGCTGCTTCGGACCCAGCTGATAAGTAGAGCATAGAGAAAGGAAGAAAAAAAACACATTCCCCGTATGTATTAGTCAAGATTCTAATCTCTTCAAAAACAACAGAAATAATGTGAGATACAGATACAGAAATATATAATAAAATTTTGTATAAGGAATTCACTCAAAGATTTATCATAAAGATTATTTATAGAGGCTGAGAAGTCCTAAGTTCTGCCATCTGAAAGCTGGAGAGCCAAGAAGGCTGGTGGTGTCACTCCAAGGCCTGAAAACCTTGAGCACCAAGGATAAGAGAAGACCACTCTCCCAGCTCAAATAGTCAGGTACTCAGCAGGCCTTTCTGTTCTATTCAGGACCTCAATGGATTGAATGATGCTCACCTACATTGTGAATGACAATCTGCTTCACTCCAAGTCCACCAATTCACATGCTAATCTCTTCCAGACACACTCTCACAGACACACTCAGAAATAATGCTTAACTGGATATCTGAGAATCTCATAATCCAATCAAACAGACACATAAAAATTAACCATCACATGGTGCTTCACAAAGACTCATAAATTTCTCAGTTCTCCTGAGGATTATAGATGTTTGAAATCAACTGAAACAATAACTTTGACCTTTACACTAGTACCCTGGTGTGCTTGTGGTGGGTATTGACAGCAGTGAAACCTCTATAAGCAGCTCTGCAGAAAGCAAAAATGATCAAGTGAAAAAACTGAAGTAGAAGAAAATCAGAGAAAAAGAAAGGCACTGTGTCGTGATGAATTCATCTGATGGTTTGTGGCCCGCAGGAGACTGCCTCTATGGGAGTGTCAAAAATACACAGGAGCCCTGGCTGGGTGGGTCAATCAGTTGGAGCATTGTCCTATGCAACAATAGGTTTTGGGTTTGATTTCCGTCAGAGCACATACCTAGATTGTAGGTTCGATCTCCAGTCAGGGTGAGTACAGGAAGCAATTGATCTATATTTCTCTCTCTAAAATTGATAAAAAAATATCTTGGGTAGGGATTAAAAACAAACAAACAAACAAACAGGAGACATTTGAGGATGTTATTTGCAGGCAGTCAATATAGTGGAGATGCAGCCCATTACACACGGTACAAAAAGAAAGGGCTATCTTTCCTTATAGTCATAAGCTCCAAGGTTTAGAATATTTGGATTATTTATATGGGGCATTTTAAACTCTGAATTTAACATAGAGAAAGACAAGAATCAGAGAACCCTGAACATAAACATAATTAGAGTGATTTATAGAACAAGTCGGACACTGTAGCCAAACTTTTTACTCAAAAACAATTTAACTTTTTAATTTTTTAGATAAAGACAAGAATGATAACAGAAATATATCATGAGTCAATGATAATGAGTAATGTAATTTGTTGTCCCCTATAGTTAAAATAGAGGAAAATAATCAAAAGATGACTTGAAGTCCATTAGTATAATTGGGGAGTCATTGTTTACCTACGTATTGTAGAGTTATTCCTTCACAAACAGAGGTACTGCCTTCATAATAGGCATGAAGTTCACACAGACATAACAAATAAGATTTATAATTATTTTAAGAATCCATGGTAAAAATACTGGAAGTTTTGAAACCAGATTTTTAGCACCATTTATCCTATTTCCCTCTAATATTTTCTAGATATCATCAAAATGTGTTGTTTCACCCAGTAATTTTTCAGTTACTTTTTCTCTTGAACAGTATTAGTGGAAGTTTGCTTATGATTTTGTTAACTGTGTAATAGGTTTCAGCACACAAAGGTATTAAGAAATCAACATGTGAAGACTGAGGCTCATGGATACACATTCAATGTACTAGGTGTCAGCAAAGTCAGATCATTTCTCAGTGATTCTAATCAAATTTCATGATTCTCCCATATCTTATAAAGTCCCCGCCTACACACATACATACCACCATTGCCTCCATGTTGTCAAGTGGCATGAGATCGTTTGTGCAGGAGAAAGCCACCCAAGTGCTCATAAAGGGCACTATAGGGCTCCATGTACCTCATAGGTCACTTCAGGAGAACATTCTGGATAAGGCCCAATAACCTAACATGGCCCTTGGAGCAGCAGCAAGTAGTTTTCGAGAGCTTGTACTTCCTGCCAGTGACTTGAGTCAAGTTTGGAACACATCCCAAGGGCTTAGAAACCTCTAAGAAAAACCTCCTTGGCATTTGCCAGCTTTGCTTACAATGCACCTGGGTATCAATCCACTTTGAATTTAAAGAATACATGGGTATTTTCCATTTTGCTGATTATTAAGTGTGCCTTCATTTTGGTTATAAAAGTTCATTGTTTTCCAAGTTCTAGACCTAAATAAATTATTGGTGTTATCAATCTATTACTAGAACAAATATTTACTGGTATATCTGTATGTATTAGTCAGGGTTCTCACACTTGTACAACACTGATACCTTTCTAAGACCTACGGATTAAAATTCATGTTCATCCAGAATAAACTCACATGGAACTTTATGCTATTTTATAACATGCGGCAGGAAGAACACTCAAGAGTTTGCATAATTTATTCCATTGTTTTGCATTAGATCTAATACTATCAAAAATGGTGTGGCCCCGTATTTTTCAAAAATGTCAATTTCTCTATCTTCATTTTACTTTTTTAAAAACGTTAAAATATTAAATTTACAGAAAAGTTGCAAGTGCTGCCACATGTTCTTCACCCAGAAGCCCCGCTCAAGTTTCATCAATTGTCCCAATAATATCCTCTGTGAAATGGTCCCATACAGTATCACACGCTGCACCTACATGCCATGTCTCTTCAGTATCCTTCAGTCCAGGATGGAGGATGTGGGCTGCTTCCCTAATCAGTCACCTTCCTCACAAGGGTCCCAACTCCTGTCATGTCATGCCCTTCTATCACATTCTTCTGCACCAAGACTGCACTGAGGCCATTTCCTTATTCAATCCCTGACCCCTCCTTCTGCAGCTACTTTTCTCACTCTAACCTGCCTAGTGAGCATGCACTGAATTATTTGCATTATATTGTCTCATTTTAAGGGTGTTGAGTTCTGTCTGGCTGGCAGTTAAACTACTGGTAGGTCTTCTTGATCCTATGGGGTTTGTTTCATGCTTTGTCTATTTCAGCTTTGTCCTTAGACCTGGAATGTAGCCCTGACTTTATTTTTCTAATAGTTATTCCTAAAGCATAGCCTTCTTTATTCCTAAGAAAATGGCTGAGGTGTGCATCAAGGCCTCTCTGCCCTGCCAGGCTCTGACTACAAACATCCCCAGCACTGCATGACCTCTGGTACCTCCCTGTAGCTATCAGCCCTGCAGCAGGTGCTCTCTGTTAGGTCTCATAGTCTTTCCCTGCACAGGGGCAGGCAGCAGTGTCTCCCATAGAGACCCCAATGCAGACTTCTGGAGCTTCCCTCAATAAAGCTCCTCTTTCCCTAACAAATTCCAGCCACTTCACATTTTGGCATAGGCGTCTGTAGACACAAGCGGCTGACCTTCCCCACACGCCACGCGCGTTCTTAGGGAAAAAATGTTTTCCCTAAGTGGCAGCCCTGACCAACTTTAAAATCATTTTTCATGAGAATTTTCAGCTGAAAATATTCAAGAACACCCAAATTGTGAGTAATATATCCTATCTAATAAAAGACAAAAAGGGTAATTGACCGTACCTTCGCTACGCTTCCCATTGGCTAGTCAGCAAGATATGCAAATTAACCGCCAACTTCCACGCAGCTGAAGCGAGCATGAGGCTTGCTTGCTCCAGGGATGGAGGAAGCCAAGGTTCCCTGCCTGCTGCAGCCCAGCTCTGAGCTCCACTCTAAGCAACAAAGTTTCAATTATAGAAGCTAAACAAACCCCAGACACCTGCTTTCAGCAGGCCGTGGCCTCAGAGCTGGAGCAAGCAGGAGCCAGCTCTCAGCTCCAGTGACAGCAACAAAGTCAATTATAGAAGGTAAATAAATTCCAGAATTAAAAAAGAAAAAAAAGAGAAAAAGGAGAGGCTGGGAGCTTCAGTTGCCAGCCAGCCTGAAAACGGCCCTCAGCCCCTCACCCAGACTGGCCAGGCACCCCAGTGGGGACCCCCACCCTGAAGGGGGTGTGACCAGCTGCAAACAGCCATCAGCCCCTCACCCAGGCTGGCCAGGCACCCCAGTGGGACCCCCACTCTGATCCGGGACACTCTTCAGGGCAAACCAGCCGGCCCCCACCTGTGTACCAGGCCTCTATCCTATATAATAAAAGGGTAATATGCAAACTGACCCTAACAGCAGAAAGATGGGAATGACTGGTCACTATGACATACACTGACCTGCAGGGGGCAGATTCTCAATGCAGGAGCTGCCCTCTGGTGGTCAGTGCACTCTCACATGGGGGAGTTCTGCTCAGCCACAAGCCAGGCTGATGGCTGCCAGTATAGTGGTGGTGGTGGGAGCCTCTCCTGCCTCCTCAGCAGCTCAAAGGATGTCCTGCTGCAACTTAGGTCTGCTCCCCACTGGCAAGTGGACATCCCCCGAGGGCTGCCGGGCTGCCAGAGGGATGTCTGATTGCCAGCTTAGGCCCAATTCCCTTAGGGAGCAGGCCTAAGCCAGCAGGTGGTCATCCCCCGAGGGGTCCCAGACTGTGAGAGGGCACATGCCGGGCTGAGGGCCCCCCCAACCCGAGTGCACAAATTTTTGTGCACCAGGCCTCTAGTTTATTTTGATAATATTCATTGCAAATTGGTTTTTTTTAATTAAATTCAAAATATCGTGGCGTGTAGGGATGGTTTCCGTTTTGGATGCGTGGCAGTTCATTGGTTTTAAGCAGCCTCAACTCTCATCTCCACCTGCTCAACTCAGTGAACTGACCCTGCTTTGGCTCCCTGTCCCTGCTCTGGGATAGTGAGGGTGCTCCAAGTGGAAAGACACAGGGAATGTGGGGCACACCTAGCAGGTTTCCCTTCTTTCAAAGATCTGTGCTGTCTATAATCCAATCTAGAAAATGGGTGCATTATATATTTTGTCCAGTTTTGTAGTTGTTTACAGCAGGAGAGTCATTTTGCCACCAGTTATTCTGTCATGCTGGAAGAGAATTTAACTGTTTTAGAAGTGATATTAATTTAACAAGTGAAAAAATATCAGATACACTGAACATAAATTAAAATAAAGTGCACACATTTGAAAATATTTAAGTGGTCTTAGAAAAATATGTGAGAAAATTTTTTTTAAAATATTGAGTACATCTGAATGACTACAGCCATACTTTGTTTAGCACAGCTACAGAGTTATGATTCTTCATAGCAGTGATCAGCCTGTATGGTGTAATTTGCTATCACGCAAATAAGTGCTTAGCCCCTTTACTGCACTTTTCTCCATTTGCATGGCAATATATATATATATATATATATATATATATATATATATATATATTTGATCTTTTACAGAGAGGAAGGGAGAGGAATAGAAAGTTAGAAACATCCATGAGAGAGAAACATCAATCAGCTGCCTCTTGCACACTCCCTACTGGGGATGTGCCCGCAACCAAGGTACATGCCCTTGACCGGAATCAAACCTGGGACCCTTCAGTCTGCAGACCGACGCTCTATCCACTGAGCCAAACCGGTTAGGGCTGCATGGCACTTTTTAATCTCTTTATTTTGTTTACTCCACAAAGGCCCCTTTTAGTGATATTACATCTTATTATTTGAAGATGCTTTATTTTGCAAAAAATAAGCAATCATGGGTTACAGCATGGATTGCATTAAAATATTAGTTTTACTATGAGTCTAGCAAGTGAATTCTCAGATTGTGGTAAATTATACACTGGCCCTAGCAAAATCCACCATTAGAACAATTCTAAGGTATGCAGAAACATAAAGTTGTCAACCAACAAAATCCCTAATTGTATGTTGATCAATTTGAATAAATGATGTTGGGGATGCAATTCACAGGGATAATGCCAAGTTGACTGTGATAGCACTAATTTATACAGCACTGCCGTTTCCTGGAATGTATTTACAGTGCTAAGCTTGGTACAACTATGTCATTATTAATGTACCAGAGGCCCGGTGCATGGATTTGTGCACCAGTGGGGTCCCTCAGCCTGTTCTGTGGGGATTGGGCTGAAATGAGCATCCAACATCCCCCGAGGGATGTAGTAGTGCATGAAGTGGCAGGCGGCTGGGAAGGAGCCCGAGCCTGGGCCAGGCATCATGCTGCTCCTGCTCATCCCGGCCTACCTGTGCCTGCTGTCTCACAACCACTGGGTAGGCTTGCTGCTGCTCCACTGCTGTCTCCATGTGCCCATCCTAGGGTGATATCAGCGTGCCCATGACTGCACCATGGGATCGCACCTATCAGTCCCAATGTAGGTCCCAATCCCGGTCTTGGTCCGGATGGGTAGGGGCATTCAGAGGGAGTGTCTGCAGGAGAGGTTCGTGCCACTGCAGCCAACCATGAGCCCGGCTTCTGGCACCCTGTGGTTCAGCTGAGCAGCACTCCTGCTGTGGGAGCCCCCTGATCAGCAGGGGACAGCTCTTGCATTGAGCATCTGCCCCCTGGTGGTAAGTGTGTGTCATAGTGACCAGTTGACCAGTCACTTAGGCTTTTAAATATATAGATATTTTACTCTGAAAAATATCTTTAACGTCTATTAGACTTTTACTTCAAGTATGCCTAAGAAAGGTGGCAGATCTTATGGAGATGGATCACAATATCACAGTGTTATATAGCTTATATACATACATAATTAGCTGGGTTTTAAACATTGATTTAATTATATGCCATGGATATTCTTTGGGAAAAGAGTGCCAAGGACTGGAATAGTGATGACTGGATGGTTCCCCTAATTTAGCAAATGGTGAGACACATATATTCTCCTGCACACATACCCCTTAAGATTTTCCCCAATACAAGAAGAAATCTACATCTACAGCTCTGATTATCCATACACTACAGAGAACAGAAAACATTATAGCAGGAAGCTCACTTTTCTCATGTTGCCACTTAGGACTCTCAAAAATCTCAATTTTTCGGTAAGATGAAAGGGATCAAAATCACTGTTCCCTCAACAGATACAGATATTACTAAACAGTTTTCAGAGAGTCCTAGTTTGGCACAGAAATCTTTCTCACTTGGCAGAGCAGAATGAAAGCAAATGCAAAGGAGTCATCTCAGAGACCGCAGAGGACACCTCAGGAATCCATTCAGCAGTATTTAAAGAAAATCTGACTAGAATGATTTACCAAAATATGATTTTTCTCATGTACTTCAAGCACATGAAAAGGAAATCCAGGTTGATCCAGCTCTCAAGAGAGTGCTCATTATTTGTAATAACAACATTTATGAGAATTACTTCATTCTATGAAGAGGAAAGTATTTTTTAATGAAGGGATGCGTTTGCCATTCTATAATACATTTAGAGAAATATTTAAAAACATGTATTAGCACATGTTCACTGCAAGCCACTGGGACTACCGTGCCATTTTACGAAATACATGTGATATATCGTCTGCAATGTGGAATAGTATTTAAAAACACATGTAGTAAATGATGTTTATAAGAATTGCATATGCGGGATACTTTAAAATTGTGTTATTTCAGGAACTAAATATGATAGCTCTTCTGTAAGGCATTTAGAGAAATGTTTAAAAACACACATAATAAAAATGTTTTTCAAAGAGAAAAATGTTGTTTAAAGTGAAGCAATGTGTTTGACCTTCTGTATTCATTTAGAGAAGTGTTTAAAGGCACATTTAAAATAAGAAATGAAGGAGTTAGTGAACCTAGGGTCTTTTCTCGTATCAACAGATGGCTATTCCACCTCCAAAGATATGTGTTCTAGGCAGGAAATATGTGGAAGAATAAAGGACAAAAGACAAAAATGACCATAGCATTTTCTCAGAAGTCTCTTCTTCCATACACAGAAACTTCTAAAACGAGGTTCTCAGCCTTCCTAATGCCGCGACCCTTTAATACAGTTCCTCATGTTGTGGTGACTCCCAATTTCATTGTCACAAATTGAACATAATTAAAGCATAGTGATTAATCACAAAAACAATATGTAATTATATATGTGTTTTCTGATGGTCTTAGGCGACTACTGTGAAAGGATTGTTTGACCCCCAAAGGGGTCGCGACCCACAGGTTGAGAACCACTGTTCTAAAGGTATCTCATTGGCCAGAATGGTTTCAGATCATCACTTCCAATGTTAAGGAAAGTTGAAAGATAAGTATTCAGTTATATTGGGTTCTGTTATTAAGCAATTCGAAAATAGTTATTGGATAGGCAATTAGCAATGTCTGTCCTAGGGTCTTCTAAACAGTTTTTGCATTTCATTGGTTCTGTCTGATTTAATAATATCTGTCTCTGCAAGATTACTGAATTGTACTGACTCCCTATCTATTCCAAGTTAAATTGTGAATTTTATTGACACTCTATCTATCTAAGTTACAAAATGGATATTACTTTGCCTCCTTATTTGGATATTAGAAAAAATAAAGATAAATTGAAAGCTATAGATGACACAACACTTTATATTTAAATAGGTCTGTAAATATTAAAAAATGTATTTTTATTAATTCAGAGAGAGGAAGGGAAAGGGAAAGACAGAAACATCAATTATGAGAGACAATCATTAATCAGCTGCCTTCAGCACGCCCCCTAGTGAGGATCGAGCCAACAACCTGGCATGTGCCCTGACCAGGAATCAAACCTTGACCTCCTGGTTCATGGGTCAGCGTTCAACCACTGAACCACACGGGCCAGGCTGTAAATTAATAATAATAGTAAAAACAGAAGAGTACTAAGTATTAATAATTTAATTAAAAGAATACTATAGGTTTTAAAAATTACAGAAGTAGATTTGCTATAAACCACTTAAGCAAGATAAGCCTTAGAGAATCTTTCAAAATGTATATGTACTCATGTTGAACAAAGTAAAATCTTAGACATGTGGACTGAAGTAACAATGGAATGAACACTATTGTGAGCTCAATGTCACTATCACAGGAACTAAAGACTCCATGATACAGAATGTTAATGCCATTGCTCTGAAGCAATCTCAAGACTTTAACTAGACTTTAATTAGACCAGAATCTTCAGAGAAAGCTCCTCCATGCCATGGCAACATTTTTTGGAAAGTATTACTGCAGGTGGAGGAGAAATGCTGGTTTCTGAGTTTATGGAAGTCTATAACTATCAATTCAAGTTGACCAATAACTTTAGATTCTATACTATGTGTCACATTTCTCTTAACTCCACTGAATTAAAAAAAAATATATATACACAAAACACTGCCGACTTGTCCAAGGTCTTTCTCTGGGGGGATTAAGGTATTAACTAGCTCAGCAGTAAATTTTAAGCAATAAAAAAATAATGTAACACTTTGTGATATGGTGGCAAAAGTCTATTTTCAAAGGGCATCATCATCTAGCAACATAAAACCACTGTCACATTTCTACTGATGCATTTCAGGAAGGCTTTTTAAATAAAAAATCTGAAAATTTTATAGAAAATTATTCTTTCCCATTTAAAAATAACATTAAATCTGGACATCCAGCACATATCCACTTGTCTAAATTCTAAAATGAATCCAAACACATCCAGAGAAATTTAGATGAGACAGGTGGCTAAATACAATGGTCTACTCTGGAGATTGGGGGAGCAGACGGAAAGGGTGAAGGGATTAAAAAGTATAAATTGTCAGTTATAAAAATAGTGATGGGTATGTAAAGTAGAACACAGGAAATAAAGTAAAAAATATTGTAACAACTATGTATGGTTCCAGATGGGTACTAGACTTATCAGGGTAAACATTTAGTAAATTGTACAAATGTTTAATTACTATGTTGTACCCCTGAAACTAATATAATATTGTATATGAACAGTAATTGGAAAACAAATTTAAAGTGTAACCTGTCTTATTTTTTAAATTTAATTCTCAATGGAGTCTATGGTGAGTAGGTATTTCTTAACCCCATATTCAATAATCCTTGATTTATTAACCCCATATTAAAAGCTATGTTATATGTATAGATGGGGGGATGAAAACTGTTTCCAAAGAGTGATACCAATGAGTATCAACTTGATTTTTATTTTAATAGAAAATTTCATTTTGATAGAAAAATCCTGGAAAAGCTCATGATTTTAAAGTTCCAAATATCTCTGGAAATCAGAGTGACAAGTGAGGCTAAAAACAAGAGATTTAGTAGATAATTTGCTTTAAAAGTTCAAAGCTATATCCCCTCCATCTTTCTGAAACTGCTTTTCCCTCAAATTGAAGGAATAAATCAGGTTAACCTACTAGAGAATTTGAACAATAGTTCAAATTCTGAACCTAGGTACAAGAGGCAAAATTGCATGCCGAAGTACGGCCATACTCAAAACAACGGAATTTATGAAATCCTGAATTCTGAAAAGAGACCCCGTCCTGGAGTCCCAGTCTACTGACAGCCAGACAAACCCCCAGAAAGGAAAATGGAGGCTTTGTCTACAAAAAATAATCAACTCAAAAGAAAAGACATATAGATACTAATAGAGTCCTCAATGAGACAGCCTACTGAACAAATAACCCTACATTGCAGTCACCTAATGACCAGTCTCAGCCATACTCCTACTTTTCCAACAGATTTCTGATGCCTCACTCAAAAAGTAAAACTATCAGCTTAGCATCACTGAATATTCAAGGAAAGCATCTAACATGAAAAACAGACTAAAACAAACACAAGGCAAACAGAACTTTAAGGAAGAAATAAACTTCAATGTATGCATAACCCATAGACACAGGCAATAGGATGGTGAAGGCCTAGGGCGGGGGGCATGGGCAGGCTATAAGGGGTCAATGGGGAATAAAAGGGGACATATGTAATTCTCTCAACAATAAAGATTTTTTTAAAATGTAATATAAGAACTGAAAGATAAAGTTAAGAAATTAAAAAGACAAAGAAACAGAAAATACGAAAGTATAAGAAAATCAGAAGATCAATTCAGGAGATCCAATATTCCTCTCATAGGAATTCCACAAAGAGAGAACAGATACAACAAAAGGGAAACTAATTTTCAAAGAATCAATACAAGAAAGTGGTTTAGAAGAGAAAAAAGTACACTTTTCTGTTAAAAATATATTTAAAAACCAATGAAAAAAAGAGCATAAAGCACAATGTTGTAAAATTTTAAAATTAAAAGGATATAGAGAAGATACTAAAAGCTAGTAGAAATAACAAGGTCATATATAAGGACTCGGGCTTCAGAATAAAATCAATTTCAGCAGCAACGATATGAAAAACCAAAGACATTATGTCTTCAAAATTCTAAGGCAAAATTATTTCCAACCTATAATTCGTTACCTAGCCAAAATATCACATCAAATAAGAAGTCAAATTGTCATGTTTATTCATGCAAGATGTAAAAAGAGCTATGTTTCTGCATCTACCCCTTCATTTGTTATTATTTTGCCCTTTCTGTGCAGCTCAATGCATTTGGCTGCATAAACTTTGTATTTCTACCTTCTCAGAAGCATACAATCTCCAATGCTCAATTGGCTTTATGGAATACAATGGTGACAAAGAGAGAGAGAGAGAGAGAGAGAGAGAGAGAGAGAGAGAGAGAGAGAGAGAGAGAGAGAGAGAGAGAGAGAGAGAGAGAGAGAAGAAGAAAAAAGGAGGAGGAGGAGGAGGAGGAGGAGGAGAAGGAGAAGGAGGAGGAGGAGGAGGAAGAAGGTATGCAGTTTAGGGAAAAGGCAATTCAAACAGGAATTAGCCAAAGAGAATCCCATGTTTGATGGTAAATGAAAACCCCAGGATAACAATGATACAGAAGGCCGGAAGGTAACAGTCCAAATTGGCACAAGTAGTCACAAGGCTCCAGAAAGTATTCCTCAAAAAAGAGGGAAGAAAGAGGACTGATGTATTTAATAGAGTAGAAGAAGTATTATTTATTCCATTGGCTAGTCTGGGACTGAATGTATGCTACAAAATTAAAAGAAAAGAATAAAACAAAGAGATCCTTTTTATGGCAGACTTTAAGGTGGCCACCATGATTCCTGCAGCCTGGTATTATATTGTTGTGTAATTCCCTCCCCTTGAGTTTGGGTGGGACCTATATGTAACCTGCTTTTCACTAATAGAATAGGCAACAATGTTAGGATGTCATTCCTGTCATTACATTACATTTTATTTCACAAGACTATGTTTTGCTATCAGACTTGCTCTTCCTCTCCTATTCTCCTTGTCGAAGCAACAGAAAACATAGAAATAGAAATTTAAAAAAAAATAGTGATAGAAAAATATTAATTCTAGAAGAAAATAAGTTGTACAAGAAAATAGTGTATGTGTAATATACTATGATGCTTAGCCATCAATAATATCTGTGGTCATAATAATGTAAATTCTGAATGTTGACTCTACAAAAATTCTGAATTGAAAATGAGGGTGTAAGTATGTATTTTGTAAAAGGGAGGTTTATAATAAAACTAATTCCTCATTTTCATAGTAGTAATAATAACAAAATCAATTACATAAACTGTGCCATATTCAAACACAAAGATACATTATTTCATATACTGATCAGCAGCTTGATTCACTTGTCACAGCTTTCTGAACAGTTCTTCCTCTTGCCCTCTTCCCTGACTTCCCACCCATCATCTGTGACAGTCTTAGCCATTCCAGTCCTTTTTTGACTACTAAGCTCCTGCAACACCCAGACCCTTCCCATCTTCCTTTACTAAAAAGGCTGTGCATGGACATGCTGACATGCTGGGTGAAGCTCTCTGAAGAGAACGCATCCCCCCGGTGAGAAGGAAAGGATTTAGACCACAATTAGCACCCCCCTGAGTTATCTAAAAGAGAAATCAAAACTGCTGCCATTTTTGAACTACTGGATAAAGCAGTGGGCTTTCCCTGAGATGGAGATTCGCAAAAAACAGTTCAGAGAAGCTCAACATAGTTTGAGTTATTGAGATTCTCTCTCAAATTCCAGCCACTTCAGAAGTAATTCTGAGGACATCATTGGAGGGAGACCAGAAAAGAGAGCTGAAATCAAAGAAAGTCATAGAAATGTAGTTAACTGATACATTTTATAAAATATTGTGAATTTTTTTATTTAAAAAATTTAATTTCATTGATTAATTTTATTTTTAAAAATCTGAACACTTTTTACCAGTTTAGTTTTTCAAAAACGTGCTCAGAATTCGTGGAATAAAAATAAGTGAAATAAACATTGAAATGTCAGTATTGTCATTTTACTTAAGTAGTACAATCAATACATAGCAGGAAGCAATAGGTACCACCTAAAATTTTATAATAGAGAAACAGCTATAGAAACACTTTTGTATGGAGGCAAATGCCAGAAACCCATGAAATTTGCCTCTTTATTCTACAGGATATTGATGTCAGATTTCTACATCATATGGACTCGTCATTCTCTCAATATGCATTTTGAAGTTTGATAATTAGGCTGGTGTGATGTTGGTCAGTAAACTTGTGCCACTACAGAAGCAGCTCAAATATTTTTACAAATGAAGTTTGTGATAAAGCAGACTTTTCCAAGTAGCTTGGAAAGACATTGTTAAATGATTGGCACCTGAGTAGGTAATGTTGTGCACAGATAATCATAGGCCTTATCTGCAAAGCTAAGATACCCTCAATGTAGAAAATAAAATCACATATTTTTAGTAAATAATGAGTACTATTCTGATGATCTTCAAATTTGCCATTACATTTTTTTTAGTGATGAAAGCCTACTGATAGCACTAACATAAGACTTACTTATCCCTCACAAAGTATAGTCTCCTTTCTCGAAAAGAAAAAGGAAAACTTCTCTAAACCTCTGCTAGCAGTTGGGCTTTGAGTCAGAGCTCTAAGATGAAGTCCAATTTCTGCACTTTAACTTTGAGTAAATAATATAACCTCTGAACCTCTGAACCTCTGAACCTCTGTTTCTCTGTTTAAAAAAAAAAATGGGAGAATAAGTTCAGATAAAAGCAAACTACCGCATAGCAACTTCAGGTAGACCTGCTTTGAAAACAACAAGGCACCTAAAATGAGTAATTGATATTAGAGTTGTTATTGATTAAAAGGACAAATCCACATAGAACTTTTAGAAAAAGAATATTCCCAGGATTTAGTATATTCATACTAAGGGTTAATGTTCCTGATTAAAGTATGTTACACTTTACTATATAGTTCTATTTTACAATTAACACATTCCAAGAAGAAATACTGCTAAGAAGTACTTGAACTCAATAAGAAAATGAACAGCCCAATTAAAAAATATGCAAATATCTGAACAGACACTTCATCAAAGAAGATATACAGATGGCAAATAAGCATATGAAAAGATACTCAACATCATATGTTATTTGAAAATTTCAAATTAAAACAACAATGAGATAACACTACACCTATTGGAATGGGCAAAATCCAAAATACAACACCAAATGCTGGAGAGCTGTAGATTAACAGGAACTCTCATTCACTGCTGGCAGGAATGCAAAATGGTATAGCCACTTTAGAAAACTAATCTGTAGTTACTTACAAAGACTAAACATACTCCTACCAGATGATTCAGCAATTGTGCACGTTGGTATTTACCCCAAAAAGTTGAAAATTTGTGTCCATACTAACAAATGTTTATAGAAGCTCTACTCTTCATTTCCAAATTTGGAAACAATCAAGATGCCCTTCAGTAGGTCAGTGGATAAATAAACTGTGGTAGATCCAGACAATGAACTATTATTCAGTATTAAAAGAAATGGGCTATCAAGCCATGGAAATACATGGATGAAACTTAAATGCACATAACTAAGTGAAAACATCCAACTGAAAGGCTGTATACTGTATGATTCCAACTATATGACATTCTGGAAAAGGCAAAAACATGGAGGCGGTAAAAGAATAAACAGTTGTTGAAGATTAGGGGAGAGGGAGGATTGAATAGGCAGAACAAAGAGGATTTTTAGGGCAATGAATTTACTCTGTATGATATTATAATGGTGAATACATGTCATTATACATTGGTCCAAACCTATAGACTATACAACACGAAGACTGAACCCTAATGTAAACCATGGGCCTTGGGTGATAGTGATATGTTAGTGTAGTTTTGTCATTTCTAACAAATATACCAACTTGGGATGGGATTGTGATAGTTACTGGGAGAGGCTGGGTACGTATGATGATATATGGAAAATCCCTGTACCTAAAGCTCAATTAATACACACACACACACACACACACACACACACACACACATATGTATATATATATGCATACATATGTTTTCAAAAGCACATTTAAGTAATAAAAATTTTAATTGAGGTTCAACATAGGGTAGACAGTTTGGATTTTTAGGATAGATAGTTTTTTTTACAATAACACTGTATTCAAAATCATAAACATATACAGTTTTTAATTTATTCTTTGCAATGTTCAGTGCTAAAACAAATCCTTAAAAGAATTTTTGAGACCATAGAAATCATTAAAATGGAGATAATTGATTTCATGTATTTAGATGGGTTCATTTCTAAAACTTTCATAATAAAGACCTTAAAGGAGTCAAAGTTGGAATATTACTATCCATTTAAATTAATTTCTGAAAAGCACAGGCCTTAAAGTTAAGCCAACCAGTTCACTTAGGAGTTTTTCAACTAAATGCCAAAAACTTGAAAAGTTGGCATACTTCATATCAGGGGGGAAAAAACTATTTGAAACAGTATATTAGTTGGGATACTTTTGATTTCAAATGACAGAACAGAAAATCAAATTAGTTCAAGGAAAATAAAAGAGATCAGGAGACTTGTACCGTTTCCTGCAAAGAACTGGGGTAAATCCACATACTGAATTATGTCTCCCTGTTCTTCCTTCCTGTGTCCCTCACCTTAATGACTTCTTTTTCCCCCCCCTCTCTCTCCCACTCTTTCGTTTTCTCTCCTCATCTTTGCTCATCTAGTATTTTTTTCCTCATTTTTTCCTATTGAAGATTTGATCCTTCCAAGTAGTGAGAGATGGGTATGGCCTACAGTTGACTCTAGACTCACAAATCCTGGATTAGCCACACCCGAGATGAATAATTTCCAATAATTTCTACATAAAATCCCAATGAATTAATATGATTGACTTTACTAGCAACAGGTATCCATCTCTAGGCCACAATCTGTGGTGCCTCTGTTATAACCTCATTTATATAGAAGAGAAAGTGCCCCCAAATGAAGAGAGAAGATATATGGGAAAAGAATAGGGAGGAAAATTGAGAAGACAACAGTTTGACTAATACATTTAATTTAGCTAATTTTGATTAATATATTTAACAAAAAATAATGTTGTTTCAAGAGCAGAAGTCCCAGCATTAAAATGACATATCTATTGGGAAATCCAGAAGTTATTTCTGGAATCTGAAAATGAAAATGTAGAGTAGGTTAGCCAATCAAATGACACTGAGTACTTCAGGAAACATTTTCTTGAAAACTAAATATGGCTGGCATTTTCCTTTATTATTAACTATACTCTCCTGTCAAGATGAGGTTCATTCTGCACTTGCCTGTTTAGATTTAAAAAGAAATTCTTTCTCTTTGAGGCTATAATTAATCTGTACAGCTTTCAACGATTGGTTTGCACGACAAGTGACCATGAGTTAAAATTCAAAGTATTAATAGTAAATTGTATTGTAAAAAGTCTTCATGTAAATAAAATAAGACAAAATGGTTTTGTCTTATTTTGAGATGAAACCTAAAATTAAACATAAATAGTGACCATCCATCCATTCCTTAGATAATTTAAGTTTCTATTTTTTTATTTAAAAAAATTTTATTATTGATTTCAGAGTGGAAGGGAGAGGAATAGAGAGATAGAAACAATGACGAGAAAGAATCATTGATTGGCTGTCTCTTGCACGCTAATGGGGATCAAGCCAGCAACCCGGGCCTGTGCCCTGACCAAGAATGGAACCATGACCTCCCGGTTTCTAGGTCAACACTCAACCACTGAAGCACACCAGCTAATTTAGGTTTTTAAATTTTTTCCCCCCACAATTGGATGTACTAGAGCAGTGGTTCTCAACCTTCCTAATGCCGCGACCCTTTAATACAGTTCCTCATGTTGTGGTGACCCCCAACCATAAAATTATTTTTCTTACTACTTCATAACTGTAATTTTGCTACTGTAAACAATATGTAATTATATATGTGTTTTCTGATGGTCTTAGGCGACTCCTCTGAAAGGGTCGTTCGACCCCCAAAGGGGTCGCGACCCACAGGTTGAGAACCGCTGTTAGAGGTTTGGAAGTTTGCCCATATTAATTAACATTCTTCACCTGTGTTGACATTTAAAAACTCAATATTATGGAAAATATTTAGATTTAACAAAAACATCAAATTCTTTAGAGTAGCCCTTTTCAGAATGAGTTCTCTGGAGTCTTTTCTTTCATAAAAATGTTGACTGCAACAGGCTTCTGTTAGTGCCTGCTCTGTTCAATTACTAGTAGATCCCAGTGAACAAGGGAAGTTGTAAAGTAAAATTCAACTCAAATTCAATGATTTCCCAAAGATTTGAGGAATAGTGCTTATCCTAAATGTCTCCTGAATCCTAATTCATAATTCAGGAAAACAAATTGACCTTGTTCAGTTTCATTTCCATATACTAACTCAGTATAAGTATAAACTCAAGACAGCTCAGTGGCATCTTGGGTTCTAACTATGCTACCTCTAGCCTAATTCATAATTCAGGAAAACAAATTGACCTTGCTCAGTTTCATTTCCATATACTAACTCAGTATAAGTATAAACTCAAGACAGCTCAGTGGCATCTTGGGTTCTAACTATGCTACCTCTAGCCCCGCTCACAAATATCCACCAATCTCTTTCCCTCCTGATGCTCCTGCAATGCATTAACTATTCACTTATTTACACTGTAATTAGGTTTGATAAACAGTTTGGTGAGGGAAAACTGCAGGTTTTAGAAGGCTAATGCCCCTTATTGTGTACAGTCTTTTCAGGTGTTCTTAATCACAATGGAATAAGAGAAATAAGACCAACTGCAATCAACTGGAAGCACACACTGAGAGAGTGACTTGACCATGCATGCACTGATTTGAAGTCAGCAGCTCTTGGGTCTGGGATTATAAATAACATCTGAAGCAGTTTCCCTTCCAATATGAAGGAATACTTTTTTTTCTGTAAGCCCTTGACCTTGACCTTATTCTCCTAGGCCCCCAGAGATTTGTTTAATTTTTGGACACCTAATTGCCACTCTAAATACATTCTGCTCTCATCTGTCCCCAGTTCAACTACTTTTTTTTATTGAATGATTTTGAGAGAGAGAGAGAAGAAGAAGGCAGAGATAAAGGAAGAGAGGGAGGGAGGGAGGGAGAGGGAGGGAGGGAGAGAGGGAGAGGGAGAGGGAGAGGGAGAGGGAGAGGGAGAGAGAGAGAGAGAGAGAGAGAGAGAGAGAGAGAGAGAGAGAGAGAGAGAGATCAACTTGTTGTTCCACTTTTTTATATATTTATTGGTTGTTTCTTATATGTACCCTTATCAGAAATCAAACCTGCAACTTTGGTGTATCGGGACAATGATCCAACCAACTGAGCTACCTAGCCAGGGATGCTCAACTCCTTTGGTTATCTGGATACAACTCCTAGATTCTAGGCTGGGCCTGCATTTCTATATTTTGACTCACTCTCCTTTTGACCAGCTTTCAACCTGACAATTTTTCTCATATGTGTGTTTATAACTACTTTCATTAAGTACTTTTGGGTTTCTAGCTTTTGTTCCCAGGCACATTCCTGCTCTGGTGGCCTCTTGACTAAAATATTTCTCATACATCCCTGTGCAGGTGGCTCGGTTGGTTGGAGCATCATCCCGTATACCAGAAGGTTTGGTTTCAATTCCTAGTCAGGACATGTACCTAGGTTGTGGATTTGATCCACGGTCGGAGAATGTATAGGAGGCAACCAATCGAAGTTTCTCTCTCACATCAATGTTTCTCTCTTTTTCTCTCTCCCTTTCTCTCTAAAATCAATTTCTCTCTAAAAACACACACACCACATATCCTCAGCTGAGGATTAAAAAAATGGAAAAAAATCTATCTCATACAACTAATAACATCAGGGAGAATACGGGGAAGAAGGTATTCTTCAATTTAACATTCTCTTTCTGTAGAGAGTCTACAAATGATAACATAGCTAGACAATCAAGGGTTGGTTGTATAGAGGGGTTGATTAATTACACCTAATTATTCAGTTTTTTTAATTATCTAAGACATTTCCATTTCTTCTGTTTTTTTTTCCACTACATACCTCTTACCATTTCACTAAATCAAAATATTAACATTTCTTAAGTGTCTAAGATTTAGAATTTGTGAATTTCAGTAATTTGTGCATCATTGTCCAATCAAGAGTCAACACTCTGAAGTTGTTACAAAATATTTATCATTCTAATACTGAGGTTTTAAAGGGTGGAGCAAGGAGAAAATGTATTGTCAATATTTTTTGAAATGTAGTGGGGCAGAGGACAATTTATTGACACCAGTAGCTAAAACATTTCCTTTTGGATAATTTGTACATTATCCACTCACCCAACTTTACCCATTACATGTGTTGTTTCTGGATGCAGTGACTACCTAAAATTCTGTGCAATAATCAAAAACATTTTCATCCTTTGCCATTTTAGCATTTCACTGAACTGACAAGAATATACAGCATTGCAAAAAAAAGCCAAAAACAAAGAGGATATCATTTGTACCTATGTTTTAGTCTTCTATCTTAAATCCATTCTTGTATCTTGAATCAGTTCTTTCTTACAGTTTAAGCTGCTTTGTTAGGAAGCACTTTTTCCAAGCTTCCTTTTTCAGTTGCTTTCCAAAGGTGCAAAAATAATCCTGTCACAACAGAGAAGAAGAGCTTATAAAGATGCCTTAAAAACCTTATCACCGGGAAACAGTGCACAGGGTATTGTATAATACAGTGTCTTAAAATACTTCTGCTGGCCTCCTCATTGATGCTGCTTCAATATTTACATAACACTGCTAACTAATTCTTCATTATGTAGGTGATTTATCCTTTGTCCTGGAGACTGTCTTCCCAGCACATTTAATAGCATCGAGTTGAGGCAGTGTTTTTATTTCTACCTACTGTTTAGCTGCAGTGTATATCTTCTCAGTTCTGGGGTTGCATTGGTGGGTCAGAATTCATGTTTACTGCTCCTTGGGGTAAGAAATGAAAGAGTAGGAGGAGATCTGTGGCAGGACAGAGTCTTGGCTAGCCATCAAAGAAACTTGTTTATGTCTTCAGGAAGGGTTATTTCAGAAACAAAAAATAAAAAAGAGAAAAAAATAAAATAAAGGACCTGTTTAGGTTCTGAGGGATAGTTGCCCTGGGAGCAAAAAGCAAAAGTAGAAACTAATATTTCAGAAATTGCTTCAGTAGAAAGACATTTTTAGTGCAAGGTATCTCAGAAGCTAGAGAAAATTATTTGGAGCATTAAATATTTTTAAGACTGTTAAATACATTTTAAAACTCTAAGCTGGATGTTTTGGCTAACATTTCACGTGGAAGAGTTGATTCAAACAGGAAAACAACCACCATCTCCATGTTTCCCTGTGACCAGGGAACACTCCAAGGCAAACTGCACGTAGCTCCCTTGGCTCTGCCTAGTACCAACCTGAAGGTCGATCCAGATGGACAAGGTCCTTGAGTCCCCTCTTCAACACCTGTTAAGCCCGTTTTCCCGTTAATCTTGCACGTGTCTGCCATTGTAGCAGTGCCTCGGGCCGAGATCACCTAGCTTCCAACACAGTTGTTGGTCCCATTCCACAAATAAGTCACTTCATCAAGCAGCAACCAACAATGTCTTGGCTCATACCCACACCCTAATGTCCTGGAGCTTAAACACACTGCTTCTCCAATGCAATCCTCTTCTAGCAGCTAAGAAAGTAAAACCTAGAGGTCGCTTCTAAGCTAGATTTTTTCCACATAATTTCTACCAAATCCCCCAAGCAGCCTAAAAGATAGATATTTACAGTTATTGGGTTGCTGAACTGCCTTAGATTTGCTACAACGTCAAAAAAAAATTCCAGCTTAACATTTTTTCTCCTCAGCTGAAATGATAAGCATCTAAAGTTTTAGAGGTTCTATAAACCTGTAGATTTTTCTTTTAAGTACTAAATCTGACTGTGGATATGCACAGTAGCTATACACATTTCTCCCACCAAGTAAAATAATAAAATCAGTGTCATTCTGTCCAATAAATGCAGTTCTTCCGAAACTAAATCATACCATTGTGTAATGTGCAAATTACATCGAAATGGATCTAAATAGCTAAATATTAAAGTTGTGTGATAACTTAGGATATATGCTTACTAAAGCATAAAACCCTCCATTTCTTCTAAAAATAAAAAATATATTTATTGACTAATCAGTAGAAAGCAAAGTTGTTCTCAATGATGCTGTGAGTTGCATTTTTGAAGTATTTTTATTGATTTTCAGAGAGGGAGAAAGGAAGAGAGAGGGAGAGAGAGACAAAAACATCAATTATGAGAGAGAATCATTGATCGGGTGCTCCACACCCCCTACTGGGGATCGAGCCCGCAACCAGGGCATGTGCCCTTAACCCAGTGGTTCTCAACCTTCCTAATGCCGTGACCCTTCCTCATGTTGTGGTGACCCCCAACCATAAAATTATTTTCGTTGCTACTTCATAGCTGTAATTTTGCTACTGTTATGAATCGTAATGTAAATATCTGATATGCAAGATGTATTTTCATTGTTACAAATTGAGCATAATTAAAGCATAGTGATTAATCACAAAAACAATATGTAATTACATGTGTTTTCCGATAGTCTTAGGTTACCCCTGTGAAAGGGTTATTCGACCCCCAAAGGGGTCGCGACCCACAGGTTGAGAACCGCTGCCTTAACCAAATCTAACCCAGGACCTTTCAGTCCGCAGGCTGACCCTCTCTCCACTGAGCCAAACCAGCTAGGGCTGTGAGTTGCATTTTATCATCCTCTTAGACTGAGGAGAAAAACAGCCTGAAACAGTGCAAGTGACTTCTCAAGGTTACTTAATCCATGAATGAGCTCGTATTTAAGTCTCCTAACTGGCCCTGTGTTATTTCCACTCCATGATGCTGCAGCTCTTCATCTGAAAATGTAATCATAAAGACTACTACATTATTAAACTACAAACATGTTTTCATTCTACTCTGTAAAGCTTACTAGTGCAAAATACTGTCATCTGTTAAACTGTATAACCTTGGGCAGCGGTAGGGTAAGTTTTGATCTATTGAAATAGATCTGATTCAAAACCTAAATCAAAATATAGATCTAAGGATTTGAAAAGCAGAAGTACATTTTCAAGCTCATTGTAAGTTCTGTTTTCAGCAAGAATGTTTTGAAACAATTTATAATGGAATTTTTAAAATTACTTATTATAATAAAAATACTTAATTATACTTAGTAACTGTACATAAGCATATTTTAAACTACTTTGAGTGAATGAACATGATTTATAGCACTTTATGCCAATTTCTGCCTAATCTAGAAGACTTGTAACAGATGAATTAAGGAGATTTAATGAACTTCACAAGGACAAAACTTACAACAGAGCACTTTCTTTAATGCTAAATTTTAACTCTTATATAACACAAGTTTGAAGTGTACATTAATAAGCTTTAAAATCTAAGTAGATTGACTATGTTTGGGGCTTTATGTTTTTGTCTATCCATAATGTAGAAGAGTATGACATTTTGTTGAACTATATATGTCATTTTTTGAACCTGTAAATAGCAGTTCTATCACACTATGTTTAGCAGATGTTAAATAATAATTTTGACTTAGTTCCACAATATACATGTAATACATACATGTGATACTAAGTTTAACTTCTGGACCAAAGAATGGTATACCAAATGTGCTATTTGAATTGGGACATAACTGAATAACAACTATTCTCTTTAAAATCAATTTAATGGCAGCTAATATTTCAGAGGTGCAGCCCTTTCAAGTATAGCATATTCATCTCTGAAGCTTTAGATTCTTATGTGATTTAAGTCATCCTATCTAATAAAAGAGAAACATGGTAATTGGTGTACGACCACTACCCTTCCCATTGGCTAATCAGGGCAATATGCAAATTAACTGCCAGCCAAGATGGCAGTCAGCAGCCAGGCAGCTTGAAACTAACATGAGGCTTGCTTGCTTCAGTGACGGAGGACTCCAACGTTCCCCACCTGCCGGTGCAGGCCTCTGAGCTACAACTCTAAGCAACTATGTAACGAATATAGAAGCTAAACAAAACCCCAGAAACCTGCTTTAGTCCGCTGGGCTTCAGCCAGCAGGATCGCAACATTGTAAGCAAAGGCCAGAAACCTACTTTCAGCAGCGGAGGCCTAAGAGCTGGAGTCAAGCCTCAAAGCTAAAGCTGGCCCAGAATAAAAAAAAGAAAAAGAAAAAAAGGAGCAGTTGGGAGCTTCAGTCACCCCCAGCCTGCAAACAGCCCTCAGCCCCTCACCCAGACTGGCCAGGCACCCCAGTGGGGACCCCCAACCTGAAGGGTGTGTGACCAGCTGCAAACAGCCATCATCCCCTCACCCAGGCTGGCCAGGCACCCCAGTGGGGAACCCCACCCTGATCCAGGACACCCTTCAGCTGGCACCCACCCATGCACCAGGCCTCTATTCTATATAGTAAAAGGGTAACATGCCTCCCAGCAACGGGATCAACAGAGCCGTGAGGCCTCCCGGCACCGGGATCAGCGTGACAGGGGGCAGCGCCCAAACCCCCTGATCGCCCTGTGGCTCTGTGTGTGACAGGGGGCTGGGCCACAACCTCCCTATCCACCCTGCTCTGTTCGTGACAGGGGAAGGTGCCAAAACCCCCTGATCAGCCCTGCTCTGTGCATGATAGGGGGGAGCTCCCCAACCCCCTGATTGGCCTGCGGCTCTGTGTGTGACAGGGTGTGGTGCCCCAACCCCCGGATCGGCCCTGCTCTGTGTGTGACAGGGTGCGGCGCCCAAACCCCCCAATTGGCCCTACCCTGAGCGTGACTGAGGGTGGCATCACAACCTCCCGATCCGCCCTGCTCTGTGCATGACAGTGGACGGTGCCCCAACTCCCCAATTGGACCTGCTCTGAGCCCGACCAGGGGCTGCACCTAGGGATTGGGCCTGCCCTCTGCCACCCGGGAGCAGGCCTAAGCCAGCAGGTCGTTATCTCCTGAGGGGTCCCAGACTGCGAGAGGGCACAGGCCAGGCTAAGGGACCCCCCCTTCCCCCCGGGCCTCTAGTAATATAAATAAAATACATTCTATCTTTTCTCTATTATTCTCCATGTGCATTTGCTGGTATTTTCTCTATCTTAAGCAACTTGCTATTGTTTACAAAAAAAGAGATTAAAGTAGGATAAAAAGAGAAAGAGGGAAAAGGCAAACTACTTGTAGATTTTTTTTAAACATAGGGTTATTCACTTCCCATATCTATCAATTACTCTAATTAGCAGTATATTACTTAATCCTCGCCCCCCTCCATTTTATTTTCTTCATTCTCATAACTTTCATTTTGATTGCCGGATCCAATCTAAGTTTCAGGCCCTCTGAAACTTATTTTAACCTTATTTAAAACTTATTTTTAGTTTAAAAATCCTCTTCAGCATTTTTGTATGCTAGGAACTTGGTTCAGACAGAGCCTATATTCCCTGCATAATCCAATAAAAACAGCTTATGTGTGTTTAAAGTGCTTTATACATCTTAATATTCTTACCAATACATTTGATCCTCTAAGTCAAGAAAATATTTGGAAAGTTTGTGCGTCTTACACAAGTGCCATTCCCTTAACTGCAGTCCTGACTCTAGAACTCTGTATCTTCTAACGGGAAGAACCTGGAAGAAAGATATGTAGTGATATCTGGAGAAAAATCAATGTGTAGACTAAATTCTTGGGAAATGTGGGAAGACAAAAAGAAACAAATGTGAAAATGGCTTGGAATTAAAAACGTTCCTAAGGCTGGCTACTGACTTTCAGAAGCAAATTCCTGAAGAGTTTAAAGACTGTCCTTCTTCATGGACAAATCAGTCTCTAAATTTCTTGAGCCTTTACTTCTTATCTGTATAATGGAAATAATTGCTGATATATCTAAATACTCTTCAATGTGCCTCCATTTTTCTTAGTCTCCCAGGCCTTCTTAAGCTATATTACATCCTATGTAGTTATTCACTTTCATTGCCACCATATAAGTATTATTTCTTCACCATTTAGAATTTCCTAATTCCATTTCAATGGATAATGAACCAAATCCAGTTGTACTTTAAACTGTAATCGAACTCTGCATTGTTGAAAAATTACATAAAATATGAAAAAAACATGTGTTTATTTTTAAAGTGGCAAAAGACATGTGATGTGATTTCAATATAAAATGATTTTTTAATGAAGAAAGCTGAGGATGAAAATATTCAGAAATATATTGAAATTACACATTTGATAACAAAGATCTCACTCTGTCTTTGTCTCCTATTTTTCCATAATAACCCAGAAGTACAGAATTGATGACTATAATTCACATTTCATGACCACAATAATCATTGGACTGTGAAAGGGACAAATGGTAGTTGAATTCATCTATAAAAAAGAACATGCACAAAAGAGAGGAGAAAGGGGTCTAACCAACAACAAATATTTAGGAGTGGCTAAGAAGTATGAGTGATTTTTTAAAGACCAATAACCATAATATAGTGAGGTTTATAAAAAAAATGCTAAAGACATGAAAAATAGAGTTTTGAAGATATTTCAGAGAAAATGAACATGTTGCTTCAGAGTAACATTTTTATAATACATGACAAAGAAACAGCTATACCACTCAACTTTATTTTATTTCCATTTTCTCTGTCAAGGATAGCAAAAATAATATTGGTAAGAGGAAATTGAAGCTCAAGAAATGTGAGATTGTAAGAAAGCAATTCTCTCCCTAAATGACTTTACATATTTTGTCCCAGATGAATTATATCCCAAGTTATAAAAGGAACTTTCAAATAAAATGTCTGTAGTATTGAACTACTTCTTAAGGCATTTGAATAATCAGAAAGAAAACCAAAGTACTAGAGAAAGGAATAAATATTATAGTTTCTTTTAAAATTAAAAATCAGAGGATTCTACAGATTCTGACTTTGAGAGTTTAATGCAATTCCAAGTTCTGTTCAGTGGGAAATAAAAATATTATAAGTGTAATTTCCTCAGAATTGAAGTGCATCAGTAGATCCAAATGGGAAAGACAAAACCTAGGCAAATGAGGAATATTTCAACATCTTTGAAACTGTTAACCTAAAAGTAATTCATGTCTCTACCAAAGGACACCAATTTATAAGTAAAATGGGATCACAGAAACAAAATAAAAAAGTTAGATACTGCTGAAAACACACACACACACACACACACACACACACACCATTGAATTAAAGAAACAAGACATCCTTTCTTCTATTAGAAAAATCTCCTTTTCCTTCCTCTCCTGCACTAAGTATAGTAGATAGCTCCTTCTATCGCAGGCTGCCCTTCTTGTGTGGGTTAATGTAGCTCACTACCTAGGCTATAGAGTTTTTTTATATTCTTTTTTTTTTTAACCAACCTCGTAGAATTTGATTTTCCATTTTTTATGTCTTTAGAAAAGACCAAAAGGTGCTTTATTTTCTCATTCACAGATATCTCTAGTGGGCTTAAGCTGCCAGCTCTCCATATGTATAAACATAGTGAGAGATATTCAAAGAAGCATTGCTCAGCAGACATTTGAAGATATTGGCTGGAATTCAAGACGCTATGCTTATGTATATAAATTTAAGAATCATCTGTATCAATAACTGAAGGATTAGAAGAGACACATTTAATTGAAAGGCAAAGACTGAATCTTAGAAAACTCCAATGCGGCCTGAGTTTGTGGAGCTATTTGAGCCTTTCTATAGCTCAGCTCTTAGACCTTTCCAAAGGTCTCTACTAGCTCCATTTACATTTCCTTCTCTCTTTGCAGAAGCTACTACAGATTCAGCCTTCTCCATTTGGTAGTTTCCACCATCATCTCAGCTCTTAGGATTCTGTTCATGTCAACTATAGAGTACTTTCCAGAACTTTCTTTACTTATTTTGTACATAAGTTTATAGGCTCTTTATCTTTTCTCCTCAGGATCTGATAATCACTATAGTAAACCACAAACATACACAGAAATACACACAACTGTACATGGGCAGGTATACATATATGAGAACAAAAAATAAAAAGAAATACAAACTATTAAATAAAATTTTTAATCTCTAATTCAACAGATAGGAGTAAATGGATGCTTGATTGTCTACATTTAGCCCTATACTTTTATTTTTCCTGTAGATAGAGCCTATTATTTTCTTCTTGCCTCATCCATTATCTTAATCTCTTTTTAGGAGATACATTTGAGAAGTCCTCTTATACTTAGCACAATATTTTTCAAACTCTTTTATCCACGACCCACAGTAAGATCTACATTTTACATCATTGCCTAGCAAACACATAGCTGAATATGTGTATATATGTTTGAAATAATTCCTATCTTTGCTGCAGCAAATATTTTCTATTCTACTTTTTTTATTTTCCTGTTGGTTTCTACCTACTAAACTAACCTCATGACTATCTGTTGAATCTAGAGTAGACCCATGTTTTGAAAAATTCTGAGCCAAAGACTGCAATCATGCTTGGAAATAAAATACATGGAGAATGAAGGCATTCCTTTTGTCTCAGGAGGGTCATCTGCATTTCCCTGGGCCTCCTGGCAGGCCTCATCCACAAGTCTTCTGCTCTGCTGAGCATTTCCTCATATTTACTCATACTTTCAGCATTTCCCCATGTTTACTTGAGTCTATGGGGAAAAGGTTGAATCTCTGGAAAGACCTATTCCTAATTACAAGGCTTCAGATGAAGCCACAGCGTAATAATATTTCCTTCATATCTTTTCTCAAATACCACTTTTCTCTGTGAGGTCTTCTGTGGCCATATCATGTAAAACCCAAACCGCTATAATCTTATTCTCCTTTGCTACTTGTTTTTCCTTAGCAATTGACACTAATATCCTATACCAGGGGTCCTCAAACTTTTTAAAAAGGGGGCCAGTTCACTGTCCCTCAGACTGTTGGAGGGCCGGACTATAGTTTAAAAAAAAACTATAAACAAATTCCTATGCACACTGCACATATCTTATTTTGAAGTAAAAAAACAAAACAGGAAAAAATACAATATTTGTATTTGCATGTGGCCCGCGGGCCGTAGTTTGAGGACCCCTGTCCTATACATTTAAGATAACTATTTACTATCTCTCTCTCCACTGTAATGTTAACTCAAGAGAGAGATGCAAAGAAGAGTGTGTTTTGGAGAAAAACTTACCAGAAGAGTAACAGCAAGGCAAACAATTCTTCTGAGCTCTTATTATCCCAGAAGAAGTGTGGTTAGGCCAAGTATGGCTGCACTGCATGCCCTTTCTCTTAAGGAGACAATTACTCCTTCCTATGAGGAGTAATTGAAGATTTCCAGGGAAGATTTTAAGGGAAAAGACATGATCAGACTTGCCTTTTAGAAAGTATGCTTTATTACTGTGTGGAGAAGTTGGTCAGACTAGCTAATATTAGCAGTTCCTCTTGTCACTCTCTCTATCTTCTGAGAAATCGGCTTAGGTCTTCTCTAGGTTAAGAAATTTGGCTGGTCAAGACCTCAATAAATCTTAGGCAGGTCATGGAGACACTTGGCTCCATTAGCTGTAAGGAATGAGTGCTTGAGTGTTGCTTGATGCAGTTATTCTGTGCAAGGCAGAGAGAACAGAAATTACAATATGATTTTCCTACTTTATTCCAATTTTTTTAAATAGTAGTAGACAAATCAAGAAAAAACTCCTGTTCACCTTGTAATTCTAAGGAGCCTAATTGAAAATATTTGCTAGTTGGTATAATTTGCTGCTTATAAGATTGTAATAAAATATAATTTCTTTCTACAAGGATTCTAAAGAATGAAAACACAGTATAACATTTTCCTTTTCTTATATGGATTAGGAATTAGTAGAACCTTGAATTTCTTGAATCTTTTTATTTCTAGATCAGCACTATTCAATAGAGATATAATGTGAGACACAAGTATATATGTAATTAAAATATTTCATATAGTATATAAAAATAAAAAAGAAACAGGTGAAACAAATCAATAATATATTTTATATACCCTAACATATCTAAAATGGTACAATTTCAACATGTAATCATTATAATTATTCATTGAGATATTTTACATCCTTTTTCTTATAATAGTCTTCAAAATGTGTATTTTGTACTTATAGCACACCCCAGTTCAGAGTAGCCACATCTCAAATGCTTAGCCTCATGTTGTTAGTAGTTATCATATTAGACAGCACAGTTCTAGATTGTTTTTGAGAGAAAACAATGAGAAAATGAGGGCAGAAAAGAATATTTACTGCTTAACTACTGGCAGCCCAACTGTACCAGTAATTTTACATTGATTTAAAATGTAATGCCTAGAAAAACATTTGAGGGCTCTGGCTGGTTTTTCTCAGTGGTTAGAGCATTGATCCATGGACCAAAGGGTTGTGAGTTTGATTCCTGGTCAAGAACATGTACCTTGGTTGCAGGTTCCCCAGCCCAGGTAGGGATGCATGTGGGAGGCAACCAATCAATGTGTCTCTCTCACATCTCTCTCCTCTCCTCTCCTCTCCCCTCCCCTCCCATCCCCTCCCCTCCCCCTCTCTCTCTCTCTCTCCCCTTCCCACTTCCCTCCCTCCCCCCCTTTCCTTCCCTTCCACTCTCTCTAGAAATCAATGGGAAAAATATGTTTGAGTGAGGGTTAAAAAAAAACAACAAAATATATACAAAAAACACCTGAGGTAGCTCTTAATATCCTCTATTTCAGATGGAAAAAAAAATGCCACCCAGAGGTTTAACATACTTGTCAAAAGTCATCCAGGTAATAAGTCTATCTGGCTCAAGGTATTCTTTCTCCATCCCTCTTTTCTTCTTCAAGGCAGATGTATTTATGTCTTTACTAAATTTTTCATTATTTTTTTAAAAATATATTTTTATTGATTTCAGAGAGGAAGGGAGGAGAGAGAAATAGAAACATCAATAAAGAGAGAGAATCGTTGATCAGCTGCTTCCTGCATGCCCTCTACTGGGGACTGAGCCTGCAACCCAGACATGTGCCATTGACCAGAATCGAACCTGGGACCCTTCAGTCCACAGGCCGACTCTCTGTCCACTGAGCCAAACTGGCTAAGGCCTAATTTTTTCATTATTAATAAATGCATAAGCTATAGTAAATATCACTAAATGTCTTAATTATTAAAGGCATTAAAGTATGGAAAGAGGACTGTATTAGTTTCCTTTATTTCAACGAAGATGCACACACTTCCTTCTTTTTTCACTAAAAATGTAATTTTGGACCCAGTGATTTGTATATTTCAAGACATGTTTTTCACATCGATCATAAATTTGGAATCTCTAAGATGATATCTAAAGCTGGTGCTTGTCAGCTTCTGTCATTTGTCAAATCAGTCTTTTCACAAACTGTGAATTTCTCGGTCTTGGTTGTGAAGGGCATGTGAATATGACAGTGTCAAGGTCTGACATGACTGAAGAAAATATGCTTGTTCTGATTTTCTGTGCATGAAAAAACTAATCCCACAACATGCAGGCCTATATTTACAAGCCATTGCAAATTGATGCTCTGCATAGTTTGGTCACAGCTAATTCTGACATAGTTGAATGTGAAATTGGCCGTGAAGTATTAGAAAGATTAAAAATAATAATTGTACTTATTTTGTTGTTTGAATTTGATACATACTACTAGTTGTATAACTGTTTTATTTTGATAACCTGCTACTGATTTCAAAGTTTTAAAGAGTTTGTAAATTGTTTTTATGCTCTGATTGAAACAAAAAATTTTCTTTCAAAAGGATGAGTTCAGATACTATTGTTATAAAAGAATATATTATAGAAACAAAGTTATTTTTGAAGTAGAGATTGGTTTAGTCCTACAAAAAAAATAATGACATATGCATCATTATAGACAGGTAAAGATAATTTCATAAAAATATTCTATCAATATGAAAAAATTTATAAAGTTTTACTAAAATGCAGGACATATTTTAATTAGGGAATTAAAACAAATAAACACCAAAAAGAGAGATCTGTATTTTTGATAACTTAGTAAACCACTGACTAATGAATAATTCATACACTGATGCATACTGACGGACGGAAGTTCACTTTTTCTTAAAAACACTTCTGATTTTCCTTACTTTTCAAATTTTGATAAATATTTGTGATGTATTGATATGAAGTTATCTGTCAATATTGTCGTTCATTTATAAGAATTCGGGACTCAATCGGAAGACCTGTAGCTAAGATGGTTTTTGGTTGTATACCAGTTTTTGCCATGAAATAAGACAACACAGAACTGGGCATAAATATAAATGTTGGTTTTGTACAAAACCTGTGATTTTTAAAATCAAATCTTAACTAAACTCCGGAGTAGAAAAGAATTAAGAAATAACAGTGTTAACTTTAGTATAAACATACTTTGTAAATTTAAATTTAAAATAGGTTATAAAGTAAATATTCAACCTCAACATTTAATTTCTAAATATTGCTTTGCATTTAACTGAAAATCCTGATTCACATAGAAAATTCACTTCTAAATGTAATAGGTTTGAATAACATGACTTGCAATGACATGTTACACATGATCTTGATCCACAAAGTTGAAAAAAGCTTCATAGGAAATATTTTTAAAGTTGAATTATTACAAGTTAAAATATAATAGTGGTTAAGAAAGTATCATTTAATGTTCTAAAGACCTAGAGCTAGAGTTCTTCCTCTCCCATTTAATTACTATTTGACCTTGATCTCTTTAAATCTTCTCCCCCAGACATAAATTAGAAATACTAATCATACCTACCTCATAGGCTATTAAGTGAGATAATATTTACAAATGACTTATCTTGAAGTATAACATATAATGAGAGCTGTGTTGATTTTGAAAGAGCCTGGATAAATGGGCTCTTAAACAAATTTAAATCTTCATAAGGAAATACTATGTTGTGTCATTTTTAAGAATTTAGGTAACATGATAATCTTGTTAAATTTTCCTTTAAAATCTCAAATTTTGTCTTTCTGTATCAACTGATTTACAAAGTAATAAGTGTTCTTATGTTCATGTGCATTACAAAAACAAGCAAATGGGAAACTCTAAAATATTTCCTCAATTGTCCAGTTGAATTGTAAAGATGTTACCTTGTAAACTAATTAGTCAAGTAAGTGGTATGTTCAACCTCATATTTGCCTTATAGCTTTATTTTCAGACAATGTACTAATTGTATTTTCCTAGCTGCCTGATAATCTAATTGTTGCAACATAATAGAATGTCATTTAATAAGTACATTTTCAGCATCAGAATCAAATTGTGTTTGCATACACTTTTTATAACATTAAGCTGTTTCACTTATCCTACATTTGAATGCCTTATTTTTATGCTCACTTTGCTTCAAATGATTTTGTAACTTGGCAGAGATTGTAGAACACTTCAAAATCTCACCATATAAACACACTGAGGATTTCAGTAATTCTTATCGCCATGAAAATAATCTCCAACAAAAATAACTGCTCTTTAACTTTTCTTATTATTTTCTTGTCTATAAATTCTAGTGATTTTGTAGAAGAATTTCTGGCATAATGCTGTATTTTTCTATGTTTTCTGTTAATGTAGATGACATTTGAATCATCTTATTCATATAATACATGTTATTTCATCTTAAACCAAATCAATCTCATCACTAGATTATTTCCATTTTTTATTACTTTTTACCAACAATTTTAGCTTTAAGAGTAATTTTAATATATTTGAAAAAAATAATGATTATAACTGTAAAAGTTATGCAAGAATAAATCCAAAATTTAAAATAAGTGCTAAAACTATTGTAATACTATGTGTATAGTCATAGGTCTCCAGAAATATGGAACCAATAAGATGATTTGATAGAAACAGAGATAGAGATAGATATAGAGATATAGAGATATAGATAGATAGATATAGATTAGATATAGATAGATAGATAGATAGATAGATAGATAGATAGATAGATAGATAGATAGATTATAAAGAATTGGCTCACATGATTATGGAGAATGACAAGTCCCACTATTTATGGGGTGAGTTGACAAGCTTGAGACCCAAGAGAACTAATATTATAGCTCTAGTCCAGGGGTGGGCAAACTTTTTGACTCGAGGGCCACAATGGGTTCTTAAACTGGACCGGAGGGCCGGAACAAAAGCATGGATGGAGTGTTTGTGTGAACTAATATAAATTCAAAGTAAACATCATTACATAAAAGGGTACGGTCTTTTTTCTTTTTAGTTTTATCCATTTCAAACAGGCCGGATCCGGCCCACGGGCCGTAGTTTGCCCACGGCTGCTCTAGTCTGAGGGCACACTAGCCTGTAGACACAGGAAGAGCCAATGTTTCCATTTGAGTCAGGCCTTCAACTGATTGAATGAAACCCACTCACATTATTGAGGGCAATCTGTTCTACTCACTCTGCCCATCTACATATATAAAAGGCTAATATGCTAAGTGTCCCTCTGCCCACCCAACTGACATGCACTGTGCTATGACATGCACTGACCACCAGGGGGCAGAGGCTCAATGCAGGAGCTGCCAAGCTGCAGTGACTTGGTAGCGGCAGTTCTCGGGTGACGACCCCAGAAACCAGAGAAGAGGGATCCCGATTCCTCGTGGGGCCTCGCGATTCCACCTTTGGCCGTGGGTTATGTTGCTGGGGCACTGTCGGCCGCGAATCTGGTTTACTGCACACCTGCATTTGCATTCCATACCCTGTAGATCAGCAACTTTGAGGAGTGCCCTCTTGCACTCTGGGATCCCTCGGGGGATGTCAGAGAGCCGGTTTCACCCAATTCCCACAGGCCAGGCTGAGGGACCCCACCGGCTGGAGGGACCCTGCTCACTCAGGAGATGCCTGGGAGGGACCGTGGGAGGTTGGCTCCAGGGCATCCTGCCCTGCCAGCCACCTTCTAATTAATTTCCTTTCAATGTGCACAAATCTGTGCACCAAGTCACTAATTTAAATATAATCTCATCCACAAACAGCCTTACAGAAAACCCAGGATGATTTTGATCAAGTATCTGTGCACCCTGTGGCCCAGTTAAATTGACATAGATTAATAATCATACCATGTTTTATACAGAATTTGTTATATTGTTATTTTCCAGTCCACAACAAAATACTACCCTATTATTTGAGCCTGGATGAGTAGTTTTGACTGAGCCTCACCTGGCATTAAATTGTGTGCAAAAAACATATGCACATGCTATATTCTCCCTTTCACAATGTACAACTCTTGGCATGCAGGGGTCTGAATCTTTTTTTGTAACAGTGCAACATTAAGTTATATTGCAATGATTCAATGAAAAGTTTCTAATATATGTGCAGACAACAGAACAAGCTTTATCTGATATATGCCAATAGAAGCAAGAAACAGACTATTGAATCTCAGAGGGAAGATGGGGGTAGGTGGGTGGGAAGAGATCAACCAAAGAACTTTTATGCATGTATGCATAACCCATGGACACAGACAATAGAGTGGTGGAGGCCTGGGGTGGGGAGTAGGGGGCAGAGGTGGGCTAGAAGGGCTCAATGGGAGAAAAAAGGGGACATATGTAATACTTTCAACAATGATTTTTTTTAAAAAAATGAGTTAACCTGGCAAAACAAGTTAACTAATGGTCTCTGGTGTTTTAAATTCAGCAAATAATATCCTTGATATTTTGTGCTGCTTTATTTCATACTTATAGTTATTTTATACTAACTTTTGCAGAATCTGAGTTCTCTTTGCACTAATCCTTAGCAGCGACACTTTGTTCATATTTATGGGTCACAGATCATTACTTGAGAAAGCAGCATTCTGAACATTAATTCTTTTAAATTCACTGTAAAATATCCATGAAGCCATCTGGGAAGAAGTTTTTTATATAATAAAAAAGGAATAAAATAAATAAAAGACAACAGGAAATAAGCATATTCTAGATTCTGGAAGGACGTTCAACAATCCTCCATTGATAGCTCAGCATTAAAAATCAATGTCTGTCTGGATTCTTCTCCTTTATATGTATTTCCTGTTCTTCCTCCAGTAACAGGGTGTCTTAGTGTATTTGATAGAATCACTGTGCCAATTCAGCTAAAAGGCAAGAGCCCGCTCTGCCCACACCCTATACTGGCAAGCAAACTGCCTCAGGACATGGGTGCCTTTTGCAGCTTTAGTGTCCTTCCAAAGCACATCAACAAAAGCATTTTTTGGTCTCAGACCCTTTTAGAAACCTTAGAACACAAATCGTGTTCTTGTCTCCCTATCATATTGTTGGCCTTCGATTCCTAACCAGAGGAAATTCAACGAGACTTCCAACCTAGAAGGACTTATTGCATTTTACTTAGAAACACATCAATTTGACATCTAAACTCAGAGCAAGAGCCCTTAATCCCTGGGCACCTGGTATATGTATGCAAAATTTTATATGTACTAGAGGCCCAATGCACGAAGATTCATACAAGAATGGACCTTTCTTCCCCTGGCTGCTGGCACCACCTTCGCTCCAGCCAGAGCCACCTTTCTGCTTCCCACACTGCCCAGAGGCCCAGAGAGGCTGAGGTTGTGCGGAACACCTGCGTCATCACCATGGCGATGACACAAGCGTCCCACCCCGCCCCCAGTTGCTCAGTGCCTGCATATGCAAATTAACCTGCCATCTTTGTTGGGTTAATTTGCATACTCACTCCTGATTGGCTGGTGGGTGTCGCGAAGGTCAATTTGCATCTTTCTCCTTTATTAGTATAGATGTGCATGTTTACACATTTTCCTGGGTAGAGAATCTTTATGTACCATTCACGGAGTCTTAACTATATAGTATTCCTCATCCCAAATAGGTAAAGTCATTGAACCATTAGAAAGAACCAAAGTTAACCAATTTCCTTCTATATTAGGGTTCTCCAGAGAAATAGAATACACAACACACCAACACACACACACACACACACACACACACACAATGAGGGAGAGATTTTAATATTGACTCATGCACATGTGGGAGTTAATAATTCTGAAATTCACAGGGCAGGCTGTCAGGCTTTAAATTCTGGCAAGAGCTGATTTTACAATCTTGATTCCAATGGTAGTCAGAAATCAGAGTCCTTTTTCTTTGAGGGAGCTCAGTCTTTTCTCTTAAGGTCTTCAACTGATTCAATTAGGCCCACCCCCACCAGGAAGAATGATCTACTTTACTTGAAGTCTATTGATTTAAATGTTAATCACATCTAAAATAATATCTTCCCAATAACATGGAGACAGGTATTTGATCAAAAATTGGGTACCATGGCCTATCAGACATAAAATTAACTATCAGACCTCCTGAGCCTAAGGACAATTTTATGGTCACTCTTTTTTGATATTAGTGCCCTGACTCACAATAAATATTCAATAAATGTTAGCTTTGCATTTATACATTTTAGTCTGCGCTTTGACTTTATATCTGAGAGGGGCCACCTACCACACCTTGGCTAAAAGTACAATGGATTGCAATCTCTTTATCCTATCCTCAAAAAACTTGCCTGAATATCTCTATCTCAAGAAGGATATCGTGTATACCAGGGATCCTCAAACTTTTTAAACAGGGGGCTAGTTCACTGTCCCTCAGACCGTTGGAGGGCTGGACTATAGTTTTTTAAAAAAAAAACTATGAACAAATTCCTATGCACACTGCACATATCTTATTTTGAAGTAAAAAAACAAAACGGGAACAAATACAATATTTGTATTTGCATGTGGCCTGCGGGCCGTAGTTTGAGGACCCCTGTTCTAAAGGATCACCTTCCAGGCTGCAAATTAAAACTAACTTCATTCTACCTCACTTTAGCTCTTTCTTGACACTCATTTTTTTAAATCTTCCCTTACCCCTCATGAAAAAGGTCACAGGTTTCCTTGTCAAAGATAACCCCAATGAATGGCCTTTTTCTTTCCTTCTCCTCTCCCCATCTAAGATCTGAGTTCTTAAACATGTGCTCTGAGGACATCAGCATCTGAAACATCATTGACTTAAAGTTCTCTCTTCTGGTCTCCAGCTTGATATTACTGAATCAGAATTTCTGGAATGAGGCCTAGAATCTGAATTTTTAACCAAATTCTCTGGGTATGCATACCAAAGTTTGAAATACTATCCTTGACCATTTCCATTAATAATTGCCTCTTTCACCAGCAGATTCAGAAATGTCCTCTTGATCAAAAACTGGCTCTCATTCCCAAGTATCTTCTACAAATTTCACTCAGAGGTTAGTTATAATCACCTAGATGGGCACTAAACTGGACTTTTCTCCACCCCTATTCTTCCTAACCTCTCTCTGCAGCATAATAGAATAGTCACATTAAAATGCATTAACTTCTGAAATTTAAGTTTATGAACAATTGGACAAAGAGAAATGAAAGAAAATGATAACATAAGTAGGTGATTTATGTGCTATTCCAGTCAATGAACCCCTGGCCCACAACAGGCATTGGATGGGATACTTGAACCCACCATCATCTCAGGAAGTCTCCATAGTATAAGCTATTTGCCCACTGAGTATGAATCCAGTATTGAATACTCTGTCTTTTACATTCAACATGGTCTCTACATGAAATTAAACTGTCTTATGGTGCTGGAAAAGGAAGAAGGAAGGGAGAGAGGGAGGTAGGAGAGGAGGGAGGGACTACTCCAATTTGGGGAAGAAAATAACTTGTGTTGAATTTTTATAGAAAAATTGTGTGTTGATATCTCATATGGCACCTTATGATGGATTCTGTAAAATAGTTTTGACTTTACACCATTTTTCAACTTATGTCATGCATAAAGAATCTAACCCATGAATAAGATGAAAATTCATTGTATACTCTTTCGAATCACTTCCTTCCTTAGTTTGAACAATGTGTTCTCATCTGGTTTTTCTCTTATATCTTACTAGGGAACGGGGGGGGGGGGGGTCCCATAGCCTGACCAGCACCCTCTCCAATCGGGAGTTTCTGTCTGTCTTTGCAATCATATGAGCGAATTTTCTGAGACCCCCAACCCAGTTTGGTTTGTTGCTCACAGAATAATAGAGGCTTTTTTTTTCTTTGCTTCATTGGTGGAGATTTCCTGGAAGTTTTAGGATATCTTCCCTTTAATTTTTTCTAGACACTCTGATTTTACTTATGTCTATCACCTTTGCTTTCCCTCCATCCCTCACTGCAACAGTAACTTGCTCCAGGCTCACTTTGCTCTAGTGTCTAGGAGGTCCGTCTGCCACCAGAACTACGATTTCCAGCATTCCTGGTGCTCCCCACGCTCTGGGCTTCCACTTTCGGTCCTGGGGCTTCCATCAGAACTACTATTCTCAGATTTCCTGGTGTTCCCCGCGCTGGGAGAGACCGAGGGAGCCATGGCCCCCCAAGGGAGCAACCGAGGGAGCAACTGAGGGAACCACGTCCCCCAAAGCTGCCAGCTCTCCCACTTCTGCTCTCTGCCCAGTGCTTGTGTATGCAAATCAACCCGCCATCTTTGTTGGGTTAATTTGCATATTCCCTCCTGATTGGCTAGTGAGTGTAGTGAAGGGATGGTCAATTTACATGTTTATCTTTTATTATATAGGATTGTTTCTTCTTGGATTTCCCTAACTGGTTCCTTTCCATAAAATTGAAGGCATTTTTAGGCCCTTTCTTTTTCCTACTGCCTTTACTTTCTCTGACTTTTTATACTAATGAGTCCCAGTTGTAGGACAGAAACATTGTTCAGTTTTTGAATTAAGTCTAGCCAAGAGCAAAAGTCTTCCAGTTGAACAAATCCTACGATTTATTAGATTTGAAATTGAGTCCTAGTTCCTAGTCATGGAACCTAGTGGCTTAGTCACAAAGGTCAAGATCCAAAATCTGCTCCCCCAAGTTTCTTTGTTCCCTTTCAGATCCAATATTTTGGTACTTGGAGACAAACTGCCAGTACCTATGTCACTTGGAAGTCACAGGAAGTCCCTATCCCCTCCTTTACCAACTCTGTACACAAGGTTAAGTTTCTGCCTTGACTTCCCATTCAGCAGGCTGACTGGTTGGTCTATGCTCGTAGACATTAACAGCTTTCCTAATTTTAAGTTCTATCAAATAATGAAGCTGAAGAACTGACAAGTGGCTGATGAGATAAACCAAAGCCTAGAAATAAGAATTTCAGTGGATCCAGGTGTGGAGACTGTGGAGCTGAAAGTAAAAGAAATTGAGAGACAGGGAAATTCTTATCTTGCAGAAGTTTAGCCTTTCGGGCACTTTTCAATTCATAACTACCATCCAATATTAGACTGAGCTTTAACAGTAACTTTTATAATTTATGATATGCTCTGACTTTTATTCCAAAAAGCACACACATTTCTATGTTTGAAAATGTCAAGGAACCACTATGAAACTAGTTCTAATCAGATCCTTGCCATTAGTGAAGTGTAAATTTAGCAGCATTCAAAGGATATGGCTTTAGGAACATGAAAGTTAATCTATCATGCTAAAAGATCATTGAAAACACTATTTTACAAGCCAAGTTTATGGCAGCTATATTAACTAAAATATATTTGCCAAGGAAATTTTTAAGAAGTATATCTTTATTTCTATTAGATGGAAGTGCATGCAAGTCTCTACTCAAACATAAGCAGGTAAAGTTACAGAATATTTCACAGTTGGAAAGGGCTTAATTATGAAGTTCAGCATTTTCATTTTATAGATGAAGGTACCTTGCAAAGGCAGACTAAATAACATGTCTAATATCTGGTTATTGGTATTACCAACTCTAGAGCTCTTCTCCAGTGCTATGCTGTTTCATTTATGCAATAGCTACTTACTGAGCACCTGCTCTGTGTACTGGAGCAGTGATAAATGGAATGATGCTGTTCCCAAAAAGCTCACTGTAGAAAGTGAAAACCATACATGCAAATAATGTCATCCAAATCTCAACTACTTCAGCCTTAAGTCACCATACTTCCCTTCATATTTAAATGAATTCACTTAAGCTCCTATCATGTATATATTGGGAACTATACCCTTCTTTCGCACCTATTGACTTTTCTGGAGGTTCATGTTTCTAACTAACCTTTTGCTCCCATTTCTGCTTTTCATGAATTTCACTTGTTTGTGACCAAATTCACTCTCATAGGGGAATACAGGTAATTTATCTCAGATTTTCAAAAGCACTCATAAATGCAAGACCCTCATGTTTAACGCAGCTTTCTAAGAAGCTGGGTGTAGTGAGGCATTAAATCAGAGCTGTAGCTTTTGAGATCTTTTAGTTGCAATCAGAAAAGTACTCAAACTGTCCTAAAATATGCATTCAATCTATGCAAATAGACTGAATGGCAGAACAACCAACCAACCAAGCAACCGGTCGCTATGACATGCGCTGACCACTAATGGGCACGTGTGGAACATGGTGGACATTGGCAGCAGGCGGCAGAGAATGAACATGGCAGGCGCCGGCCGTGGTGGGATGGTGGAGCAGGTGAGCCAGGGTGCCAGACCAAGGTGGGGTGCCAGTCGCTGTCATCAGGGTGAGCCTCTGGTGGTTAATGAAAATTCTTTGCTCCCGTGCACCACGGTCCTGCCTGGCACTCACATCTGCTGCTGGCGCCAGCCCTGATCACTTGGCACTGTCAGTGGGTGCAAGCAAGCGGTGGGTGCCGGCCCCAATCTCCCCTCAGGGCTCCTCTACCTCCCCCTGCTCTTGAGGGGCGATTGGGGCCAGCAGCTGCCTCTCGCACGCCCTGCCAGCAACAGCCACACTCACACCTGCTGCTGGCGCCGGCCCCAATCGCTCCACACCGTCAGTGGGTGCGAGTGGGGGCCGGTGCCATCAGCTCATGGGAGCAGCAGCAGCGGGAGCAGGGCTGCCAACAGAGAGGGGCCGTGGGGCCATGGCAGGAAAGATTCACAGGAGGGGCTGGCTGGGGGCGTGAAGGATGGGCCTAGACCCGCCCCTGTGCCCATTGCAGCCTCGCATCCCAGAGTTCCTTTCAAGGTGCACGAATGTGTGCACTGGGCCCCTAGTACACAGTTATTTGTCTAGGCATTGGTGAATTAGCAATCAAAAAGTCAAAAATCCCTGATTTCAGGGAGATAAATTGGGGGGAGGAGAGACATATAATAAGCAAGTAAATAAATAAATATGTATGTGCAGTGATCATACTAGAGATAAGATTATGGCAAGGAAGGGCACAAGGTATAGTGCATCTTTTAGAGCGGGGAATCAATGAAAAACTCATTGAAATGTATCATTCAAAGAGAAACCTGAAGGAACTGAGGAAATGAGGCATGTGGGCATCTGAAAGAAGGGAGTTCTAGGCAGAAGGAACAGCAAATGTAGAGATGTTGAATGTGGCATGTTTGAAGAAAAGCAGGATGCTAGTGTCTGGGGAAGAGTGACATAGCAGAAAAGAAGTGTATATGAGGTCTAGATGAGAACTGGGGTCCATATCATAGAGAGCTTTTTAGGCCAATGTAGGAACTTGAGACTTTATTCATAGTGAACGTTTATGACACTGGCATAGTCTGACATATTTACAGAAAAGCAGTGTTTACAGAATAGAGGATGGCAAGAGTAGAAGTGAGGCATTTGGAAGGCTATAGTTATAATCCAGAAAAGAGGTAATTATGGTTCAGATCAGGGTGGTAGTAATGGAAATAATGAGAATATCTACATACTTTGATGGAAAAGCTGACAAGATTTGTTAATGAATTTGATGGTGGTTGTAAGAGAAAGAACAACTGGGGAGATATAGGCGTTATTTAATGAAATTAGTAAGACTACAGGAGACATCTGCTTAGAAAGGGGGGATGATTCAAGAACTTGGTTTTATTCAATTAATGAGATTTACTGGGTCACCTAACTAGAAAGACTTGAAGTTTGGCAGGCTTCAAGATCAGCTTACACGTCACTTGATCTTAGTGACTCAATCAAGTCTTCGAAGACTCCTCTTTGCTTTCCATTTTCCCATCACTGTTACTCACAGTCAAGTCTTTCCAAGGATGGCTCCCTATACGGTCAAAGGATAACTGCCATCAGAAAGTGAAGGTATATGTCTTCACATGCAGTAGGACAATCAGGATAATTCTCACAACCACAGACAAAAATGTCCTAAAAGTCTTGAGACTGCCAAGAGAATCTTTCCTAAGCCAACACTTGTGCCTCAGAAAATGTCAAGAAAAGCATAGAGTGGATTAAGCCAAGATTACTTTCAAACCAATCACTGTCTAAAACGGTATTGTGGGATGACCTGAGCGTTTAGCCCAATTTGCTGTTACAGGAGGAGGAAAGGTTATTCCAACCTAAACCAAATGGTTGCTACATAATCAGACAAGAGTGACAGATGTTATAAAGACAGGCACAATGCCTACTACAAATGCACAGAAGACCAAATGACATAAAATTCAATACTAGATGCAACTATTTTTACAATTCCTATCCTGGGGAAATTTCACTGGTGGTTTCTATTGAGGTTCCCCAAGAGAAAAGGGATTTCATGTTGCAAAAACCCCTTCCCCTCAAAATCTTTCTTATTATCTCCTCTTCATATTACTTCTCAGGCTCCCTTAATGCCTTTACCCAGTGAGTCCACCTGAATATTCAAAATTCATTTCACTTGTCAGTTCATTATGCAGAGAAATTAGCTTCAAGCCAGTTTTGTATAAATAAAATTCATTGGCCTATAAAAGGAAGAAATGTTCACTCCAGATATGAACACCTTAGCAGAAGAGAACTACAGACGTTTTGAAATTTTGTTTCTTTTCTTTAAACACATATAGTTTTTATTCTTTCCATATTAAGCTCTGTAAGTGAAGGGGAACGTACATGGATCTTTTTAAATATATTCAAATTTCCATTAGAAAACAGAAGCAACAAGATAGCTCAGATTATGTGTGTTTTTCTGATAATTTTTTTGTTTATTGTTTTAAAAAGGCATTTTCCTATATTTTACAATAATTATCCAGTGAGTCAGTAACTACAAATAAGCTATGTACAAAGTGCTTTAATAAAAGCTAAGTAGAATGGGCATCTAATTCTGCCCAGCATGGTGATAAGAACAGGTATCGAGTATCCTATAAAGAATTGAAGTTACAGTTTCTAAGAGACAAGCTGTATCCTATTGAAGTCAAAGTTTCTAAGAGACAAGCTGTATTCCAAAAAGATAACTCTAACCATTATGGAGAAACACTTAACAGTGGTTCTCAACCTTCCTAATGCCGTGACCCTTTAATACAGTTCCTCATATTGTGGTGACCCCCAACCATAAAATTATTTTCGTTGCTACTTCATAACTGTAATTTTGCTACTGTTATGAATCGTAATGTAAATATCTGATAGGCAGGATATATTTTCATTGTTACAAATTGAACATAATTAAAGCATAGTGATTAATCACAAAAACAGTATGTAATTATATATGTGTATTCCGATGGTCTTAGGAGACCCCTGTGAAAGGGTCGTTCGGCTCCCAAAGGGGTTGTGACCCACAGGTTGAGAACCGCTGACTTAGGAGGAGGAAGAGTAAAACTAGATGCTATGCCATCAGTTAGGAAGCTACACTAGCCTGGTAAAGACAGGATGAGGGCCTGGCCCAAAGCAGTGACAGGTTGGAAAGAGGCCCCAGTTTACAGATAATTATGAAGCTGAATTATTATGTTGCCTCTCTAATATTTCATACAAAACTCACTGTAGCAATATGCGGGTGATAGCATAAAGACTGAGCAACTAGTTAATTTGGCTACGTCCTTTGGGATTTTGTTAGTTTGGCAACATCTTTTTGTTCTTCCATTACCAACACCTGAGCTTTCCTTCCCATTAAATACAGTCTGGTTAAATCAATCAAGATGATTTGTTTCCCTCCATTTTCTTCCATTTAGACCAGTGGTTCTCAACCTTGGCTGCACATTAGAATCACCTGGGAATCTTTTTAAAATCCTGATTTCTAGGCCTCATCCTCCGGAAATTCTGTTTCTTTGTTATGGGGTGGGGCCACAACATTAGTAAAAAAGAAACAGAATTTCCGGAGGATGAGGCTCAGAAATCAGGATTTTAAAAAGATCCCCAGGTGATTCTAATGTGCAGCCAAGGTTGAGAACCACTGATCTAGACCAATGAGATAGATCTTCTCTGGAATTTGTGATGGGGCTGGGGGTAGCATCTATTGGCCTGATGAGACTATGCTTCTCTTTTAGATTTTTCAGGTTTCCTTTTAAGTAAGCTAACCTTATATTTCCCTATATTCTTCTTAGAAATTATTCTCTGACTCTGTTAGCTAGGGCAGACTTCTATTCCTTAAAAGGAAATTAAATAATATGAAAGTAAGATAAAAACAAATGAGTGAAGACATAACAGGGCCAAGATACAAATCCAGGTCTCTTAATACTCAGTCTAATGGCTTTTGTATCATGTCACGATCCCTACAAATATTGAACAAGAGAAAATGTTCTTCAAACATAAGAAATATATAGTATCTAATAGAAATGTGTTCTTCAACACTCAAATAAATTATAAAGTAAAGACAGATATAGTAAGGCTTAGATCCCATGGGACAATGGCAAAGAACAAATTGGATATTGTGAATCCTAGGACGTTATGATAATACAACTACCTTAGCCATGTCTGTGGATTATATGAAAATACTGAGCAAATCTAATTTAGTCCTGGGGGTCTAGCAGTGATGGATCACATGCCAAATTCTGGACCTTATCATCAAAATAATCTTGGAATTTCTAAACATTCACTGCTACTGCTGCTGCTGCTGCAAAATTTCATTTTGTGGTTTGTGAGTGAAAAAAAACTTCCATCAAGACTTTAAATTGGTGCTTTTGCAAATAATAAAAAGCCTAGTTGGGTAAATTTAAAATCAACTTCTAGGTTCACTAAATGTGTAATAATAAAATTTAATGGAACCAGCAAGCTCTTTTCTGCTCAGTTTGCCCCCAAGTTTAGGTGATGGCCAGGCTCCTGTGACTGTACCTCAATCTTTCTAGATTATGGGGATGAAGGAACTGTCTAATTTATCCACTAAGGAATCAAGCTAAAATTTACAATACATGAACTAGGTTGGGGTGTGAGCAGATTTTAAGAGAAACAAACCAACATATTGAAAAATCCTGGAAGCTGACACACATCAGCGCTGAAAACATTGGAAGATTGCCAGAAAGTATTTTTGGCAGAAGATAGTCACGTTTAGAAGAGCTAACTTTAGAATGAGGAAAGACAGTTAACTGGAGTAAAAGCAAAAACAAAGGTGAGTAAGGGGAGGAGGGATGTGAAGGAATAATCAGAGTTTAATTCAAGAGGAAACATCAACAATCCCTTTGTTTTAATGAAAAAAAAAAGAGCCCCCCCCCCCCCAAAAAAGTAAAAGTTTCCTTTTCTACTTACTGAAGAATTACTGAAAATGAAAATCCATTGTAACTAAGCAACAACACTGACAATTTGTCTAATTTAGTATGTGGTCTAATCAACAGAACAAAATAAGAATTTGGGGAAATAAATGCATGTTCCTTGACCCTGACCAAATATATCTGGAAACTACCGGCCATATGTTCTCCAAACCCCCTTGATGGAGGTGGCTTTTTTTCCTCATAAAGGCATTTTATTTAGATTCCAAATAATCCAAAGCAGAGAAAAGAGGCAACAAGTTATTCCGTCCTCCTACAAGCTGGGCCCCCAAGTCTCTGGCTCCAGCCAGAGGAGCAGGGGACCAGGCCAGGGTCCAGGAACCTCAGGCCACCATGCACCCCTCCCCACCTGGGGCCCTCCTCTCCGAAGCAGAGGAAAACCCAGAACTAATACAGGAAAAGAAAGCGAGACATAAAAGGAAACAATCCAAGGAGACAGGCAGCACAAACCTTGGGCGAGATAGTCTCCGGTCAGGAGGCGCCCCATTGGCGCACAGGGTCCGGCCTGGTGAGGTGAAACTTGCAAATCTGTGCGTCTGGGGACTTAGTGTCAGGCCTCCAAGTGGCACCGTTTTCCTCTTAGTCCCCGAAGCAGTTGTCGCCCTGGGCCCCAGCATGGACTTCACTGTGTTCTCCTCGCAATGGATTCAGGAGAGGTCTGAGCGCCCAAGCGTGGTCTGCACGGCCGGCCAGCGCGGGCGGCTTGGCGCCCATCAGGCTCTGCGTCCGCGTCCCAGCACCTGCTTCGGGTGAGGCCTGCGAACTCCCCGTGAGCCTTTGCTCTCTTTCCACTTTTCTGTGTATCAGAAAGGCAGGTGGGAAGGTGCTGGGTCCCTTCAGGAGGGAGATGAAGCGCAGGCGGATAGTCCTGAGGTTCCGGGCGGCGTTCCTGCTCTGCGTGCAGCTCCGGGCTCCGGGGTGGAGGCTGGGGCATGGCCACGGGGTGTGGGATGGAGATGCACACGTGCCCGGCACCAAGCGGTCGGTGGGAACTGCAGGCGTGCCTTGAAGTAGCCACCATCCTCGTAGGTTTTGGGGGACCGAAGATGGCCACCTCCCCATTGTACTCTGTCCACCAGAGTCACCTAGAAACTCTCCACTGATTCCTCCTGCAGGCCCTGGAGCTGGAGCAGCAGCGCCTGCTGCAAGCTGGGCACTAGCCGTCTGAGCAGGAAGCTGCTTATCTTCGCAATGCAGATGGCAGGAGGGCACAACAATATTTCTAGATGTATTCTTTAAGTATACAGTTAATTTACTTGAGACATTGTTTATGAATTGAGTTACAGAATAAATAATGTGAGAGGAGGTTGTGAATTAATTGTGAAAAGTATTTCACAGAAGATAGCATTTAATATAATGGAGTAACCTAAAAGTTTAAAAAGATGAAGATAAAGGAACTTCCTTGATAACCAACGGGAAAGTAATTTCAGTTCCTATATACTGAGTTTATTTCCCTCCTATAAAAGATTATTTTGTTTGTGTTTTTGCTTATCTGGATAACAATCCGTGGCAGAGGTGTAATATGTTATAAATATGGCTTCACGGTCTTTGCCTTTCATTTAAAAAAAAAAACATTATTACTTTTATGTGCTATGGAAAGTTACTTTAATAATTAAACTATGTAAATGTACTATATTATCTAGCTTGTATTATAGGTGCATTCGGAGTACAAGTAAAAGTTTTAATTATCAAAATTGGAGACTAAGAGTAACTTCTACACCAGATATGTTTAAAAAATTGTTAGTTTACAAACCTAAATTGACATGTTTCTTTCTTTAAACATTTTTTAAATTAAATTTATTGGGGTGACACTGTTCAACATGACCATATAGGTTTCAGGTGTGGGTTTCTGTTACATGGTCTGTATATTGCACTGTGTGCCCACCACCCAAAGTCAATTCTCCTATCACCATATTTTAGGACCCCCTTCCCTCTGGCAACCACCACACTGCTGTTTGGGTTCACGAGTTTCAGTTTTATATTCCACATATAAGTGAAATCATATGGTTCTTGCTTTATCTGATTGACTTATTTCACTTAGCACAATGTTCTCAAGGTCCATCCATGTTGTTGCAAATGGCAGTATTTCATCCTTTCTTATGGCTGAGTAGTATTCCATTCTTCTTCATCCAGTCCTCCATCACAGGGCACTTCGGTTGTCTCCATGTCTTAGGCACCATGAGTACTGCTGCAATTAACATAGGGTGCATATATCTTCGTGAATACATGATTTGAGTTTTTTGGCCATATACCCAGTAGATGGATTACTGGGTCGTATTTTTAATTTTTTGAGGAATTGCCAGATTGCTTTCCATAGAGATTGTACCAGATTACATTCCCACCAGCAGTGAATGTAGGGTCCCTTTACCCATAGCCTCTCCAACACTTGTAATTGCTTGTCTTATTGATAATGGCCACTCTAACAGGTGTGAGGTGGTATCTCATTGTAGTTTTGATTTGCGTTTTCCTAATACAAATTAGAGAAATCTGATTTACTCGTGAGATTGAACATCTTTTCATATATCTATTGATTGTTCGGAAGTCTTCTTGGGAGAGGTGGATTTCCAGGTCCTCTGCCCACTTTTTTATTGGGTGGGTTGTTTGTTTTGGTGTTGAGTTTTATGAGTTCTGTATATAATTTGGAAACTAAACCGTTGTTGGAGCTACTGTTTGCAGATATCATCTCCCCTGGGTTGGCTACCTTTGTTTTGTTGTCAGTTTCTTTTGTTGTGCAGAAGCTTTTTAGTTTTACATAGTCCTTTACTTCCCTTGCCTTTGGGGTCAAGTTCATAAAATGTTCTCTACGGCCAACGTCCATAAGTTTGGCATTTATATTTTCTACCATGTAACTTACTGTTTCAGGTCTGATACTTCGGTCTTTGATCCATTTTGAATTAATTTTTGTACAGGGGGACAAACTGTGATCCAGTTTTATTCGTTTGCATGTGGCTTTCTAGTTTTCCCAGTACCATTTATTGAAGAGACTATATTTACTCCATTGTGTGTTTCTCACTCCTTTGTTGAAAATTATCTGTCCATATACATGTGGTTTTATTTCTGGGCTCTCTATTCTGTTCCATTGATCTGTATGTCTGTTTCTCTGCCAATACCATGCTATTATAATTATTGTAGCTTTGTAGTATAATTTGAAGTCAGGTAGCATGATACCTCTTGCTTCATTCTTTTTTCTCAGGATTGTTTTGCCTATTTGGGGTCTTTTATGGCTCCATATAAATATGCTGATTTCTCATTCTATTTCTTTAAAAAAATGACATTGGGCCAAATGTCTTTAAACATTTAGACTCCTTATGAACTATTTCTAAATGTATTTAAGCTTTGCTTCAACCATAAATATTTTGAAATGTTAATCTTTCTAAATCATTCCTCTGTTCTCAAATAATCTCCAGCACTGCTGTATACTAGTATATGAACCTCAACACAATATTTAATAATTGCCATCATCTGTGTACACAGATGTCAACTATTAGAAAAATGGTGTAACTATAATTTACTATCTCTACCAACTATATTTTCTACAAGATATTGATGACCAATGCATTGGGTCTATTTGCATTGCATAAAAGGATCAAATTGGTTAGTTCCTCTGCAATTTTTATTTTTTTCATTGTTTGGAGAGTGACATCTACTTAATATGGCATTGTTTTAGCAGTTACACCAATTTCTAACCTGAATGGAAAATGTGAAATAATGAAACACACATTCCTAGACTTAATTGAGCCTTTCTTATTATAAAATATTATAATGATTACATTATTTCAATGACTCAAAACTAAATAAAGATGTTTAACACAAAATATTTAAATAAATATCAACACCTGAGTATAAGATACCTATAAGCTAAATTAGAGCTTAGCTCATTGATGGCAAACCTTTTGAGTTCGGCATGTCAGCATTTTGAAAACCCCTAACTTAACTCTGGTGCCGTGTCACATATAGAAATTTTTTGATATTTGCAACCATAGTAAAACAAATATTTATATGTTTGATATTTATTTTATGTATTTAAATGCCATTTAACAAAGAAAAATCAACCAAAAAAATGAGTTCGTGTGTCACCTCTGACACGCATGTCATAGGTTCGCCATCACTGCCCTTAGCTCAACAATGAATTTATTGGTGAGGACACTTGTGTTAGGGATTACTTTTGGTCTATTATCATTCCAATCATTGAGTTTATAAAGTAAAAACTTTCACTAACTATAGGCCCTTATCAGAAAAAAAACTTTTGCTTTTTCCTCAATTCTTCTAATGAGCCCTATAATAACTCCACTGAATGACAGTTTTCCAAGAGCTAAACAGAATATAGCATTTTTATAAAATATGTTTTTAAATTGATTTTTGAGAGGAAGCGAGAGGGAGCAAGAGAAAGAAGCACTGATGTGAGACTGAAATTCAATTGGCTGCCTTCTGCACACCCTCATCAGGGATCCAGCCCAAAACCCAGGGCCCAGGAATCAAACAGGCAACCTTTTGGTACATGGGACAATGCTCAACCAACTAAGGCACATTGGGCAGGGCAGGCTTCCATCCCTTAAACTCCTTCAATTTCTAATTATTTAATGTCTAATTTACATTGAGAGGATCTTCTTTTCTAAAATCTGTGGTTATACAACCAGATAATCTTAAAAGTCCTTAACTGAGGCTTCTAACTTTACTTTATCCCTTCATAACATTAGAATTATTCCAGTTAGGAAGGATAATTCGTAATAAAGACATACAGATAAATACTCCAATAATTTCGGGTCTCAAGAGCTGAACAATTCTGTTTGGGAAAGGGACCTAGTTTTTAACAACTCTATGCAATTCACTTACCATCTCTTGTTTTTATTTTCCTTCTTTATACAAAAATTGGGCAAGATGTTCCTTTGCGTTATTTTAAGCTGTTATATTTCATTCTATTCTCAAGAGTAAAATTCTTGAATTCATGAAGGTATGACTTTCCTAACTTTGCATGGATTATAAACTTATTATGTGTCAGACTTCATGATAGACACTCTTTTTCAAAGTAGAGTTTATTTTTTTTAGGATAGTTTTAGATTTTCAGGAAAAAAATTTAGGCGATAAAAGAGTTCATTTATGCCCTGCATTGCAATATTTTCTTTGTTTATATCTGACATTAGTATGGATCATGAACTAACTTAAGTCCATACTGTATTCAAGTTTTCCTTAGTCACCTTACATAGCTAACCTTTGAACAAAACAGGTTTGAACTTCATGGGCACACTTATACATGCATTTTTTTCAATAATTACATGTGTGGGGAGCAGCTACAGTGTTTTGGACAGGCTCAAGCCTTGGACTGTTAACAGGGTACAATCGTCTCATTGCCATGTGCAAGTCCCAGCTTGGAGGGCAGAGCCCTCCCAGCACAATTATAGCCAACAGCTGTAGTTATCAGCTTGAACCTATGGTCCAAAAACATGGCCCCACATGCCTGAGTGATGTGGGCTTGATAGAGTTCAGGTGCATGTAGTTGAGTAGGATTGAAACCCATGGGAATGTTGTAAACATCTTGATCACGCCCTTACTTTGCCTCATGGCATCTGCTATAAAATAAAGACACAACTGTGGCAGTGGTCACTGTCTCTCAGAGAAGCAGTGTCCCACCAAGACCCAGCTTTCATTCTCTTGTCTGTCTTTTCTAAGCCTTTCAGCCCCCCCCACTCAGGTTCACCCTTGGCCATGCTGGCGCGGCACATACATGCAGTTCCGTAAATGTATTTTCTCTTTGTTATTATGTTCTTTATTAATATTCACTTTTCTCTAGCCTCCTTTTATTTCCAGAACAGAGTATACAGTCCATGTAACATAAAATATGTGTTAATTGACTGTTGATGTTATCATTAAGGCTTCCAGTCAACAGCAAGCTATTAGTAGTTAAGCTTTGGGAGAGGGAAAAGTTATAAGTGGATTTTTGACAGCACAAATGGTGAGCACCCCTATTCCCATGTTGTTCAAGATCTTTTTCTGTTCCAAGATTTTGTTGCCATATCTCTTTGGCTCTTCTTGACTGTGCCAATTTTTCAGATTTTCCTGTTTTTTATGACCTTGTCAGTTTTGAGGAATACATGTCAAGTATTTTGTTGAATGCTCTTCAGATGGAATTGTTTTTTGTTGTTTGTTTTTTCTGCATAGTTAGATTGGGGTTATGGGTTTTAGGGAGGAAAACCATGAAGATAAAACCATTTCATCACATCGTATTAAGGATACATCATCAACTTATTTCTAACCAAATATTGATGTTGACCTGGCTGAGGTAGTGCTTGTCAGGTTTTCTCATTGCTCATTTTCTCCCCTTTCCATGTTGTTTTTTTAAAAGGAAAAAAATCACTATACATACCTCACACTTAAGGAGTTGGAAATGTTCCCCTTCCAAAAAGATAGTGTACCTGGATAAATTATTTGTAATTCTTCTACAAGATTTGTCTTGTCTCCCCAAGTTATTTATTCATTCATTCATTCAATTATTTATTTATATCAGCATGGACTCATGGGCATTTATTTTATACTTTGGATTATAACCCATCCTTTATTTTGTTGCTCAAAACTGTCCAGGTTTGGCCATTTCTAATTCTTTCATTTGGCTCTGTTAACCCTTCAACATACCTGGTCAGTGGAGAATTTTGTTTTATTTTGTTTTGAGCACTTCCTAACTTAGACATTTCAGGCTGCTATAATAAAATACCATAAATTAGGTAGTTTACAGATTTAAAAAATTACTTTTTTATCTTTAAACTGGAAGTCCAAGATCAGGGTACCAGCATGTTTGGATTCTGGTGAGAACCCTCTTCTGGGTTATTGACAATTGACTTATCATATTAACCTCTAATGGCAGAAATACCTAATACCTCTCAAAAACCACAATTCCATATACTATGACACTGAGGATTAGATTTCAATATATAAATTTAGGTGGTAGGTACAAAGTTTAATCCATAACATTTCCTTACTTTCTAGCACCACATAATGATTCAGACCCACCTTACATAATTCCTGACCCGGTCCGAGAATCAATAATTTATCCAAGAAGCCCTGGTTCCTTTTGTTGGAGAAGCGGATTAGAAACCAAAATCTGGGTGCTAGATATACTTGTTGCTACTGGAGTGTTATTGAATCTAGGATTTCTCAGTTGACAGTAAGAACTATATTTGGCTATACTTCCCTGTGTACAATATATTTCTATATGTAATCATCTATTTCTATAGTAAGCTAAACATGAATTCATAGTGATGTCTCCAGCTCTGATCCTTTACCATACAGATCATTGTAGCTCTTACCCTTGCTTATCTCTAACCTCTACACTTTATTTAGTTGTTCAATTCAAACACACACATAAACACACACATACACACATTTTAGTTGTTCAGTTGTTCAATTCACTCCCCCCCCCACACACACACATATTTATATATAAACACTTTTAACTCTTACCCCTATAGGGAACAGCTTTGTCAACTAAAGTACAGTGTTCAGGCACAGTTCTTTTTGCCTTAAGCATCATAGGCTCCACTGTTTTCCAAATTTATTTAAATAAGCACCTGTTTCTCTAATTTCTTCATTGAGGATTTTTCATACAGTTGTAATATTGACAGATTCTTTTGTCACAATTTGGATTCTCCAATATGCTAATATTTTTTAATATTTGCATACATTAAGGTTTACTCTTCATGCTAAAAAGTTTATAGTTTTTTTTTATGAATGCACATTATTTATTCATTATTACAATATCACACAGGATAGTATCACCCCCTCAAATAAACTGTTTTTAACTTATTAGAGGCTTCTTCCCTCTTCCTGAACTCCTGGTAATAACTAGACTTTTTAAAAATGTTTCTATTAGTTTTAACTTTCCCGGAATGTCATATAATTTGAATTATATAACTTTTCCAGTCTGTCTTCTTTCACGTAGAAGTATGCATTTAAGGATGCTTTGTGTCTTTTTGTGGGGTGATAGCTCATTTATTTTACCACTGAATGATATTTCATTGTATGAATGTACCACAATTTGTTTATCCATTCACTGATGAAGGATATCTTTGTTGTTTCTAGTTTGGTAAGATGTCCAGATCCTTTGCTCATTTTTAAATGGGTTATTTGTCTTTTTATTGTTGAATTTTAGGAATTATTGGTATATTTTGGATACCAGTTCTTTACCTGATATTTAGGGCAAGAGAGACTGGGTGGTGCAGTTCACAGGGATAAGACTCACAAAGCAAAGCAGACCAGAGGATGGGTCTGAGCGGGGGATATTGCTGGCAAACAGGCTCCCAAACAGCAAACAACCATCATGGATTGTTGTCATGCCAGTGCATCTGATCTCTTTTTAAATTACAAAGCAATGAAGCTAACAGAATAAAAAGGTTAAAATTTAATTTTGAAAAATTCTTGTGCACTAATTCTACTATTTTGCTATTTTTTCCTAAATTCAAACTTATCCTATAGGCACCAAAATTTACATGGAATATGTACACTTAGAAACTGACGTAATGTAAACATTACCTAAATCTATAAACTTTATTTCAAAATCAATTTGCATAATATGTAAACAAACAGGCTTTCAGTCAAAGTTTAATCAAGTTATTAAATATTAATATAAAACTGACATGTCTTCTAATTTGTGTAACTGCTACTGATCAAAAAAACCTTTAATTACTTTGTGATTTCAAACCTCATTTGTCTTCTTCAAGTAACTGGAAAATATTCTATAGATAAAAATCATGAAAGTCAATTTATGAAATGTACACTTACTTTTAAGCTTATCTCAAATAGGGAAAATACATTTTCAACCAATTATCTCTAAAGTTATTTAAACTCTTTCAAAAATTTATGTTAATCTTATTTAAGATTTTAAATACACTTAAAGATACTTCAATATTATTTGGCAAAAAATACTAGTATTTAAAATATTTAAACATTTCTAATAATATTTTCTGACATAAGTATGTCATAGTTTTGTCTTAAGATAAGGTAACCATAAAATTGTCATCCAAAGAAGTACAGTTTTAAGAATAAAAAGGGACAATAATAAAAATCATAATGATAACAATAATGAGACAATGTACATAAGCCTAGACCAAGGGTTAAATGTAACCTTAATTTTAAAAATGAGTAAAGCATTACCAAAATTACTCAAAAGTTTTCTAAATAACTAACATTAACTAGCACAAATATAAAAATCTATCATTTAGGGTAGATACCTAATAAACAATTTATTTACCAAACTGCTGATACTCACTTGATCTTATTAATAAAGGGTGAGAAACTAAATATAAGAGCATTTTTTATATTATGAAATTATTAAAAATATATTGAAAATCTGTTAAAGGTTTTCCTGCTCCGAAATGATCACCTGACAAGTTTCCTACAAAGCTACAGTTAAACATTAGTTGCTTTTGTTTAAGGCCACATTTTCCACAGTCTGTTCCAAGCATGTCAGATTGTCAGATATTACTGGTTATGTCAGAGTCACAGGAAAATGTCCTTCTTGGGGGTTAAGACCTTCTGATAGAGACATTTAATGGTTGTTTTTCCTTTTTTGGAAAGTAAATGAGATTAATAGGCCTTACCTCTTGCCTGTTGTTTATAAGCAGGGGTAAGCCAAAGTGCCTCTTTCCAGAGATAAGATATGTATCTGCAAGAAGGAAGGAGAAAGAGAGTATTGTCTAAAAGACTGCTCCTTAAAACTCCTGTATTTAGAAATCATGTCTGTTTGAGTTTTATAAAAGCAGGGGGATATTTTCTTTTCTTTTTTTTTTTCTTTTTTTTTAAATAAGACAAAGCATTGCTGAATTTCACCACAGATACACAATAACCTCAGGCTATCGAGATGGGGAAAATGGGCTTGGCCAATTTGGCTCAGAAGATAAGAGTGTCAGCCCATGGACTGAAGAGTCCCCTGGTTGGGGCCCATGTGGGAGGCAACTAATCAGCGTGTCTCTCTCACATTGATGTCTCTCTTTCTCTCTCTCTCTCTCTCTCTCTCTCTCTCTCTCTCTTTCCCCCTCCATTCCACTTTCTGTAAAACTCCATGGAAAAAATATCCTCAGGTGCGGAATAACAAACAAACAAAAAAATGGGGAAACTATTACTAGTTAATAGTATCCAGAGGAAGTAGCTACTGAGGATATTTGCCAGACAGGCATGGCCCTCAATAGGGGAGCACAATTTTTACCTAGCATGGAGAGAACTGGTAAATATTTTGGTAAACTATTGCTGAATAGCACAGCTCCCCAAACTTAGTGGTTTAAAACAACTTTTTTACTATTGTTCGTTTTTCCACAGTTTGAGTTCAACTGGGTCGTTCTTCTGACCCACATGGTGTCAGGAAGGACAGTAGTTATCTGGAAGTTCAACTGGGCTGTATGGTCCGAGATGCTCATTCACATAGTGTCCAGCTGGTACTGTCCATTGGCATGAGACTCAGCAGGGTTCGTGAACCAGAGTGTTCTCCATGTCGCCTTTCTCCATAGATTTGTCTTTTCCCAGCATCGCTACAGGATTCTGAGGGGCAGCAGGAGGTAGGACCTACTTGTTGGATTCTCCAGAAGATCTGAGAAGTTTGGGGTACAAGTTGTTTATTAGGAATCAATACCTAAGGGGAAAGAAAGGTAAAAAATATAAGATTGGGTAATGGAAAGGCAAAAATCAAACTGTGATGCAGCTGACTTTCTTGCAGACATCACACATCAGGACAAAATGTCCAGACCTTTATACTCTTTCTTTCTTTAGTCCTCAGGAAGGGCATGACCTCAGATAAACCACGTTTCTACAAATGAGGCAGATGCTGAAGGAGCCAATACCTGACATCTGTCTGCTGTGCTGTCTTCATTACTCGCTGCTGAATAGCAAGTTCTTCCCTGAAGTCTGATCTGAGTAGCTCATCTTATATCTATCACATTTCCAATCACCTTATAGCCTGGGTATGTAAGTGCCAAAACTGCAGTCTCCACAATTCCATGGCCATTTGACTGATCAGAGTTAGTAACAAGAGCAGGTCATATTCAAAGAAAGGGGAGATGAACTCCGCATTTTATATTAGGAGTTGCATGCATATCCATCTAGAGGAGGAATTTGGAAAGGCACTCTGGCTTCTGCCCTCAGGCTGTAACAATTCACATACAAAGTATACTCACCACCTCCCAAGACCCCCCAAAATTTCCATCCCTTTATGGGATCAGCTCATATCCAAGGCTCTTGTCATCTATATCAGAGCCAGAGGTAGATGGGGTGGGTTTCTGAAGTTCCTCAGGAATACCTGTGAACTAAAAAATAAATCACACCAAAGAAACCATCATCTGTCCCACACACCCCCAACATACAATAATGATGAAAGGGTATGGCAGCCACAATGGAATCTTCTAGTATAAAAGGATAAAACAGAAGACCCATAGCAATTCTGCAGTCTAGCCGGGAGGTTACCATTATCTCTGTCTCAAGGGAAAGAATTTTTCCTGATTAGGGACAACTTATGCTCCCTGAGAATGATTGCCATGGCTCGGCCTCCTGTTTCATCCTTACTCTTCCGTAAGAAGTGGAATGTGTTTGCAGCTAAGTAGTTTTCTCAGCTTGTATCCTGCTCATTGGAGATAAGAAACACAGAGGTCTTTTTCATTTAGAACTATCTCTGTCTCTTTTAGTTCAAACTGTTAAAATTTCTGTTAAAAATTCTGTCCTTCCTATGTATCTATACTATATTTTTAAGACAGACTTTTTAAGACCCACTTCTCTCTATTTTGGCCTTAGAAACAGTGCTGTGGGGACAATATCATTAAGATTCCTGAAATCCCTCTTTTCTAGCCAAAAGGGCCTAAAAGGTACTTTCTTAAGATTCTTAGGAACTCTATTGTCTAGTTGAGGTCAACAAGGCAAGCCCTTAAGAATCTTAAAAGCCCTATTGTCTAGCTAAGAGGGTCTATGTGACAAATCCTAATCTTTCTAAAGGTTGAACAAAGCCTTTCCACCTCACACTTGAACTGATCTTCATGCTGTGGCTGTTTTTCTGGCAGAACTCTGGATTTGCTCTTTACCACAAGGCTTTAATTTACTCTGAAAACTTTTTGTGTGCTGAAAGAGTTGAATATGAGAATAATTTATGTTTCAACCAGGAAATCCTTATTTGAAATATTTCTTCTAGATCAGAAGTTGGTCAACTATGACCCAGAAGTCAAATCCACAGTGTCACCTGCTCTTGTCAATTTTTTTTTAATTGGAGCACAGCCACATTTATTCACTTACTAGGTGCACCAGTTAATAATGAGGATTTTTTTCAATAGTTGGAGTTACACATATGTTGATATATATGCAGTTTGATATGCATGCTATTTTGTTGTATTGACAGCAAGCTTCAAAACTTCATGTGTCAAATTTGCTGAAGGTGTTAACATCATAGATATTTTTTCGCTTAAAAATGTCGAATATCATGCCAAAAAAAGAGCATTTGCGGGAAGTTTTATTTCATTACTTTATTTTGAAGAAAAAGTTATTGTATACTTCAGGAAGCTTAAGGTGAACATGCTCCATCTCAAGATACTTGTGAACGCTGGTTTAAATGCTTTAAAAGTGATGATTTCTATGTGAAAGACAAAGAACGTCCAGGTCAACCGAAATAGTTTGAAGACTAACAATTACAAGCACTATTGGATGAAAATGCGTGTCAAACTCAAAAACAACTTGCAGAAAGATTAAATGTTGCTCAGAAAACTATTTCCATTCATTTACAAGCAATGGGAAAGATTTTAAAGGAAGGAAAATGGGTGCCACATCAACTGAACAAAAGACAAATGGAAAACCGAAAAGTCATCAGTAAAATGTTGCTTCGATGTCATGAAAGAAGTCTTTTTTGCATCGAATTGTGACTGGCGATTAAAAAAATTGATTTATTTTGAGAATCCCAGATGCACAAAATCATGGGTTGATCCAGGTCAACCATCAATATTGACTGCAAGGTGTTATAGTTACAATTGTATTAGCCATAGGACCCCCCAAATTTCAATAGTGTAAACTGTGTGAAGTGACATAAACAAACTCTGTACTTTCCCAAGTGAGTGAACGCCCAAACTTGTACCCTTAGAACAATGGTTCTTAACCTTGGCTGCACATTAGAATCACCTGGGAATCTTTAAAATCCTGATTTCTGGGCCTCATCCTTCGGAAATTCTGTTTGTTACTAATGTTGTGGCCCCACCCCATAACAAAGAAACAGAATTTCTGGAGGATGAGGCCCAGAAATCAGGATTTTAAAAAGATTCCCAGGTGATTCTAATGTGCAGCCAAGGTTGAGAACCACTGCACTAGAGACTGGTAATAAACCCCTGAGTGATTGCATACTAACTATTTGTGTGCTATGTTTATGACTGGGCTCGGCTGCCTCACGCCTTAAGTTCCCAGAGGGACGCCATTATTGCTGACTCTGGGACACCTGCGCTTGTCCCAAGGCCGAGGCAATAAGTAATTCTAGAACATTGGGGTCAACTGGGACACAAGGCCAAATCACTTCAGAAAGAAGACAATGCTTTACGTTTGGTGGGATCAGGAAGCTGTGGTGTATTATAAGCTTCTAAAACCAGGTGAAACCGTTAATACTGTTCGCTACCAACAACAGATAATCAATTTGAACCAAGCTTTGATCGTGAAATGACCAGTATGGGCCAGAAGACACGGTAAAGTAATTTTGCTTCAGGATAACGCACCACCACACAACCAGTTAAAGACATGTTAAAAGAGCTTGCCTGGGAAGTGTTAACCCACCCGCCATGTTCACCAGACCTTGCTCCTTCAGATTACCACTTGTTCTGATGGATGGCACACGCACTTTCTGAGCAGCACTTAAAAACGTACGAAGAAGTGGAAAATTAGGTTTCTGAATGGTTTGCCTCGAAACAAGAAAAGTTCTATTGGGATGGTATCCACAAATTACCTGAAAGATGGGGGAAATATGTAGCTAGCGATGGACATTACTTTGAATAAAGCACTTTTGATGTTTCTCTTGAAATTATCATGTTTTCTTTGATTACAAAACCCATCATTATTAACCAGTACACCTAGTATATATTTTCTATGCCTGCTTTTGCACTACAACTGCAGAGTTGCTATAGACACTATAGAGCCTGTAATTAGTAAAATATTTATTTTCTGGCTTAATATAGAAAATGTTTGCTGACCTGTACTCTAGATACTGCTTGCAAATTGAATAGTTCCTTCTTTAGTTCATTTCACTCTACTATGATCATGTACACTGAAATAAACCAGTTGACACATAAACATTCTGCCTAGAAACTTCCTTAGCCAAATACACAAGTTCATATATTATCTTTTATATTGCCACAAGTTACTGCATTTTCTGAACATTCTCCCTGTAAATAATTGGACAAAAACTCACCTCTTCTCCAAGCTCAACAATTTTCTCACTGTCTTACCAGCCTCCATTGGCTGTCTCTTTGAGGCTCTTGTGACCTGCACCCACTGCCTGGTTCCAAAGCCAAGGCTACATGTTTTAGGGTTTTGTTACAGCAGCACCTCATTTGGGGGTAACACATTTCTGTTTTGGTCCTCTATTGCTGCAAAACAAGCCACTAAAAAGTTTAAAGTTTTAAAATGACAATTATTTTATTACCTTTAGTGATTTTAGATGCTAATTTGGGTTAGAGGCCTTCTTGTGCTCTTCATGTCAGCTGGGGCTATCATCATCTGGTGGCTCAATTGAATTTACAGAGAGGAAGGGAGAGGGACAGAGAGTTAGAAACATCGATGAGAGAGAAACATTGATCAGCTGCCTCCTGCACACCCCCCACTGGGGATGTGCCCAAACCAAGGTACATGCCCTTGACTGGAATCGAACCCGGGACCCCTCAGTCCACAGGCCGACGCTCTATCCACTGAGCCAAACCAATCAGGGCTGAATTTAAATGGCTAAGATGGCTGCATTAGTTATTCATTGCTGTGTAAAATATTATTTCAAAACTTAGTAGGTTAAAACAATAAAAATTTATTACCTCACAGCTTTTGTAGATTAAGAATCTGGGAGCAGCTTAACTGATTGGTTTTGGCTCAGGATGTCTCCTGAGGTTGCAGTCAAGCTGTCTACTAAATTGAAGTCATCTGAAGTCTAGTAAATCTGCTTCCTGTGTTTTTAGGCAGGCCTCAGTTCCTCACCACAGAGGCCTCCCCTTAGGCCGCCTGATTGTCCTCATGAAAAGGCAGCTGGCCTCCTGAGTGAGTGACCTGAGAAAGGGCCATCAAGATGAAAACTACAGTGCAATTTATAATCTTTGAAGGGATTTATCATCACTTCTGTGGTATTCAGTTGGTCATACAAACCAGCACTAGTACTGTATGGGAGGGGACTTCACAAAGATAGGAATAACAGAAAACTACCTTTATTGGGTGTCATATTGGAGACTTGCTGGCTACCATGAAACTCAGTCACGTGGCTGCTGATTAGTACTTGAGGTAGTGAGTGCCTCTGCTTTCATATTTGTGATTCTTCCTTCTACCTGGGCTTCTCACTGCATGGAGGCTGATTCCCAAGAGGCAGCAAGTAGACGCTTCCAGTTCCCTCTAACCTGGGCTTAGAAATCCCAGAATGGCCTTCTGCTATGTTCTAAGGCTGTCCTAAAATTCACGCAAGATTTGAATTTTACGCCATTTGTGCCGTAAAGTGTTGCCAATGAAGAAAAAAGATAGCGTGACAGCTGACAGTTCAGGGTTATTAAAAATGGAGCAGTACACGAAAGAACAATGCGTTTACATTGTTGAGCAATATTTTAAAAATAATGAAGTTTTGGCAGCTACAGTTCTCAATTTTCGTGCAAAATATGGTCGGAATAGTGATTTAACTTCATCAACTGTGAAGAGATTAATTAAAAAATTTAGGGAGACTGGATCAATTAGTGATCTTAAACACTCTGGCCGTCCTTCAACAAGTCGTTCAACACAAAATGTCGAAGTAGTTCGTGAGAGTGTTGCTGAGAGTCCAGGGACATCAATTCGGCACCGTGGTCAAGAACTGGACATTTTGAGAAGCTCGCTACAGCGTATTCTCACGAAAGATTTGCATCTTCGCGCTTACAAAGTTCAATGGACTCAAGAACTGAAGCCTACTGACCACGCACAGCCAATAGAGTTCGTTGAATGGATTATGGGAGAACAACAAAATTCAGCCACATTTATGCAAAACAGTCATGGAAAATTTCAACAAAAGATTGCATATGTGCCAGCAAAGCCGTGGAGGCCATTTACCCGATATGCTATTCCATACATAACCCTATATTGTATCTTTTATGAATCAATAAAAAATTTACAATTTTTAATTATAAACTTATGTTTTTTATCAAAATTACTTCTTGAATGAATTTTGGGGCACCCTTTATTTGGCGAAGCTAATCAAAGGCCATCCCACAATCAAGGGAAGCAGAAGTAAGCTCCATCCCTTGATGTGAAGTGTGGCATGTATTAACAAGGAAGGGAGGAATCGTTGGGGGATACCTTTGAAGACTAGCTAATGTAGGAAATGAATACCCAATTTTATTTCCCTTCTGTCTTCCACCCTATTGCAGGAGCTTCCCATTGGACTATTTTATCCAGAAGTCAGAGAGCAAGGATGTCCATTGAACCAGTCCCTAGAGGTCAGCCTCCTGGGCCACGGAGAGGATTTTGAAGGAGGATTTTGAAAATAAAACTAGAAGGGCAAAGAGAAAATCACCATCACAGTTTTGAAATACAGGTAGTCCCAGAGAAATTTTATTTTTCAATAATTATATAATTAAATAAAAACTTTTAAATATTTATAAAAGGAGCTTAACAGGATGGTTTTTGTAACCACTTCCTTCCTTTATGGCCTGGCCAAGTAAAGTTATAGAATTCCTTCACTTTGAAAATGTAACTATGTGTGCTACAAAATTTGGGAATCACATTAGTCTAGCAGACTACTGATATTACCATTTCTAGCTGAGAAGAGTTTTGAAAAGAAATATAATGCTCTTAGTATGAACCCGTAGACATTTATGTTAACACAGCTAGAACAGCCACATTTTATCTTTTCCTTTATGATTACTAGCTTATTTTGGGTTCAGATGTACATTCCAGCTCCTTGCTAGCAAAGCCTAATCTGTGTTTCAGCCTGCCAAGTCCTAGCCTACAGTTTCTCTCAGAGTGTCCCTGTAACTATATGTCTGCCTTTGACTGGGGTCCAGCTTGAACACAGATAGAGGAATTTCCATGACATTAATGTGGCCACTTTCTAGTACTACTACTAGAGTGCTTCCACCCATCAGATCATATCCCATAGATATGCTAGCTCAGATCCCCCCTGATACTCTTATATTGCCTCAGACATTACATCTGTGGTCACCCACATTGGAGTCAGCCCTCTAACTCCTGTTTCATTCAGGCCTGACTTAATCTCCTTTCTTTAATGTTCTGCCTTTGAAGAAAGCACTGTACTAGACCTTGTGCACTTCAATAAATGGAAAACTGGTATTTTAGCTGTGCTTTCGGCAGTGACAGTATTCTTTTATGACCATTTGAAAAACGAATGTTATATGGATGGTTACCTGTCATCTTCAAAGTTAACACCAGAGCTAGCAACATGGCATTTTGACATTCAGTGCTAACATCCTAAGTAAGAAATTTGTATTTTTATACTCTGTTCAAAACACTTTACCTATGGATTTGTATGCCCCTGACAGATTTTTCATAATGCAAAAAGCACTATTAAAGTGGTTTCACAGTTTGGTATATGTTTGAACTTGCAGCTTTCCAAAGACTATATATTTTCTATCATTTTTTTAAATCTCTTCCATTAAGCTAAATGTTTCATATCATCGCTATAACCAAGCCAGGGATGATCTAGATTGCCAATATTCCCTTACTCATTCAAGAACTTTCATTAGTCAGAAGCTAAGATGTGTTTTCAGTGGAAATGTCATATTTTAATACAGGATATGGTACAATTTCAGGTACAAGGCGTTTTGAAAACATTAATCTTCAAGTAAACTGGTATTATCACTGTTATTCCATAAACATAAAAATGAAAAAGAGCTAATAAGCAAATCGCCCAACATCTTGCAAAAATAAAAGTAGAATTAGAATATCATCAATTTCATATCCATCTGTGTCACTGGACAATAAAATCAGGCTTTTCTGGCTATGTTTCATTAATTTTCTCTGCTCTATAGGATTTCATTGTATAAATATACTACAGTTTATTTATTCTTTTATATTTGATAGATTTTTTTAAATTTTTTTTGTTACTACCCTAATGTTCTTGCAAAGCGTTCTTGTAAATGGCTTCTTTGTGCACAGTCAATAGAGCACATGCTAACTAGTGGAATAGCTGGCTAATAAATCCAGGCATGTTCAACTCAGTAATACTGTAGCAATCATAATGTGCTGGAACAACTTCCAAAATCTTAGTGTTTAAAACATCAAAGGTTTATTTCTTGCTTGTGTTATGTTTTCATCTTAGATTGGGGTTGGGTAGGGAGAATCTCTTCCACATTCTTCTTTGGGGAATGTTACCAGTTACCATGGAAGAGGGGGAAAACTTGGTTAATCATTCACAACTCTTAAATCTTCCCCTTTGGAAATGATAAAGGTCATGTAGCCACACAACTTCAAGGGGATAGTGCAATTATAGCGTTGAGAAGAAAAATCTCTGAAAGCCTGAATGTCTACTAATGATGACTACAAACTATTTTCAAAGTGATTGCTCCAATTTACACATCTACAAGAGAGGATGAGAGTTTCATTTCTTCATATCCTGCCAAGTCTGATATTGTTAGCTATTAGGACTTTTTAAATCTGATGAATATGACCCATCTCACTGGGGTTTTAATTTGCTTCTTCCTGATTAGTAATGAGACTAAGTATCTTGTCATAACTATATAAGTGTTTTGTACTCATACAAAATTCTTCTTTTGTAACATTTCTCTTGTTATTTTATCATTTTTCATTTAAGTAGTTCACATTTTTAAAAATAATGATTTGGAGGAGCATTTACATGTTCTGGTTTAATTCTGTGGCTTGTTTTTTTCACACTATTTAAGGTGTTCTTTGATGAATAGATTTTTTTCAATGTAGTAAAATTTATTAATCCTTTATTGTTTTTATATATTTTTTTGTTTAGTTTCTTAATACTCACCTAAAGATATTTTTTCCACTGCCTTTTAAAGGTAGTGGAAGGGAGTGAGAGGGAGAGAGAGAAACATCAATGTGAGAGAGACACATGATCTGGTTGCCTCCTGCAAGCACCCCAGCGGAGGGCAGGGAACAAACCCACAACCCAGGTCTGTGCCCGTGACCAGAAATTGAATCTGCAACCCTTTGCTCTAACCACTTAGTAACACTAGCCAGGGCTGGTTTTTATTTTTTATGTCTTATTTTGGAAATCTTTTCCTATCTGAAGAAATATACTCTCCTATATAGTTTTCTAAATGTTCTATAGTTTGACTCTCATGTCGATGTCTGTGGATAATGTGACATAGAGTTCCATTTTTGCTTTTTTAAAATTTCTAAAAATTTTATTTTATTGTTTAAGATATTACAAATAGTAGTACATATGTCTCCTTCCCACCCCCCTCCTTTCCCCCTGACGTCCCCCCACACTCCCCCCCCCCACCTCCCCTACCCCCTGGCGCTTGCCCTCGCCCTCCCGACACACACACACACACATCGCCCCCAGTGTCTTCCGTCTGTTGGTTGTGCTTGTATGCATGCAAGTCCTTCGGTTGATCTCTTATGTATAGCTCTATACCTGTCAGGGTAGATTATTGATGGCTCTCAGCCAGGGGAGCATATTTTGATGCCTAGAGGACATTTTGAGAATGTCTAGAGCAGAGGTGGGCAAACTTTTTGACTTGAGGGCCACAATGGGTTCTTAAACTGGACCAGAGGGCCGGAACAAAAGCATGGATGGAGTGTTTGTGTGAACTAATATAAATTCAAAGTAAACCTCATTACATAAAAGGGTACGGTCTTTTTTTTTTTTTTTTTTTTTTTAGTTTTATTCATTTCAAACGGGCCGGATCTGGCCCGCAGGCCGTAGTTTGCCCACGGCTGGTCTAGAGACACTTATATTTGTCACAATGGGAAATAGGGTGCTTCTGGCATCAAGTGGGTAGAGGCCAGCGATGCTGATAAAAACATCCTGCAATTCACAGACACATCCCAACCCACACACACATCAAAGAATATCCATCTCAGTATCCACAGTGCTGAGGTTGGGAAAATCTGAATGAGCTTGTCCCGTGGTAGGAAACAAACCCCAAGTCTTTTGACAATAAAGGTTATTTCTCCCTTACCTTCATGTGAATTGAGAACTGACTGACACTTTGCTCCCCTGCATAGATCATTGCCAATCTCACAGCAGAGGCGACCAGGAATGCAAGTGTAGCATGTATGTGTGACACCAGAGGCGTCACACATCTCTTACTCTCACATTTTTTTGGGCCAAAATCAATGATCTAAGTTTCCACTTTAAGGAGCTGGGAAATAAAACAAAATAAACCCAAACTAAATACAAGAAAGGAGATAATAAAGATAAGAATGAAATCAATGACATAGAAAAATGTCAGGCATTCAGTGGCTATGTGTGGCTTGGTGATTACTGTGTGGGACAGCACAGGTAGAACATTCCTGCCTTCACAGATAATGTTATTGAAGAGTACTGTACTAGACAATCTGTTGGGATATAGAAAATCTGAGTGATATATATTAATCTTATTTTCTTAATTGCATTAAAAACACTACATCTAAGAACTGCAGAAAGCTTTTTTTTTAAGTGTACATGAAATGTTCTCCAATACTATATGCTGGTTCACTAAACAAGTCTCAATAGATTTCAAAACTATTAAAATCTTACAAATACCTCTACTCACAACATTAGTAAGTTAGAAATCAATCAAAAATCTAAAAATTGAGAAACACAGTCTAAATAAATATATAAATAAAAAATTAAAAACACATATTTAAAGAATTCAAAGGTCAAAGAAAAAAATCACATAGGAATTTACTTTCAACTGAGTGGTAATTAAAATATAACATATCAAAATAAAGTTAAATAAAGTGCAGGTAATGAAGTGCTCACCATAAAATTGATAATTTTAAATATTTGTTTTAGCAAAGTGAAAAGTCTAAAAATCAATAGTTTGAATTTCTACTTTAGGAGCTAGGAAATAAAGCAAACTCAATATAAGAAAGCAAAGGATAAAGATAAGAATGAAACTCGATGAAACATTAAAATAGTTCAACAATATAAAAGATAAATCAAAAGCTATAATTTTTAAAGATCAATAAAATTGGTAAATCTATAAATAGACATGTAAGAAAGACACAAATTATCAATATCAACAATGAAAGAGGGAACACCTCCATAGATCCTAAAGTCATTAACAGCACAGTAAGCACATATTATAAACAATTTCATGTCAATAAGTTGAACATAAACATCATAGGCAAACTCCTTCAAAGATTCAATTCCAAATATAACATATTAAAATTTCAAAATGAATAGCTGTAGATTTCCCAAAAAATTAATTAATAATCTTTCTGCAGAGAAACGTCCAGGCTTAAATGGCTTTACAGATGAATTCTGTCAACCATTTAAGAAAGAAAGAATACCAATCATACGTAGACTCAGAACATAGAAAAACTAAGCAATACTTGCTAACACATTTAAAAGGCCAGTTTCATCCTAATACTAGACATTACAAAAACTGAAAATTAAAGACAAATAAAATTTATGAATGTAAACACAAACATCTTACTATTTGCAAATAATATACATATAAATTATTCATATACATATACTTGAGGCCCAGTGCACTAATTTGTGCACAGGTGGGGTCCCTTGTCCTGGCCAGCAATTGAGGCCCATGGGGGCTGGCCAGCTGGGGGGGAAGTACTGCAAGAGGTTGGCCGGCTGCAGGAGATTGGCTGTGAGAGTGCACTGATCACCATGGGGCAGCTCCTGCGTTGTGCATCTGCCCCTGGTGGTCAGTGCGCATCATAGCTACCAGCCGGTCATCCCATTGTAATGGTCACTTAGGCTTTTATATATAGATATTAATATCTCTATGTATTCAATCTAGTAATTACTTCCTTCTTTTCTAGTCATACTTAGCTCACCTATAGTTGTGACTAAGATGAAGTTAGTAGAGACTTGGAGGCACTCAATTGTTAGTTGTGCCTCTGTGGGTATCTGGCAAATGGGGTGAAAAAGGGAGGCACTAGAGGAAGAAGGTGAAAAGACACAATAAGGTGAATATAATGAATAGGGAGGAGAAGGACCCAAGTAGCACAAAGAGGAAAGCAATGGACATTTTGTTGACTCCTTTATTATGTAATCAATTCACCTTTTCCTCACAGGTGAAGTGGAAACTATGGGACTATTTAGGATCAAGATTTGACTCTAAAGTCCTTGGAGTTGTGTACTTATGGTTAGCCAATTTATTTTTTAGGGGAATACTAATGAGTAGGACCTTCCAGTGGTTTTATTGTCCTTTTTTTTTTTTAAAGGCTCTTGCTGTCATACACTTTAATTAATAGTGGTATATAACTACTAATACATGGTTTACTGATTAGAAAATCTGACTCCTGAGTAGTTTTCATTACAGGAATGTCAAAAATATATTAGCAAATAATTCACATGCTAATATATTGATATTTCTGAGATTTCACATATATTGACAGTACCTGCTATTTATGAAATGTAAATTGTGTACTAAGTACATATTTTAAAAACCACTTATTTTAAATCTTTATTGTTGAAAGTGCCACATAGATCCTTCTTTTTCTCCCATTAACCTCTTCCAGCCAACTCCTGTCCCTCCACCCCAGACCCTCACCACCCCATTATCTGTGTCAATGAGTTATGCATACATATATGCTTACAAGTTCATTGGTTGATCTCTTCCCACCACCCTCCCCTGCCTTCCCTCTAAGGTTCAACAGTCTATTCATGTTTCTATGTCTCTGGGTCTGTTTTTGATCATCAGTTTATTTGGTTAATTAGATTCCACATGTAAGTGAGATCATGTGGTACTTATCTTTCTCTAACTGGCTTATTTCACTCAACAGAATGCTCTCCAGATCCATCCATGCTGTTGCAAATGGTAAGAGTTCTTTCTGTTTTATTGCCATATAGTATTCCATTAAAAAAACAACTGTGGTACAGTTATACAGTAAAAACACTTAAAACCTCATTCTGCTTTAACTACAAGCCTAGTATCTTTGAATAGAGTTTCTTATCCTATATGAGATATAGAACAACATAGTAAATAATACTAAATCTATCAGTTCAGCAAATGTGAAGGTTTGTATAGATTTAGCTTTCAGACATTAAAAAGCAATAATTTAAAAATAAAGAAGATGACATTATAATGTAGCTGGCTTAAATGTAGCATAAATCTTGCAACTTTGACTCCTCTTGACTAGTTAGTTTGCATCTGTCTTCATTAAAGTGAATGTATATGCCCAAGCCTCTAAGTTCTCATGTACTATGGATAAAATTTTAGTTAATTAAATAGTAGCAGTGATTCATTTAAAATATTTATCAGACACATATTCTGATCATATATTTTCCTGAGAAATGAAAGTGCAACGATGACTTAGCCAGACATAAGTCCTGGTACCTTGGATTTCATGATTTCAAGATGCCATAGTGAAGTGATTTTCATATTTGCACTTCTGGTTGAGGACATCTCAAGATGTCTCATTTTCTCCAGCATCACCACCAAATTCTCAAAGCAGAATACAAAACAAACAATGAAACCAGAAAAGCTATTATGTCAGTGGCCTATTCTGGAGCTTGGGAAATATATGTTATAATATCAAACAAAATATATTTTGCAACTTTGGGGTAATGCAACTCACTAATCCTTAAGGGCTCTATCTTTATTTTCTTATGACTACACATCCAGGGGTATAACACATTGTTTCCTATTCTGCCATCTTTCTCAGACTTCCTAGTGGAAAGAGCACAAGTAAGGTGGAGGCATCAAAATAATTTCCTGCTTCAATCAATTCCAGTTTTCTCTTTCTGAGTTATTATAATAATTTTAAGAAGGGAGAAAATAGAAAGGGAAAAACTAATTGCTACTTTTAAAGTAAAATTTTACTAACCTTTTAAGTATTTTCATCTTGTGCTAATTGGTCATTGAACAATATTTTGTAAACTGTGCCTACTAGTATTTTACACAAAAGCTGGTGTTCTGAATACATTTGATTTGAGTTTTTGAGCTTTTAAATATTTTTACCATTTCAAAGCCATGTTCAGTAAATGTATCATTCACTAAATTTTAATACATTGATGACCAGCATTGCTTGCATTTGTGTTGTCATGTTAAGCTTTTTAGATTTTGCTTTAGTGAAAATTTTTTTCTGGGATTTTTGAATTATAAAATTATAAACTTATAAATTTATAAAATTATGAATTTCATATTATAAAGAGAATTATAAAATTGGCAAGAAATGTGTATTTAAAAAATCTATTGTTATCAGTTGGAATTTGTCTTTGTAAATCAGAATTTTCTTGATCCTATGCCATCAAAATAAAGAAATAAATTAGACACTAGAGCTGATATTTACAACTTCTAAATTCAAGTCTTTATGTCATAAAATGATTTAATTTTTCACCATAAATAATTTTTTAAAATTTAACTTTATTGTTGAAAGTTCACCATAATTAATTTTAAAATAAATGTTGTAAGTTTAATTCATATAGTAAACATATTTCTTTTCTTCCATTTCATAAAGATATTTATTTATTTATTCCTCACCTGAGGACATGTTTATTGATTTTAGAGAGAGAGGAAGAGAGAGCAAGAGGGTGAGAGAGAGAGAGAGAAACATCACAGTGAGAGAAACATTGATTAGTTGTCTACTGACACTCCCCGACCTGGGATAGAACCTGTAACCTGCCTATGTCCCCTGACTGAGAATCAAACAGGCAACCTTTTGGTGTATGGGACTACACTACAGTCACTGAGCAACCCGGTCAGGGCAAAATATTTTTCATTTTTATTGGAAAAAAGGATTCTACTGAAAATCACAACCTATATTACATATGTGTGTCTAGCTTAGCTTTTGTTTTCAGTGTTCAGATGTCTGAACAGTTTTTCTTGTGTCAGATGGATTATCTGAAGAACAATAACTACTATTTAATGATACTTACAAGGTCATAATGAAGACAATATCCACTTAATTGGTATTCAAACTCAAATGGAAAAATTATAAAACTATTTTTTTTGTATTTTTCTGTGATGAACACATAAATCAATGTTTTTCTTTGGACATTATGCCAGTCAAACATTGCCTGACATTCAGTCACTTCAGAAGGCTTGAGGAAAACCATTCTAACTTTGGATGATAAGAAATACAAATCGTTGTTATAAATTCAGAAAAAAAGTTTGTTTTCATTCAACATTAGTAGTCTGAACAAAGAAGTGTAAACATATTGGCTGACATCCCAGGCAAGTAACATAGTGGGTGAAGTGCTCCAGAATAAGTGTGAGTTCTGGAAACCATGGCAAAGCCCTTAGCCCATGCTCTGCCTAAAGGAGCAACTGCTATTTAGCTTTGGCTAATTATTGCTACACATGAATGTGAGATCAGGTTTACCATATTATGTGATTTTTTTCAGAAGGTCACTAGAAAACCTTAAAAAAAAAGAAAACAAACATAAAATCTATCTATTTTTAAATGTTGGCTCTCAAAATGGAATTATAGTACTGGCAAAATAAAATAAGGTAGTCAGTTTGTAATCTCTTAACTATATAATTCAAGTTCAATTGTTTCAAATAGTTTCATTTTGTGTGGATCACAAGGACATCCTATATAATAAAAGGCTAATATGCAAATTGACAATACAGCAGAACGACTGGTTGCTAGGACGCACACTGACCACCAGGGGCAGACGCTCAACACAGGAGCTGCCCCCTGGTGGTTAGTGCATACCCACAGGGGGAGCGCCTCTCAGCCAGAAGCCAGGCTCCCGCCTCTGCAGCAGTGCTAAGGATGACCAACTTCCAGCTTAGGCCCAAGGGGAGTGGGCCTAAGCCATCAGTCAGACATCCCTTGAGAGCTCCCAGATTGTGAGAGGGCACAGGCTGGGCTGAGGGACACCCCTCCCCCCCAACTGCACAAATTCTGTGCACTGGGCCTCTAGTATCTATAATAATGAAAGGGTAATATGCTAATTAGAACGGAGAGCTGAACAACCTCCGGACATCATTCCGGGTGACCTTCTGGATGAAGCCGGGGCTGCGAGGGCCGAGCCCCTTGCATGAATTTCGTGCATCAGGCCTCTAGTATATTATAAAAGAATACATTCACATTTAAAACTATGTAGAGAATTCAGGCTCACACATAATATGTAAAATTACTTAAGCATTTATAAATTTTAAAATATTTATTGCAGTACATTGTATTCTTCTTCCTTTGGCTTTTAATAACGTATTAAAAATCTGTAATGGAATATTCTAAAAAAATAGATTTAAGCTTAACTATTTCACTCTTTAGAAATAATTTAAAAAGTTATTTCCTTGATTCCTTAACCATGTCTCATAGTCTTTCAAATTACACTTACAGAAATCCAGAACTATAAGGTTTCTTGAAAATACCTAATAAAATCCTTTATGTTATGGATGAATAAAGTTGAGAAAGTAAAAGTGTTTATCTAATATCACAGAGATACTTGACAGCAGAGACTCCAAATAGCATAAAGTTAAGAAGTAACATTTATTATTCCAAGATGAAATATGAAGACTGAGAAGCAAAAGGAACATACATAGTAAATTAAAATATAATTGATATAGATGCAGACATATCTGAGTCAATTTACTAACTAAATACTTTACTCTTATTTTTAATGGGCATTCACTAATATATTTGCAGTTGGTAAACAGTTTTCAAGGTTACCTTTGAGTGAAAGAATCCTGGATGGGTACCATTTGTATCTGGGGGAATTTCAAAGAGGCTGTGTCAGTGGACAGAGCTGGTGTTCTGAGCATCAACAGTCATTAAACTCACAATCTCTCATTCATCTTTACTTGCAAATAAGCTGAGAATTCAGAGATTTTTTTTTATTGACACAAAATAGGAATTTAGTGGGCAGTTCAATAGGGAAAAGTGTTTAGAAACTAACTGTAAAAGATGAGAACTTTGCTCCTGTCAGAAGAGCTGCCTATTCAGACAGGTTCTGACAGGGAATTATGGCATTTTCTATCAGAACCACAGAGCAGCTTGAGAGATCAGGACTGGTTATTAATGGGGCCAGTATAATTGCTCCATGCTTTATATGTTCTAAACAAAGCAAATCATATTCAATATCTTCACTCTCCAGACTTATAAAAATTATATATTTTTTGTATTTTATAGAGGGGCTATTTTCCTCTCCAGAAATATCCAAGGATCTGGAGGGAATGTAATTGGTACCTGTGGGGAAGTGGGCTGGTCTTTACTTTATGGCAATAATTATTTCCTTATGCTCCATGATGCTATTGTGGTTCATCTCCTGCTATATGTTGGGCACTGATCCACTGACAGGCTCAGTAAGCCTAACATGGCGATGTCACTTAATAAGTGTACAAAGATCTATATAGCACCACCTTAAAGACTGTAATGCTAAGTGATTCGTCTTGAACAGCATCACTCAGCTATTCCCCACTTATGGAGCTACATGCAATGGGCTCACATTTGTAACTCTCCCAGTTTCTCAGGTAGTGTTACTTCCTTATTCCCAACTCTCAGTACATCTCTCTTCTTCTTCTGGACGAATCTCTCTAGCTTCAAAAACTCTTGGGTAGAGCTTTTCTTATAGTTACCTAGCAGTTCTATTGGGGACCTGAAACACCAAAAACTTTAATGTCCCTGCTTAAGGCAGAAACTTCAGATTCAGAATACCAAGCCTTGGTTACCTTTTGAGTGGAAAAAAGTCTCTCATTTTTAGAGTATTATATATGTTGAAATGATACAAAGCATATAATAGCTCAATAGACTCCTAACACACAAATTCTGGCAAAAGAACTCAGGTACACCTAAGGTAGAATTACCAGTAACTTCACATCCAGTGAGTAAAAATGATTAAGACAAAGAACAAGTCAAACAGATGAATGATAAAGACAGGTGATCATGGGGCCGGGGTGGGGTGGAAGGTTGTGTTAATGAAATAAGCAACTGCAGTCTTAGGACCAATAAAGGGGATGTGGGAGCATGTCTTGGTTCACAGCATCAACAATAAAAGTGACATCGTTTTGGACTGGAGTGGGGACAGAGAGCTGGGAATAAACCTGAAAATGAAACTGAGAAACTTAATTTTTAAAAGGAAATGTAACACACTTTTTCTTGCATGATATTTGACAATAATTAAAAGCTAAACAAAAGCATAATGTGGTGTGTGTGGTATATGTGTGTGTATAATATTTATTCTTTTATCATTATAGAACAGCCAGATAAATACAACAAACATGTTCTTGTTGAATACCTAGGTTACATACTTTACGTTCAATGAGAACATGCTTATTATATTTTTAGGATAATGTTTCTGAGATTCACCCATGTTGGAGCATGTATAAGTACTTCACTTCTTTTTATGGCTAAATACTATTCTATTGTATGACTATACCACATTTTGTAATCCCTTCATTAGTTGACGAAGATTTTGGTTGCTTCCACTTTTTAGCTATTGTGACTAATGCTACTAGTAGTATTCATGTAAAAGTGTTTGCTCAAAATCATTTTCAGTTCTTTTGGGCAAGTACCCAATTCTTAGGAGTGAAATTTCTGGGTCACATGGAATTCTATCTTTAGCTTTTTGAGGAACCACCAGATAGGATAGCTAAAATCCTCAGAGTACTGAGAGAAAAGAGCTCCACAGCAAGAGACCTTTGGAAATTTGAAAGGGTCCTCTTGGGACTTTAGCTAAGTACTCAGCAGCACATGCACTGGAGGAAACTACATAAGGATTAGAGGTAATAGTGACTGGTACTCAGAAGGACAGAGCTGGGAATAGTTCCCATTCCTTCTACCCAGAGTGGAAAATTTCATAATTCACTCTGAATCAGCTAGAGTACAAAGATGGTTTTGCCTCAATTGTGGGGTAAGATTAGCCCTAAATTAAACAGTGATCTGGCCCCACCTTATAAAGCTTAAAAGAAAGACCCCAAAATTTCACACTATTTCCATTAACCACATTCAAGAAAAAAGTTAAGAACATTTATAGAAACCTGCATACAAGTAAAATTAACAATACCTGACATCCTATAAAAATAGTAGACATGCAGAAAGGCAAGACAATATGATTCCTATTGAAGAGAAAAAGTAAACAATTAAAACCATATCAGAAATGACATAATATAATCAATAAACAAAGACATGGTATTAAAGTAATTGTTGTAACTGCCTTCTATATGTTCAAGAATCTACATAATTTATTATGTGAATTCTTGGAATATATTAAAAAAGACAACTCCTAAAGATGAAAACTACAATGTCTAAGATGGGAAATCTACTAAATTGTTACTTGATCTGTGTAAGCAGAAAATTCTAAGTGACCAGAAGTCTGACTTGAATCACCAAAATAAAGGCTCATGGCCCCTCAATCAAATTCTGGACCTGCGTCAATTCAAAAACCCAAGAAGGAGACTTTGAGAAAGGACTCTGGTATATTATGAATTTTATAGTGTGTGACAATGAGATCATGCTCATAGAATTTAAGGTCTGATGTCCTCCATCATTCTGAAGCAGCTGGTTAGATTGGACTGTAGATTGTCCTTCTGAAAACTCAGGTATGGTGCCAGCTAGGTCAAAATAACTTGAGAAACTGGGGCAATGTCTTTAAGGATGTGGCCTGTACTCTAAATCAGCTTTAACATATGGTGCTGTTTTTCACATAACCAGAATTTACTGATTCTTAAATCATAAATCCAAAGGCTGGAAACGGAAGTGGCTCCTCTCACTATTGCTCCTAATGAACTTGTTTTGTTTTATTTTTCAAGTACATTTTACATACAATATTATTTTGTATTATTTTCAGGTGTACAGCATAGTGGTCAGACAGTCTTATACTCTACCATGTGTCCCCTCCCATAAGTCTAGCACCCACTGGGCACTGTACATAGCTATTACAATATTATTGACTATTTTCCCTATGCTATATTTACATCCCCATGACTATTTTGTAATTGTTGATTTGTACTTCTTAATCCCTTCACCCTTTTCACCCAGTTCCCCAATACCCCTCCCCTCTGTCAATAGTCTGTTCTCTGTATCTAGGAGTTTGTTTCTATTTTGTTCATTTATTTTGCTTTTTAGATTCCACATATAAGTGAAATTATATGGTATTTGTCTTTCTCTGTCTTATTTCGCTTCTGATATTACCATCCAGAAATCCAAAACATGAATTCAAAAATATATATGCATTCCTCTGTCACTGAAGCATCATTTACAATAGCCAAGACATAGAAGCAACCTAAGTGCCCCTAGTAATCTTGACCAGCAAAATGTTTCTTTCCCATCTGCATGATTTTAGGCTATTTGGGTCTAGCGATCTTAGTTTCAAAGCAAGGAATGCATCCATCAGGGGACACCATAAAGATCCCATTGAACTGAAATTTGAGGCTGCCATTTGGCCACTTTGGCCTCTGGAGCCCCTGAACCAACAGGAAAAGAAAGGGGTAACTATGCCAGCTGCAGTGGTTGATCCTATCGAGAAAAAATAGGTGCTATTACACAATGGGGGTCAAGAGGATTAAGTCTGAAATACAGGAGATCCTTTAGGGCTTCTCTTTGTATTCCCATGTCCTTTGATTAAAGTCAATGGAAAACTAAAACGCAATTCAGGTAGGATTTCTAATAGCTAAAATCCTTCAGCAATTAAGTTTTGCATAATTCTACTTGGCTAAGAACCACAACCAGCTGAAGTGCTTGCTGAAGACAAAGGAAATATGAAAAAGGTAGTGGAAGATGAAAATGAAAGAGGGTAGTAGAAGAGTGGAAGAAGTACCAGGTATGATGATGTGACCATTGCAGAAATGAAGACCGTAATCATTATGTGTGCTTCTTTATTATTCTGATGTGACTTTCTATATGCATTAATTTTTCCATTACCCACCTCACCCTCTTATTATGTAACATAAAGCATGTTAATAACAGTTAATTTTATATTTCAGTATTTAATTAACAGGCTATCACAGGATTTTATGTCCTCCCCTAGGGAAGGGGTTAGCATGTTTTCCATTTTACATGGGATAGCTCATTCTGTTATGTCATTATGGTAGAAGTATAATTTTGTTATTATCTTTATTTGGTAATTATGCTTTAAGGAGATGTGTATGGTGTTGGTTGACAACATGTGGCTGTGATGACATTCTGATAGGTCAGCTTAGCTGGGTCCAACCACATTTCTCAGAATTCCTTGTTTAGTGTGTTTCTTGTTAGAGTGCTCTGCAAGGGATAGTCTCTTGTGGGAACTGGAGGACAGAAGGGAGACAGCAGCCATTTTGTAGCATGCACACAACTTCTATTTATTCAAACTATAGTCTAGATCTCCCTGTCTAGGGATTTATGAGATGTAATTAAAGTTCCAATTTTGAATTCAAAAGGGAGATTACCCTGGGTGGGCCTGACTTAACCAGGGAGTAGTCATCAAAGCAAATAGGTCTCTCTGAAAACTGGAGACTTCAAACACAGTTGGTCTGCAATTGCTTTCCCTTCCCCCTGTATCTTTTCCTCCTAACTGCCCATCTGTAGATTTTGGGCTTGCTTAGCCAGAACATATAATTATGTAAGCTAATTCCTTTAATATTACTATCACTATATATCTATATCTAAATGTGTGTGAATATTTATGTATATATACATTTTTAAAATATATATCTTACTGGTCTGCTTCTCTGACTGAAACCTAATTGATAGACATTAAAAGAGATTTAAGAGACATATCAACCAGTTGCAATGTATTTATTTGGGTAGAGGTTTAAACAAAATGTGAAAAAAAGAACCTTTATATGACCATTGGGGAAATTTAAACTCAGATTGGATAACGACAGTATTAAGGAGTTTTTGTCAATTATTTTCAATATAATAATGGCATTTGGGGTAGTTTTTTAAAGACTGTATATTTTAAAAATAAAAATATTATGATAGAATTTTATTCAAAATTGTCCTCAAGATTATTCAAGAGTTTATTGTTTTGAAGGTAGGGTTCATTATATTATTTTATCTTCTTTTGAATACATTTGAAATTTTTCCATAATGAGAGAGTAAATTAATTTTTAAAAGCCCACAAATACTTAATCTTGAGAAGAAAATGTTAAACAAAAGCAAATTATACACTTACTAATTTTTGTACCCCCACTACAGACATTAGGAATAGCTGCAATACCCAGCTTCTCCTTGTCGCCCTCTTTTTATCACACATGCAGACATACAAAATCCCTTTCTACATCATATGCACATAAATATCCATATGTGAAATGTAGGTAAGTTCTATAACATCTCAATTATATGAAATAACACATGAAAAATTTACATGATGTAAATTAGACAATTCTGACCAATTATAGAAATGTTTCTACATAGTGAAACCAAAAGATTAAATAAAATCTAGATATGAGTTTGGCAATACAATTATTTTAATATACAGGGATGTCAATTTCTTCTTGCACTTAGAAAAACAAGTAACATTATTATAAGACAAACAGAACTTATTATTTGACTTATAATAAACAATGGAAACAGCAAACTACATTAGAAACATTGACCAGAAACATGAAAAGCTTGTCTAGAAGTCTTAAGAAGTACTATGATTTATTTGAATAGCAGGAAGTAAACACATAAGAAATCTCAATAACCCCAAAATGTAAGCAATTCCTTGTTGCTATCTGTGGATCCAATTTTTTGAAAAATATATTTTATTGATTTTGGAGAGAGAGGAAGGGAGAGGGAAAGAGGTAGAAACATCAGTGAGAGAAGAATATTAATCAGCTAACTCCTGCATGCCCCCTACTGGGGATTGAGCCCAAAACTTGGACATGTGCCCTGACATGGAATCCAACAGGTGACTTCTTGGTGACCTCGTGGGACAATGCTCAATCCACTGAGCCATACCAGCTGGGCTCCAATGGTTTGTTATATGAAGTTGTATTTCATTACATTTATAATGTCTCATTTATTATTTCTTCAATTCACTTCATTTTGCTACATATAGTACTTCCTAAACAAGAGTCATCCTATCAAAACAATCATTTCCATGTTAAAATGTGAAATGATACATTTTAAAATTCTAGCCTACTACTTTCTACCTTTGTACTTCATCTCTGGTCTTAGCTCTAGCTAAGATAAGCATAGGTAGGGAATAAAACACCGTAGAGAGTAGAGGATGTGGGGATGTTCTAATTTATTATGCCACAGTGTAATATTAGATTGAACTCTGATAAACATTTCTACTATTACACACGAGGAAATTACCACATAAAAGAGATTTTATGTTTTATAATTTTCAGGCTAAAAAAAAAAGTCAAAGCTCTTGAGTATTAGTAGGGTGAACAATATAATTTATTGTCCAAATTGGGACAATTTTGAGGGTATTTATAATTGCTCTGGGACATCAGCATAAGTCAGGACCATCTTAGGCAAATGGAGATTCAGGCTCACTCTAAGCATTATAAAAATAAAGCATGTGTAATCATGTGTAATTAAAAGTATTTTATGAATGCAACAGTAAGTAATTTAAACTTAGTCCGTATAACATGAATACTATTCAGTTATTGCTTGAATGGCATGGCTCAGTGGTTAAGGCTCAACTTATGAATCAGGACATCTTAGTTTGATTCCCATCATGGCACATGCCTGGGTTGTGGGCTCCATCTTTAGTAGCGGTCGTGCAGGAAGCAGCCAATCAATTATTCTCTTACATCATTAATGCTTCTCTCTCTCTCCCTTCCCCTCTGAAATTAATAAAAATATATTTTAGAAAAACATAGTCAATTATTCCTTCTTTAGTTTACTTTCATAGTTTTCTTTATTTATCTTAACATGTTTATCGTTTACTGTATTTATATCAGCAATTTTTCATATCAAAGTAGGTTAAAAGATGAAATTGTCACATTTGAATTGTGGTCCCCAGAATATTTTCAACTGAAGATTTTAATGAATCATTTTAAAATGCAAAATGATAGAGAATATAGTAAATATATTATTTACAATATAAAAATTGTTTTCCTTGGTATATTTTTTTCATTGTGCCTGAATACATACATCTTTAGAATGTGTATTTTTAAGTGATTTAAAAATACATGTTAAGGCACACAATTTGTACTTTTATTTTTGACACTTTTCTTTGTAAGATTCTATGAATTATAGTAAACCTAAAAAAATTAATTTTTAGAAACATACAGAGCACCCACCAACTCTCCCATATTATAGATGAGGAAAGTGAAACAGCAGGGAAATGACTTACTGTAGGTCACAAAGTAGATAGGCCAGAACTAGATCATTAAACTTTTTATTTTGAAACTAGAGGCTCAGTGTACAAAATTCATACACCAGAGGTGGGGGGGTGTCCCTCAGCCCAGCCTGCACCTCTCACAATCTGGGACCCTTCGGAGGATGTCCCAGTGTCCAACTACCAGTTTAGGCCTGATCCCACACTGGCAGTCAGACATCCCTCTCATAATCTGGGACCACTGGCTCCTAACCCCTCACCTGCCTGCCTGCCTGCCTGATTGCTCCTAACTACTCTGTCTGCCTGACAGACCACCCCTAACCTCTCACCTGCCTGCCTATTGCCCCTAACTGTTTACCTGCCTGCCTGATCGCCTCTAAGTGCCTCTGCTTCAGCCCCCGCCACCACAGTTTCATCCAGAAGGATGTCTGGAATGACATCTGGAAGGTCATTAGGCTGTCTGGTCTAATTAGCATATTACACTTTTATTATTATAGCTAAGGCTAGACTTAAAGAAGAGTTGAAAGAATAGAAGTTCCCCTTTACCTCCAACCTCCCCTAATATTAACTTTTTACATAACCATGTACCAATTGTCACAAAGTTCTTTTTATTGCACTACGGGAAGTTAGTTCAGTTTTATTGTCTTTAAGGCAAAGGGCAACAAATGCATTTCATAATATTTAGATAAATGCTAGAAAAAATAATGATCTATTAGAAACCAAGAAAATATACTTGATGCCAAAGAATTAGGATTCTCCCTAACATATCTCTTTATTAGGATGATGTATTTGCAACTGGAATATTAAGGTACGGGCATTTTTTTGAAATACAGTGGGGCCTTGACTTACGAGTTTAATTCATTCCATGATGGAGCTCGTAACTCAAATTACTTGTATGTCAAATCAAAAAGTGAACGAGTGAGACACGTGATGCTGGGCTGATGTTGTGGCGTTCACTGTGGAGTTCGCTGCGCCAACTAGCGGTGGGGTATCTGAAGCTGGCTCGTAACCCGAATTTTAGCTCGCAACTCAAAGCAAAAAATCAGCCGAGAGATGGCTCGTATCTCGAAAAACTTGTTAGTCAGGACACTCGTAAGTGAAGGCCCCACTGTAATGCTAATAACACATTTATATTTCTACACAAATTAGTGTGAGCTTTCATCGACTGTTTCGTAAACATAGACATCATCAGTGAATTTATATTATTTAATACAGAAAAATAAAAGCTATTTGAATTTTTGAGAAGGTAAAAGTTCAATAAATCATTTTTCTGTAAGAAGTGCAATCTTAGAAAAGTATTTATAATCAATACATCTATTTATAGAACTTGCTATATAAGACCTGGGATGTGAGATTAGGTGATACACTCTTTTGGTACATATTTGCTTCTATTTTCCTTGTGCTACATTGAATAAAAAACCAACCCGAATTATTTACATTGACTTTTCATGTCTTGTATGTTAAAAAACTAAAAATGTGTTTAAAAAACACACACAAATAATTCAGGCTTTTTACAATCAATGCTTGGTTACAATGTTGGATTGTGATAATTATAAAACCGTAGGTTACTTTTGTTTGTGTTGTTAGTCTTTAATCTTTCCAAATTCTTTCATATTTATCTGCTCTTTCCAATACTTTGCAGAAAGACTGCTTTTCCTTTTCCCTAAATTCATGTTGATACTTATAACAAACTGCTAGCGCCCTACCCCTTACTCCTTGACCTTCCCTTTCTGAGCACACTGATTTTCCGTAGTGATGGGGATGTCCCACGTGGGTGTGTTAGCTCCCCAGCATTTATAGCCTGTATACGGGCAGAACAGACTTGTTTTCAGAGCAAGTCCTCACAAAAAGCAGCAGTGCTGGGCTGGAAGACTAGCTAGCATGCATCGAATTAATGTACCCTAGGAACGGACTCCACCAACGACTGAAGAGTTGGCGTCTATATACCCATTTTTCTTCACCCGTTATTCTGAGGCTACTGTTTTAAATGGTTTTCCAGGAATCCCGATGAGATTAAGCTGTCCGCTCATGGTGATACTTGCTTGGTAATTCACCCTTCATTGCTTTTCTTTCATTCCCTGTCTCACTTCCCCAAGTCCCTACTGTGTTTCCTGAAATCACTTCTAAAATAAACTACTTGCACTTGAGTCCTTAACTCAGGTTCTAATTCTGGTAGAACACAAACTCAGAAAATATTTTCCCAAAGCATAGGCTGAAGAAAAACTGAAGTAGAGGGAATATTTAGGTTCTTTAGTAACAGGACTGTTTGTAGGAAAGCGGGAGCATGAAGACAAAGAAATGGGTTTAGGAATATTTGTGGATGTTGACTATTTGTGCTTTCTCTAAAAAGCTGATCACTATTACTAAAAATGGATTATCTTACATGCAGGTTATTCAGACCAAAACTTAGGAAGAAAAAGAACCCCTACTGAAGGCTGATAAAGAAAATTATTTTCTATCACAGTTGCTTATGTTTATAATTCATCAACTAATTAGCAAGAAAAAGCACACAAGTTCTCTTGTGTCTTAATTTGTTAGAAAATATTCAATTTGCAGTGTTGCAGCCCTGGCTGGATTACTCAATTGGTTGGAGTGTTGCCATATGCACCAAATGGTTGAGGGTTTGATTCCTGTCGGGGCTCTCTCATCTATCTTTCATGACTGAAAAGCACCAGAAATCCCAATGACTCCTGGATGCTCCTTCCAATAAAGAATGCGAGGTTGCAGGTTGGGGAAGCGTATGGGAGGCAGCTAATTGATGTTTCTCTCTCACATTGATGTTTCTCTGTCTCTCTTTCCCTTCCTCTCTCTCTAAAAATCAATAGAAACAGCATATCCTCAGGTGAGGATTAAAAGAGAAATACAGTGCTGCTTTCTCTGGTAATTAAAAAATAAAACATTTCTTTTCAGAAAATTAAAAGGTCAAACTCTATTATATTTTTGAAAAGTTTATTTGTAGCATAAGAAGGATAGTATAATAATTATTAATAAACTGGGAGCTGCTTTTTATTTCTTCAGTTTTATTGCTGATAAAAAATGCAGAAAACAACGGATATCGATGTTTATATAACTAGAATGATAGAGGTGTAAGTGTGAAATGAAGAAGTATAATTTATGAAAAAACAAAACAAAACATGCTAGAGAATGGAGGCTTAATTAGAATGTAATCTCTGATAAGCTTCATCGACCAAATCAGCTCATAGGTGACTGATCCTTAGTGTCCAGGTATTAAGATAGTCTCTGTAATTGCTAGCATATCCTAGCTAGGTTACCATTAAGCCTACTATGCACATTAAAAATCATATCTTCTGCTTCTGGGCCCCAAGGAGTGGTGGGTAGTATTTAAATATTTAGTCTGAAAAAGTGAATAAGGGAAGGGTGAGATAAATACCATAAAAAGACACTACAATGACTTTCAGTAAGCTTATGTCTGTAAGGCGATTTAACTTACACATGGCAATAACAAATATTTTCTGAACTATTTTAGAAATATTTTATTTTTAGAAATTTGTTAACAGATTTTCAAATTCTAAGTCAGTCTTTCTCCAAAATTATATTTTACTGAATATTTTGCCCAAGCTTTAATGTAATACAGCTTTGAAATATCTTTATCTTTAATTATCTCTCTCCCCCTTCTTTTACTGTCTTAAAACAATCTAGTACTAAATCCCAGCCCTAATTTTTCTTTAAAAAACATCCTTACATATTTTTGTACACTTCACAGAACACTTTGATTGCACAATGTCTGGCATCAGCCTGTTTCTATCTTGACTACCACATACTCACTTCAAACCCTGTTTTTATTCTCACCACAACTCCGCTTTCTTATACCCAGTTCTGTGTATAAATCTTCCTTATTTTTGGTCCTAAAAGCTATGGTGTCATTTCCTATTACATCATATTCAAAATTCTGGACTTCGGTTCACAGACGTTTACCAATATCCACTAACTTACCTTCTTTCCCTTTCTTTCAGCTCTCCACGAATCTTCTTCCCTGTCTTGAGGCAAACGTTTTTTTGTTTTTTTTCATACACCAGATGAACTTTTATTCTCAAACTAAATGTCATTCTCTTCCGTGTTCAGCAGACTATCATCTATCTTTCAGCTGAAAAGGACCAGAAATTCCAATGACTCCTAGATGCTCCTTCCAATACAGAATGCTAGGAATGGAGTTAGTAGTATTCATTTCCATTCCCTTCCTTATCTAGCAGGAATTGTATTTTACTCTATTCACTTTGATTACTGCTTCAGATGTGCAGGCATTTGGGGTGAGAATACCACAGCATTATGGTGGAGTCCTTTCCTATGCCTGCTTAATCCTAAAGCCATCTTTCAGGTTGAAGTGCTGTAGTGGAAAATACAGAGGAGCATCTTTGTTCTAGAAATCTAGTGAGTGCGTATACCTTTTTACATCTTATAATTCATTGCTATGTACATTATCTCATTTGACTGGTAAGAATTGTGAGAGCTAGGGGTGCAGACCCTGTTTTAAGTGCGAGGGAACATGAAGCTCTAGGGTACTGCAATACTCACGGGGACAGACTTTGGAATCAGGAAGAACTGAGTTTGAATGATTATTATAAAGTTTATACCTGTGTGCCTTTGGGGGAAACTATTAATATCTCTAAACCTAAAATCCTCCCAAAAAAGAGGACAGTCATCACTACATGATACACTACCTGTAAAGAGCATCGCATGTAAAGTGGATCACTTGGCACATGGCAAGTACTTAGTAAGTAGAAGCATGTTACCGGATTTGCCCAAGACACACTTTCAGAACATGCCTGCAAGGAACTGAAACCAAGATTTTGGACTCCAGACCTCATGCTTTGCCACTACCCCTGCTTCCTAACACACTGATTTAATTAAACTACTAACCTGATAGATGATCTTGGGCACAATACTTCATTGAGTCCGTTTACTCATCTGTAAACTGAGTCTTTTTAGACTTTCAGGGTCTATTCCAGATAAATTAGATTTCCACCCCCCCCCCCCCCCCCCGTAGGCTGAAGTTCAAGTGCGTAATATATCCAAGATCTGTAAAACCGTAAGCTGTGCACATTGCAATGAATTTTTTTCCCTATATGCATATTTCGATCAATATTTAATTTTCTGGACACACTCAGCTGTTGCCTGTCTTTAGTCTGCGTACCAGCGACTCGTGAAGGAAAGACCCATGCTTAGCTTTATTTATTTATACCCAGGCTTGTTCCCGAAAGGATTTAAGGCGGCGAGTGACACTAGGCATTCCCTAAGGATGTTACACCGTGCGAGTCATAAATACTCTTTTGACTAATCACCCGGCAGAAAAATCTCCGATGAGCGAGCGAGATGTTCACGAATGTCTTTCCCCCTTACTCTTAAAAGTAAAAACCAGTGCACTTCGCTACAAGTTCTGGGAGCATCCAGTGCAGACTCCAACCTCAGCCTTGACACGGTCCCACCAGAGGTGGACGGGTCACTCCAATGCCCTTCTCCAACTCGCCCCGGTCCGCGCCGCGCCGGTCCCGGCGGGACGGAGATCCCACCCCGCCCCTCCACTCGCTCTCGCCCCCAAGTTCCCTGATTGGAAAGGGGCCTGGAGAGCCCGGCTCCCGTTCCCGCTTTATTGGCTGGCCCCGCTGTCAGTAATGCCGGCTTCCCGCCTTCCAGCCTAGCGCGTTGCTCGGACCCCTCGGTTTGGGCGACAAGCCGCTTACGTTTGCCTGAGCCGTGTTGCCGGGGCCCCGCCACCTTTCACCCCCGCCCTTCCCACGGGAGCGCCCCCGCCCCGGCGCGCGCCCCCGCGCCCCCGGCTCCGCGCGCGCGCACTCCCGGGTCCCCGGCCCCTCCGCCCCCGCGGGCCGAGGCTCCGGCGCGGGGAGGCGGCGGCGGCGCTGCTGAGAGGCGAGGACCCGAGCGCGAAGTGTGTGGGAGTCTCCGAACTCAACCCCTCACTACCCTCCCCTCGCAGCCACCCCCCTCCCTCCGGCTGCCCCCCCTCCCCCCAACAAGCGGGAGAAATAATGAGCGAGACCGGGCAGCAGCAGCAGCAGCAGCGCCGAGCAGCCCAGGCAACGGCAGAACCGCTCCGGCAGCGGCGGCGGCGGCAGCACCAGCAGCGGGAGCGAGCGCAGCGCTAGCGGCGCGGGGACCGCCGCGCTCCTGCCCGGCTCCTGCCCTCCTCCGCCGCTCGCTCCGCTCCTCCGCTCCTCCGCTCCGCTCCGCATCCACCTCCTTCCCCTCCTCCTGCTCATTCACTCTTTCCCTCGCGCTCCCCTCCTCCTCGGCTTCCCCGCGCCCGCCAGCCCTCGCGCTCCCACTCCCTCGGCCCGTCCTCCCGCTCCCTCCTCCCGCTCATTCACTCGCCCCTCTCCCTTCTCCACTCTCTCCCCCTCTCTCCTTTCTTCTCCTTCTTTCACCCTCCGTCTCTCACACCCCCTCCATTCCCCAGTCTCCTTTCTGACACTGCACTGCAGCTGCTCCTCAGCCCTGCCCCCTCCCCAGTGAGAACAAACCAGCAACATAGCTTTTTTTCTTAGAGATTTCTATTGATCCGATTAAAGAAAAAAAAAAAAAACCTTAAGAAACTCCAAACGCAAAAAAAGAAAAAAAAAGCCAAAACAAAAGGGAGAACCTTCTCCCCGTAGCAGCGGCAGGAACTGCAAACATGATGGCGGCAGCTCCCATCCAGCAGAACGGGACCCACACTGGGGTTCCCATAGACCTGGACCCGCCGGACTCGCGGAAAAGGCCGCTAGAAGCCCCCCCTGAAGCCGGCAGCACCAAGAGGACCAATACGGGCGGTGGGTATCGCTTCCACCTCCCCGCCGGCCCCATCCCCCGCCGCCCGCCCTGCCTCCCTCCCTCCCGCCGCCCTCCCTCCCTCCCTCCCGCGGCCCGGACACCTCCAGCCCGAACCCGCGGCTCCCGCGCCCCTGCCCCGCGCCCCCTCCCCTGCACCTGCCCCGCACCTCGCCGTCCGGACACATTTCCATGTCTGTGTTTATCATTCATCAAAATGGCGACCGATTTTTCGGAATAGACCTATCTTTCCATTTAATCGGTCGAAAAGCTGACCATTGAAATATCCTAGACCTGGGCGAAGGGGTCCGTCCAGGAGGAGGAGGAGGAGGGTCACCCCCCGAGTGAGGTGACGGCCGCCCGAAGATGCGCGCTGCATTGAACAGTGTGATAAAATAAATAAATAAATGGCACTTGGGGAGCGGAGAGCCAACGGTTGGGGCACCTGAGAGTTTTCCTCCTCTCCATCCCCTTGCGTTGGGCCACAAGTAGTATGCGAGATCTCCGGGCGTGCACGCTCCTGCCGCACTTACATTGTCGGTGCAAATTTCTCATTGATTTGTCTTCCGCGGTGTGCATAGGAGGGTGGGGGTGCCTGGTACTGTGACTTGTTAGTTAACATCCTGCGCTTCCTGGGAAGATGAGTTATAACGGGACCGGTATCGCTTCTTCATTTGCACGGGAGTCATCTTAACAATGCACCCAATGCATCGCGGCAGAGGTGAATTTATCTACAGCATGTGCATTAGAGACGGATGGGGGGCTTGCGAATGGCACACACCCGCAAAATTTGGAACCTTCATTCACCGAAGGAAGCTGGATTTTCCGGGGTGTTTCCTCTTTAAGACATGATCAGTTTTGCGGAAATTAAAGTTTATGGAGTTGGCTCTGATTTTTAAAACATTTCACTTCATCCTTTCTTGTTGGTTCATCTTATCCCCTTTCCGTTTTAAATGTTGTAGTTATTTTGGAGAAGGAACATTATCTGTTCGGTCATTTTTAAGTGTGTTTGATATAAATGACTCCTAAGCTTTTTAGCACTGGCAGAATTCTTAAGGTCTTTTAATTAATGAGCTTAAAGGAGATCATGGTAGACTAAGAAGTGCTAAAGAAATACCCCAGGATTAGTTTGATTTGCTAGTTCAAATCACTTTGAGTTCTTTCCTGGCAGTTATGGAAGGCTTGGAATACACCCTACAGTTTGGGTGGATTATTTGGTAGGAGAATGGTTGTTTTGCATACTTTAAGTAGGGTATTTGTAATGGCTAATTGTAGTCCTTAAGTGTTGGCTAATGTCAAACAAATATAGTTCATCGCCATTTGCAGTGCATTTATTTGTTTTGCAGTATGTTAGGAGAAGGTTTGTCATTTTATAAATCTCTTGAAGTTTTGTTAAAGGGTCAGTTCATTTTGTTTTACCATAGTAACCAGATAGAATTGGAAGACTTCCATGTTTGGAATAACAACTGGAATTTAGTCATCAGTTTCTACAGTGCTGCAAAATAATAGAACATGTTTAGATTTTAAATCCAAGTTTGAACATATAAATCTTACAAAATGGGAAACATTTGTACATATTTAGTTTTCAGTATAATTGTTTCATTTTTGTTCTTTAAAAAAATTTAACCCCCTGTTTCCTTCAGCTATATGCCTACTGTTCTAATTGCTGTTTTTCTCTCTTGAGGGTGGAGAGGGGATACAAAGTTTAAATTATCATGTTAACAAAGTATATTTCTTTGCCTTTTTCAGAAGACGGCCAGTATTTTCTAAAGGTTCTCATACCTAGCTATGCTGCTGGATCTATAATTGGGAAGGGAGGACAGACAATTGTTCAGTTGCAAAAAGAAACTGGAGCCACCATCAAGCTGTCTAAGTCCAAAGATTTTTACCCAGGTAGGTGCAATGGTGAAGAGATTTTTTGATAAGTCCCCAAGGAAAGAAAGAGAAGCTCTTTGTGTGCTGTATGCTGTATGGAAAGAAATTCTTAATAGTGTAGACTTTATTTTATTTATGTATTTACTGTATTAGGATGTTTGTGGACATTCTTAAAGACTATTTCCATTGTTGATTATGTCTTTTTTTCTATAATAGACATAGTGTGTCTGTGATATAGGCCAATTGCGAGACGAATCTCCTAGGTATTTCTAAATACTTTCTTATTGGGGGGAAAAATACAGCAAACTCTGAAATTTAAAGATAGAAACATTGACAGCTGGCATCAGGAAATAGGCTTCTTCTGAAGTTTTCAGACATCATTGTAATGACAATTAGTCTAGAGTGAATTCAGAAGAGGGGGTAGGAAGCCTTTTTAAAGAATGGACCATTTACTTCTAAATCCATTATGTACCTCTTTCTGCTTCATTGCTTTGTTTGTTGGCCCTGGAGTGAAGTAAAGAGGACAAGTGCTGCCTCTTCGGATTTTTAAAATATTGTGTTTTTAATGTAATCGTCACAAGAAAATATATTATGTAAGAAGTAAAATAATGCTTCAAAATTTTGTTACTTAAGAGCTGTATTTGATTAAAATATGTTAACAGTTTGTTTGGTAGTGTAACCCATTAGAATATGGCAAGTTTCGTAGGTGGTATAATTCTTTTGTACTTTTCAGTGTGCTTTTTAAATTTCAGGTATTATACAGTTATGCATGTTCATCTTTTTAAAAATCATTTTGCTTCTCAATATATGGATTTTAAGTTTAATTGGAAAAACTCCATAATTAACTAGTGTATCTCCTAGATAAAACATTAATTGATTTGCTTTTACTTATATATAACTTCTGCCATTTTGGGGGCTATTCTATCTTTATGGTCAAAAATTTTTTATTCAGTGCTGAGGGGAACCGATACTGCTAATTTTTTTTCCTGGTGGCAAAGAAAAGCTGATTTCCTTTCAGTGATCTAATTCAGTAAGAGTTCTTTAATACAGCAGAGACATCTGTCATGAATGTAAGCAGAACATTTGGAGGATTTCTTTTTCATAGCCAATCACTTGCTGGTAGAAAATGGACCATTATGCTGGTTAAGAAGGTCTTAGAATGGTTGAAACTGTCATTTGTTATATAAGTTAAGTGTAGTTATATTTGGTGAACATTTAATTTATTAAACTAAAATGTAATCTATTAGATATGATGTCCTTCGAAAGTTTGTTTCCTGTGAGTGTAGTTTTGTAGGTGGCTTTCCGTGTCTCTGAAACTTTCCCTATGCATTAAGAAAGTTTGCTAATATATTTACATTTGTATATTTAAAAGATATATCATGATGGAAAAATTTAGTTTGGAATTGTGAAAAACCTAAATATAAATAAAAGCACTCAAAAGAGCTTGATTGCAGAATTAATAACGTGATAGTTCTAGGAAAAGACTGCAATGGTAAATTAAATTCACTTTCAGTAGGTGAAAATGAAATAGCTTTTTTGCATTATACATGAGGCGGTATCAGATGTTCAGGGATGTTTTAGAAAATTGGTGTTTATCAAGGATATTCCAAATAGTAAATTAAATGCCTTTTCATTTGAATACAGTTTATTTTCAGTGGTTTAGAAAGGGTACACCAAGAATTGTATCTTTTGTTCTTAGTCCACTTAGCGTTGCGTTTTTTTCTTATTACATTGAAATTGGTTATTTTATTTATAGTTCCGAGTCATGTTTTCCCTATAGAAAAAGAATATCCGTTAAAAAAAAAAAGAAGAAAGAAAACTAAAATGTGTTGGGTAAAATTTTGTGTGTGCAGTGACGTAACCTGATCAAATGTGAGTTGAAATGTCTGGATACAAGAAAGCTTATACTCTGCCTGTAACAGGTGGAAACCAATCATACACTATAGAATCAATTTTAAGGATAAGATAAAGCCTTGTAATTTATAAGAAGCTTTAATTCTGAACACTTTGTGTTTTAATAAAAACTTAACTAGGTTATTACAGATGTATCTCTCTTCTTCTGATAGACTTTAATTGTAATACTTTTCCTGTTCACACTTGACCACAAGCCTGTGGAAATAAGATCCTGGTATTCCTCACAATAACAACCTCTCAGTGCCTTTCCACTTCTTTTACTTCGATATACAGATATACTTAAAGAATATTTACTTTGCTCATCTCAGATGAACTAAATTTTAAAGGTTTTCTTTATATTGGGAAGTTATAAAGACTTTCTTGCAGGATTATGCAATAATTCAGAAGTCCATTTTTGTGTGTTTCAATATGTATTTATGACTCTTTATTCTATTGGAATGAATATGCCTGATGTTTAATCCATGAACATTTTCTGGTGTCTCATTTGGTAAGATAGTGTATTCGGTGAAAGTGTACTTTAGTTGTAACCTAATGGATTTTCTCAAATTACCTAAGTTTCGAAACAGAATGTAACTGTGTTCAAAAGGTTTAGATAAAATACTACTATATTTGACAAAAACTTTCCTCAGGATATATATATGCAGAATACAGACACACTTTGGGGATGCTTTAATAAATTTCAATGCAAATGATATGTGCATTGTTTTTAGTATAGCTAATATAATCTTCTGATATTTATCATATTTGTTTTTCTTATTTTTGCTCAGGTTATATCTTTAAAATGTCTTCAGCAACCTTGCTTTCTCAGTAATTTTTTATGTTTATGGTTGAAATAAAGAAAACATTTTTACATATTTATTAATATGAATTTAGAATTTGTAGTACTGTATGTTACATTGTGTATTTCAGCATGTCATATATTAAATACAGTAATTTGGGGAATTGTATGATGAAGATTGAAAAGTCCATTTTTCAATTACTGTAATCAGAAAAAAAAAGACCTACAAATAGATTTACTTTTTGTTGTGCGGTGTAATTCATTTATCTATTTTTAAAAATCTAAATTTCACAGAATACTAACATTACTGGTGGTTTATGGATATATCTTTTTTTCTTGATTAAAGCAACCTAATAATGATGTATTTATATATCAGTTGTTATAATTAGGTTATTTAAAGGTGTTGCCATGTAGTAAAAAACAGTTTTCTCATTTGGGGGACTATTTATTTATTTTCAGAATGGTAGTAGTGTTCTTTTTTTAATTGGCATCTGAAGGTGTGTTTAGTTTTATTAATAAACAGATTGATTTTATCTGTTAAAATATTTAATGAATGGTTCGGGTAGGTAATTGGAAAAACTTACTAGCTTAGAGAAGTAGAGGATGTATAAAATAAATATTTTCATATGCCTTAGATTTTAGAAGACTTCATTTTGTACCTATTTTTTTATTCTATTGTATGACACTGGAGATATTCATTATATCAAACAGGAATCTTTCACTATAATCTTGGCATATATTTATGTGTAATTTATACAGTTTTCATATTTGCACTTAAAATTGAATCACAATTACTATATATTGTTTTCTTTCATGGTCCTTATGTTAAAATTTGAACATATTATATCTAGATTTATTATATTTTAATTGTATCACTGTCCAACTTAGGTGATGCTTTTAAAAAAAACCCCATAAATCATTTGCATGTTACATTTTTTTAAAAATCATGAAAATGCTGAATGTAAATGAATTTTTCTTTTAGCAAAGGAAATATCCCAGACTGCCTTAATTTTGACATGGGGAAAATTCAGTGGCCAATTTAACCTTTAAAATTGGAATGGTGTAAGAATGATCTTTTTTTCTTTGGAAATCAGAGGAGTTAAAGCAGTTTAAAATAGATCACTTGTTTACATTGTTGAAGGAAGGGTATTATGATATTAGCAGTACAACATGAATACTTTTGTAATAGCTTTTAAAAGTTATAGTTTATACTCTTTGATCTTAGATTCAAAGCATCTTAGAAATTTATTGGTATATATTTTAAGCCAAAATTAGTAGATAAATAGAATTATGTCAAGTAGAAAAGCAAGTAGTATAACTTCCAATATTGTTCAGTTTAATAGGATAGTTATCTTTACACTGTTCTATACCTTTGATTTCAGTATGATAAAGAGTTGCTGATAGATAACGTTTTTTTTTAAATCTTAAAGTTGTAATATTTATCATACTACTTATTGTTGTGGGTTACTTTATATTTTATCTCTCTATTTCCTCAGTTGAAGGAGGAACCATAATCTCTCACTTAGATATTAATACCTCTCTGAAAATTTTCTTCTGTTTTAATTCTTTCTCACTTTTAAGCTATAGGAGACCTTAACATCTGAAGGAATGTTACTGGCATAGCACAGCCTGTATTAAACTTGTTTCCAAAAGATAATACTTAACTCATATAAGCAAATGTTTTATGGTATGGGATTTTTAGAAAGATTGAATTAGCCTTAAAAATCTTAGCTATTCATTGTATTTCATTCTGATGTTATATCTTCTATCACCCATTTAGTAAGTTATGGAACATCATTTATAGTGTCAGTGTTTTCATGAATACTATAACAAAATGTCCTTTAAAATTTGGTATTTGAAGCCTTCTGGATTTTGGAAAAATAGATAATTTAGAATTTGTGACATTGTAAGGAAATACAGTACATCTAACAACATTGTCTTTCAAATGTCATCCCCAAAGGATTTCAGGAACAGTTAAATATAGTGTACACAATTGGTGAACTAGCTCAGTATTGATGTATTGAAGATGTTTTGTATAATATACAAAGAGGAATAATTACCTGTGTCTTGGGAACTATAAGAAGTATGTGGTGTCACTAAAAACTCGAACAACAAACCACCAATTAAAACTTGCCTATGCTATACTTTTGCTTTTTTCCCTCTGGTTTAAGGGAATTAAGATTTTTAAGCTCTTACATGACACAAATGACATTTATTGAACGCAGTTATGCCACTTGTTGACTAAAATTCAGTGCTTAACCTAACGTATTTTACTATAGAGTTTAGCCTTAGTTGTTTCCAGTTTAGTGGAGCTATATTTTAAAGCACAACTTTATGAGCGAGTGCAGCTTTTCAGAATAAAATTGGGGGAATGAGGGCGGGAGATGTGTGCTTGATTGCCATCTCATTTCCATCTTTGGATACAGCTCTAGCATAAAGTTAAACAACATCTGCAGAGATCTGACTGACAAACATCTCTCTGGGACTCATCATTGCAGCCTGCAGCAGGTGCATTCAGCTTTGCAGTCTTTTCCAAAAAGAGGTTAGTTTGTTCTAACATTTATCAGTAGACCAGTGGGAGCAAGTGACTAGAGAGAAGAGGTTGGTTGTCACTTGTCCAGTGCTGGAATACTACAGGTAATTGGACTGGACTGTTGGGCACCGCAGCAGTGTGTGTCTCACATTGCACTGCAGCTGCTATGGAGCTTAATTAACCTGACCCTCAGAGACTGAAGTGTCATAGCATAAAATGCAACATGCAGGAGATGAAGCAGTACTTTTCAATAAGTACTTTCTGATGCGCGGGTTGGTGACAGTTCCATTTTCAACTTATTCTTTAAAGATATGTCATCAGTTTTTTCATTTATCAATATGCAAATATTTGAAACGAAACTAATTTTCATAAATCTGATAGAAGCCACATAAAAAAAAGATGGAGGGGTGGCTTTAGGTATAGAAGCAAAAGTAATAGAAGGTTAGTTCAGAAAAATTAAAATTTCCCTATTCCAATATATTTGAAAGTATATTTTCAAATCATAAGGGAGCAGAAAAAGTGGAAGTACATTGTGTCCTTTTTGCTTTCTTACCTTAGATTAACGTTTGTTTATTTATTTTTATTGTACAAATAACCCATGTAAAATAAAGTGTATCTTTTCAGCATGTTAGGAGCTTTGGCATGCAAATTATGCTGAGTGTTTTGAAGTTTTCCAACAAATAAGACAAGTATAGCATGTTAAAAATATTTTTAGGATATTACAGTGTAATATAGAGGTGCTGTTGAAATGGTTCTTTACCACATTTTATTACAAGTAAATTAAAATTTGATTAAATAAAAACTCTAAAAACATCAGTCTGTTATTTATTTATATTTTAAATTTCTTAATGGGTTGGAAATACTGACTTACAATACACTGCCATGACATATAAAGAAGTTTCTTGTGTGTTCTAATAGTATTCCCAATTAATATAGGTATCTCATCACTGTCCTGTTTATTAATTGGCCCTTGAATGGAAACAGTTCCTAAGGTAAAATTGTCAATTAAATCTTCCAAGGTACTATAGACTTTTTAAAAATAATTGAGAATTTAAAAATCATTTGGAGTCTGTGAAACAGCTTGATAGTTTTGACTTACTCGTAGTTTTACTAATTTGAACTTCTTCTTATCTATTGAGTGTAACTTGTCAGTTACCCAGTTAAGTTTTAGTTTGTACAGATTTTTTTTTTGGTAACATATACTTTTCTTGAGGGATTTTTACCAGTATTGCCAATAACTGTTTGATCCTGAAGCTACCATTTCTAAGAAAAGTCTATTAAATTTTATTTTGCTTAAAATTTTCATAGTTGGTAATTTATTGGTAATTATGGTAAATATATGAAATAAGATTAAAATAATTATCTCTAGACATCAAGAGCATCATTCCCACATGTTTAAACATATTTAATTTTTCAATCAAGATTTTTTATGATATTGTGGACTATTATTTTCTTATCAATTCTCATCAATATAAAAATGATTCTTTAAAATTTCACATATATACTTCACTGTCATTTTTAAATTTTTGATAAAAAAGATAAGAATAAACATTTTAAGACTACGAAGTATAAAAACGAATATTATGTACACTGACAAACCTTTTGAGATACTTGCAATATTTGCTAAGTTTCAAGCCATTATATGGATATCCTTTTCCATAGCAAAAGTTGATCATGAAAACACATAATATCTGCACTCCATCATTGATCTTTTGCTGCTTCCTGCAGGGCCTGTCATAGCATCGTTGACAGGACCAGATGAAAAATGAAATCAGTATCTTGAGTTTTTTAACAACAAAATGACTCAGGTAAGATTATTTGGTGTGGAAAATAAAACATTTTTTACCATTATTAAACTAATTTTATTTAATAATTGACATATAAAATTAATTTTTAAAAAATTAAGACCTGTTTTTGTCTTACTGATGTTCAGCATATTTGTAATTTCCAATTAATTTTATTCTGAACTCAGTAATTTTTAAATTTTAGACTGTAATGTTTCTTACTTTCCTTGTCAAACTGAGCAAACTTTTTGAAGTTTTGAGAAATAACTTTTCTTTCTATTTTAAAGACTAGTTATACATTGAAAACTAGATATATATTTAGGAATAGTTATATATTGAAGGCCCCATAATTCGTTTGCAGGATAAATTTTCACAGAATGAACTTATTAATAATTAAGACTTCAAGTCCTGTATTCCCTCTAAGATATAATAAATGCTGACTCTCAGTTGATTCAGTTTTTTAAAAACCATTCTTATCCTAAAAAAGAAAGTTTTGTCTTCATTTAAATTTTTAATAATTTGCTGCTCTAGGAATTAGATTGGGCAGTGATTCTATTTTAAGGTCTAATAATTTGGGGGAAGGGTAGAATAGAATGAATGAGGTAGTACATTTCATTAACACAAAATAGGGAATTGTGGTACATGTTTTTGTTTTATGTTACTAAATATTTTAGAAAAACTAGCATTTTAATTTGTGTTATGTTTATTTTTGAAATACTTGTTTTTGAAGAAGTTAGTGTTGAAGGCAAGTGAGCTCTTAGAGACTATTGATTCACAGTCAATATTTGTAGAACTCATTTTAATTTTTCTAATACTAATTTATGCTTTTTATAAAGTCATAAGTACTTTGAAAAAAACTAACCTAGTTTTACTTTTTAGTTTGAAATCGGTCTAGAATCTTCTCTTGTTAATTATGATGTGTATTTTTCAGATGCTTCTAGGAACTCAGATGTAGGCAGCTCTTTGGTCAGTATGACTTAGAATTATTACAAAACATCTTTGTAAAGGAATATGGGCATGTTTTGCTTTACCATAAAAAGCTGTGCTTTTATTGTTATTGTCCCCTTGAGTTTTGTTTTAAAATTTTCATAGTATATGGCATCTCTGTTATAGACTTTAATGAGGATACTTAGGAGTAGTGAAAAGGCTTTCTTTTAAAGGGATTGGAAAATCCTGTAGAACTAGATGAGAGGAATGGAACTTAGATATGCTCTCTTCCTGAATATTCATTTAACAGTGGAGGACACCAAGATAGCAAGAGATTATGTGTTGTGTGCCAATAATTTTCTTGTAACTTTTAGTTGTGTTTTCTAACACAGATAATAATTAGTGGTATTATTACAATAGGTATTTCAGCCTCTTTTGGTTTTGCTTGACACTTTCCCCCTTTTTTTTGCATATGACTGAGGAAATATATCTTTACTACTTCTTTCTTTTCTTTAAGATGTAGATGTCGCCTACATCGTAATAAATTTAACTTACTTTTTTTAGCTGATTGAGAATAGTGGGTTGAAATAACAGTGTTTCCTTACCTGGCTGGTTCCCCTGACCTTCCTTACTACCATGACCAGATTTTAACATCTTTATGGACGATTATGTGCTCCCTTTGTGGTTAGAACTAGGTGCAAAATGCTCTGACGATATTTCTCTCAAACAAGGGAGTGATAAGAAATAAGAATGATGAATACTGGTTATAAAATTTGATACTTGTATAATGATACAATTATGTCTAGAATTTGAAACTACCTCTTTCAATGGCAGGATCTTGAGAGAAGAGAGTAGACTTCAAAGAAGACTTCAAAGAAAGCTGACAGGGTTTGAGGGTTGAATTTGAATATGCTGCCTGGACAAGAGTAGAAGGTCATTTGAAGCAAGGAGATAAAATGTATAGTCATGGAAATATGAAAAATTCCTTGTATATTCAGGGGCCCAAAATTGGTTTGGTATTACTGTGATAGAAAGTGGATATTGCTGTAGGGGGAGAGTGGGGTAAGGGAGATACTGTGCAAGTAAGAGAGAATGTACTACATATGAAAAAGGAAAAAAGTTGGAAAAATACTCATCCTAGAGATATTCATTAGCAAGAATTATCTTAAAGAAAAAGTACATCAGTGTATCTATATAATGACTGACAGTGGTACTGTAATTAAAATGTATGTGTCATTCGTATAAATATAAATAATGACATTTGCACTTTGGAGGAAGGAATTACCTAGTTATCTAAAAAGAGTTGCATTGTAGATTGAGGAGTCTGGTTTTCCGCTTAGGGAATATAAGTAGAATTAAAGAGAAGACTAATTTGTTTGGAGAGGAAAAGATTAAGGGCAACTAGGAATACTGAAAACAGCGGTTTTGAACCTGTGGGTCGCCAACCTGTGGGTGGCGACCCCTTTGGGGGTCGAACGACCCTTACACAGGGGTCGCCTAAGACCATCGGAAAACACATATATAATTACATATTATTTTTGTGATTAATCACTATGCTTGAATTATGTTCAATTTGTAACAATGAAAATACATCCTGCATATCAGTTATTTACATTACGATTCATAACATAGCAAAATTACAGTTATGAAGTCGCAACGAAAATGATTTTATGGTTGGGGTTCACCACAACATGAGGAACTGTATTAAAGGGTCGTGGCATTAGGAAGGTTGAGAACCACTGACTGAAAAAGATGTTAAAAAATATGAGAGCTATCTTTTATTAAGAAAGTATGAGCCAAGTGTAGAAGAAAAATAGCTTGGGGACCTAGGAAGGACAAATATCAGTGAAGAATATTTTGCTATAATCAGGGAAGATCTGGAGATAAAAATCTGTTTTTGTAATTTGTTCACTTTTATATATCTTGTCTATGCAGGGAGGGGCTTTTAAAGTTAGTGACAGTGGTTTTTCTTTACTAGTTTTAGTTTACTTTTGATTCATAGCTGTTTAGAATCATATATCTGATAAAATTTTTCTCATTTCTTAAATTGTATGAATATGTAGGCCTTTTTAGCTCTCTTGGCATGTGGACAAATATATTTTTCAGTTTTATGAAAATTAATGATTTGCACAACACATACGTTTCTTTATGTTGAATTTGAAGCCATTCAAGCACTAAAGTTTTGTTAACGATAGAGATATTGGTATGTGTTATGTCAATGAAAATTGAGACTTATTGGTGGATTCTCTGGTGTTTTACTTGATTTTTGAGATTCAGCATCATTGATAAATATTTTGTATAAGAATCACTCTTAATACTTTATCAAATTCAGATGAATTTTGTAATACTTTGAAAAATATGGCACTGTTTTTATACTTAGAAAATGAGATTAAAATTTATCTGGCATTTTATACTGATTTGTGAAATTATTAGTTAGTTGTATAGGGACACATTAAAAAATTGACAGCCAACTGACATTAAATACCAGATGGGAATTTGAAATGAAAATATTCATTGTGTAATCTTTATTGAAGTACTCATAATTTAATAATACCAGTTGTGTAACTCAAAGGAAACATAAGCAAAGTTTCATTGTCTTTATTGATAATCATATCATGGGTAGGCTATCATGATTTGTTCTCTTTTTACATTTTTCAATTACAGTTTTCAATTACAATTTACATTCTGTATTATTTTGTATTAGTTTCAGATGTACAGCATACTGGCTAGAATCATGTGCTTTACAAAGTGGCCCCCAATATTTCCTGTACCCACCTGGCACCTTGCATAGTTATCACAATATTATTGACTGTGTTCCCCATGCTGTACTGTACATCCCTGTGCCTGTTCTGTAACTACCAATTTGTACTTCTTAACCCCTTCAGCTCTTTCACACAGTCCCCCAACCTCCCTCCCCGCTGGCAACCTCCAGTCAGCTCTCTGTGTCTATGAATATGTTTCAGTTTTGTTTGTTCATTTATTTTGTTCTTTAGATTCCACTTATAAGTGAACATGACTTGATCTTAAATGAAGAGCCAATACAGAACAATTCTATTTTGAAGAAATTTGGCGTTTGTGAAGTTTTTCAAAGTAACATTTGTTTAAATTCAACAACTTTTACGAAGTCTGCCTTTAAAATGCTATTTTATTTTTTATTTATTCCTTCTCCACTGAAAATTTCCAGCCACGTTTTCTTTACAGTAATAATTTTATTTTTTGAAGTGTTTATCTATTCTGTTTAGGAAACGTATGTTCCTTTCAAAGCTTTATCACATTTTGACTTACACTGATGTGTTTAACATCTTGTTTAAAAAGCAGAATGGCTCTGGATATGAAAATGCAAACTGTGATAATAAGCTGGATATGCCGTATGTGGCAATTTAGGTTGGCATATATCTCAAATGGCATGTTTAATGTACTGTATTACTAATATTAGTAATTTTGCAGTGGAAAGCTGCTACTTTTATTATATGGTCTCATGCTGGTGGGCTTAGAATGCTGACAAGCCTTTTACTTTATAAATCCCTCTTTTTACCTCATATAATTTTTTTTTCCTGTTGAAATTATTCACCTGGGATCTGTCTTAGTAACTGATTAATTAGTCTTCCAAGTTTGTGAAAATAAGAACCTTACAAATAGATAGTGTGTAATTAGATGATTATGAATGTGAATAGTAACTATATATATTGCTTTTTAATGCTAATAGATTTGATGTGGCCAAAAATGCTTTAGTAAAACAAATAATTAAGAATGGAAATCAATATTTTTATTTTTAGTAAATGTACATATATTGTTAGGAAAAGCTTTGAGGTTCTATGGTCTTGGCAATAAAGCCATTTAAAGCAAACTACAATAAATATTGCCCCTTTATGACAGAATACTCAACTTTGAAATCATATTCCATTTTTCTTAGACATAATTTTTTCCCTTAATACTTTAAAATGTTTTTATCAAAAGGTCCTTCAAATAGTTCAGCAGGTTGTATTAAAAATCATTAGAAACTGCAATGTTACAGGGATAATTTAAGTAATTTAAAGGGACAGATAACGTAGGTAAAGACTTTGTACCTTTTAAGGAACTTACAATATAATAAATATGATTCTGTTTAAGGAAAATTTTGGGTTTGGGAAATTAACAATTATCGAAATCCAGTATCTTTTAAAGAGCCAGGCTCTGAATTTCTGTATGTGCATATTTAAACTATTTCTATTGCTACTAATGGAAAAAGTGATGATGGTCTTTTTAAAAGTCTAAAACTATTTAACTAAGTTACTTAGTATTAGTCACAGCTTAATTAGATCTTACATTCCTTACTCTTACTTTAATTCCTAAAATATTTATTTAGGTAGGAATTTTTATTTCTTTCTTACAGTTGAGGAAAATAAGACAGTGATAATGAAAATGATTTGTGTTACAGCAAGCTTGTGATGAACCTGTTTATTTACTGTTATTCTATAACTCTTTGCATCAGACTACTTATACATTTTAATTCAGAAATAAAGTATTCAAAATTTAGTTGAGATTCACTAAACTGTCACATTGGTCCACCACTAGGAAATAATTAGGTATTTTTGATGGGTTTGATAATTTTTCCCTATTCGTATGGAAAAGCTACAAATTTATTTTTTTCAAGGAAAGCAAAATTGTAATACTTAAGCAAAATGGAGTAATAAAAACAAGTTTTTTGTCTTGACCTACCCCCTATTAACATAGAACCTTAACATTGTCTATGTGTTTTTGCATCTTCATATTTACATTGGACTTCTAAGATAGTTTGAAAATTTGCTTAATTTACTAGATTAATTTCTTTACATGAAATTATTCAGTATAGCACTTCAGTTAGCACTGTAAGATTTTGTCTTTCACTTAAGTGACATATAGCCACTACTCTAGAAATTTGTTAAATTATTTACTTGGGGTTAGAAAGGTCTGGTGAAATCACTATGGTAGTACTTAGTATAACCAAAATTTTTATGAGGAAAATATGCTTTGGATATTACACAGTGAGGTTTATTAAGAAATTATCAAAAGGCTCAGTGCTTTGTAATGCCTTCTGGAGATGCGAGATGAAATACAAGATTCCTTTTTTTAAAAAATATATTTATTGATTTTTTACAGAGAGGAAGGGAGAGAGAGAGAGAGTTAGAAACATCGATGAGAGCGAAACATCAATCAGCTGCCTCCTGCACACTCCCTACTGGGGGTGTGCCTGCAACCAAGGTGCATGCCCTTGATCGGAATCAAACCTGGGACCCTTCAGTCTGCAGGCTGACGCTCTATCCGCTGAGCCAAACCAGTTAGGGCAAGATTCCTTTTTTTAAAAAAATTTTACTTTATTGTTTAAAGTATTACAAATAGTAGTACATAACTCTCCTTTTTTTTCCCCATTGACCTCCCTCATCCACCGCTGGCCTCCCCTCCCTTCCTTGGCACATTCCCTCCCCTCCCCAGTGTCTTTTGTCCATTGGTTAAGCTTATATGCATGCATACAAGTCCTTTGGTTGATCTCTTACCCCTCCCCTCTACCCCCCCCCCCCCCCCCCCGCCTTCCTGCTGTAGTTTTACAAGATTCCCAGAGAATGTGGTGTCACACAGCAGAGTTTAAATTGGAACTCTGTCACTTATTAGCTGTATGAGTTTGGTCAAATAATGTAATCTTTTTGGACCTCTAATTTTTTTCATCTGTGGAATGGGGATATTAGTACCTCATGCATAATTATAAGTTGTTGGTCTAGGTACCATAAAAGGAAAAATGTAAAAGCATGTCACATAATGCCTGATGTATAATAAGCATTTTATGACACTATCTTTTTTTATCTTCTTTAACCATTTTTTGTTAATTTAATAATACAGAATTTACAGCAGATATTTTAATGTAAAATAAATTACATTAATGTGGCCCTAAAAGGAAAACATTGCTATAAGGATTCTTTTAAAATTTTTTCCCCTCACAACTGATTGTTATAAAAATGCAGGCTATGCAGAGAAAGTTAAAGCTAACCTCTTCTCATCCTACTCCTTTAAGATAAGTAATATAAATAATCTGGTATATATTCTTTTTAGACTTTACAAATGCATTTTTATATAGATTCATATTTTTAGGATATAAGTACAACTGATATTAGTTGTTATGAATAGGAATGTGTTTTCAGCAAATCACCTCTCTTATTTAATGGATTTATTGAGTTTCTCTAAGGTGTCCTTCCAATCTCAGCTGTGTAAATATTTTTACTTGGATAGCCTAAAAATGTGTTCTATGATACCCTTGAAGATAAGCAGGGCTTTGATTGTTTATTTTTTACTCATATTGTTCAGATGAAAACTAGGGACATGAATTTATAATATTGAAATATATTATAATCTCATATAAGCATATAGGCTTATTTTTATTAAGATTCAAGACACTAAGACTTCTGAAAATCCTTTCCGTATTAGTAAAAAAGGAAGTAATCATATATTAATTGCTGAGGGTAGATGTTTAATAATATAGGTGATGATTCACAAAGCTTGTTTTTCAGCTTTTTTTTAGCTTAGGTTTTTTAAATTGTTCTGTGAGGGCCTTGAACGTTTTAATTCATGTTTATTTTAATTCATGTTTCTGCAACTTCCATGAAAGACCCAAGAAAACTTAATGGTGTAGTTTCACTAAGAGTAGCTTTTTTTAAAAAAAGAGAATAGTTTATTGATATTTAGAGAGAGGGGAAAGGAAAGGGGGGAGAGAGAAATATCTATGGAAGAGCACATCAATCAGCTGCCTCCTGCACCCCCTTACCAGGGATCAGGGCCTGCAACTTCGGCATGTGCCCTTGAACTGGCAGCCAGTGCATGGGACAACGCCAGTCAACTGAGCCACACTGGCCAGGGCACTAAGAGTATCCTTTAGGGGTCATGGTTTATGTCCCTGTTCCTTAACAAGTATCCATATTTTCCAAGAGTTATTACAAAATTTTTGATTGTTATTACAGTAAAATTGTTTTTATGATATGTCTATATTTTATTAATCACTGTATAAATTTAATGCTGTATTTAGATACCTTAGATATTAAATATTTATATATTAGATGTTTAATATTATTCTAATATAGCATGAAAAGCTGTATATATGATTTTGTTTTATAAGGATAATAAATGTAATTATGATCATAGTAACTTTGGGGCTGCTTTGTGGAAAATACAAAATTTGAGTGAATATCTGTCGTAGCATAGAGTAAGTTCAGTTTTATGTTTAGGAGGTTGTACTTTTGAATATATAAGAATACTAGGTGCTATAGGAAAAAAATAAAGTGAGAAACTTTGCTAAAGATCATTTAATTCCATGTAATATTTAGAGTAATGGATTCATTCTTGGAGACTTAGAACTTGTAGAGATTAGAGTGTTTAAAGTCTTATTGGAATGACAGTGATACTGATAGTTGGCAATTTGTAGAAGAGGAATCTATGATAGCCTAGGGTAGAGAAGACTCAGGTTTTATCTTTGTTTATATTAGTGTATGGTTTTGGGGAGTAGTGAAATTTGGAAAAGGCTATGAATCCTGAAAATCACCTTAACTTTCTTCTCACTTGTAGCATTTTCAATTTTCTTTGGAACTAAGGCAGTAGGCTACACAATATATAATTAGTTAAAATATCAATTCCAAAACAGAGTCTGCTATTATCTTGTTTGATTATTTTATGTTCTATTTCACTGAGGAAATAAGATTAAAGGAAATTTCATAAGCTCCCACCACCAGATTAGTCACCTAACTACATCAGCACCTGTTCAGTATATATTTCCCTCTTATTATTTTAATAAACTTTCCCTGCCCCTAGCAAAGGCCAATCCTCTGATTTTATTCTATATTTTATTCCCTCTTAGCTACTCAGACATGTTTGGGAATATTTTCTTCTCTCTTTTTCTTAACATTATCAATTTTGCCCACTCTATTTTTTTTTGCCCTACAAACATACTGCTATTTCTCTGATCTTAAAAAGCAAACATTTTCTCCTATTGCATTTTCTGTTCCAATTACCATGCCAATAACAGTAAAATGCTTCAAAATAGTTGTCTATACTTGCACTATCCCTAGTTCCTCTCCTCCGAATTTTATTTTTTAAGCCATTCTAGTTAGGATTTGACTCCGTCCTTCCAGGAAAACTGCTGTCAGGGTCTGGTGACGTCAGTGATGGTAATCTAATGGTCAGTCCTCAATTCTATCTTTCTACCAATCGGCTGATTGCAGCAGTTGACAGTTATCACTGTCTCCTCTTTGAAACATTTCATTGTGCTTTCAGCACACATCTACCTCATTATCACAGCCTCAAGTTTCCTCTGCTGATTTCTTTCCATTTCCCTGAATTTGGTCCCTGAACCACTCTCTTCTTTATACTATTCATGTTTACTCCTTGGTGGTCCTATCCCGAATTATGGCTTCAAATAAGCCTCTGTTTTTTGATTACTGCCAAATGTTTATGTTCATTCTGGACTTTTCACCTGAGTTCCAGACTATTGATGCATCTGCCTACTTGATATCACTTGCATGTCTAATAAGTGTTAGAATTAAATATGATTTTAAATATTCTGATCTTTCTGTCATATTCCCCTATCTACTTCTCCCACAATCATCTCCATCTTAATTGAAGTTTCATTCTTCCAGTTTCTAAGACCAAAATTCTTAGAGTCGTTCTTACTTTCTCTCTTTCGGTCAGACTTCACATCTAATCTGTCATAATTCTGATACTGTTAAAGATATTTGCCTTAAATGGAAGCCAATATCAAAAACAAGTAAATGTTGCAAAATGCAACCTGCCCTGCTTAGCCAAGTAAAGAATTAACCAACCGCTCTAACCGGTTTGGCTCAATGGATAGAGTGTCGGCCTGCGGACTGAAGGGTCCCAGGTTCGATTCCGGTCAAGGGCATGTACCTTGGTTGCAGGCACATCTCCAGTAGGAAGTGTGCAGGAGGCAGCTGATCGATGTTTCGCTCTCATCGATCTTTCTAACTCTCTATTCCTCTCCCTTCCTCTCTGTAAAAAATCAATAAAAATATATTTAAAAAGAAGAATTAACCAACCAAGGATGTGGTTAGTTGTGAATTCAGTATTAAAACTCTGAAAAGCTTGAGTTCATGTTTAGATTGTTAGAATTAATCAGGAAAGAATCTGTCTTCTAAGGAATACATTCATTTTAGTAGCATAAATATTTTCGTACCTTTGGGAATTGATTTTTAAAGAATAAATATGAAGCAGTAGGATTAAGACAATTCTAAATAATACCAGTTCATTGGACTGTATCAAAATGAAATCTATTGATCTTTGACGACACAATTAGCTTAAAATGTAAACTATGTTAGGTGATACATATATACTTTGTGAATGATAAATACATAGATACTGAACCATTTGAAATTTTGTGCTAAATCAAAACTTCATTTTTTTTTAGTATTTCACCTTAAAGAAATTACAGAAAAAAGAAGTTATTCAAGTGCTTTCTGTAAAATATTTTAAGGTAACTTTTATGGTTATCAACTGAGAATGTCCTCATATTGTCCATGAGAATTTATTCTAGTTCATGGATTTGATTTCTCTCTTTAATTTAAATCAGTTAATTTTTACTTTACAATTTATTTTCTTTTATACTTTCAAATAGTTTGTAATTTCACCTTTAATTCTTGTCTACATTTCTAGAAAGGGAATTCTGTCTTCCCATTTTGTGGTAATCATTTACTTAGCTTCATTTTACCTTTTTCAGACTCTTGTTTTATTATCTCATTCTTTTGGATCTTATTATTTTAAGCACTCCTTGGCTTAAAAATATATTCAGTTCTATTTATCTTAAATTATAAAATACTAAATCATTTCTTTGATTCTCATAATTCTTTTATTGTCACCGCCTCTCTATAGTCATTAAATTTCTTGAAAGGGTAAGCTGTATACTTACTTTCTATTTTTTCTGTGTTCTCCTGAAGTTACCCAGCTCTCTTAAAGGTCATTGACGTCCTCTTAGTTCCTTAATTCATGGAACTAAATTTCAGTCATCTCGTCGTCACATATTTGGTTGTGTTCCTGTATTAACACCTCCTGAACACACACACACACACACACACACACACACACTACTAATATATATCATTAAGGTTTCAACTTACTGGTGCATATTTTATCATCTAGGAAGTTTTTCGTGATCACCTAAATCTTGTTAAGCTACCCTTCTTTTGTGTTCATGAAGCATACAGTACATCTCATCTTTATTGTAATTGTATAGCACAAGAGACTATTAACTTTATGACAGTAAAGACCATGTCACCCTTATTTACAATGTATCCCTAATACTAAGGGTCTTCCACATAGTAGGTGCACAATATATATTTCACATATATGAATAAATGAGTAGGTGAATAATTCAGATGGCCAACACTGTATTTATTTTCATAATTTATAAACATACCTTTCTTTTTCTGTTTCACTTATTGGTACTATTTACTTTCAAGTTACCCAGTTAGAAAAACTAGTTATATTTGATCTTGAGCTCTTCTTTATTCTTTTCTTTCTAATTGCTGCCAATTCTTGTCTGTTTTACCCATGAATTATTCCTTGAATTAATCTTCCTTTTTATGTTCCTGCTGTTTTTCTCCATCATCAGATGTTTAACCTGAAACTGTGCTAAGTATAGACTCTACTAGGGTAACAGATAATCATATCTTGGCATATTCCATAACTTCCCATTCATCTTTGGTCTTAAAAACCCCATCCAGTCTTGTGTAATAAAAAATTTGAATCTTATGTCTGATTTAAAGTTCTTCCTCTGCCCTAGCACTAATCAGGCTTTGGGCCCTTGGAGCTTGAAGTTGGTGTATTTTGTTCTTTCTCTCTTTAGATTTCAGTAGGGACATGGATTGATGCTGAGGTACCTCATTCCACCCCCTCCCCCCAATTCCGGTTCTAGCTCTTTTAAGTTTAGGGTCTGGGTGGAAAGAAGAAATGGGCAAAATTTTGTTTTTACTTCACTAGGCTTATAATTGTAATATTTTATTGAGTTTTGCTGTCTCTGTGACTGACACTGAGTAGCCATTTAATGCTTCCTTTTAGTGGCAGGTGTCCAAATGATAGCTTTTTCATACAGTACATTTTTTAATCTCTGAAGGGGTCCGCTACTGCACAATTAACTTACTATGAGATATCCTAGCGAACTGTCTTTTAGGCCTTCTGTGTTCCAACCACTTAGGCATAGTCTAATATCTAAGTATTCTTCTAAGCCTGGAGTGAAAAGGTAGTCTCCTACTGTGAGTGCACTCAGTATGCAGAGATCTCCTCCTGTCTTGCAGCACCACAGGGGAGCGTGCTCCCAAAAGAGCAACTGTCTGTCCTCAGTTGTTTTCAATTCTCTTTAGAATGTGAATGTACTTATTTACTTCTTTTCTCATCTTTAGGTTCTAGTTTCCAAACCCCAGATGATAGGAGAGGTATCAGTAATCATCCTCTTACACATATACCAAAATCTTTTAATCCATATTATTTAGTTTCTGAGCCAAAATAACATATTACCAATTATTGCTCTTAAGGCAGGAAAAAATACTTTTATTAGGCATATTTACAATCTACAAAAATAACATTTTACAGAGATTGGGAATATTAAACAAGGGAGAATAAATTATAATACATTGATCTTAATGAAGTAAGGGCTGGTTTGGAATACTTTAAAAAGGCAGAGTAGCCCTGGCCAGTTTGGCTCAGTGGATAGAGCGTCGGCCTGGGGACTCAAGGGTCCCGGGTTCGATTCCGGTCAAGGGCATGTGCCTGGGTTGCGGGCACATCCCCACTGGGTAGTGTGTAGGAGGCAGCTGATTGATGTTTCTCTCTCATCGATGTTTCTAACTCTCTATCCCTATCCCTTCCTCTCTGTAAAAAAATCAATAAAATATATTTAAAAAAATAAAAAGGCAAAGTGTCTGCATAATATAAAACTTATAGATGATTCTGTTTCAGCACATTATAGGATCATGACGGTGCTTCCTGAACAATTGAAAGGTGATTCAGGAGATGGTAGGTGTACCAGGGTGTTGTACCTTTACGTGTCATATTTTAGGAACAAAATGCCTCTGCAATTGTTATCTATTAGTTTTAAGTATATGCACATGTGTGTGTATATGTACAGACACACACACACACACATATATATATAATATTGATAATATATAGTGCTTTTTGCTTTTTACTGAATTTGTTTCAATTAGAAGTTTATCTTGATAACTTCAGTTTTAACAGTGACAGGATTTTTAGTGCTATAACCACAGTGATGGAGGATGGATTACTTTAGTCAGTTACGTTTGAAAAAAATATTTAATAAATGTTATCTTTATTTGAATGAAGAGGAAGACATTTTCTTCCTATTATCCTTTCTGACATTTACTTCTGTAGATCCTTTAAGGTAAAGAACCAGAAATGGAAAGTATAGAGTTATTAAATAGCAAAAAGCAACGGACTCTTGTTTAAGTAGATATTAAATCAGAACTTCAAAAATTATTTGGGCTTGTTTAATGTACAATACTGAAAGACAAGATCTAACACTAGAAATAGAATACTGTTGAAGAAGTAAAGATTTGAACCAATGTCAGACTAAACTCTTTTCAACTAGAAAATTGTTTTAGGCTATGATCTCTAGTATACTGTGGTTTAAATTGGGTGTGAATGCCCTAGTTGGTTTGGCTCAGTGGATGGAGTGTCAGTCTGTGGACTGAAGGGTCCCTGATTCAATTTTGGTCAAGGGCACATGCCCTGGTTGCAGGCTTAATCCCTAGTAGGGGGTGTGCAGGAGGTAGCCTATCAATGATTCTCTCTCATCATTGATGATTCTACCTCTCTCTCCCTCTCCCTTCCTCTCTGGACTAAATAAAACTATATTTTAAAAAAATTGGGTGTGATAATTATTTGTTATTACTAGTATGCAAGTTTTGCATGTTTAACTTTGTCACTTTGAAGTTTTTGATGATTTGTATGTCTAGATCTTAGGCTTACCCAGTACTTCCCACGATGAACAGAATTTTTGAGATAAATTAAAGACAACAAATCAGGTTGCAAGGAACACATGATTTTTAAAAATTACACTGGAAACATCCTTTAACATTCAAACATATTTTTGTTCACTTCTGTATCTTTGTTACTATTTTAATCTTGTGGTTTGTTGCCAAGAATATTTAATAAACTCAGATATGTTATTTTCCGTTTAATCAAATTGTGTTTTAATATATAATATTCTATATGAAAGCTACTCTGCTAGTTCTTTAATTTCAGTTACTTTTAATTTCTGGAATTGCTATTTGATTCTTTTTCAGATCTCTTTACTCTTATGTTTTGAAGTCTCTTTATTCATGAAACATAGTAAGTATACTTATTTTGAACTTTGATAACTCTGCCATCTCTTGTTTTTGCTGGTTTTCACTTATCCAGTAGGCTTCCTTGTTGTTGTTGTTTTTTTATACCTGGGCTAAAGGTGGTTTCCTTTAGAGTGGCTTTGCAGGTGCCTGTGGTCACTCCTAAGTGCAACAATTTGTAACTTAATTCTTGGTTTGAGGTTATTTGAACTACTGAAGTATGAATTCAGGCTAACAACTGACTTGCAGGTAGACTTAATGAATTTCCAGAGACTTTCCAAATGTATATGTTGGGGGAATTTTCAGAGAATGAGAAGATATTTCTGCTTCACTCTTATAATGACATCATGGCTCATTGGTGTCAGGATTATTGTGGATTCTCTTAGTAGGCTGCCCACCGTGGATGTAGGCTGCTCACCGTGGATGTGTTTTATACATTTTGTCCCAATCCTTATAGTTGGGAAGATAAAAAAGACAGAAGCACAGATTACCTTGGTTCATCAAATGTCTTTAAGATAAATTCTCTCTTAAATGCTCTACTTATTCCTTTGGGTTTTTGCATTCACTTAGGTCTAGACATCAGTATTTAATACTTTCTTGCCAGCTAACAAAGTGTTAATATTTTCTCCCATATATTTATGTTTCAGGTAGAAGGATTGGTTATCTGGTTATCTAGCTTACTGTATTGCCAAACATGGAAGTATGCTAGATTTTTTAAATGAAATAGCATACTTATTTCCCCCAGCTATCCTGGAAATTTATACATATATTGTAACCATTTCAGAAATGAGGTAACCTAACCAAAGTCATGCAGCTGGTAAGTGAAAATGATTCCTCTGTGTACAGGTCACTGCCTCCGTGTGGGTTTAGATTCTTCATCTGTACTTGTTCCAAAATAGAATCCTGAATTTATTATCTACTATCAGTCAGGAGTTTTGACAAAGAAGGTATAATAGTTACTACAGTGTAAACAGTAATTAACAGTATGTATTAAAAACAGGTGGTACATGCATTGGAATTCTCTTACAAATCTTTTTTATTTTCCCTAAATTTCTTCACTATCTCAATATTATATGTCTAGTTTTCCCCCAAGATCTCAGAAGTTCTTTCCCTGTTGCCACTTTTTTCTTGAACTCTTTTACCAGTCCTATCAATATTTCTTTTGGGTTGAGATTATCACATAGTAAATAACAAGAAACTCTTCAGAAATTTCAAATATAGGCAGAAATATATTATTTGTTAGGCTCTTTTCAGTAACTCAGAGAGATTTATTGATTACCAAATGGAAACATTAAATACAGAAAAAAGCATTACTAGTTCATCTTGAGCAAGAAAAAAATCCTTAAATATGTTATCAGACTGGTCTGTGTGGCTCAGTGATTGAGCGTCGGCCCACCAACCAGGAGGTTATAGTTCCATTCCCAGGTTGTGGGCTCGATCCCTCTCCCTTCTCTGAAATCAATAAAAATATATTTTTTAAAAAATGGAATCAGATGTTTTGAAATTTGGGATAACTACTTCAAATTTAATAGAATTGAGAAAATGGAAAGGTAATGAAGCTGAAGAGTGAAAATGAAACTTATAGAATAACCATATACAAAATAGAAGTTATCTTATTATTAACACTTTTCCAAATGGGATTACTCTAACCACTACAAAGCTACAGTATTTAACTCAAGCAAGACATGTAAATATCATAAGATAATGCAAATAAGAGTAATTATAGCCCAACTGGTATGGCTCAATGATTGAGTGTTGACCTATGAACCAGGAGGTCACGGTTCAATTCCAGTCAGGGCATATGCCCAGGTTGTGGGCTCTATCCCCAGTGTGGGGCGTGCAAGGGGCAGCTGATCAATTATTCTCTCTCATCATTGATGTTTCTCTCCCTTCCTCTCAATAAAATATATTTTAAAAAGAGTAATTATAAATATAATTGTATGAAGGAATTTTTCATGTATTTCATTTAAAATTGATTATACTATATACTGTTTGTATTGTTTTTTTTAAACCAGAAGCATATAGACCTTAATGTATTGGTTCTTAAATTGTAACTTGGCATGTTTTTATGAATTTTATTGAGAAAGAGAGATGACTTGAAGGCAAGTGTTTTTATAGGAAATAAAATGAATTATTTTTTCATTTTTCATATATTTATTAAGCTAGTCCTATGTTAGATGTTCTTCTAAGTACTGTTGAAGATATTTCTCCAGGTTCTAATTTTGGTAGATGGTAAAAAACAATAGAATGTTTGTCTAAGGATTGGTCTCTTCAAGAAGATTTTTAAAAGGTAGCATTTATCCCTGAACAGTGGTTAAAACATCAGCCTGTGTACTGAAGGGTTGCAGTTCGATTCCTGGTCAAGGGCACATACCTGGTTAGGTATGATCCCAGGCTCTGGCCAGCGACCTTGGGGGAGACAACCAATCAATGTGTGTCTCTCACATCATTGTCTGCCTCCCCCCCTCACCCTCCCTCCCCCATTCTCTCCTTCCCTTCTACTCTCTGTAAAAATCAATGGGAAAAATATCCTCAGGTGAGGATTAACAACAACAAAAGTAGCATTTAGCCTTTTAAAAAGGTATGTAAAAAGATTTACTGTTTTTGCTTTGCTCTGCTATATTTCTCCTCCCATGATGACCTCTATTTCTCTATCATTATTATTGATGACAGAAATTACCAATGTCAATAAGAAATACCAAGTAAGAAGGAAGGAAATGGTGGGTTCTGTTTCTCAGTATCTGTTATTTTACTTTAATTAATACAATTTTTGCGACTGTAGCCTTGATTATATTATGGGATTAAATTTCCTTATTGACTAAAGGTGAAAGAATAGATGTTAAAGGAGATAATATAGCAAAATAATTATTAATAACAACAACAAATAACATTTAATGAGCATTTACTATTTACAATGCACAACCAACACAATGTGTTTATGTTATCTACCCAATAACTTGATGAAGTAGGATCTATTCTAGAAAATGGAAGCACAAAAATGTTAAATCTCTTTCCCTAGGAACTTAGGTGTCACCATTGGAGCCATACTAGAAAGCCAGACTAGAAACTTAACTCTGCATATAGTTAATTTTAATGGTAACTTTTATTTTAAACCAAATGAATTAGATTTGGATTTTGAAACTAGTGATAATATTGAATAATTCTGTTATTAGCCTTCAAAATGGGTATGCTACTTTCTTAGAGTTGTGTACCATGTATCTAAGTAACCTTAAAGACTGCCTGAATTCTTTTAATCATAACATATTTAAGATTTTGCTAAACTGTTTTGTTATGCACTCATGTAATTCATGTAGTTTTATTATCCAAATTATATTTTCATTTCTATCTTTACCATTCAGCATATTTCTACCTATTCTTCAATTGTATTATGTTTTAGTTCCTTCTGCTCACTTAAATGTCCTTAGAACTATCACACATCACTTTTCTAAGTTACATTTTTTTCTATATGAATGCCCATTCTGTAATGTCTTCTTTAATTTAAAAATTCTGTCTTCAGTTTGCATGCTCATGCTCCTCTTTTCTTCTGTCAAAATTTTGGCACCAATCAAGGATTAAACAAGATTAAAAAGAAAACTAGTAAAAGTTATTTAATCTAATTTGTTGGTGGTTTGCTTGTATTATGTAATTAGTTCAGTTCCACACAATCTCATTTGGTCCTTACTCTGAACGGTGCTCAATGCTAGAGTACAAAAATGCATGAGCCTTTTTTTTATAATGGTCTACTTTTCTTTTTTTGCCTATGCACCTTCTTATTATTTCTTGGCTTTATGTCACACTGAATTTTTGGAAACCAAGAAGTAATAGGAGTAGACAGACAAAAAGGAAAAAAAAAGTGAAGAAAGGGAAGAAAGTGGTGGACTGTGGAAACAGGTGTGTAAGCACCATTGCTCTAGGACCACAACAGATATAATCACACAGAACAAACTCAGTGGAGAGAGAAGAAAAAATGTCTTTGTAATCTCAGTGGGTGGAAAGGATACTTCACTGTAAAATAGAAACACACACACACACACACACACACACACACACACCAGTTGATGGATAGCTCCACATTGTCTGGGGGATAACATTTTATTTTTAAGGAAGTGCAGGAGTCTAGTTACAGAGGTTACTGATGTAGAGCACTGTCAAACAGCTATTGTAGTATTTTTGAGACAGAGAAAGACCAACGACTGTCAATTTTCCCAGCATGGACTCCTTTAACAAAGCTACAGGATGCTGACTGGCTTCAATAGCTCTTAAGTTTTCTCTCTTAATACTAGCTATCTTGCTGCACACTGGAATTACTGACGCTAACAGTCTTGATAACCCTGATTCATCAATAAATGTTTAAATTGGGTCTATTACATTTTAAGAAGTTAGGTATATGTGTGATACATTTTAGAAAAAATTTCATAAATGTATTTAAAATTCAGGTACAATACTCAAAGGTTTAATATCTCACAGAAACCGCAAACAAGACATACTTGTTAGACATACTTTTTTTGTTATTGTTAATCCTCACTGGAGAATTTTTTTTCCATTTTCAGAGAGAGTGGGGGGGGGGAGAGAGAGAGAGAGAGAGAGAGAGAGAGAGAGAGAGAGAGAGAGAGAGAGAGATGAGAGAGAGACATTGATTGGTTGCCTCCCCACATGCCCTGACTGGGCCTGGGATCAAACATGCAACCTAGGTAGTGCCCTTGAACAGGAATCAAACCTAAGACCCAATTCCCTAACCATTGAGCAACAGTAGCCATAGCTGTTAGACATACTTTTATGACTAAAATAATTTGTAACCATATTGTTTATATCTTACATAATAATAGCATAAGTAACTGTAAATTTTGTTGTAATTTTCACCCATTTTACTAACATACCCTATCAGTATGTGAAAAAACAAAGGCTTTGAAGTAAGGCAGAACTGAATTTGAATGTATATCTTATTATGTGCCAACTATATAATTTTGGAGCAAAATTTTGGTTTCTTTGTTTTACAATTTCTAGTATAAAACTGGATATTTTAGTACCTATCATAAGGAGCAGTGATGAGTGATGGTGTATGTAAAAACTTTATCCTATATTGAAATACAGACTAAAACCTCAATTAATGCTATTGTTTTAGTATAGAGCATTAATTGCTGTGGTTATAAAATTATATAAGAAATGGGTTCTTGATTTTTACCTTATTTAGCAGTGTTTGAGGTTCTCCCTATTTACCAAAGAAGAATGACTTGGATACACAGAGAAATTATTCATAAAGGTACTTGTAATTAAAATCATTTAACATTTCTTCCTTAAGTGTTCTTAATTAAGTTTCCCTTGCACACAGTTTCTTCAGGCATAAATTTGAAATTGTCTTTGTAGTGAAAATGTTGGAACTTTTGTTTCTAGAAAATAATTATTCCGCATCACATGTATGTCAATCCACCGCTTAAACATCTTTCATCAAAACTGAAAGTGCACTGAGGATTTATATCCCAAGAGATTACAAGAGAGGAGTGAGAAGCAGCTGAGCAGGGAATTGAAGAATGAATGCTGACTAATTGTCCCATTTATGCTTCATACTCACTGGCAACCAAGTAGCTCTACTTTTAATTTTACTCGTTGTTCTTATATAACCAAAGAAACAATAGGTTCTTCTTTAGAGAAAGTGTAGCTAAAAGCAGTTGCAGTTTCAGAGAAGAACAAACATTAGGAGTTACGGGGTCTCAGAGAAAGTGGTAAATTGTGTGTAGTGATGTGGCCATACAGTATAATATTTGAGTTTAGTCTCTGGAACTAGGCTTCCTGCTGAAGTTGGAATCCTGACTCTTCTAATCAGTAGCTGCATGAACTCCAGTAATTTACTTAAATGGTGTTTCAGTTTTCTCATGTGTAAAATAGGGTTAGTAAAAGTATCTACCTCACAGAATTGTTGTGAGGATTAAATTAGTAAATATGTATAAAAGCAATTGGAATAGTACCTGACACAGGTACTATTAACTATTATGGACTATGTAACTGTTAGTTACCATATTTCATCAAATCTGAAGTACCAGTGATTGTGATATACACAATTACTTTATGTACCAAAAAAGAAAAATATTGTAAAAGAATATGTGCTATAGAATCAATGTGATATAATAGTATGTTATCGAATAGGCAAATTTAGTAAGCTTTTCATGTTGTGGTTCTCTTCAAGATGATGATTATCCTGTTCCTCTGTGTTATTCTGTAATATTGTTTATATTTAATTGACTTTATAAACTGCTACATATACCAGTAGTATGGTTTATAGGAAAAGAGAAAATAAATGACTAACCATACATGGATTTAGTTAAATGAGAGTTATATAATTTTGTCGATTTATAATTTTTTTGTGGGAGAAATTTTTATTTTAAATTTATAAGGTGAATATCTTTTGGCATCAGGCATTCTATTAATTTTGACCACACTTTCATAATATCTCTAATATATCACTAATAATGGTTAGTAGTTATGTACTTTAGACCCTGCAAGATTATAAAGTGTTTTCCAAATAATCTATAATAATAAAGTATAAAATGCTAATTAGATTGGACAGCCGAACGACCTTTTGGATGTCCTCCTGGACAACCTTCCAGATGAAGCCGGGGCTGCAAGGGCCAAGCCCCTTGAACGAATTTTGTGCATCAGGCCTCTAGTCTAATATAATATGTTAAATTCAATGGATTTATTTTTTTTAAAAAAATATATTTTTTTATTGATTTCTGAGAGGAAGGGAGAAGGAGAGAGAGAGAGAGAGAGAGAGAGAGAGAGAGAGAGAGAGAGAGAGAGAGGAGAGGGAGAGTGAGAGAGAGAAAGAAACATCAATGATGAGAGAGAATCATTGATAGCTGTCTCCTACATGCCCCACACTGGGGATTGAGCATGTGCCCTGGCCTGGAATTGAACCATGACCTCCTTGTTCATAGATCAATGCCCAACCACTGAGCCACGCAGGCCAGGCTCAATAGATTTAGAATGCAAAGCAGAAAATAGCAGTAAAGATCACAGTCTTTGTAATCAAATTGCCTTGGTTCAGATCTCAACTCAGTCACTTGCTAGTTCATCAAGTCACTTTGCCTCTTTGTTCCTTCATTTTCTTATCTGTAAAATGGGAAAAATAATAGTTCCTACCTCATGGAGTTGAAATTTATATGAAAGTGTTCAGGACAGTGTCACATTGTAAGCAAGCATACTGTGCTTGCTGTTTTTCTGTGTAAATCTGAGTATTGCATTCTAAATACTTGTTGAAGTTCTAATGAGTTTTATTAACTTGAATTTGTAGTAAACCAGATTATTCTATTTTTTACTCTCTTTTAAAATTATAAAGACAGACAGACCTAATGCCATTTAATTTAGGATAGAATAATCTCTATAATTCAGAGGGCCTGGTGTAAGTTTGATAATTGATATCTATAATAATAACATAATATTAAGAGGTAAGGAGTAACAATGAATCACTCAAAAAATGTTTAAAAATATTTTGTCAGTTGGTGAAAAAAGTAAAGTTTTGTCTTTGAAGGTATAAACTTCATTTCTAGAACTGCTTTTGTGTGTGTGAAGCCATGCTGGTGCTGGATAACTGAGATATTACTTTATTAAGATTTAGAAATTGATATTAATCATGTATTATTTCACAATATAAGTTGGAAATTTATCTAATAAACTCAATCTAATAAAATTGATTAAAAATAATATATGCACAGAGTTTAAAAGTAAAATAGTATTACAAGATTCAAAACCAAATAAAGGACTGCCTTTTACTACACACTCTCTTCCATAGCCCTACTTTCCCCAGTCAGTGACTTTGCCCTCTTGGAGCTATTTTTCATGGCATTTCCATATTTTTAAATAATAATTTAAAATTGCTGTTTATTGATTTATCATTTTTTTCTATTAATTTACTTTCCATTTTATTAGTTGGGGATTTACTGTTCTTTCATGTATATCTCCTCATGTTCTCAGCATACTTATATAGTAATCATTCAATTTTCTCAACATCCAATTTTGCATTAAATCAATTATTAAGTATTGTTTATTCTTTAGCTAAATGTGTATTATGATTTTCATTCTCTGACCACTTTTTTTTTCTGGAATTGGTAATGTTATCCTTTTTATTTGCTTATATTTTGTATTCCTACTATTTTTTCCCCTAAAATTTCAACAGATCTGTTATATGCATATTAATAATTTTTTTAATGTGGGTTTAAACACTGTATCAATTGTCCTTTTTTGTGGAGACCTTTCCATATGGTTGTTCTATAATCTACATTGGTTGCTTTCTATGCCTGGCGCATAGTCGATCATCTTGGGACATCCCCAGGATGTTCTCCAGTGCTAGATTCTTTTTTAATTTATTGACTTGAGAGAGAGAGAGAGAGAGAGAGAGAGAGAGAGAGAGGAAGGGGAGGGAATGGTCGGGAAGGGAGAGAAAACAGAGAAACATTGATTTGCTATTGTACTTATTTATGCATTTATTGATTGTTTCTTGTACGCGCCCTGACCAGAGATGGAACCTGCAACCCTGAGGTATTGGGACAATGCTCTAACCAATTGAGCAACCCATCCAGGGCTCCAGTGCTAAGTTATTTATTTCCTGAATCTCATTCTCCTCCACCCCCTTGTTCTTTGTTCTTGAAGTATACTTTCCAGCTGCTTTCTGATAAAGGAGTCATAGAATTTTGCTTACTTGAAAATATCTTCATTCCATCTTTTCACCTGATTGAACATTAGCTTATGTATATAACTGTGAGTTATAAAATAATTTTCTTCAAAAAATGTCACATTCAAGAATCAATTAATGAATACATGAATAAGTGGAGCAACAAATTGATATTATTCTCTCTCCCCCACCCCTTTTCCCTTTCTCTCTGTAAAATCAATTAACAAAAATTGTGAAAGTATTGCTCCCTTCACTTCCAATTTTCTGTTCTCAGTTTCTGGTCAGTAAGCATATGTTTTGCTGTGCTTGTCCCGATTTTCTTGACTTTTCTCTCCTTTTTTTTCATTTCTTTATCTTTATACATTATTTACTAGGAGGTTTTCTCGATGTTTTCTTTCATTGAATATTTTATTTCAGCTATTTAAAATTTTTTTCTGAAATTTACTGTTCCTCTATTCTGTTTTTTGACATAATACTTTATTCTTATTTTTCTCCTGTAGTTATTATGTCTTTTGTCTGTGATAATGGTAAATACTTTTCAATGTTCCTTCTCTTTTTATGATATTTCCTTTGAGTACATTTTTCTGTTTATTTATTTTGATTCTAGTCTTTCATGTCGGGGACTTTTCTAAAAATCTTGACTTAATGAGGTGCTACAGATTTGGTTTGAATCTGTGTATTTGGGAGCGAGAATTGTTGCCTAGATGGCTTTATTAGGGTCATGAAGCAAAGAGCCAGAATTTCTCTTGTGAGATTCCAGATTGTGGTTGTTAGGTTGATGCCGAGAGGAACCAGGCCAAATTAAATTAAAAGCAAAATTTATTGCTACATCTGCGAACAGAAAGGCTGAGACCAAAATGGCAAGAGTAAGGGGAGCAGGATATTTATGTCTCCTGTGAAGATCAGAGTAACTGGTCAGACCAGGTGCAAGTTGAAGGGGAGACCAAATGTAGGCGGTCCACTGGAAACTTGGTGAGGTGATTTATCAGAAACTGGAAGCCGGTAATTGTGTCCTGCAAACCTGTAATAAGGATAATAGAAAAACCGCTGGGAGGGCTAGAGCCCAAAGTGGGGTGTGATGGAGCACAGGGGAAAGGTAGAGACTATACCTAACAGTGGTCTCTACATGTTTGTTTTCTGGGGTCTTAAATGTTCCCCAGTGAATTTTCAGATATTCTTTCTGGATGGTTTACACCTGCTGGACAGCTTTTAAGAACCAGTTCAGCTCAACTGAGCCTTGCTCTTCCTTGGGGTCTACCTTTTTGTGCTTGGTAGTTCTAAGTCAGGAACCTCTCTGGTTCAAGATATTCAATAGTGATCTTCTGGGGATAAAAGAAAAGAGGGCAAGTGGAATGGCATAATTAACCTGTGTGCGGAAGTGTTCTCTACATAGGCTTTTAGAGAATCCCTCAGTATTTAGTGCTAGCATTACCCCTGACTTCCTGTTAGTTAACTTATGCTGATTCTTATATTATTCTTTCTTTTATGCCATGCAGTTTACAGCTTCCTCTGCTGTGCCAAATCAATTATTAGTTGTCTGCTTGAGTTGTTCATTTTCTAAAACCTTCTCCTGGTCCTTTGGTTTTGTACCTTTTGTAATATTAGTGGAACTTTGGGAGGGAGTAGGCTCAGTCTTTCATACTTAACCACAATAATAATGGTATTAACAATAGTAACAATAATAAGAAATAGCATTTTTGAGGTGCTTTGCTAGGTGTTAGCCTTATTCTAAATGTTTTAATGTAGATTTCCACCTAAATTTCAAACAAATCCAGTTAAAAAGACACGATTGTCCTCATTTTGCAGGTCAGGAAACAGAATGATAAGTAATATGCCTAATATCACCTGACTAGTAAATGGCAGAAAGACTTGAATCTGAGAACTTCTAGAGCAGTGGTTCTCAACCTTTTGTCCCTTTAAATACAGTTCCTCATGTTGTGACCCAACCATAAAATTATTTTCTTTGCTACTTCATAACTGTAATGTTGCTACTGTTATGAATCATAATGTAAATATCTGATATGCAGGATGGTCTTAGGCAACCCCTGTGAAAGGGTCGTTCAACCGCCAAAGGTGCCGCGACCCACAGGTTGAGAACAGCTGTTCTAGAACGTGAGGTTGGTACTCTATTATTATAGATCAGAAGTCTACAAAACTTCATGATGCCGAGTTAATTAAATGAGCATATATCTTAAAAATGACTTTAAATAAGGCAAGTCGATAGATTTTCATATAACTGAATGGGAAGAGAATCTGATAGCTTAGAAATACACTGTGATACACAAACACACATATGTAAATTATTACTTATTTAGAGAAGAATAATTTTACTAACATAAAATTTTAATACAAACTGTTAATTACCACTTATCACCATTCCTCTAAGTAATTTTTTTAAAAATGGCATTCACTGTCTGAAGTAGGACACAATGTTCTAAACTCTAGGGATAATTAAAAAGAGAGGACTAATGAGTTGATCCTATTCAAATGTTTTGCTTGATAATTTTTAAATCTTGTTTGCAAGATATAAAGTTATAAATAAACAAAACTTTATTTTTAAATAATGTTAAGAATAATTTCTGTTTACTACATTTAAGTTTTCTTTTATACTAATACTAGGGGCCCGGTGCACGAAATTTGTGCACTGGGTGTGTGTGTGTGTGTGTGGGGGGAGTGTCCCTCAGCCCAGCCTGCCCCCTCTCACATACTGGGAGCCCTCAGGCGTTGACCCCCATCACCCTCCAATCGCAGGATCAGCCCCTTGCCCAGGCCTGACGCCTCTGTCAGGCCTGGGCAGGGGACCCTCATTTCCCCCATCACTGGTTCTGCCCCCAGCCCAGGCCTGATGCCTCGGCCAGAGGCGTAGACCCCCATCACCCTCCGATCGCCTGATCGGACCCTTGCCCAGGCCTGACGCCTCCGCCAGAGGTGTCAGGCTTGGACAGGGGACCCCCATCTCCCCCTGATCACTGGCTCTGGCCCCCGCCCAGGCCTGAGGCCTCTGGCCCAGGAATCATGCCTGGGCAGGGGACCCTCATCTCCCTCTGATCGCTTGCTCCACCCCCTGCCCAAGCCTGATGCCTCTGACCCAGGCTTCAGGCCTGGGCAAGGGGACCATCATATCCCCCCAATCCCCGGCTCCGCCCCCCGCCCAGGCCTGATGCCGCGGCCAGAGGAGTTGACCCTCATTACCCTCCGATCACCAATCACCGGATCGGCCCCTTGACCAGGCTTGAGGCCTCTGGCAGAGGTGTCAGGCCTGGGCAGGGGACCCCCAGCTCCCCGTGGTTGCAGGCTCCGCCCCTGCCCAGGCCTAACACCTCTGGCTGAGGCGTCCGGTCCGTGGCCACGGCTGGCTGAAAGCAGGTATCTGGGGTTTATTTACCTTCTATAATTGAAACTTTGTTGCTTTGAGTTGAGCTCAGAGTGGCCGTGGCAGGCGGGAAGCTTGGCTTCTTCCATCATTGGCACAACCACGCCTCCTGCTTGCTCCAGCTCCGTGGCTGATGACCACCATCTTGGTTGGGTTAATTTGCATATAGTGTCTACCATTGGCTGCCGGGCGTGGTTAAGTCTTAGTGAATGTACGGTCAATTTGCATGTTTGTCTTTTATTAGTGTAGATTAGAAAGATCTCAAAATTATGTAATTCTATCCCTTAATCTAATTTTTCTGTGAGTTGGGAAGACTGATGTTACTTTATTTTATCTCCAAAAAGCCTCAGAAAGTTATAGAACACATCTTTGTTTGATAACCTCTGCCCTGTGTTTCTCTACATGGCATAGACATCCAATTTATTTTTCCTTAGACAATTAATTGTTTATATTAATATATTAACACAATACATAATTTCAATGTCATATTTCTATAACTTCTGGTAAAGACTTAATATTTTTATTTTATTAAATTATTTAAGAATATATATTATTAAATATGATGAATTATATTATAGACATACTAGAGGCCCGGTGCACAAAAATTTGTGCACTCGGCGGGGAGGGGGGTGTCCCTCAGCTCGGCTGTGCCCTCTCGCAGTCTGGGACCCCTCAGGAGATAACGACCTGCTGGTTTAGGCCTGCTCCCTGGTGGCGGAGGGCAGGCCCAATCCCTAGGTGCAGCCCCTGGTCGGGCTCAGAGCAGGGCCGATTGGGGAGTTGGGGCGCCGCCCCCTGTCATGCACAGAGCAGGGCGGATCGGGAGGTTGCGATGCCACCCTCAGTCACGCTCAGGGTAGGGCTGATTGGGGGGTTGGGGCACCGCACCCTGTCATACTCAAGGCAGGGTCGATGGGGAGGTTGCGGCGCCACCCCCTGTCACGCACAGAGCAGGGCCAATCCGGGGGTTGGGGGGCTGCCCCCTGTCACTCACAGAACTTGGCCCATCAAGGGGGTTGGGGTTCCGTACCCTATCACGCACAGAGCAGGGCCCATCAGGAGGTTGGGGAGCTCCCCCGTGTCATGCACAGAGCAGGGCGGATCAGGGGGTTGGGGTGCCGCCCTCTATCACCTACAGAGCAGGGCCGATCAGGGGGTTAGGGCGCTGCCACTGTTACACTCAGGGCAGGGCCGATGGGGAGGTTATGGCTCTACCCCATCACACACAGAGCAGGGCCCATGGGGGGGGGGGGTTGGGGCGCCGCCTTCTATCACCCACACAGCAGGGCCGATCAGGGGGTTGGGGCACTGCCATTCTCACACTCAGGGCAGGGCTGATGGGGAGGTTATGACTCTACCCCATCACACACAGAGCAGGGCCTGTGGGGGGGGGGTGTTGGGGTGCCGCACCCTGTCACACACAGAGCAGGGCGGATAGGGAGGTTGTGCCCCCGCCCCCTGTCACATACAGAGCCGCAGGGAGATCAGGGGTTTTGGGCGGTGCCCCCTGTCACACTGATCCTGGTGCCGGGAGGCATTTTACCCTTTTACTATATAGGATAGAGGCCTGGTGCACGGGTGGGGGCCGGGTGGTTTGCCTTGAAGGGTGTCCTGAATCAGGGTGGGGGTCCCCACTGGGGTGCCTGGCCAGCCTGGGTGAGAGGATGATGGCTGTTTGCAGCTGGTCACACACCCTTCAGGGTGGGGATCCACCCTGGGGTGCCTGGCCAGTCTGGGTGAGGGGCTGAGGGCTGTTTTCAGGTTGGCGGGTGACTGAAGCTCCCAACTGCCCCTTTTTTTCTTTTTTCTTTATTCTGGGCCAGCTTTTGCTCAGGCTCCAGCTCTGAGGCCTCTGCTGCTGAAAGCAGGTATCTGGTTTGTTTGGGTTCTATATTCGAAACACTGTATCAACTCCAGCTCTGAGATCCTGGCTGGCTGAAAGCAGGTTTCTGGGGTTTTGTTTAGCTTCTATATTTGTAACAATGTTTCAAACTGCAAGCTCAGATGCTGGCAAGGCAGGCGGGGAACATTGGTTTCCTCCGTCACTGAAGCAAGCAAGCCTCATGTTAGCTTCAAGCTTCCTGGCTGCCGGCCGCCATGTTGGCTGGCAGTTAATTTGCATATCTTGCTGATTAGCCAATGGGAAGGGTAGCGGACATACGCTAATTACCATGTTTGTCTTTTATTAGATAGGATAAGGCGTTCTGAGAAATTTGCGTACATTTTTGGCATCCTTAAAGTAGGAAGATGGTCTGGTGAAATGTATATTTGTTTTTAGTGTCATTATAAAATATAAATTTGAATGAAATTTTTTTTGAATATCATTCATGGATATTTGGGTTTGAAAATGTCAATAGTATTTGATATAAGAGAGTCTCCAATATAAACCTGGCCACATCACATAAAAATTACATTAAAACTTACAATTATCTCATATTTTAAAAATAGACATTCAATATCCTTCCCAGAGTTATACTAGAAAATATAGAGTATTTAATTTACGATGAGGGTCAGAATAAATTCTACATTGGTGGATTCCAAATCAAATTTTATCTGTTTAAATATTTTCCTTAACATAACTACCAGGATATTTTTTTAAAATATATTTTATTGATTTTTTACAGAGAGGAAGGGAGAGAGATAGAGAGTTAGAAACATCAATGAGAGAGAAACATTGATCAGCTGCCTCCTGCACATCTCCCACCGGGGATATGCCTGCATCCCAGGTACATGCCCTTGACTGGAATCGAACCTGGGACCTTTCAGTCCGCAGGCTGACGGTCTATCCACTGAGCCAAACCGGTTTCGGCACTAACAGGATATTTTTATATTTTTCTAAAATTGATATTTTTTTGGTGTTTATTTTTTGTTTGTTTTTTTTTAGAAAAGATGTATTAGCATCATTAACATTACAGAAGAATACTAGAAAATAAATTGGAGTATGGCTAGATCTACACACTGTAGAAAATAATTTTTAACTTCAAAGGGTAGAAAACTCCTTCCTTCTGGTAAAAACTCATTTCATAGCTAATTTCAAATTCCCTTGTCCCTATAAATTTTCTATTGCATCTAAATAAGATAGTTAACATATAAGCAGGGAGAGAAAACTTATCCTTGAATTCTTTTAGTCAGAACTTTTATATTGCAATATGGTGATCAGTGTTACCTAGTTTCATTCTAAAATCAGGTAGGCTAGGGAATTTTTAGAATGGTTAAAGTAAGTATAGCATGAATATTTTAAAAAAATATAATCTCAAACTCTCAATACTGTTATATTCATTGCATTTATCTGGGTTTCTGAAATTAAAATAGCACATTTTGAAACTAAAATGTCTTGGCCTATTTAAACCGTTTGCCAGTTATAACTTTTCTATATATAGATTACAATTTTATTGAGTATTGGAGCATGAATTGCCTTTATAAATATATAGCTTAATATGAACTGTGATCCTAGAAACTGGAAATGTTACTTGTATGTGATGAAAGCAAGTTTTGGTGGCTGTATGTTTAGATTTATGTCTTATTTTGAATATATGAAATGCTTATTATGCTTCTTCACTGTGTTTCGTTTAACTGCAAGTAGTCTGGAAAAGAAGTCTCAAATTGAAAACAAACAAACTGGTAATACTGTATAAAACAATAGTTTTGCAAAATAATGTCATTGGGAAAATGAGGAACACAAAAACTTTTACCTTGATAAACTCATTTCCATATCAGCCATTGTAACAGTGTACCATTGTTTCTCTACCTGCATTGCACTCAAGTCACCATTTTTTAAATCATATATAATGTATCTTTTCCATAATTTACTGACATGACTATTGCTGAAAAATAATATTTTCAGCATTTGTATTTAGATTTTGAGAGCCTATTTTTATTTTCATGTAATTACCCTAACCTTTTATTTCTTGTCATTCTTAATAGAACAACAGCTAGCTTTTCCCTCCTATTCATTCTTCCTTTCCTCCTTATGAATCTCTGGCAACCAGTGATATTTTTACTTTTCCTAGTTTTGCCTTTTCCAGAATATCATACTTGCATATGAAGCCTTTTCAGACTGACTTTTTCATTTTGCAATATATATTTAAGGTTCCTTTAAGTCAGAGGTTCTCAACCTGTGGGTCGTGACCCCTTTGGGGGTTGAACGACCCTTTCACAGGGGCTGCCTAAGACCATCGGAAAACACATATATAATTACATAATGTTTTTGTGATTAATCATTATGCTTTAATTATGTTGAATTTGTAACAATGAAATTGGAGGTCACCACAACATGAGGAACTGTATTAAAGGGTCTCAGCATTAGGAAAGTTGAGAACTGCTAAGACTTTTTTATGGCATGATAGCTCATATATTTTTATCACTGAATAATATTCCATCATGTCAACATAACACTGTTTATTAGTTCACCTGTTGATGGACATCTCAGTTGCTTCCAATGTTTGGCAATTATGAATAAAACTGCTATAAACATTGTGTGTAAGCTTTTGTTTAGACATAGTTTTCAGCTCATTTGGGTAAATACCAAGGAATGTGATTGCTGAATCATATGGTAAGAGTATGTTTACTTTGAAAGAAACTGCCAAAGGGGCTGCACCCATTTTTGCATTCCCACTAACAATAAATGAGAGTTCCAGTTGCTGCACATCTTATCAGTGTTTGGTGTTGTCAGAGTTTTGAATTTTAGCCATTCTAATAGGTGCATAATTATAGCTCGTTCTTTAAATTTGCAGTTAAATAAAGATTGAATTTTGTCTCCCCAATTTCATATGTTGAAGTCCTAATTCCCAGTACCTCAGAACATGTCTTTATTTGGGGATAGAGTCCTCACAGAGTTAGTCAATTTAAAGTGGGATCATTACAGTGGGTCCTAATCCAATGTGACTGGTGTCTTTATAAAAAAGGGAAATTTGGACACAGAGATATGCATACAGGGAGAATGCCTGGGAACATGAAGACTGCCATCTATAAGCCAAGAATTGAGGCCTGGAATCTGATCCTTCCCTCACAGCCCTCAGAAGGAACCAACCCTGCCAACACCTTGATTTCGGATTTTTAGCCTCCAAAACTGTGAGACAGTTTCTGTTGTTTACTTCATCCAGTTTATGGTACTTTGTGTTGCCAGCCCTAAAAAAACTAATACACTTTCCATATGACTTCAGCATCTTTTCATATGCTTAGATGTCATCAGTTGCATTTTTTGGTGTTTGATCAGATCTTTTGCCCATTTTTTAAATTGGATTGTTTGTTTTCTATTTGTTGAATTTTAAGAGTTCTTTGTATATTTAGGTTACTAATCCTTTATCAGATACGTGTTTTGCAAATGTTTTCCTCCCCATCATAGTTTGTTTTCTCATTCTCCTAACAGTGTTTTTTTGTAGAGCAGAAGTTTTTAATTTTATTGAAATCTAGTGATCATTTTTCCTCTTACATGAATTATGCTTTTAATGTTATACCTATAAAGTCATTGTCAATCCCGATGTTACCTAGATTTTTTTTTTATTCTCAGAGTCTTATAGCTTTCTTTGTCTTTGATCCCTTTGAGCTAATCTTATGAATGGTTTATTGTTTGCATCTAGATTTATTTTTATTTTATTGCATGTGGATGTCCAGTTGTGCCAGCACCATTTGTTGAAAAGGCTGTTCTTCAACATTGAATTTTATTTGTCATGTGTCAAAGATCAGTTGATTATATTTGTGTGGTTTTATTTCTGGACTATTCTCTTCCTACTTTGATTACTGTAACTTTATAATAAGCATTGAAGTCAGATGGTGTCAGTCTTCCAACTTGGTGCTTGCCCTTCAATACTGTGTTGACAATTTGGCTAACATTATTTACTAACAGTGAACACGTATATTTGTATTACTTGAGTCTGTATGATTTTTTTACACTTTATAACTGATATTCTTATATCATATGAAAAAGTGGACTAGAAAAAAGCCATAAATATAGAACCTAGTTTTATAATTTTGACTCCCATTACTTTCTCTTTATTATGCTGAATCTCTGAGGACTGACTTATAAAGTATATGTTTAATATACATGGCATAATTTAGGATGATGAGTGATTATAAAAATAAGAGGAACATTACATAAAGAATTATAAACATCAAAATTATAGGATGCTGTATTATCTAAAAATATGATAATTTATTTAGCCTTACAATAAAAGTTTATTGTTTGTTCACAAACACACAAAACTAGACACAAAAATGGAAAAAAATCATCATATTTTCACATGCATGGATCTATACATGAGTGCACTGGTATGTTTGCAATCATGAGTCAAATTAAAAGTCTGGCATATAAATATGACATTTAAACAGAGATAAGATTATGTACAACTTGGTCACATAAAATACTGATACTTTAATTTATTAAAAAAAATATACTTGAGCCCAGCTGGCATGGTTCGGTGGTTAAGCCTCAACCTATGAACCAGGAGGTCATGGTTCGATTCCTGGTCAGGGCATATGCCCAGGTTGTGGGCTCCATCCCCAGTAGGGGGTGTGCAGGAGGCAGCCGATCAATGATTTTTTCTCTTCATCAATGTTTCTCTCTTTTCCTTTCCCTTCCTCTCTGAAATAAATAAATAAATAAATAAATAAATAAATAAATAATTTATTTATTTATTTTAGGGAAGTCCCATCAAATATTAATTTAAATATCAAATTACTGGAAAGAGCATGACTCGGTTTAGGGGAAAGTCCCAAGTTATTAAACTATGAATCAGAGCAGAGTTTTCTCTAAAATTGTTTTTAGATTATTCCAATATGAATATTGAAAGTGTTCTTTAACACAAACCTTCTGATTTGTTTTTTTCTTTTTCTGCGTTTTCCTTCCTTGGGGCCTATTGTGCGTCAGGCTTCTAGTTTGGTGTTTTATTTAGGGGATTTTATTTTTAACTTCTATACAACATAGTGTTCTTCACAAATGTATAAAATAATGTATATTTGTTAGTATTTGTAATAAGACCTATTATTTGTAAATGTTCAGAATATTTCTGTAACTTTTATGCAAGGATAAAATATAAGGAATTCCTTGTAAAACAATCATTAGTTATCTAATTATCAGTTTTTAAAAATAAGAATAGGATAATGCAGGCAGTCAGCTAGATTTTTGTAGAATGTTTTAGAAAGAGAAAGTCAAAAGCAACCATGATATGGTTTTCTTTTTCTCCAATATGACCTTTGCTTATTGTTGGTCAAATCAGTTATTGTGTTGCTTTACTCATCACAAGAAAATGTTATACCTTTCTGGACAGTTCAGAAGATATGTTCAATCTTACTTTAATCTAGTAAAGTCAGTTGCATCTGACTAGTTTGAATTTTTACCTCAGAGCCTAATTTAAAACTTAACTTTTCTGTTTCTACTTGTGCTGCTTAGGCCCTCCTAGGATCTTGGAGTGTGGAAAGGGTTGAATCTAGTCAGTCACTCTGCTAACTCCAGTGAACCAAGAGTGATTTGCTCTTTCATTTATATTTCAGTTTTCATCCTGGGTGTTGAGCCTAGAAGAGAAATGGAAAGGGGACAAAGGCTCTCTTAAGTGACACTTTTGTTTTCTTTTTTCATTCTGCTTTTCTGCCTAGCACTGACTAGACCTCATGCCTTTGGCGGGGAAAGAAAGACAAATGCTAGATCTCTGATGCAACATATGTACAAAACATTTTTGGAGGATAAGGTGTTTTTGGAAGGTTACACTTTCCCGTTCTGGCTTGCTTTTTCTACTCTTTCTCCATTTCTACCTTTGTAGTATACCCATAGCCTCTGGCTGTTGGGGTCCCCATTGTTTGGAGGCTCAAGTCCAGCTGCTTTCAAAGCCAAGACATTCTTTGCTATTGCAGATGACTCCAGTTCTCTCTGCCCACGTTTCCAACTCCAGGTTATCGTTCCCTTCCCCTCAAATGGGCAATGGGAGGGAGAGTGAGCATGGGATAATAAGCAAGTCTCAACACAAGCTGAGGTCCAGATGAGAGATAAGATACCAGTCTTTCCTTCTTGATATTTTGGACCCATTCTTGCTTGATATGAACTCTTGGCAACAGCATTGTCCACCTACATTAAGTCAGTGCAGCAAATTCAGATGATTGCCTCATTCACCTTGGTATGGGATTGGTCAATGTGGGGTAAAGAGGAACTGAGAAAGGTAAAGATGTTTAAGTTATGGAGTAGTTGGCTACCACTTGTTTAGGCTATCTTCTGAATTAGTAATCTTGATTGATTATTCTTTGTTCTTACTCTTGGATTCTAATTACCAATCCCTGGACAATGGGAAAAGTCCCATCTGATATTCTATTATGTAAATTTTACCATAGTCTTGCTAATACTTCCATTCTTGGTGTCTACCATCAGTTCCACCATAATGGCTGATACCATACTTTTAAAAGATTAAATAAGTTATATCACTCCCCCAGTTAAAATTCTGCAGTTGCTTTCTCTAAACCACCCCCTCCCCCCCAAAATAACACCCCAAAGTCCTTATTATGGTCTCCAAGGCCCTGTGTGATCTGACCCCAAGTTAAAATTTGGATCACTTGTTCCTGATTCAGAGCTTTGATCTTCCTATTCCATCTGTCTGCATTATTCTTACCCCAGGTAGCCTGTGGACTCATTCCACATTATTTGGAAACGATTTCATTCAAATAAGGCAACTTCCTTAGCTTTTCTCTGATTTCTCTGTTAAAATAATATGTTTGTCACTCTCTTCCTATAACTGGGATATTTTTTTATTTAGGTGTGAATCATTTTCATACATTAATTATACTAGGCCCAGTGCCTGAAATTCGTGCATGGGTAGGATCCCTAGCCGGAGCCTCCCTTCCCCCGGCTGCAGGCCGGGGGGGGCCCCCCTTCACACCCGCCTTGGCCTGGCACTGCCCACTCACCTGCTCCGCCATTCCATGTGGGGGCCCATAGGGGCCAGCAGCGCCTCCATTGTCTCCCGCTGCCAGCTCCGCAGCTCGCAGACACCAGCCATGTTCTGCTCTGCCCCCTGGTGGTCAGTGCACGTCTACCTCCCAGTTGGTTAAACTCCCACCTGTAGGGACAATTTGCATATTAGCCTTTATTATATAGGAAATTTAGTAATTCACTTTTTATCTGTCTCTTTCATTAGCTTCCAAAGGGCAAGTCATTGGCATGTTTGTACATTCCTTTTTGCTCAGTGCCTAAAATGGGACCTGACCCACTGGAGAAAATTGAGTAAATAAATGGATGAGTGAATGAATGCTAGTTTCTATACTCAAATTTTAGAAATAGCTTTGACTTATCCCATAATTTTTATTCTTTAATGTTTTATATAGTGTATATATTTATTTCATTTTTAATAGATCTTTTATTATTCTTAACTATATATTCCCATTGCTTCCATCCCATTTGAACCACATCTCTAATTCATTTTTCATGCTGCTGCTAAAGTGATTTTTGTAAAATGCTTATCAAAATGCCATCCTTTGAAATAAAATTTTCCTTAGCATAATTGGGCCTATGCCTGTTGTCCTCCTCATTACCCCGGCATATACTCTATATTCTACTCATATCCTTTTTATTGTAGTTACTCTGAATGCTTATTATGCTTCTGTCTTCTGTTCTTTCACTTAAAGCTTATTCCCTTCGTTCTTACTGAAGTATATTTTATTAATGTGTGAATACATACAGTGTAACTGCTATCATGAGAAGACTCTACAAAAGGTTCTTTACATTTGAAATGATTGGAAATTAACTATGTAGTTGCATTATATGATATCGTTTCATACATATTACAAATCTTCTGTCTCTTCACTGAGTATCATTAATACTTGCTAATATTTCATTGGTCATTTTGATGAGTATTTACAGGTTACCACAGCCTTGAAGAGCACCATATACTGTTTTATAATACTGTTTATAATATTGTGAATTCATCTTAGAGGCAAGGTTAGTCTATATGTTTTAATTCAAGGATTCTTTTTTAAAGGATGTTATCTGTGAATATTTCTTGTGTCTGTTACCTTCAGAAAACTAACCTGAAGAGTAAGGAAAATGATTTATAAAAGTAAAAGTGTTACTTGTATAGCCTTTTCAGAAAATGTGATCTATTGATAGATCCTTCAATTTTAGTTTTGTTTGTTTGTATGTATTGTGTGAATGAAAGGAGAGACAGGTAAAGGAAATTAAATTCTTTTATATAAACTATTGAAGCAAATAAAACAAATGCTTTACGTACCTGTACCTGTTCTGAGTAAGTGCGGCATCATACAAGGGATCAGTGGGCTTTTTGGGAAATGTAGACTCTAGGAGTATGAAGCAGTATTCTAAAATGTGTATGTAACATTTTGATATGTAAATAATGCAGAACTATATAGCTTATAATATTGGTCCTTTTTGAGAAGACACAGCTAAATAAATCTAGAAGCTACAACTCAATAAAACTAACATGAAGTTATATAGCAGTAAACATAGATGGGACTCTGTAAGAAAGTGTTGGTTGTTTGAGGCAACTCTTTTGAACAATTATTACTATTACTGATAATAATAGGTTAATTATTGTACCATGTAAGTTATTGCATTTAGTTGTTGGAACATCCTTGTGTCTGTTACTCATTTTACATAAGAAGAAACAGCCACTCAGAGTTAGCCATTTAATAAGTGATTTACTGCTACTTACTCAATTGAGTGTCTTCATGTCACTTATCAGTAGCCTTTTGAGATTATGACAAAAACTTATGGCCCATTTTCTATAAAAATCTATGAACCTGTATAATATGTCTATATTTTCATATGCAATTTTGCAGAATTCCTGAGTTCCCTAAATTCCATACATGGAGCCCAGGTTGAGAATCCCTGATCTATGTCTTCTTTTAATAAAGAGTCTAGGGTACTCTGTACTTTCTTTTTCTTCTACCATCTCTTGTCACTCAAATGAAATATTTATGTATTGTATGCCTTATTCTGGAGAGAATTTAAAGCTGAAATTGTCAGCTATCTTTGACTACATTAAGTGTGTGCCAAAATAAATAAAGTCTGTTATGGCAAGTGAGATTGAGAAAAGTTTGACATATAGGACACTTTTTAGTGGTCCAGTTTGTTGGACTTTGCTTAGAGCACCCTCAATCTGTCAGGAACCTAAATGTGTTATTTTGAAGTAAATAGTTACCTCTTCAAAGTAGTATAAACATAGTGGCTGTGACCCTGAGATAGAAGATTAGAAAGAAAGATAGCTTAATTATTCAGTGATGTTTTTCAGAGAATAATTTGTGAGTTTTATCTTCTGATTACATCAAAGATAAGTAGAAATGGCGTTGTTATAGTAAAAGTAAAATGTAATTATTTTCTGTATTACTGAACTAACTTTATCATACACCAGGTTAACTCATTGTTTGGAAGGATGAAGACTGTATCTAGATTCTAACTCATTGTGACTTTGGAGAAGAGAACTTGTCATTTTATAATGGGATTACTATAAATCTTCATTATATGAAAACTAATATAACCGTTTCTAGTTTTTAGGACTAGTTATTCCATTGTGTGTTTTTCACATAAAGTAATTTACAGTTTCAGAATTTTTTTTTCTTTTTTATATATTTAATGTTACATATGATACAATTCTGATATCTCACCTATTTTGATTTTTTCCCTTGAATTGTCATTTAAAACAAAAGCATTAAATTAGCTGAACAGATTAAAGAATCTTATGTATACACTTGCCAGATTTGAAGTAAATTACTATAGAAATAATGATATAAATCCGTATATAAATGTTTAGTCTTAATTTTTTCAGCACAGATGTTTTAACACTGATTTATAGTTATGTTATGAATTGAATGACTGTATTTCTATTTTTTTCTTCAATCATTCTTAACATTCAACTTCTAAATGAATGGTAGCCCATCTGTGTAGGGCTCTTGTGATTGAATGATGTATTCTGTTTTGCAGTGGCACAGTTTTCAGACAGCCACTTTTGTTGTTAAATATTTTCATTTTCTATAGTACTTTTCATCCCTGTATATATGTACAGGAATCACTTCACCCACCACCGAATTGCAGCCACTTCTGAGGTGGAACGCAGCAACTGTTTAACAGCGCACTTTCCCCTAGGTGCTGACAGCTGCAGAAGAAATTGTACATGGTCCTGTACAGAAGGTATTTCTCCACTGTGCCATCTGCAGAGTGAAACTGACTAGGAGTACTACATAGACTGTAAGTTTTTTGTGTACCCACTCTAGACTGGAAAACCCAATAAGAGAGAATAACAAATAACTGGGAAGCACCATTTGAAAATGTATTGAGGTCAGTTAAACTTAGTGCTGCTCTCCTGGCTCTAAATTTTATGCTAAGGTCATCTAATTTGTGATTGGGACTGAACTAAATAATAAACAAATGGATGCACTCCTTGGATATTATTTTATTCTAAAAGCAAATGAAACTCAAATGTTTTTCTAAGTATTACACTTTTATTGAAACTTAGAAGAATGAGTGTGTTTTTTTAAATATTTTCAAATAACCAAACCCTTATTATATGAATTTAGAGCTGTGTTCTTAAAGTAGCAAATCAATGCATAATTCAACCGGAACATCCTAATTAGCTTTGCTTGCTGTGTTTTATGCCTTAGTTTTAATACTTTCAGTCTTTGGTGAAATTTTTGCCACAAAAATTTGAATCTAGTTTTTCTTTTCATTCTTTGTTTTGGAAACATCAATTTTGAATTTTTTTTTAACATATTGAAACAAAGACTGGGAGAGAAGAAATAGTAAATATTTGAACTTCCACTTAATGTATTTCAGTTTCTCTCTTCTATTCAATTATTTAATTATTTTCTTTTTTCCTTTGTAAAAGCAATTTTACAAGAGTGCTATCTTTAGTAATAGTGTGGCATTTTCATGCCTTAAAGGATAGGAAAATAACATTAGAAAGTGTGTCTCTTGTTAAATAATATGACATGGATTGTTACATTGTTTTGCCTTTTTTAGTCAATAGTATAATGTACTAGTTATCAATTGTTTTTTTAATTAATTTTTGTGTATCCAAAGACATTTCTATGACAAGAAATTAGGGTCTTAGTATTTACAGTCTTAGTCATATGAAATAGTGTCATTTGTTTTAGCTAATCTAAATTATATGTCATAAGTTAAATGATATTTGTATATATTTCTATACCTATAGATTCTCAATGAAAGCAGATAAAAGCCTCTCTGGGCCACAGTTTACATACTTGTAAAATGAGGTGGGTGGAAGAAATTATTTTCTAGAGACCCTTTCTGTAAGTGTTTTCTGTTCAATTCAGGGGTATAATTCTGTGTGTTTGGAATTGTACTTTACATTATGTAACCAAGATATTTTGGTGTAAGTGGTTCTGTTGAGTTAGAATATTATTTGCATTAATTAAATGGCAAGTGATAGAATTTTGGAGTCAAAATAAGAGATCTGACTTCCTACAAAGATTTTCAACTATTTCTAATTTTGTAGTGGCGTTATCCCATTCTTCTGATTTTTTTTGAGATTAAATAAAGTACAATTCTCAATATCTTGTTTATCACAGAAATATCAGATAAATTAGAAAAACTAGCCTTTATTTACACTCAGAGTAGAATGTAGGTAAATATTACCAAAAAAATTAATGCGTTTTCCCCTTTGCATAGACTTAATACTTCATTCAATAGTAAAAGCACTAAAGAAGTAAACTTAGTATTTGAAAGACTGTAATCTAGACATAATATAGTGTACCTATGTATCTCTAGCAAGAGGGTATTTTATGAATTAAATATGAAATATTTAACTTTCTATAATTGGTTCCTTTGCATTTTCTGCAAACAGTGTAATTGTAAGTATTGCGGAATTCCATTCATTTTATTAACCAAAGTAATCACACTTAACAGAATAGAGCAAATGTTTTGTATGGTTTTAAAAAATATTTTAGTGAAAAGATACAAACTCTAGTGCATATCTGAGTATATATTTTTCAATTATTCAAGGTATTTAATTATTTATTTACTTTTTTTTAATATATATTTTATTGATTTTTTACAGAGAGGAAGGGAGAGAGATAGAGAGTCAGAAACATCGATGAGAGAGAAACATCGATCAGCTGCCTCCTGCACATCTCCTACTGGGGATATGCCCGCAACCCAGGTACATGCCCTTGACCGGAATCGAACCTGGGACCTTTCAGTCCTCAGGCCGACGCTCTATCCACTGAGCCAAACCGGTTTCGGCTAGGTATTTAATTATTATATATTAGACCTTTGGTGGATGATGTACATTTCACAACTTATTGTATTCTATTTTTTAAAAATATATTTTATTGATTTTTTTACAGAGAGGAAGGGAAAGGGATAGAGAGTTAGAAACATCGATGAGAGAGAAACATCGATCAGCTGCCTCCTGCACACTCCCCACTAGGGATGTGCCCGCAACCAAGGCACTTGGAAACTTTCATTTTAATGGAATATACTGGTATATTATTTGAATTTAATATACATGTACAATTTTTATACCCCAAAATAAAGGAAAATGTTGGTTTTTAGTTAAATTGTATGTTTGGAACATTTACGTATTTTATTTAGAAATTATCCTCATTGCATAAAATATAGAAACCTAATATCTTCATTAGATTGTTTTTCAAGGGAGGGCTCTTCATCTTATTCTGAAGGACCAGACTTATAGTCAGGCTTATAATTAAACTTACTTTACTTACAATTTTGGAATTCAGAAATAATTACTAGATCAAGGGTAAATAGATCTTAATGAAAACTTTATTTTTTCACCCTCCCTCTTTATAATTTTCTATTTGAAATAGAAAAAAATAACCAAATGCATACATGGTAATATAAATTTTAAATACTTAATGATATGTACTTTGACCTCTATAGTTTTGGCAACTTCTAGCTTTCAGTTATAGGCTTTAAAAATAATTATTTTGGACCAACTGAAGAAATAATGAAAATGATGAGAAAATAAAAAGACATAATGAAACATATTTTGAGTATAGATTTTATACAACTTAAACTAATTTGAAAAACATACATTTTTAAATGGATATTTTAAAATTCTCAGATATTCTCAGTTTTACAAAATATATAATCTATTTTTTAAATTAGGGGCATATTTTTATATTTATCCCAATAATATTTTTAAAAATTCTTTTACCAAATTTGTGTGAACAAATTCTTATGATTTGATAAGGATATGAAAATTTTCAGGTGTTTTATTGTGAATAACAGGCAGATGATTTTGCAATTTAACATTAGGTGAACAGTTCTTTTTATACTAAATTGTTTATATTTGAGTAACTTCACTTAAACTTAGGATTCAGACATTATGTTTTATAATTCAAAATATAAACTAAGTCCATAGAACAATAAGTGCAGTTTGAATTTATATATTTTAGAAATAAATGTGAAAAGGTTCTTGCCTTCCAGATAACCTCAGGCAGATATATGGAGGTAAAATACTATATAATAATTTCATTTTTTTTGCTCATTTTATCTTATATAGCAGTTAATTCCTGCCTATTTTTATGAATTCTGCAGTTATTTATCAATATAAATTGAATTAGTTGAAAATTTTAAATGTTTGTTTGCAACAAGAACTTTTGATGCCACAAATCTTTTTTATCTTTAATTCTAAATTAATAAGCATTATTACTTAAAAATTTACCTTGAACGCTGAAATCTCTCTGTGTTATGGGTAAAGTAAGTGTGTGTGTGTGTGTTTGTGTGTGTGTCATCTCCCTAATGTATTTTCTGATTTAGAATCCTGGCTGCCTCTTTGTAGCTGTTTAATTAAGTGTAAATATTTCATAACTTTAAGGGTTTTTCTTATCTGTTAATTGTGAATTATTATACCTACCTCACAGGGTTGTTGTGAGGAAAAAACAATGTGAAAGAGTGCTTAGTCTATACCAATATGTTAGTATATGAAAAATTAGTATTGTCCTTAAGATAAAAGTCCAAATTTCCTAATTAGACATGTGATCTGGTTCCTCCTTATGTCCCCGTCTTCATTTCATTTCTTTCCTTGCAAACTGCATGTATTTATTGGTTGATACTAAACTTGTTGCAGTTTCCGGAATATGTTATACTTTCTTTGGGCCTTTGTCTTCCTTCATCACTTACACCCATCCATCCCTGGGGTTCTGTCATCTCTATAACTCAACCTCTTCCCTCAGGTTTCACTTTAGATTTCTTCTTAAAGTGTTTCCTATGCCTTCTTCTCCAATATACTTTTGTTAGATTACCCTTCTATTTAATCCTGTTGTTTGCTTACTCCTGTTCTGGTAGTTAGCACATGCGAAGAAACTGCCTTTGCATGTGTCCTTTGTAAATTTTTTGAGGGTGAAGTCTGCCTTTAACTTCTTTTCCCCAGTACTTAACAGAGTTCCTGCAACTCAGAAAACGAATTAATATTTTATAAATAGATGTAGGTTCCCCCGAAATGAACTAAAAACATATAATTATATAATTAGTACTCTTTAAAAAATAACTTTAATTCTCCTATATTTATAGAATAGATTTCAGACTCAATAATCGTATCAAAATGTGGCTTTTTAATCAGACTGCTTTGCCCACCATTTACTACTTTTACGGGATTTGTTAAAAGAGATGAGCTCACTAGTGTGCAAGCAGAAGTTTACTTTATTATTTCCTGTCACTTGTACCTGAAATACCAATCTAAATATTATTTTCTGCTCTTTGATAAAAGCTGTTCAAGTGTCTTTATCTCTTCTGGATTCTTTATCTTACTTGTCTGGGTTTAGCAAAGACTCCCACTGTTTGGGGATAACCCAGTTGTAATTCCTTGTTGTAGTGGTTAGTTACTTTGTCTTCTTTTGATTATCCTCCTTAGTCTGTGACTTTCTGGTTTACCTCCAGCCTCTTTCTTCTGGGGTTATCTTGTTCCTTTTGTAGTCCTCTGAGTAGAGTTCCCTTAAAAATGCCCCAGTGCTATTTTTCCCCCCTAGGGGGTTCTTATCTGTCCCATGGGAAAATAACTCCACAAACTCTGGAATGGAACTTCTGGACATTTCTAAGCCCAGAGTGAGGTCATCATGCCTTCTAGTCTTAAGATTTTCTTCAGGCTAAGTCCAGTTTTTATACCAATCTTTTAGTGTTCTGTAAAAAAACACACACACACAAAAAACACAAAAACACAAAAGTCCAAACTCTGAGTGAATCACTGTTTTATTTCTTCCTCACACAAATATAAGTTCCCTTTCTCCAGTATATGCTTACCTTTTTTATATGAGTGATAGTCTAAAGGATGCCTGACCCAGTCTTTCTAAGTTACATATATGATCTTTCACCTGAATTCTAGTACTTGGATCATTGTTCTTAGCACTGGGTCCTTGTCTAAAACTAAGACAAGGAAAACTTCCCATTTTAACATTCTGTTATATCCACTTAACACTGAGGCCACAAGGGTCACCTTGCATTCTTTGAATTTCTATGAATGTTCATCCATTTCTACTTTCCATGCCTTGTCTGATGCTCTTGTGGGAGTGTGGAATATCCTTGCTATCTTTTCCTCCTAATGAATCCTATCCAATCTTTGGTGCTCAATTTAGGTGAAGTCTTCATTGGTTTAGCTGTTAGAAATAAATAATTCTTTCTACTGTGTTCTGTGTTCTAATACTGTACATTTAAAAGTGTTATTGTATAATCTGTAAGTATGTCTGTCTCCCTGACTAGATTGTGAGCATTTTTGAGACAGCCACTGACTTATTTATTGGTGAATCCCCCTTACTGCTAGTCTCTGTTACATGTTCAGAGCATTATTTGCTGAATTAATGAATCTTTCCTGAAACCTGAGATTAAAGTTTACAAAATTATTATTGAGTAATTAATTTTCCATTTTTATTTCCATCCTTATTCCTAAGGGGGCAAGAAATAGTTTATATGCCTCTGATTTTGTTTATTTGTTAGTTTTTAACACAGTCGTATTGATCTTCATCCATTCTTTGGCAAGCTCCTTTTAGGCTTTAGTTCTGTTTTGGTACAGTTGATTTTCTTTTATTTTCTCTGCGTCTCATTATTTTTCTTTTTAGTTTTATTATACTTGATGGAGTTAACTATGATAAATAAGGAAAACCAGGTATACCAAGCAGGTTCATATTGAAAATAAAAAATAATAATAAAATGAACATTTTATTCACAATTTTTTATTATAGGATACTTTCTTTTTGAAATTCTTCCACATTTCAAATTGCATCACTAAATATAGTCAGAAATGGCTAAAAAGCAAACTGTTCGTCACCAAGAACATTGGTTATAAGCTCCCCACCAGTAACACTAGAATAGAAAATTAAATTTTCTAATTTATAGTGTGTTGGAAATAAAATACTATTCAATCAGACTTAATTTTTGTTATTTTCTTTGATTTCTGTAAATAAGTTGCCTTAAATAATTTGAAGTGTAGCATTGAATATCTGTCATTCCTCAACGGAATAACTTAATGCAGTTTTTATTAGTGAAATTAAGTAAAAATTAGGATTCTTTAAATATATATGGTCAGGCAAATAAATAATAATTAGATTACTAAGGAATCAAAATAGCATTGTAAGTAGAGATAATTGAAAAATTTCTCTTATTTAATTTTTTTTTCTTGGGAAAGTACCAAATGATTACAGGTATTATATTAAGGTAAAATAGGAAAATATTTTTTCTTCAAATCAGATCATTAAAGTTTGAGAGAAGGTAAATTAATTTATGTTAAAATATCCCCGTAATTTTTCACTGTTTTATTCTCCACATTGCTATATGGACTACCTTATATAAAGTTTTTAAGAAAAATTTTACCTTATTTACTAACTTTCACCAATATTACTGGTGACATCTTAATATTTCATTTGTGATGATTTTATCCATTAACACTTATTGGCTTAGGAATTTTGATGAATGAAAATGTTAGGTGAAATGCTAAATATGGCAGATCTCAGAATCATTTGCATTTCAAGCAGTGTAGATGCCAAGAATTTTAATGTATACAATTACTTATATTTAGTCATTTCTTACACTAGTGCACTTTTGTTTCTGTGTTTTGATAACAGTGAACAAACTATAAATTATGACCAAGTGATTCTCAGTTTTAGTTATCAATAAACACTGTTTATTCCTGTTAGTTTACTCACTCTCCAACCATTGCAGTAACTCAGACATTCTATTTGCCTCACTAAATTTGTAACATTAATTACTCATGTATTTTTCAGTTAGTTTAAGTTGAATATTGTTATATGAAGAAAGTTCAGTATTAGAAGAACAAAATTCTGTTTTTCTAAGTTTTTGTGAGCATACTTGGGAACACTATAATCCAGAGAGTTTTTAAGAAGCATCTGGTATATATTGCTAACAATTATCAGGTAGGAACAGTAATGCTTAAAAATATAGTTTTTCAATATATATTATCTGAAACATACTTCATTTTTAAATATTATTTTTTTCCCTTTTAAATGACTATTTTTCAATTGTAATACTGTATGACTTATTTTAGAAATATTTTTTAATGGGGCAAGTGAAATATTTTAAAAGATAAATGGTAACAAACCTTAAACTTAATCAGAAACCTAGTTCTTTATTTTATACTTAATCCCAGAGAGGGCTTGTGTGCAAAATACCTTACTCATATTATGGATATAAGTGAAATAAGGAAATTGGCTGTAATAAATTTTTATTATGCTTCTCTCTGGAATTTTAACTTCACATTTTTTTCCTGTGCTGCAGGTTATGACAGATTCAGCATGTCTGAAATCAAACCAAATCTTTAGTCCTCAATTCTCATTCAGCCTCCCAACAACAATCATTCTTGTTATGGCTTCACCATGTACCTTGTGATGCAGGGTCAAAATAATATCCCTCCTCTTTGAATTGATTGTTATCCTATTATTTCCACTTCCTCATTTTTTTGCTTTTATTTACCTTTTTACTTTCCATGCAGAATAATCTCAGTAAATCCTTACTTAAGTCTCCAACCCAGCTTCCATTTCCACTAAGAATCTGATTTATTCTAGTAAGAGGATACAATGACCACCTAAGAGTATCGGCTGTATTTTAATGTTCCCTGTTCTAGAACTTTATAGATAACCTAATTTTCCGCCTTGCCTCTTATTATATAGTCTTCGAAGATGATCACTGGTTTCTGAAAATTTTTATTTTTGAAGGTGCTATTTCATATCAGACTGAATTTGAATATGTGCTTATTCTGTTTTTTAGAGTATTTTATAAAATTATTTGAATGAATGTTATTGTTATAAAGAAATAAGAAAATCTTTAAATGTGTTCTCTTAAAAATTCTTTTCAGTCTATCATTTTGAATATTTGGATTAATGTAATCACATTTTCTGTCACTCCTCTTTCTTTTAGTGTGTATGTGTGTATATTTTTATATGTATGTCATCTATTTATGCCCAGGTAATGTATATACAAAAGAGCTCTTAATTTTATTAACTTACTTTTAAAAAATCGAATGTCCTAATTCTTTGAAGATGTAAGTTGTCAAGAGTGTTTAATTTTATTATGGCTTCTATAAAATAAAGTATGAAATCTAAATTTGCTTTAACTGTTTTCTAGTTTTTTCTATATTAGGTTAGCATACATTACTTTTATACCCTACTATATGATATCTATTCATAGTTATAATTTAATATAATTAAAATTCTATTATTTGTATAGTATTCTATTATTACTATTCATTCATTCATTCATTCATTCATTCATTCAATACTAACTGCTAAGTGCAAAGAACTGTCCTACATGCTGGGAATACAGAAAGTCTCTGATCTCATGGAGTTTTATATTTCTGTAAGTGAAGAGAATTACATAAATATATAACACTAAAAATACATAATTTTAGGTAAACATAAATAGTATAAAGGAAATAAGTGCACTTGATAACAAGAGTTGTGGAGTAGTATACTTTAGCTAGGATAGCAAGAGCAAACATCTCAAAGAAGAGATATTTGAGTTGAGCTCTCAATGATTAGGAGAAAGAAAATCACATTCCAGGCCTCAGGAATAGCAGACAAAGACCTGGATCTGAATGAATTTAGCATGTTCAGAAAAAAAGAAATGCTGTATGTGTTGAGCATTGTTAGAGAGAGTGTGTAGCAGGCAGTGAGGTTTTTTATATAATGTTGGAGCCAGATCAAGTGGACCATAGCAAGGAGTTAAAATTTTAGTATTGTTAGACTGTGAAGACATTGGGCGCTCAAATGTTAGGATGGTTAAAACTGAGGAAATCTTTCTTCCCGCTGTGTAGAAAGGCATGGGGGAATAGAAAAGGTAATTATTAGGAAGTTATTGAGGTAATCACAGAAATTATGGTGATTTAGGGCTTTTTGTTCTAGAAATGATGAGAGGTAGAATATTTTAGAGGAGCACTGTTAAATCTGTGAATGGATTAGAAATGGTGTAATCAACAGTATCAGGCATAATTAAATACTAACTGCTCTTTGAAGATAGAATTTAATGGACATACACTTTTCCATGGTAAAAATGTACCATAATTTATTTAAATTACACCTCTATTTTTGATTATTTAGTTGTTGTTTTTTTCATTTTTTGCCAGCATAAATAATCTTTTGTCATTTTTTTCAACTCACCATCATTGTACATTAATAATGAAAGGTAAAAATTTATATACTGCTATTTTAATTTGCGTACCTTTGATTACTAGCTAAGCTGAGATTTCAGTGTGTGTATTGCTTGACCAATTGTATTTTTTCAGTTGTGAATTGTGTCTTGTTTGATGTTGCTGTTTTTCCCATTGTTCTGAATAGCCATTTTAACTTTTCATGATGTTTTAAAAGTCCCAACATGATTTGCCCTTGAGATTTTTTTGATTATATCTAATGTCAGTCTCCTCCCCCTACACATTATGCTCTAGAGTTTGACCATTTCTCAAACAGGCCAATCTCTGTCTAGTCTGGAGGCATTTTGCACTTAGGATTTTCAGTTTTATGGATCCCTCTTCCTCCCATCTCACATGGTTGACTTTGTCTCATCATTCATGTTTCAGCTCAAATATCACTGCTTAGAGGCGCTGTTCCCAAACTCCTAACATAACATCCCTTCTCACCCTTTTCATAATCTGTCACATTACTGCCTCTATTTTGTTTGTTTTCTTCCGAATCTTTTAAGATCTTCATAGCATTTATCACTGCCTGAAGTTATTCATTACTTAATTACTACCTGTCCTTTCCAGTTAGAATGAAAGAACCTTGAAGGCAGGTGTCTACTCTGATTTGTTTACTGCTGTGCTCTCTGGGGCTAGAATATTTTGGGGCATATTGTAGGTAATTAATATAGTTTGTGACGTGGATAATATAACGATATTAATCATTTATCCCATACCCTTGTGATTTCTTTTGTCAGTTGTTTTCATCTTCATTTATGGCATTTTTTATATGAAGAATTTTATATTTTCATAGAATCCAATCAATGAAATTTTTTTTTCTAATATGACTTTTTTACCCTTTGAAGAAAAAACTCCTAGCTTAAGATTTTTCATTTTCCTGTGATCAAATTAAACTGTTTCTGAATATAAAAATACCATTTATTTTCATGAATTAAGGAAAGTTTTAAAGATTAAAAATAGCTCTTGTGAATCTATTTCTATGCTTTCTTCTAGTCTTATTACACATTTATTTATAAAACAGATCACACTGTATATAGAGCTTTTTTATCTTTTTATTGTAACGTGCATATTTAGCTGATACATATTCTTCATTCTTCACAGGCATGATTTTTTAATATATACAGAATATTCCAACTTAGGCATTTATTATAATATATTTAATCAATCCTTTATTTTAGATTTGTTTCAATCTTTTAAAATGTAAATAAAGGTGTATATTATTGTGATGAAATTTTAGTGTTCATTATGATTGTTCTGTTAGGATAAATTACTGAACATACAGTGTATTTTCTGGGTCTTAGAAGTATATGCAATATTTTAAGACATTTGAATATTCATTGCTGAATTATGCTTTAAAAAATGTAAATCAGTTTACACTCCTAGTAACAGTATGCATGTGTCTGTTTCTCATCAAACTTTCCAAAAAAATTGTATGCTTTTAAAATGTTGGCCCACTTCTCCCCATCTGGGCCCTGCCCTCCAAAAAGAATTTATGTAAAACAATTATGGTGTTTTTCACATACAAATTTAAAAATATTTTTATGGTCAACTCTACCATTTTTCCTTTCATCATGTCCATGCTTAAAGTAACTTTCCTCATTCTGAGGTTATACATAGGTGGTTTGATCTAATTTTTTATGTTGTAACTCTCTCATTTATATAGAATATTTTCAGATTCAGGAGGGAAAATTCTCACTGTATTTTCTTCAGTTATGCCAGCAGTATCACTTTTGAGGAATCATATATACTAATAACATGCTAAATTTGTATGTATTCTGGTGTTTGTGGGGAGGGGTATTTGTTGTGGTCCATTGTTTTACTTGTTGCTGCTTTGTAGTGTCTTTTTATTTTGAGTGCTCTATTAGGGTAGTAGTGTCCTGATTCTATTCTTCTTTACGTAGACACTATTCCAATATGTTATTACGTGCCTTTTTCCTTTGAACTTAAGAATCATTTTGCCAATGTTCTTTGCAAATAAACCATTCCTACTTTATATTTTAGTAAAATTGTGTTAAAACTACTAACTTGCTTGCACAAAATATCATTGTACTATGTAAGATTTCATATATGAACTGAGATTATTTTTTTCTTTTCTTTCTTAGTAAAGCTTTTTTCTGTGTAGATGTCTTAATACATTTTATTTAGATTATTCTTAGTTTTTTTTTAATTTAATATCATTTCTAGTTGCTCTTTAAATATTTTTTAACTGATGTTTTATAGTATGTTAGTCTTCTGTGGTCACAGTTATCACAAATTCTGTGTTTTAAAACAGCACGCATTTATTCTCTCACAGTTCTAGAGCCAGAAGTACAAGATCATATTACTGGTTCTTTGGAGCCTGTAGAGAGAATCCCTTTCCTTGCCTCTTTTTAGTTTATGGAGTCTGCCTGCTTTCCTTGGCTTCAGACCCCCCCTTTTTAAAAAAAATATATTTTATTGATTTTTTACAGAGAGCAAGGGAGAGGGATAGAGAGTTAGAAACATGGATGAGAGAGAAACATCGATCAGCTGCCTCCTGCACACTCCCTACTGGGGATGTACCCACAACTAAGGTACATGCCCTTGACAGGAATGGAACCTGGGACCCCCCAGTCCGCAGGCCGACGCTCTATCCACTGAGCAAAACCGGTCAAGGCTAGACCCCTTTCTTGAATTGCTCCAACCTTTTGTTTCTATCATTACACCTACATCCTCCATTGACATTCTTGCCTTCCTCTTATAAGGACCCTTTGATTATATTTGGGCCCCACCTGGACAATCTAGATTAATCTCTCCATTTGAAGTATATTTAATCACATCTGCAAGTCCCCTTTGCCATATAAGAGGACATTTATCAGTTTTAGGGATTAGGATATGGATTTTATTTGAGAGGCCATTATTCAACCTACCACATATAGGAATATTATAATTTTCTCTATTTTACTTGTCTATTTTATTGAACAATTATATTAAGTATGCTTGCATATAGTTCTAGACAGTCATAAAAACAATAATCAACTTTATCTATTTTTACATTAGTAATGTTATACACCTAAGTTTATTCTTATCTTATTGCTGTTTTTAATTTTTGGTGCAAATGTTCAAAATATTTTCCTTTTATCATATTTTCTATTGGTTTAGGATAGGCATTTTTTTTTCTAATCATAGGAAAGTAATTTGTTCATTGTTCATTATCTCCCTCCAATCCCTTTGACATATGGAGATTCTGGGTGACTACAGTTTGAATTATGGGGTACCCCATTGCTGAGGAGCCCAAAAATTCTAGACAACACCTAAATAGCTCTTTGGTTTGAAGCTATACTGTGAGGGGTTGAGGGTTGGGCAGGTGGGTCAGGAAACCTCATAGCTCATCAGAACCTGTGAGGCTATGAGGAAGTTCCAGGAATATTACAAAGTATTCTGCCAAAACACAGGTTATTGCATTTGAAGTCATTGCCATGTGGCCTATAAGTACACATGCACAGTTGCCAAGCAACTCCATTCTCTAACCTTTGCATATCCAGATAACAGATCTCAAAATACTTTATCAGATACTCTACTTAATTATCTTTAGAGGGGTTTAGTTCAAATATGATTCCCAGTAGGTTGATCAGGCACATTTGGAGGAAAGACCTCAAGTCAGGTTCATCATCTGTAGCCAAACCAGTTAAATATGTCATTATTCCAAGTGCAGCAAGAGGTGTTGGCAAACCACACATACTCCACATAGTAGGAAGTCCAGGGAAATGTGTTTTTTCATTATCACTCAGCCTAGAGCAGTGGTCGGCAAACCGCGGCTCGCATGCCATATGCGGCTCTTTGGCCCCTTGAGTGTGGCTCTCCCACAAAATACCACGTGTGGGCGCGCACGTACAGTGCGATTGAAACTTCCTGGCCCATGTGCAGAAGTTGGTTTTCGGCCTGGACGAGTCTATTTTGAAGAAATGGCTTTAGAAGAAGTGGGGGATGTCGGTCGGGCTACGGGAGACTAGGCGCAGGCAGGCCTCGGGATACGCAGCGTGGGGGAGGTAGATTGTTTTGAGGTACATTCGCTGAGGTCGACCCCTTCCAACTCTCCCATCCACACTCGTCTATCTGAAACAAGTATACAAGACGCGTGTGGATGGGAGAGTTGGAAGGGGTCGACCTCAGCGAACGTACCTCAGTCAGATTGAGGACGTTTTTAGCAAAGGCCAGCTTAGGAGTACCCTAATTAAGTTAATAACAATGTACCTACTATATAGTTTAAGTTTAAAAAATTTGGCTCTCAAAAGAAATTTCAATTGTTGTACTGTTGATATTTGGCTCTGTTGACTAATGAGTTTGCCGACCACTGGTCTAGAGAGTTTAGAATAACCAGCTCTAATCTGAAAATCATGCAAATGATTTCCCTTAAGTAGCAGAGGGGTCCAGAGGGAGTGTGTGTGTGTGTGTGTGTGTGTGTGTGTGTGTGTGTGTGTGTGTTTGTGTGTATATAATGACCACCAGGGGTCAGATGCTCAACACAAGAGCTGCCCCCAGCTGGCAGGCCCTGCCCCATCACTTGATTGGAGCTGGCCCCCAGGCTGGGACAGGGAACTGGGGGGGTAGGTGGCAGCGGACACAGCCCCTTTTCCAGGGGAGGCCAAGGGCTGGTGGCCAACCTCCTGGGTTCCTCCCCCCAGGCCAGCAGGCCCCGATTGGCTCACCGCCTGCCTGCCATGGTGGTGGTTTGCTCTTCCCCCTGGCCAGCAAGCCCGATCGCCGATTGGGACCTGCCAGCCAACCTCCCAGCCCCTCCCCTAGCCTGGCAGTTCCCAATCGACCGGGCTGGGATGGGGAACCTGAGGTGGGGGTGGTGGAAGCTGGCGGTGAGAGAAGGAGGAGGACAGGAGGCAGGGAACTGCACAGTAGCAGCACGTGGGCAGCATGGGAAGGAGGAGGTGGGGAACCTGATCGGCCCTGGTCACAGGCCAGACCTAGGGACCCCACCCGTGCATGTATTTCGTACACCGGGCCTCTATTCTACATAATAGAATTAGACTAAAGAGAATCCTAACAGTGTCTGAAAGTTAATCTTATTCTGCTGCCTCTTCACTACTGAAGCAGTAACTTCTGGGAAGCTTCTGAGAGTTCATAGATTAAAATTCTTCTGGAGTCTATTGTCAAGCTGAAAGTGATGGCTGTAGTTTGGAATATATTGCTCTGTGGATAAGAGCTGAGAAAAATTAATGTTTCCTCTTTCCGCCTCTGGACTGCAGGTATTCAAGGTGTTCTGTCTTCCACAGCAGGTTGTTGCTTTATTTCCACAGCCACGTGATTTAGTCTCTGCAGCAATCATGTCTGATGATCTGTATGTCTTCCCCACAACATGTGGTCTGGACTAGGTAGCTCACCAGAAAGGTGTCTACTGTAGGTAATGCTCAGCAGTATCTTTAAGGGGAAGGAAGGAGCCTATATATTCTGTTTGACAGGACTAGACAGGTCTGGTGCCCCAGCTGTGTGCCTTAGAGTTCCCTTTGTTACTTGGCTGTGAACCTGCCTGTCAGGACACATTTGCCAGGCTTCCTGGGCCTCCTGTGCTGGAATCACCAGGCTTTGTGATTTGGGCCCTGCCCGGAATTGTATATGGATTACCATGCCCTGGACAAGGGTGTGTGTACCCATGTGGCTGTGGTTCTTACCTGGGCAGCACAGGTCTGGTTAGCTTGTGGATTCTTTTGATGTTCATTCTTAAAGGGTTCTTTCCCATAGGCATCTGCACAGATCATGAACAGGAACTGTAGGACTTGTACAATCAGTCGATAACATTGTAGTCTCCGCAGAGACTGGGACTTGATTATCTAATTGTTCCACTTCCAGGACTCAGAGTCATTGGCACAGTAATGATTGTATTGGTGTGTTTTCTAAGGTAAGGACCACAGCTGATGACTTTACTCAGTAAGCATAGTTCCCATTTCCATGCATGGCTGTTTTACAGTTTTGTTTGGGGTGCACAGCTATGTTGGCCCAGTACACCCCACTGGATTTTAACATACCCAATTCAGCTGTGAAGCTGGCCTAGGCATCCTTAGGAACTTCACAAAGGGCTGAAGCCACCCCCACATCCCCAACATGCCCAGGTTATATCCAGACTATCTGGAATAGCTACATTTTGCCAATGACTAGCCACTTTTTCGCATAGCTGATGTGTGTCTGATTTTCTTTTATAACATAAAATCTCAGGTCTGTCATGTATTTACAGGAGCACCTTGTATTAAAAGTAGATATGCCCATAAATTATTTTAGATCTCTTGAAGGCAGTGGGTATTATTGAAAAATAATGACAAGTTGAATTTATTTATGTTCTCCTAGATTCTAAATTCAGGGAAGCCTTAAACATACTATTTTCACCATCCAATATTTGTGTTAGTTGCAGATAGAGTGTAGCGAATTACAAAGGAATATAAGAATAACTCCTATGTAGTTTATTTGCTAATAAAGTTAGTAAACATGTATATGTTTTCTAATATTAAAAATGTAACATTTAAATTAAAAATTAAAGAATTTTATAAATAGTGCTAGAGCTTTTAAATAAACATAGGTGTTTTGGCCTCTTTTTATAGTTTCTTGAGCTTACATATTCTGCCAAGAATTTTTTTTATTTCCTCTGAACAGACATGAAGTGTTTATACAGAATGCTAAGCAACACCAGCTTTGAAAGTTTAAGAAAAATGACTGAATAAGAAAGCAACTGATCCAAATTTGTTATACTTTTGGAATTTAGTAATTGATGAAAAACAGAACCATGTTAGTCATCAATAAACCCCACCTATTTTGCAGAGTTAAAACTGTATTCTCACATTTAACATTATTCAAATATGAGTTGTTTACTGAGCATATTTGGGTTAATTTCTCAGTATTGTCAATAGTATAATCTCATTTTTTAGCATATTGAGATAATTTCCATACAGTACATAATAAATTAGCCAGCAAGCAGTTCTTTAAAATTGAACTTTAACTTAAAGAACAAATAATAGGAAAAAAGGTATAAGTTATATAATATTTTTAATACATAATACAATGTAAAAACTACTAGGTGGGAAGAATGTCGTCTTATAATTTAAATTTCCTTAATAACATTTTGGATTTTAGAATATCAAGTGAAACAATATGCCTTACTGTCCATAACACTACCATATTCAAATAAATCCTGAATCCCAAAAAATAAATATATTAAAATTTTTCTTTATGGCCTAGAGAGCAGAAAAAGAGTAGAGATGACAATGCTGGCGAAACAGTGATGGAGATAGATTTAAGAGATGAGAAGTCTGAGAGACTTACAAGAGGAGCATACTATAATGACAGAGAGAGAGAGGCAGGGAGGGAGAGAGCACTTTAAATTAGACCACTTGAATATAAAGAGGTTGCCTAGGGCATATTAATCTAATAATAAAAAATTAAGTTACTAAAATGGAAGCCCATAGAACTGTATTTTTAATAAAAAAAATATCCTAATAGTTTTAAATACATATTTCCATTAATGATTTGTGTTGGTGGTATCTATGAGATATATAATTTATGAATTATCATGCTTTGATGCCAGGTGATTGGTAATTAGCTGTACATTTATTGATAGATGCAAATCATTAAGGTAGTGTGAGAAGGATGGGAAAAATGTGTACTTCAAAATTTTTTAAAGATTGGTACAGGTCCTTTCCTGAATCTCCCCCCACCCCCTTCATTGTAAATATAGCAATCCAGCACTAGAATCTTAAAATAAGGCAGTAAATGCCTAACAAAACTTCCTTTTACATGGGAAATGAAAGAAAAGCTAGCGAAGTTATTTGTTGACTATAGAAAACATCTCTTGTAGGAATTGGTCACATCTGTTTTATTGTTTGCAGCTGAGACATCCAACGCAAAATAAATTGGCTGGTAATAAAAGTACAATAATTGCTGATGTAAAACAGACCGATGTTTTTGTCATTACATAGCACTGGACAGATATATTATGGTGAAAGAGTTGAAATTTTTAACAAATTTAAACTGGACTTGATTTTTAGAATTTGAATGTGTTACTTTGAAATAAAATATATGTTAACTCGTGTAAATATTTTATATTTCCCAAAATGTATATGTGAGATGATATTTTTTGGTGTTATTTCTGCGTTGTGGTTTTAAGTACACATGGGACTAAGTGTAGTTAATTATATTTTGGTTAGTCATATTTCTGATAACAAAATTACTACTAGAGTACTATACAGGTTGAATACCTTTCTACACTTTTTAAACTACTGATAGATATCTTTGTTTTATGGTTTTTTTTAAATAATATTTTCTCTAGCCTGACCGGCATGGCTCAGTGATTGAGCATTGGCCTATGTACCAGGAGGTCACGGTTCGATTCCCGGTCAGGGCACATGACTGGGTTGATGGATCAACCCCTAGTGTGGGGCATGCATGAGTCAGACAATCAATGACTCTCTTTCATCATTGGTGTTTCTCTCTCTCTCTCTCTCTCTCTCTCTCTCTCTCTCTCTCTCTCTCTCCCTTCCTCAATAAAAATATGTATTTAAATTTTTTTTTCTCTAAATTGAGAAATTTACCTTACATGCAAAAATTAACTTGAGTTAAAGCCCTGGGTAAGTCTTCTTGCCTCTACCATATATACAAAACCACATTAAAGAATACATTTCACTTCACTGATTCCTTCTCATGTCACATGGGAAGAAATTTCAAACACACCTTGAAGAACTTACTGGGTATTCTTGGACATTCTTTTTTATTATTCCAGAAGATGACATATGACTGCTAGACTGGTTTGGTAAATTGAAGAAAGTTGGTCCTATGCATCTTCCTGTGATTGGACAGATCTAAAATATGTGATGTAATTTTAATATGGAGTGTAATTAATATTAATATTGAGTAAAACCTTAGTGATACATGTCTGTTGAATCACTTTTTATGATGGATGGATGTTGATTCATCTGAACTCACAGTAAAACCCTTTTGATGGCACCAACATATACAGGTAAATGTTTTCCTTAAGTGGTCAAACATAATTTTTAAAAAGAATGGCATTTCAAGAAATAAAAATTACATGAAATTCAAGTTTTAATATTTTTCATAAAAATTTATTAGAACACAGCTATGCTGCATTGGCTGTGGCTGGTTTTTCACCACAATGGCAGTTGAGTAGTTGTAACAGAACCCTTATGGCACTCTCATTACTTCACACAGTTTCTCAATGCACTGCAAATCACGGTGACACTGTAATAACTTGGCAGTAGAATAAATTGGCATTTTATTTATTTGTTATTACTAATGCATATCCATCATGTCAGAATAAGAAAAGGGAACTTTAGTTGTGTTTTTAAGGCACCATGGGTTGTGGATTATATATATATATATATATGTATATAAAAGTGTAATATGCAAATCAACTGGACAGGGGAACGACTGGTTCTATGATGCGCACTGACCACCAGGGGGCAGACGCTCAACTCAGGAGCTACCCCCAGCCTGCAGCCCCCCCCCCCCCCCCATCAAGGCCTGTGGGCCAACCTCTCAGTCCCTCCCCCTGGCCAGCAGGCTCCGATCACCCGATGGGGAACAGGGAACCGGGGGTGGGTGGTGGCAGACATGGGCTGCGCCAGGCCAAGGTGGGTGTGAGTGAACAGGGCCCTGATCGCCCTGCCGGTTGCCCCACAGAGGGCGACCAGTGTTGGCTGCGGGGGGGCTGAGCCGGCTGCCGGCAAAGGGAAAGATCGGCTCTGATCGCAGGCCAGGCCTAGGGACCCTACCCATGAATGAATTTCATGCTCCGAGCCTCTAGTTTTGTTAAAAATTAAGTGGAACAATAACACAATAATGTTGTTAAAATGCTATGGCTGTGCTAAAAGAATAAATGTCAACATTAACAGATTATGCATTCATCACAGCGTTTCCAGTACATAAGAAAGTAGTGGTCAGAAAAATTTAAATGCAATATTTTATTCACAAAATTAAAAAATGAAATGAGGTTGCAACCAAAGTAAGTTTCTGTAGCTAATTCATTAGCCATTTTCCAATAGTAAGTATATTAAAACCTGTCCAGAGAAAATAAACTTTATTCAAAGAGTTAATTCCAGTTGTTTATTCAAGGGATAATGTGATTGATGAATAAACTTCTAATAGTCTGTGTGGAAAACTACAAGTGTGAATATTTCTTAAAAAATTGAGAACATGAATTTATAACAACTTGAAGTAGAATCTGGTAAGATGAGTTATAACTGATGGTGGTAAAAATACGTGTGGGACCGAAAAAAGCTTAGTTGCACAAATTTACAAAACTTGTGAAGATGTAAGGTGTTGTAAACCTATGGTTATTCATTGTGTTATTAAATCAGCAAATACCTGTAGAATATATTTGAGTTTACCATTTGTCATTGAACCATTAATTTGAACAGTAAACTTCACTCGCTCTCATAGACTTAATCATTGTCAATTCTGTGAATTTTTGTCAGAACTAAATGATGAATATCTTAATTTGCTCTACCCCACAGCAATTTGATAAGTTAGCAGTGATAAAATTTATTGCAATTTATTGAGTTCATGCCATGGTGGAAATTTTCTGAATGAGAACAACTAAATACTCTGACCCTCTATCCCTGTTACTGACACGAAAGAGCTTTGAAAATTAGCTTTTGCTGTAGACTTGATAAAGTTTGTAATGGATTCAACCCACGATTACAGGGCCAAACATTTATGTGCAAAACTTATATTGCAGTACACTCATTTCCACAACTAATTTTTTTAATCACAAGTATATATTTCCCTTGCTGTCAAAAATTACAAGCGAGGTTTTTATTCCCACTCAGATTTGTGGCAGATGTATTTTCTGAGTTCAAACTATAGTTCTTGCAGCATTTTTCAGACCTCAATGTAATGCAAAGATTTCCATATTTCAAAATATATTTAACTGTGTTATTGAGCTTCCATCTAATCTTCTATTGGAATGAATAAACTGTAATGACATATTAAAAGCAAATTTTAAGAGAGAAATCTATTAGAATTCTAAAATGCCTAAGTGATGGATATTCCCCCAAATATTGTACGCTCCTGGATTGATACCAGTATTTGGCAGTATCTAGCTGTGTGAAAAGACATTTCATTTCAAAACTGAAATATTTAAAATCTCATTTTAGATTGGCATTAGCAGATGAACATTTGCAATTGATTTGATAGGAACGCTGACTTTGAAATCTAATTAAGAAAAGTGTCAATTCCCTTCCTTCCCCCCCAAAATTTTATATTCTTTTCATTAGTAGATCTGGGTGTTCTATGTTGTTGCTATACTTAATATGCTGAGTATAGTTTGGACTTTGTCAGCACAAAATAGTTGAAATCTGTTTTCTCTCGTTATATAGTACCTACATAATATCTTTAATTTTATCTCTTGGTTTTCGAAGCCTAAAATATTTACTTTCTAACACATTACAGAAAAAGTTGCCAATCTCTATTTTAACATGCATACTTTCACTTACTAGGTTGTTTTGATAAGTATTTCCATGCTATGTCTTTGATTATTTATATTTAAAGAGAGAAAAAGATCGAGTAAATTTTAAAAAACGAATAATTTATGAATAACGTAATATTTATGCGAACATTGACTACTTAAAACTAAAACAAAGACAAATCTGATTTACAGGGAAAATGCCAATGTACTAGTTTTCTCATACCATTTAATGCAAACAAAACCAAATGCTCAATCCAAAGGAAAACATTTTTGTGAGAAGTAGTTCATGAGTGTGTTTTGTTTCTGTTTCATAAGAGCAATTGTTTAAATAATCACAGAAAATAAGAATAAAATATCAGTTTTTACTTTTACATTTATACTTATTGTGCTAAGATTACTTTGAGTTTATGGATAATTTATAGTTTTTATACGTTTGAATACATGTTCAATAAATTGATGTAAGGCAAACAATATGCGATCTTGGCAGTTTTGAAGCTGATCCTGCTGGGAAATTTAGAAGGCATGTCACTTTTTGTTTACACATTTTTCAGCTTGTGACCTAAAATACCCATGTAAATTGGGTATTGATTTTTGAATCTTAGCCTTTGGAAAATTAGTATCCTTGACTACTTTTATCAGAACTACTTTGGGACCAAACTTTACTCAGTTTACAATTTTTGATATGCATGCAGTTTACCAAATCTAATGTGTAGACTTTAGGGTTCTGTACCAGAGAGTTCTAGCAATAGCATTGTCAGAGCATATTTGAAAATCTCATTATAGGGAACACATCATGGTATTGTGTTTGAAAAAGTCAATAAAATTATTTGTGTCTTGCACCTAGTTATGTATCTATTTAAAGAATGGGGATTAAATTCAAGTCATACAACTCTCAATTCATTAAAAATAGTCAATTCTCATTATTCATGGATTCCATATTGCATATTTGCCCACGTGTTAATATTTATCTGTAAAGTCCATACCAGTACTCACAGGGCTTTCTATATCATTTGCAAACTTATGTAGAGTGGTGAAAAATGCGGGTCACCTGGCATGCTCCCTCACGGCTTAGATCAAACAAAGGCAGTGCTTTGTCTTTTTCTGTCTGTGCTCATGCTCTAAACAGGAGTACTTTTCGCAGTTCAGAGCCATGCTTTTCACATTTTTGTCCTTTTTGTTGATGATTTTGCTGTTTAAAATGGCCCCCAAGCATAGTGCTGAAGCACCATGTAAGCCAGCAATTTTCATCCTTTTTCCTCTCATGGCATGCATAAGTTAATTGCTAAAATCCAGTGGCACACCAAAAAATAGATTTTTTGCTGATCTAACAAAAAATAGTTATAATTTTGATTCATTCACATTGGATGGCTACTGTTGTGTTGGCTATTGTCATTTTTGTTTTAATTTGACAACCTAAGGGAAAGGAAGTCAGTGCCCCTGACTAGTAAATAGTCAGGTATTGCATTCTTTTAAAAATTCTAATGGCACATAAGTTGAAGTTCACTGGTCTAAGCTGTCCAGTGTTCCTAAGTGCAAGAAGGCTGTAGTGTACTTTACAGAGAAAAATACATGTTAGGCAATCTTTATTCAAATGTGACTTCATAGGGTCATTGATTATAAGGTCAGTGTTAATGAATAAACAATGTATGTTGAATAAGGTGTCCCTAAACAGAAACCCAGATAAAATACAGTTACATATTGAAGATTGATGAAAATGTGAACAGATTCCCCTCAGGAACCTAAACTGTATTTTTCCCATGAGCTCTAGATCAGTGTTTTTTCTAATTCAGTGTTTGAGGTGACTGTGGGTCGTCACTACAACAAATAAGGAGAATTGACTACATATGAATATCGAGAAATTCTACCCATTTATCAATGCATGCATTATTTACTATAATTTTCATCTTTTCAAGATCATATTGATGAGGATGTAAATTAAGAAAAACATTTCCCCTTCTGTACTTACTTTGTATTTTCTTATGTTATTTTCCAGCTATTTATTGGGTCATTGCAAGGTCATACAACTTTTGTTTATTCTAGTCATATGATGAGTCTCTAAACTAACTCTGGTTTTACCAAAACATGTCATTATTCACAAGGAATCCAGGGAAGAGATACTGAGTCATGCAAATCCAATACCATAACTAGAAATACAGCTCAAATTACATAGCAGAAAGACACATTTTATTTTAATTCATCTTTTCAGGAGTTACTTATGACTCTTTATTCTCCTTCAATTATTTGGCATCATTTATTTAAGAACTGGTACAGCAAATCCCAAATCCCTTGTCTGAATTTCAAAACTCTTCATAAGCTGGCCCTGTTCCACCTATTCATAATCTGTCCTATTTATTCTCTAGTGCACACCATTTGTTACTACCATGATGATTTTCTCACTGTTTATCCTCTCCGTGTACATACTTTCATCTACTTTTGCTCATGCTGTCTCCCAATATCCTTTAGAAGCTAACTTAGAGGTTATTTCACAGATTGTAATATGATTGCTTCATTTGTAGTTTAACCCATTACAAATTTTATAATTGTTTTAGTATTGAACATATGTATTTCTTTCCATAAACAACCCCATAAAACATATGATAGAATGTTAGATTTTTGAACTAACATGAAAAAGTATGTAATCTAGCTAGCACTCACGTTATTCAAATGAGAAATCGTAGCATGAGTCTTTTTATACCAATATATTTATTTAAGGCAATAAATCTAGTGAAATTTAAGTAATTTGTCATGTCATAAAGTGGTAAGAGAGAGCTGTGTAAAATAAGCTGAAACCTGCAATCTAATTTATGAAAATAATAACAATTTTCATACTTTTAAAATGCTCTTACTATAATTTTGCAGATATTTATAAGTATCCTTATTTATAGAAAATTTAGACAACATGGAAAACTGTAAAAAGCAACATAAAAAATCCCATAATCTCAAATACTGGTAAAGTTTTAACAGTTTTCTTAATCAGAAACTCTCTGCCTCCTTATTCTTTTCTCTGTGAAAAATGATTCTCATAGAAAATTGCCATTTATTAATTCACATATTATATGCTGCATAATATCCTATCAAACCTAATTTTGTACCAATTGTTGAAAGTTAAAGTTTGTTCAAAGTATTTTGTTGGAATTTTTATAAACTCACCCATACATATTTATGTCTGGTTATTTTATTGTATGAATTTCTAAAAGAAGGATTATTCTGCCAAATAATATGAAAACATACAGCTCTTAACTTGTAATCTCAAATTACTTTTTAAAAAGTTAAACCTTTAACTATTTAATACTAGAGGCCCGATGCATGAAGTTTGTGCAAGGGGCTCGGCCCTCGCAGCCCCAGCCTCATCCGGAAGGTCGTCCGGAAGGACGTCCAGTCTAATTAGCATATTATGCTTTTATTATTTTAGATACCTAGAATGTAATGTGTTCTGTATATAAACTACAAATCCAATCTTGTCTTTCTAAAATAGTTTTTCCAATTTCATTTTTATAGTAATAATTCGTTTGTAATACATTATAATATGTGTAATTTTTTTATTTACTACAGTATGTTTCAGCCTTTTTTAATTCTGGTGATTCTTTTTTTGTTGTTTTGTAATGCTTGCATTTTAATACCAAAATATTCTATTTATTACAAATTTAGACTTGATAGAATAATGTACAGTCTTATCTGTGTCCTTTTTTTAAAATTTCTAGGTTTAACATAATTGGAAATTAATTTAGTCTTTCAGGGATAAAAATGAAGCATTATAGTTTATCTTTTTCTGTAGATCAAACATTGTAATTTTTGCCTAATTATTGCTTGCAGGAAGTTATTTTTGTAGAGGTATTTTTTTTTAACTTTTTCACTTATTATTTTTTTAAAATTCTTACCTGATGGTATATTCATTGATTTTACAGAGAGAGGGAGAGAGAGAGAGAGAAAGAGAGAGAGAGAGAGGGAAAGGTACATCAATGTGAGAGAGAACATGGATTGGTTGCTTCCTGTATGCACCCGAACAGAGAATTGAATCCCCCACAACCCAGGTATGTGCTCTGACTGAGAATCGAAGCTGTAACCTTTTGGTGTATAGGACAATGCTCCAACCCTCCATCCCATTAAGCACACTGGCCACAGCTTAAAGTCTATATACTAAATTAATTCTTGTGGAGTTCATTATTAGCCAGGTAACTAGATTTTAGAACTTTGAGATTATATTTTGCAGTTAGAATTTGAAATTGCAAAGTTACTCAATTTTGATCATAAATTTACAGAAAGGAGCATTTATTTCTTTTGGAAAACATTAATCTTAATGTTATCTATAATATTTGCTACTTTGGAAAATATTATTATTAATGAAATAATATTTTAATATTTTCTAAATGTCTACATTTATTTAAATAAATAGCACACATTTTTTTCTATACACTATATTAAAATGGTCTACTGAATGAACATTTTTTTCAGAAATGAGTAAGCATCTTCATATAAAATTTTTCTTTGTTTTATAACAAGCATGTATAAGGGTATTTTAAGATAAAATAACACTTGATTGATAACATCTTTGAAATAAACTAACATAAATCACAGTGTTGAATTTATAACAGGTTTAATTAACTATAGTCCAATTTGTAGTTGGCATTATGTCAGAATATTTGGTATGTTTCCAGTTCTGATTCCAGTTCAAATTTTGCATACTTGTGTCAACAAATATTTCCTGAAAGTTAAAAAAAGTGTATTATGTTTTTTTTCTGAAATTGAGGAAGAGGAAACTGATAACCTATAATAATAAAAGTGTAATATGCAAATTGACAGAACGGCTGAAAAGCGGAACGACCTTCCGGATGACCATGCTATGTATGACATGCACTTGGGCCAGGCCAACCAAGGCCAGTGCGATGTGATTGTTTGGAGGGGGGAGGGGCCTGCCATTGCCCCACGATTGCCCCACAGAGGGAGGCCCAGGCCACTGGCCAACATAGCAGTCAATTGGGAGGCTTCGTGATTGCCCCAAGGAGGGAGGTCCCGGCCACCAACCAGTGAGCTGCAGCAGTTGGGTGGGGCCTCCCTCTGCGGGGGTGATCTATTGCGGATTCCTGGCTAGGTGGGGAGGGCCTACCTCTTTGGGGTGACTGATTGTGGAGCCCTGTAATCAATTGCCCTGCGGAGGGAGGTCTAAACTACCCGGCAGCAGCGCTGCAGTGGGTGGGTGGGTGGGGCCTCCCTCTGCAGGGCAATCGATCACGGGGCCCCTGGACTGTGAGAGAGCGCAGGCTGGGCCGAGGTACCCCACCCCCACCTCCTAGTGCATAAATTTTGTTTACTGGGCCTCTAGTCTATATATATAAAAGGCTAATATGCTAAGTGTCCAACTGTCCAACCAGTCGCTGTGATGTGCACTGACCACCAGGGGGCAAATGCTCAACACATGAGCTCTGAGCTGCAGTGACTTGGCACCAGCGGTTCTCCAGTGACACACCACTAAACCAGAGAGGAGAGAGCCCAATTCCTCGTGTGGCCATGTGATTCCACCTTCAGCCATGGGGTATGTTGTTGCTGAGGCACTGTCGGCCCTGAATCTGGTTTACTGCACACTTGTGTTGCGTTCCACACCCTGTACAACAGCATCTTTGCAGAGCGCCCTCTCGCACTCTTAGACCCCTCAGGGGATGTTGGAGAGCCAGTTTCGGCCCAATTCCCATTGGGCACCCCACCTGCCAGAGGGACCCCACTCACTCCGCAGACGCCGGGGAGGGACCGTGAGAGGTGGCTCCAGGACGTGTCTGGCCCATCTCGCCCAGTCCCGCTCTGCTGGCCACCTTCTAATTAATTTCCTTTCAATGTGCACGAATCCATGCACCAGGTCACTAGTAGTTTATAAATGTCTTAGAGTTCAAAGGATATCCGTTTTGAAATGGACTATTGATATATATACTGCAGCATGTATTTCATGATATGTATGTGTATCCTATTTATGTGTACATTTTTCAGATAGGTATTGTGGAATTAGTGTTTCAATTTTATATGGAAAATGGTGAACAGAAAAATTGATACTTATAATAAAATTAATATAATTGTCTCAATTAGCATTCTAAGGTACATATTCCGTTTAGTTTTTCCAACTTATGAGTTTTGTGTTCTTTTAACTGTATTATGTATCATCTCTTAATACTTAATTGAGCAAATACTTAGTGAGCACTTATTATATGCACAGGTACTTGAAGTAAAGCAATAAAACAGGATCTGTAAAAATCCCCTGCTCCCATCAAGCTTAGAGCCAAGAAAACGAGAAACAAGTAAATTACTGATACAGTTTCAGAAGGAGAAGGAAGTTTTGTAGACAGATTGCTCAGAAAAGACTTGTCTGAGCAGTGATACTTGTAAAGAAGTAATCCAGGTAAAGATGGTGGTTTGGGGGAGAGAACATTCTAGCAAAAAGCTAGGGCATTTCAAGAAAGACAGTGTAGCTACAGCATACAGAGCAAGGGCAGGGTTTTAAGAGATAAAGTCAGAAAAGTAGACAATAGCCAGAGCTTGCAGGGTATTGTAAGCCCTAGTTAGGAGTTTGGATTTTATTCTAAACTAGAGGCCTGGTACACGAAATTTATGCACGATGGGCTTTCTAGGCCTAGCAGGTGGTCAGGGTCGATCAGGGCCAGGTCAGTTAGGGCCCGAAGGGTTCAGGAGAGGAGGTGACGGTTGCCAGGCTGGGTGCAGAAGAAACAGACGCCAGGTGCCGACACTGCCCTAAGCACCCCACCACCCCATGGTTCACTGCCTCCTCCGCTCCTCCTTCCCTCAGTGCCAGGTCACTGGGGGCCTACTGGCTGGGGGAGGAACTGGGGAGGGGCCGGGAGGTTTCGATCCCAGTTTGGAACGTGCAGGAGGCAGCCAATCAATGATTCTCTATCATTGATGTTTTGTTTTTAAACCTACATACTGGTGGATTTTACTTTAAAAAATATATATATATTATTGGGTTTTTTTATAGAGAGGAAGGGAGAGGGATAGAGAGTTAGAAACATTGATGAGAAACATTGATCAGCTGCCTCCTGAACACCCCCTACTGGGGATGTGCTCGCAACCAAGGTGCATGGCCTTGACTGGAATCAAACCTGGGACCCCTCAGTCCGCAGGCCGATGCTCTATCATCTGAGCCAAACCAGTTAGCAGTGGTCAGGAAACTCATTAGTCAACAGAGCCAAATATCAACAGTACAACGATTAAAATATCTTTTGAGAGCCAAGTTTTTTAAACTTAAACTATATAGGTAGGTACATTGTTATTAACTTAATTAGGGTACTCCTAAGGCTTAGGAAGAGCCACACTCAAGGGGCCAAAGAGCTGCATGTGTCTCGCGAGCCACAGTTTACCGACCACGGGGTTAGGGCATCATTGATGTTTCTATCTCTAATTCCCTCTCTGAAATCAATCAAATATATGTTTTTGAAATGCAAGGCTTTTAGAGGAAGAAAGGTAGGGCAAGGGACTATTGACAGGGGGGCATTTGAGATCTTGCTCACATTTCAAATAGGATAACATAAGGTGGTCCTCAGGGTGACAGGTGAGGAGTGGCAGTGGGTGGGCCAGGGCACTGCAGGCTGAGGAACGGGCTATATTGACTGGGAATGTCTGTGACAGTGACACCGAGCATGTGTTGGGGCCATCAGTGGGATCATTCATCCCCAAGAGGTTTCGATTCTGGATGGCAGGAGAAACACGGAGGTCAGTGGGCCTTTCTTAGCCTAGAACCGTGGTCGGCAAACTGCGGCTCGCAAGCCACATGCGGCTCTTTAGCCCCTTGAGTGTGGCTCTTCCACAAAATACCACGTGTGGGCGCGCACGTACAGTGCGATTGAAACTTCGTGGCCCATGGGCAGAAGTCGGTATTTTGTGTAAGAGCCACACTCAAGGGGCTAAAGAGCTGCATGTGGCTCGCGAGCCACAGTTTGCCGAGCTGCAGTTTGCCGACCACTGGCCTAGAAGGTGAGGCGGGCAGCAGGAGTGGGTTGCCCTACTTCCCTACAAATGTAAACACACAGTGTAAATAACTGCAGATGGATGTCAGTCAGTGGCCAAATCAATGCCCAGCCAGCCCTGGTGGCTGTGTCCTGCCACTCTTTGGCTGTGCTGTGGCGCTATTGACCAGGGAGGCTAAAGCCATGCCCCCAAGCCCATATAGTATACGAAGGGGTGGGCAGGAAGCCAGAAGCTAAAAGTTGGAGCAGAGGCTGCGCAGCAGCGCTGCTTCTGCCCTGGAGCTGGATGGGGAGCAGCTGTTGGGTCACCGGCTTTGGAATCAGAGGGGCTGCACTTCTGCATGTCACTGGTGAGTCCCCAGGAGCCTGTGGCATGCCAGCTGGGCTAGGCAGGGCCTAGGGAGGCCTTACCCTCCTGGAGCTGTTCTTCCTAGGGTGGCGGCATTGGCTGCTTTTTCCCCCCAAATATTTTTTTATTGGAAAGCAAGCTCTGGGCTTGCAGTTCCTTGGATCCCTGGGCCATAGCGTGCACCTCCAAGCCTCAATGTGCTCCCCTCCCCCTCCTCCTGCGTTGAGCGTCTGGCCCCTGGTGATCAGTGTGCATCATAGTGACTGGTCTACCGGTCATTCTGGTCATTCTGCCATTACGGTCACTGGGCTTTTGTTATATAGGATGCGTGAGAACTTTGCCTGGGAAAATGATGTGGTGTTCACTTTTCTAAAGCATAATTAAAGACAAACAGCTCGAAGATAACTTACATTGCAAGATGCCAAGACCCATTGAGAAAGTGTGGTATTGCTGCAGGGATAGGCAAGAACAATGAAAAAGCTATTCAATAGAGACCAGGTACAAACCCGAATGTATACAGTTAGTTCATTTATGATAAAGGTGACCTTCTAGTACAGTTGTGAAAACTCAGTATGGGTTAACTGAATAACCAAATGGGGAGACATATATTTCTTTGCTCCTACCTCACACCATTAAAAGTCAATCACAGAGAAATTGCAAATATGAATGTCAATGATAAGAAAAAGTGGTTGGAAAAAGGAGAATATCTTTAATGACCTTAAAGTAGGCAACTGTTTTTAAAGTGGAACATAGCTCTAACCTTAAAGGAAAAGGTGATAAATCATTAACAGAGTAACATACAGTCCAAAGAATTAGAACATATTTTTGCAATACATATATCTGACAAGGACTTACATTCAGAATATGTATTGAATGCTTTTAAATCAATAAGGAAAAGCTATAACCCAATATACTAATGGGCCCAACAATTGAACAAGAATTCACAAAAGAGAATATCCCAAAGACCAATAAGTTCCCTAATTAGTTATTAGGGAAATGCAAATTTAAGAAATAATATGACTACTTACATCCACCAGCATGACTGAGGTGAAAATGACTGACAGTACTATGTGTTGCCAAGAATGTGGATTAACTTTAACTCTCATACATGCTGGAAGAAGTGTAAATTGGTACAACACATTGGAAGATCATTTGAGAACATCTTATAAAGCTGAACATACACTTGCCATACATATGGCTTAGCAATTCTGTCCCTGCAACACACCAACAGAAGTGTGTACCTGTATTCACCAAAATATATGCAAGAATGTTTATAGCAGTACTATTAGCAATAGCCCCAAACTGAAAAGTACTAACATGTTCATCAACTGTAGCTTGTAAAAATATATTGTTATATTCACACAATGGGAAACTATGCAGCAATAAGAATAACTTACCTAAAAATACAATTTGACTGAATCTGACAAAACAAAACAAAATCAGGCATAGGAGAGTAAATATTGTTTGCTTCTACTGATCAATAGCTCAAAATCAAGCAGACTAAGCTCCGATATCAGATGTCAGGATAGTGGTTAGTCTTGGCGAGAGCAGGTAGCATGGAATGGGAATTAGGGACAATTTTTAATGCTCTAATTCTTGATCTGGGTGCTGGTTTCATTGGTATGTTTTTGAAAATTGAAGAAATACACTTACTATTTTTTATATTATTATTACAGATATAACACATCTATAAATGTTAAAATAGCAAATAAAATTTGTAGAAATTTATGAATATAAGAAGGGAAATGTATATACTTCATAAAGGGTTTCAAGAAACAGCCATGATCAGTTTTCTTTACAAATAAAGTATTACAATAATTGTTATGGAAAAGTAAATAGTAATTTAACCTTTAATAGTAATTGTAATACTAGTTTTCATTTTATTATTTATTCTTTATCATGCCTTCTAGTAGAAAAAGGATGTGTCCAGGATATCCTATTTTTGTAAAAATGTACAATAACCACAGTAGAAGTATACATAAGTACATAATGAAAGGTCAACTTTATATATATATTAGTAACATAAAAGTTTGCATGCCAGTCTTTGAAACCAGTCATTTGTTAGATGACAACTTAGTTGGAGTCTCTGTTTACTTCTTTGATGAGTAAATTATGCATAAAAATTGAGTGTGTATTTTGTGCCTGACAAATAGACTACTGATGAACAAAAGAGAAAAAGTAAAGTTTGTATTGTTCAATTATCAACTTTGAGTAATGCGCATATAATAAGGAAATACTGTATAATTGAAGTTTCTGAAAATTTCTTGAACATCATCATCACTTCATTTTAGCAACTTAAGACTTGGCCAGTTTTTCTTTAAAGTAAATATAAGCTCAGAGCAATCCTATTTCAGAGTTGCCGAGAACACATCATAGTCTACTGGGAACTGGATCACTAAGCAGAGGCCCTGTGAAATGGCAAATGTTAAAAAATAATAAACCTAACAACACCATAAGGATTAAAATAATTTCTCTTGAGATTGTTTTCATAGCTTTAAGGTAACAAATATTGTCTGTTTATATTCTTTATTGACCATTTTTGGAGTACCTTTAAAAGTTTGTAGAGATATTGCAAAGAAGAATAAGTAGATAGCTGTTAAGATAAAGGGGGGAAATTATTAAATGTTAAGTAGAAAGATTAGAAACATAAATAAAAGTATTAGAAAAAGTATTAATATAATTAGGGTAGAATAATAGAAGAAAATGAAAGCAATATATTAGAAAGTGGGTTTGCTTTTGAAAAGTAAATATAACAGAGAATTGTTGTTAATACAGATATCCTATTAACACATTGTATGCGGGAAATGTATTTATACGTTTTACGTATTTATACGTTCTACCAGTGTAGTAGAGTGCAGGACACGTATTAATACGTTTTTTATAGACTAGCGGTAGAATGCGGGTAACGTATAAATACGTAAACTAAAGTTACCGTAATTTTACTGAACGTTGCCATTTGCGCAAAAAATTATCAAAAATGGCCCGCGCCACCTGTTAGCGCGCGATAAAAACTACCTGCAAACAATGTGTTAATAAAAGCCTATGTGGTCGTCACACCCTCACGCCACAAGGAGAGATCACCAGGAGGCTGCGTGTGCAGCGGGCGTGCACGGGTGGGCGGGGGCTTGATGCTGCGCGTGCGGTGTGGAGGCGAGGCCCGCAGCTCCGTGCACCGGGGCCTGTGGGTCCCGCTGCTCTGCGTGGTGAGGCCGGGGGTCCAGTGGCTCTGAGCGGTGCAGCGGCGGGACCACTGGCTCCAGCCTACCTCTTTGGGGCAATCCATCCAGGAGCCCCAAATGGGTGGGCAGGGCCTACCCCTTTGGGGCAATTAATCACAGGGCTCCCGCACTGTGAGAGGGCACAGTCCAGGCTGCCCCCCCCCACCCCCCGCCCGCCCGAGTACATGAATTTCGGGCACCAGGCCTCTAGTAGTTTATAATATCCTTCTATAAATTTATATTTATTTTTAATTAATAGAATACATTTCTTTCTACCACAGCTCATTTGAATTACTTGACTTAAACTTTTTAAAAATAGAAAAAAATCAAGGCAATTTTTATATAGCAAGGACATACTAATATAAAAACTTTTAATAGATATTATGTTTTGATTTGCTATTTTGGGAGACAAAGGCTAGGGAGGTACTAATTATGTCTATTGTCACAAGAATGGCACACATTCCTTTACTCAGAATGAAAAAAGTAAACATTAAATATCACCTATTTATAAATATATAATGTCATGTTTGAACTCCTTATTTTAAGTTTATGCTTGTTGGAGAATTACATTCCTTTATTTAGTCTAAACATCTTGTAATTATATAAAATATTAATCTGTGAGAGTGCACATTTCCTATAACTGTGAACACATAGATCAGATTTTTTTCTCATGGATATTATACACAAAAAAGTGTATTTAAGAGAGTTGATATATGAAGGTATTATTTATTTCTTAATATTGAAAAAATGCAGATAATGTGAGGGTCAGATCTATATATTGTGGCCTGTACTTAAACTGATTACATAAATTTTTAGCCATATGATTTGAGTATAGTATAATTTGGTTAGGTATTTAGTGTTCAACTTAGTCCGATTTTATGAATTTTCAATAGTAAACCTATTTTTCTTAGATTTAAAAAATATATGACATTAATATTAATTTAGTACTATCTTTTAAACATTTTAATTATTGGGTATTATATTAATAAATTATTAGAATATTTTGGTTAAAAGCAGTAAAACAGTATCATATTACATTATTTTAGTAATGGGCATTAGTTCTTCAAAAACACTATTTTCAAATGCTACCTATTGTGTATATGTTAAGTATAATTTATGAACAATAATGTTCAGCATTTTATGAACAATCTAATAGTTTTGGTTTTAAGTTATTAAGCACAGGAACTTATGAATTTGTGGTTTCTTTAATAATAGTGTTATTTCCAGTTCCCTAATTAATGTTTGATTGAGGTTACATTTTATTTGTCTTAGTACTAATATTAGCATTTTACCTGATTTGTTATTAAGTAAAATTTGCAGAAGTGAATTTGAAAATTTTAAAACATTTCCCATAACATTACACTTCTTTTTCATTGTGTTGTTTTATTTTACAAGCAGCATTTTCTGTACATTCATTGTTCAGAAGTACTGACATTTTCTTTTGGATTTATTGGCATTTATACTGGCTGTTTTCATGACAGTAGATTTTCTCATGCATACTTCTAGATGATTTTTAAAAATCAGATTCTTCATTATAATATGTTAATTTTTCAAAAGTATTGTCAATTGGTTAATCAAGTGTGTCCTTGTTTCATTTCAGAGAATTAAATTTAATGGCAGTTGTAGTATTGATTTTCAAATATTATCTTATCACTAGAAAATTACTCAGTTTGTGTGATTTTTTGAAATTAAAAATTTGGAAATTTCTCTTAAATTAAATCTTTAAATTTAATATCCTTCATTAGACTTTACCAGAAGCAATTTGAACCTGTTATGTTTTAAAACATAAAAGTAAAATATTTTTCTTACTTGATGCTGAATTAAAAGAGCACTCTAGGATCATTTTCTGTTAATTGTTAAAATATAGAAGGCAAAGTGCAGCAAAGCATTATATAAAGTTTCCAATGTCCTCTATTGGTTTTATAGATGGAAAGTTTAGACTGATCTGTAATGTTGAGCCTTTGTATGGACTTTTCTAGCTGTTGAAACCAGCAGTCATTATTGGCTAGTAGACATTACATTAAATAATAGGCAGTTTACTAGTATCTTTTATATTTTTGAAAATTAGTTCTAAGCAAAAGTAGCTGAAAGGAGAAAGTACAAATCATCTTCTTAACATGAGATAATTATATTTCTAATTTTAATTGGTTATCTTCTATATAGTATGTAAACTGAGAGTAGATAGTGTATTTGATGCCTCCTCAAATGAAGTTTACTTATAAAAACTATGTACACATTTTTCTGCTTCATAAATCATGACATCTACAATTTGAACAACTTTGCTATTGTGTAAATTTATTTAATATATCATATTCATTATGTGAATAGTATAGCTTTTCATACTATTTAAATCCTTTAGTATGGATGTCATAGTTAAGCAATATGATGAAATTTGATTGTAGTACCTTTTTTAAAAAATTAGTATTGCCTAATTTAGAACACTGGGAATTTAATAATTTACTTCTTAATAGATACTAGTTATTTACATGTCCAAAAGTGTCCTTATTTGTGTAATTTATCCCCCATATAAATATTCATAATGTTTATATGTCAGGGAAAACTAATTATACTTATTTTGCTTATCTGATAGTGGTTATGGTGAATGAGATATGTTGCAAGCAAAATTTGCATTGCCTTTACAACTTTTTCATTACTTCTGAGCAAAAATTAATCAGTTGTAATTAGAATAACCAATAAATTGCTCAATGTAAAATTAGTTTTATTTAGAAAGTCTGTACAAGTTGTACTTTGGTTGGTAGCCACCAGTGAGTGTAAGAAAATATTTCAGAGATGTGGAATTTTAAAACTTGTGGTAATGGGTATGTGTTATCTCATGAATTGAGAGCAAATTTAAATTTTCTTTCTGTTGGGGTAACACTGGTTAATAAAATTATATAGGCTTCAGATGTACAATTCTATAACACATCATCTGTAGAGGACTGTATGTTCACCATCCCAAGTCAAATCTCCTTCCATCTCCATTTTTCCATCTTCTAACTCCTCTCACCCCCCTTTCCCTCTGGTAATCACTATACTTTTGTTGTTGTTTAATCCCTTCACCTTTTTCACCCAGCCCCGCAAACCCCCTCTTCTCTAACAGCTGTCAGTCTGTTCTCTATATATTAGGCTATTTCTGTGTTAGTTTATTTTGTTCATTAGATAACACAAATGAGTGAAATCACATGGTACTTGTCTTTCTCTGGCTTATTTCACTAAATCTCTATTTTGTTAATTTTTGGTTTTTATTTTGAAAAAAATAGGCATGATTTCCTTGTTTCTGATATCCTAATTAAAACTGTTCATCTTTTCACAGTTCTCTGAAGCAAAGGTGTATGAAAAATTCCATCTTTATTTACATTAACCTCTATCTGAAATTTAGGATCTCGTTCAATTATGAACATAGTCCACAAACCACAATATTAATAGTGGTATCTATTGTTACCAATAAATCACAGATATTTTACTATCACATTATAATTGTTGAAAGTAACCAGAAACGAGTGTGATTCTGTCTCGATAAACTTTTTTCACAATCATGTACTTTACCAAGTGTTCCCCCTGATATTACCAGTACCCAGCTGGCACCATAGGTGGTTACAGTATTATTGACTATATTCCCTGTTGCTATACTTTACATCCCATGACTATTTTGTAACTACCAATCTTCTCAACCCTTCACCTTTTTCACCACTATGCTGTATACCTGGAACGAATATACAATAATATTAAATGTAAATTGTAATTGAAAGAATATTTTAAAGTGAAATTATTTTTAGACAGTGAGCAGGATTTGGCCCGCAGGCCATATTCTGCTGACCCCTGACTATTTTATTTTATTTTATTTTTTACCACATGTGGTCACAATTATTATTTGTTTCTTTTTTTAAATTCTTTATTGTTTAAAGTATTACATATAGTATTACATATAGCTCCTTTTTTCCCCATTGGCCATCCTCACCCCCCAGCACATGCCCTCAACCCCCTAGAGTCTATGTCCATTGTTTATGCTTATATGCATACATATAAGTCTTTTGGTTGTTCTCTTACTCCCTACCCCCACCCTGCCCTGCCTTCCCTCTGAAGATTGATGGACTGTTCGATGCTTCTATGTCTCTGGATCTATTTTTGTTCATCAGTTTATGTTGTTAATTATATTCCACAAATGAGTGAGATCATGTGATATTTTTCTTTCTCCTACTGGTTTATTTTGCTTAGCATAATGCTCTCCAGTCCATCCAAGCTGTTGCAAATGGTAAGAGTTATTTTTTACAGCAGCGTAATATTCCATTGTACCACTGATTTTTAATTCACTCATCTGCTGATGGGCACTTAGGCTGATTCCAAATCTTAGCTATTGTAAATTGTGCTGCTATGAACATAGATAGGGGTGCATATATCCTTTCTGATTGGTGTTTCTGGTTTCTTGGGATATATTCCTAGAAGTGGGATCATTGGGTCAAATGGCAGTTCTATTTTTAATTTTTTGACAAAACTCCATACCGTTTTCCACAGTGGCTGCACCAGTCTGCATTCCCACCAGCAGTGCACGAGGGTTCCTTTTTCTCCACATCCTCGCCAGCACTTGTTGTTTGTCGATTTCTTGATGATAGCCATTCTGACAGGTGTAAGATGGTATCTCATTATTGTTTGGATTTGCATCTCTCAGATGATTAGTGACTTTGAGCATGTTTTTATATGTCTCTTGGCCTTCTGTATGTCAGCCTTTGAAGAGTGTCTATAAGTCCTTTGCCCATTTTTTTATTGGAGTGTGAATTTTTCTTTTGTTAAGATGTATGAGTTCCCTATACATTTTGGAAATTAAGCCCTTATCAGATATAACATTGACAAATATGTTCTCCCATGCGGTGGACTTTTTTGTTGTTTTATTGATGTTTTCTTTTGCTGTGCAGAAGCTTTTTATTTTGATGTAGTCCTTTTATTTATATATTTTTATTGAAGTCATTGGGGTACCATTGGTTAATAAAATTATATTGCCTTCAGGTAAACAATTCTGCAATATATCATCTATATATTTTATTATGTGTTTTCCACCCCCAGTCAAGTCTCCTTCCATCAGCATTTATCCCCCCTTTACCTTCTTCTACCTCCTCCCACCCCCTGCCTTTTGGCAGTCACCATACTGTTGTCAATGTCCAAGAGTATTTCTTTATATATATACTAGAGGCCTGATGCACGGAATTCGTGCAAGAGTAGGCCTTCCTTTTCCCGGCTGCCGGCATTGGCTTCCCTCTGGCACTTGGGACCCGGGCTTCCCTCTCAGCCCCAGCTTTGTCTGGAAGGTCGTCCGGAAGGACATCTGTTCTAATTAGCATATTACACTTTTATTATTATAGATACATATGTCAGAGAGGAAGGGAGAGGGAGAGATATAGAAACATCAATGACGACAGAGAATCATTGATTGGTTGCCTCCTGCCTTCCCCCTACTGGGGATCAAGCCCACAACCCAGGCATGTGCCCTCACTGGGCCATGAATCTTTTTCCCCCCTAATCCTTTCATCCTTCTCATCCAGCTCCCAACACACTCCCCTCTGACAGTTGTCAGTCTTGGTTCTCTGTATCCATGAGTCTGTCTCCCCTTCGTCAGTTTATTTTGTTCATTAGATTCCACATATAAGTGAAATCATATGCTCCTTGTCTTTCTCTGACTCACGTATGTCACTTAGTGTAATACTCTCCAGGCCCATCCATGCTGTCACTAAAGGTAAGATTTTCTTCATTTTTACAGTTAAGTAGTATTTCATTGTGAAAATGTACCACAGCTTTTCTATCCACTTATCTATTGATGGACACTTGGGCTGTTTCCAGATCTTGGTTACTGTAAATAGCATTGCAGTGAACATAGGGGTGTATATATTATTTAAAATTAGTGTTTCAGGTTTCTGGGATTACTGGGTCCTAAGGCAGTTCCATTTTTAACTTTTTGAGGTAACTTTATACTGCTATTCACAGTGGCTGCACCAATCTCCATTTCCACTAACAGTGCACCAGGGTTCCCTTTTGACCACATCCTCACCAGCACTTGTATGCTGGTTTATTGTTGATAGCCATTCTGGCGGGTATGAAGTGATATCTCCTTGTGGTTTTAATTTGCATTTCTCTGATTAGTGATGTTGAGTGTCTTTTCACATGTCTATTGGCCATCTGTATGTCGTCTTTGGAGAAGTGTCTATTCAGGTCCTTTGCCCATTTTTAAATTGGATTGTTTGTTTTTTTGGTGTTAAGTTTTGTAAGTTCTTTATAAATTTTGGATATTAAGCCCTTACCAGATTATCAGTGACTGTATTCAGTGGGCTGTCTTTTCATTTTATTGATGAGTTTCTTTGCTGTGTAAAATCTTTTTAGTTTAATGTAGTCCCATTTGTCTATTTTCTCTTTTGTTACCCTTGCCTTAGGTGATATATCAGAAAAAAAAATGTTGTAAGAAATGCCCATTATTTTATTTCCTATGTTTTCTTTCAGGATTTTTATGGTTTTTAGTCTTTACATTTAAATATTTAATCCATTTTGAGTTTATTCTTGTGTGTGGTGTAAGAAGGTGGTCTAGTTTCATTTCTTTGCACGTACCCATCCAATTTTCCCAACACCATTTCTTCAATAGACTGTCTTTACCCCATTGCATGTTTTTGCCTAGCTTTGTCAAATATTAATTGACAATAAAGGCATGGATTTATTTCTGGGCTCTCTATTCTGTTCCACTCATCTATATGTCCGTTTTTATGCCAGTACCATGTTGTGTTTATTACTATACCCTTGTAGTATAGTTTGATATCGGATAATATGATTCCTCCAATTTTATTTTTCTTTCTCAAGATTGCTGTTGCTATTCGGGGTCTTTAGTGGTTCCATATAAAATTTTGGAATATTTGTTGTAGTTCTGTGAAATATGCCATTGGCTTCTCAATAGGAATTGCATTTATTCTACAGATTGTTTTGGGTACTATGGACATTTTAATGATGTTAATTCTTTATACCCCATGAACACAGTATGTGCTTCCACTTATTTGTATCTTCTTCACTTTCTTGTTTCAGTGTCATAATTTTCCAAGTACAGGTTTTTAATATCCTTGGTTAAATGTGTTCCTTATTCATATGTGTTTTTTTGAAGTAATTGTAAATGGGATTGTTTTCTTAGTTTCTTTTTCTGATAGTTCATTATTGGTTATAAAAATGCAACTGATTTTAGATACTTATTTTGTGTTCTGCTACTTTATTGAATTCATTTTTCAGTAGTTCTTTGGTGGTATCATTAGGGTTCTCTCTATATAGAGTATCATGTCATCTGCAAATATTGGCAGTTTTACTTCTTCCTTTCCAATTTGAATGACTTTTGTATCTTTTTCTTGTCTGGTTGCTGTGGCTAGGACTTCCAGTACTATGTTGAATAAGAGTGGTGAAAGTGGACATCTCTGTCTTAAGGGAAATGCTTTTAGTTTTGGACCAGTGAGTATGATGTTGGCTGTGGGTCTGTCATATATGGCCCTTATTACATTGAGGTATGTTCCTTTTATTCCCACTTTGCTGAGAGTTTTTATCATAAATGGGTGCTGGATTTTATGGTGTATTCCTTCTAAAAGTGTATTAACATTATATAGATAGCAGTATTTCCCAGAATATAGCCTGTGAAGAGTGGTTGAGCAAGTTTGAAGAATGCTAGATATTGCATTTCCCCCAAGATTTCATGAAATGCATTATTAAAGGAAATGGTCAGAAAGCCAATAAACAATTCTGTTTAATGATGCTTAGACTTGTATTTTCTATGCTTACTGGACTACTAAACTATGAAAGTCTCTGTCAATCAAGCTCTCAGTCTTTCTCTTCCTCACCCCTCCTCTCAGTCTCCCACCTCTTTTCCCCTTCCCTCTTTTACACACATTTTAAAAAGAACTCTCAATAAACTAGTACTTTGGAAAATTCTTAATTAAGTTAATACCCAGTTTATAAACGTGAGTGTTAACACTGAGTTAATCAACAAGAAAGCCAAAATAGTAAATCTTTCTGCATTTTCCCTCTTTTATTTAATACTAGGGCCCGGTGCACGAAATTCGTGCACTGGGTGTGTGTGGTGGGGGGGAGGGTCCCTCAGCCTAGCCTGCCCCCTCTCACATACTGGGAAGCCCTCAGGCGTTGACCCCCATCACCCTCCAATCGCAGGATCGGCCCCTTGCCCAGGCCTGTTGCCTCTGGCTGAGGCATCCGGCCCGGGCAGCGGGGACCCGCAGCTGCAGCGGCCCCGCGATTGTGGGCTTCGCTTTAGGCCCAGGCAAGGGACCCCTAGCTCCTGGGACTGCCAGCTTTGACTGTGCCCAGCTCCCATCACTGGCTCCACCCCTACTTCCTGCTATCACTGGCCAGGGTGGAAAAGGCACCTGATTCTCCGATCATGGCTGGGGGGCAGGGCAAAGGCGGCCCCCCAGCTCTTAGCTCCCCCCTGGGTTTCCAATCACTGTCAGTGGCAGGGGGCTTCTTCCTGCTTTCCCTTTCGCCTCCCTGCATTGTGCCTACATATGCAAATTAACCGCCATCTTGTTGGCAGTTAACTGCCAATCTTAGTTGGCAGTTAATTTGCATATAGCCCTGATTAGCCAATGAAAAGGGTATCGTCGTACGCCAATTACCATTTTTCTCTTTTATTAGTATAGATTCTTGAAACTCCACGTTCTGATCACTAGAATCCCCTTTTCCATTTTCTTTTAAATTTTATATTCTTTCATATTTCTTAAAGTCCCAGCTTAGAACCTGTCCTATTCTGTTTATATTCTATGCTCCTGTATACATGAATAAAGGCGTTCAGATACCAGTATTGAAATGACGTATCTTTAATCTTCACATCTAAACAATGTGTCAGATTCACAGTGGGCACAACTACAGTTAATTTCTCCATCTAAGTCCTTCTTCCTTTCTTTTGCCTTATTCTATCAGTAGCAATACCATTATCTCAAGCATAAGGATTTAGAACTTTGGGGGTAATTTTTAATCTTCCTTTTCCATTGCTTATCATATCCAGTCATTTGCTAAGTATTTACGGTTTTGCCTCTAAAAATACTTTTCATTGGTTCAATCAATTGAAGCTATAATTTTATTTACTCTGACTTGAATTATTGAATAATTTTTAACTTCCTTATCAGCAGTCTCATTCTCTATGTTTCATGCAAGTACAGTAGTTATTGCTCCATTCTCCTGCTCAAATATTTGTTTTTTATACCAACCACTAAATTCAGATTCTTTTTTTAAATCCTCACCTGAACATATGTTTTTATTGATATTTTGAGAGAGAGGGGGGAGAGAGAGAGAGAGAGAGAGAGAGAGAGAGAGAGAGATTAAAAAAAAAACATCGATGTGAGAGAGAAACATCAATTGGTTACCTCCCTTACGCACCCTTACAGGGCATTGAACCTGCAACCTTGGTGTGTGCCCTGACCAGTAGTCAATCCCACGACATTCCCGTGCACAGGACGATGCTCCAGCCAACTGAGCAACTTCAGCCAGGGTCAATGACTTTTAGTCTACCCAAGAGTGTGTTATGAAAGGAGCTGTGGCAGAAAAAAAGGGAGAAAGATATTCTGAGTCACTGGACTCAAGATTTGCACCCCAAGTCCTAAACTCCACATACTTGGAAGATAAGCTCTTCCTCAGGGTCCTCGCTAGCTGTAAGTCTAAGTTTAATTGTTCAGTGTTGTGACTGATGATTTATGCTATTGTTGGCTTTTGAGAGTAGGATATTTCTTTCTAAAAACATACATAATTTAAATTTTTACTGTCTGCTTCCATGTGTAAAAGCTATTCCCGCTTCCTCCTCTGTCTAGCTTTGGAAAATGTAATGCCTCTTCTCAGTGTGTACCTGGATTTCATAAATATTAGGAGAGAGTACAGCTCAATTTGTATCATTGTTCGGCTGAGTGTAAAGTTATCTTAACATAGGGGTTTATTTATTTTTTTAAATATTTTTATTGATTTCAGACAGAGGAAGGGGAGGGAGGGAGGGAGGGAGGGAGGGAGGGAGGGAGAGAGAGAGAGAGAGAGAGAGAGAGAGAGAGAGAAAGAGAGAAACATCCATGATGAGAGAGAATCATGGATCAGCTGCCTCCTGCACACCTCCTGCTGGGGATCGAGCCCGCAACCCAGGCATGTGCCCTTGACAGGGTATGGGACCCGGGACCTTTCAGTCCACAGGCCAACGCTCTATCCACTAAGCCAAACTGGCTGGGGCAACATAGGGGTTTATATGCTGATGTTCATGAACATTTAAAATTCTGGTCTCTAAATATAAGAATGCTAAATACAGTAGGTCCTCGGGTTACGTGGAAGATCCATTCCTACGGCGTGACATAACGCAATTTTCACCGTAAGTCAGAACCCACCTACATAAGCACCTACGTCACTCCCATGGAGCACATACACAGCAGTAATGAAGTGAAACAGTAAAAAAAATTTAAAAGAAAGATTAGAATTCCTGACCTTTACTTGTGGTAAATAAATAATAAAAAACATAAAGCACATATGTACATATGTTGAAATTACGGAACTTTTTTTTTTAATATAAATAAATGGGAGATGGCGACGTAACCACAAAATGACATATGCCGAGTCTGACGTAACCTGAGGACTGCCTGTACATATTTTCCTTTTCAAACCCCTTTTTTTCAGTTATTTCTTTTCTGGATCATAATATATTTTAATCAGTATTAAAAACAGGATACTTTTTATAGAAGCATTATATTAAAACTAGAAGCCTGGTGCACAAAAATCATGCACGGGTAGGGTCCCTAAGCCTGGCTGGTGATGAGGGCCGATCTGTTGGGCGACCCGCAGGGTGATCGAGGGCCTCTGCTGGCACCCGCCTTGGCCAGCCTGGCACCTCCCGCTCGCCGACACTGCCCCCTGCTGCCACCGCTGGTCACCAACCTATGCAGGGCAGCTGGCACCCACCTTGGCTGGCCTGGGGCCTGCGGGCTGGGGGCAGCTCCTGCATTGAGCATCTGCTCCCTGGTGGTCGGTGCACATCATAGCGATGGGTCATTCCACCAGTGGTTTGGCCATTTGGTCAATTTGCATACTAGGCTTTTATTATATAGGATAAACTTTCCCCAGTTACACTATGGGCATGGTTTGGATTACTGGGAAGCAAATTTGGCTGATTTCATCTGATTTCCTGTCATAACTCTGTCATGTGTTTGTCATGTTATCACCAACTGGCATACACAAAAATCTCAAATCCCATTTTACCTAGTCACTTCCTCATCTACTACTTGCATCTTCTTTGTGTCTTCCTATGCATTTTTTAAATATCCTATAGGAAACCTCTGTTATATCAAGAACCATAGTATGCTATAATCCTTGGTCTCCTTTTAAGTTTCTCCAAAGTCATGGCTAGATCTGTTTCTTTTTCATCTTAATAGACCCAAGATTTATCCCAATTCCAGAATGAATGAATAAATGAATGGAAAGGAGGGGGAGAAAAAATTTCATAGCATGTTAATGATATGAATATTTGATGCATTTCCATCGAATAAAATTTATGGTAAAACCTTTAAATTATGTAATTATTCTTTGCCATTCAATTCTAATTCTGTCCACTGTACTACTAACTTGCAGTTCATCCTATTCTAGAGTGGTTTACTTTGCTAATCTAGACAACTTTCAATCTTTAAACATATATAACTTTTGCTGTTTCATTTTAAAATTTATTATTCAAATTTTAAAATTTAAAGATGCTTTAAAAAATTAAGTAATTCCATTCACTTACTCATTAAATTATTTTTTAGGATTCTTCTTTATATAATGCATTGATGATTTTTTAGGCACTGAATTACCCTACTAGTCTTTTGCTACCTTAAAATTTTCACCATTTCTATGATAGTTCTTTCCATCACATTGAATGTAGTAACTATGCATAATATATTGTATGAATAATGTGAAGGTTGCTTAAGTGTGTTTAATAAACACAGGTAAAATAGCAATAAATGGCTTTGGTATGTGTGTTTACAAATTGTGTGTTTTAAAATTTTCTGTTGGTGGAACCCTGGAGCTTATCATACAGGTAGGAGACAGGATTGTTGTATTCTTAGGTCATCAACAATTAGAGACTTCCTAACTACTCCTCTTTTCAAATCATAATGAATATTTATGGAAACTGTGACTTTGACCCAAATTGCTTCTTTTATTTCTTTATAAGGCCACTAAAATAGGAACATATCACTCTGATTTTGGAGGAAGAGCAATCTATTTCTTAAAATACTTAGAAAAATTATATACTAAGTCCTTAACATTTTACTTTATGCTCAATAAAATAAATAAAAATATTATTCTTAGAAAGAGGTTAATAAAAGAATCCTATAATCATCTTTGTGAGAGAAACCAATGACTGTATCTTTTGCAGGCAGTACCATATTAGTTATAATTAACTAATTAGTTATTAAGTTAATATGAGCAACAGCTATTACTGTATTACTATTCAGAAGCATCTGAACTCCCTAATATCATTGCTTAATAGAATATATTAGAAATCACTTGCCTTACTAGAAGCTTTTGTTTTATTTCCTTTTCTACTTGATGTAGCCATTGTTATGCTAAAGACTTGGCCTTGTTTAGGACAAAATTTTATCCCTTTCAGTAGCTCAATTTATTCATCAAAGGAAGGGATTTTCATCATCACAGATGTTTTGTGTGATGTTTTTAATGTGTAAATTTGTAATCGTGATAGAGTAGTACACTTTTGTTTTGCTTTTGTTTCTAGATGTCCTAGTGTAGAGGTGAGCATGATGAATACCTGGCTGTAATACATGCAGCAGAAAACATTCTCTTTCTGAATCTGCTACATGATTTTGAGGATACTTGTTGGATCTGACAAAGCAAAGAACATAGGGATTTTAGTATGAAGTGAGCCAAGGCTATTTAAACATTTCCCAAAGGATAGAGAATTCCTGAAATTCAATAAAAATCATGACACATATTGATTAATCAAACATGTTGCAGCATCTGTTATTTTACTTATGACTTTCAAAATTATTTTTGGACAACTTCATAAAAAACACTCCTTAAAATTTTGAATCGAGCTGGAGTAGCTTTCTTTGGACACAGTACTGTAAAGAGTAGCAGCCTAACATGAACGAAAGGCTGCATAGCAGGAAACATGCTTCAGTTATTCATTCAGATCTGTTAACCACGGTGGCAAGCTCTGTAGAAATCATCAGGTATGCCACTTAGAGCCTAGTTTTGACATCCATCTATTTTTTCAAGCTAATATAATGTATTCCACTGAGGTACTCTTTTGCAATCATCCCAATTAAATAGGTGTGTCCTTTATCTGTTAAGTAGATTCTTTAAAATTGGGTAATTGTCTTAATCTCTTGTTTATTATAACAAAAAAATTTAGCACGATGAATCAATACTTAAGGAATTTCACATCCCTTATATTCTTTTTAGCACATAGCAAGCAGGATTGCCTTTCAGTTAAGAAATTGTGAACTGCTAGTTGGGAAATTCATTAGAACATTAACTTAGAAATCTAAGGCATCTCAAATCACTAATATATATAACTGAGCTTTTTGCAACATACCGAAAAAATCTTTTTATATAAACTGGTTTGTTTGTATTAGTATTAAAATTCAGAAAATTTCAGATAACTATTAAATGATTAAATAAAATTATTTCAGATTTTAATTTCATTTGGTATCAATTATCCAATATCAAATATCATGTGTCGACAGTTCCTTAAAGGACAGTTGTTTATCTCTCTATCTGCTGAAGCTATTTAGGTTCAAGGTCAGCACTAGTCAAGATTTTTTTTTTTTTTTTTTTATCAGTGGGACTAGGAGACTATGATTTTAATCCAGCAATGTGGCCTTACTTTTGTTAAGCACGACAAGTTCTTGGATTTCTTAAGGCAAATTTGTTCCCCAAGTCTGTCTTACTGATGTTGAATTTCTTTCTCTTTATGAACTCCAGATTCAAACTGTTCTTTTAAGGCTTAAGGGAGTAATTTTATGCTTTGAAAGATTACCTGTCCTAATTAAAAAATTTCATATATTCTTATCCTACAAAAATGTTTAGGGCTAAAGAAAGTATAGAATTTATTCAAGTATAGAATTTATTCAAGTATTGATAACACAGCACTGGCTTGAGAATATTTATAAGAATGAGATTTGTCTTCTAAGAAGTGAAAAATTACTTGGCATTTATTAGAAGTCTGTAATTATTGCATTGTAAATATTCTACTTTAACATTTTTATCTGATAATGCTATTGATTATAATGTTTATTAATGTTCTTTAATTACTTTGGCCAGTATGTTTTAGATATTTTTATGTACAACTGATTCTTTAAAAGTTTTTCATTATACCAAATGTCCCATTTTTAAATATTTTAATTTAAATAAGGAAAATGAGATTTTTAAAATGGCTCCTTAAACTTGAGTCCTGTTTCTCTAAATGAATTATAAATTATAAAATAGAATAAAAAAACTAAAATAGCATGTTTTAATTATTTATAATGATGTCTTTTTTGTTTATATGCATTATGAATCTCAAGGATATCTGAATATTATAGGAATATTTTAAAATGCATTTGAGGAAAAAAATTAGACCAAATCATACTTTTTAGAGATAATTTTAAAAAAATGATATATATTCTCTTTATTTCATTCTTCTTTCTTATGCATATATATGTATATTTTTTATATTTTTTAAAATGAGATTTTGCTTGGGGAATTTATATTTTTTAAATGAGATTTTGCTTGGCGAATTAAAGAAAGTATGTTCATTTTACTGTTCAGCTCATTCATAACTCATGTATAATTTAAATAGTGTTCAGCGGTTGTTCTTTTCCTCAAATGTATAATGATGTCTTGGTTCTCTACTTCTCTTTATCGATGAGCTTGCCTGTTAGCCTATCTGAATAGGATTTACTACAGACCTTTCTTCAGTATGCTTGTGGTTATCTGTTTTGAGTATATCTAGTCAAGCACTCCCTGACTCTTCAAGCCACAATTTCTGTAGTCACTGCTATACCACCTCAGATCAGAAGCCCATTTTTCTAATACTGAACATAAATAGAAGAATGGAGATACAGGGATTAAAACCCCTTTCCCTTCCTATGCTTTTCAAAGAACTACCTTATCTTTGTTCTAGTATCCTTCCTTGCTTCTGCTTGCTGCCTAAGAATTTGAACTAACCTGTGTTTTTTGTAATATGGGGGTGATGTTTTATTTTTTTCCATTCCTTTCATTGCCGTTTGTAAATTGTACAGTTGTTTATTGGACACCTACCATGTATAGGGCATACTTCATAGCACTGGGGTGTGGCAGTAAAAAGCCATACAAAGTCACTTCCCTTAAGGAAAATGAAAGAATTGAACAAAATATGAATAGCATGAGTAAGATTTTACAAAAGCATAATGTAGTACTAGAGTGAAAGGTGCACTTGATAGGACCTGCTTTCATAAGAATTTTTCATGAACTCTGGTTCAATAAGATAGCCTTCCAAGATTTTGAGACAAGATGTTCAAGTGTCTCTCTTCTTGAGCTATATCTGTTGGTTTAACATATGCAAAACTTCACTGAAAAGATTGAAAGTATGTTTCTTGTTAACTTGAGTTTTCATACGCACATATAAATAATGTTAAAAATGTAAGTAGTATCACTACAACTGAGATAGATACCTACTTCATAGACACAAAATCTGTTGAATATTTTTGTGATGTCCACATGTAAGCTGCTTGTTGTAGTTATAAATTGTGTTGTGGGCTATGAAGTAGTTAGTTGGCATTCCCCTGAAATTAGAAAAGTCAACTGATGCTACAAGTGAGTAATGCATGCTATACTGCTATTTATAAGTAATGAGTAACTTACACTTATCTAAATGATAATTGATTCATATAGCTTCCAGAAAGTTCTGGTTTAGGAAATTTTATTTTATGCAATATCTAAATTTGAATATAAGGAGAGATTTACCCTTACTAAAAATTGAGGAACTGTTTAAAACATGTTATGAAAGAGGTACCAAATATGCTCAAGGCACCCCATGTTTTGGTTTGTCTCTGCTATTCTGTTATCTGATTTTTTCCATTTAATTTGTCATAAACCTGTTTTCATTCCAGTAAATAAAGGTCTTCATCATAAATTTATTATGGGTTTATCATGAAGAATCACAATGTATTTAACCAACCTTCTGTTAAACCTCAAGTTTAATTTTTTGCCATTAGAAGAAAAAATGCTGGCGTGAACAATGCAGTATTTTCATCTGTACACATTTCCAATTGTTTCATGTGAGTTTTAAATGTTTTATAAAAATGAGATTATTGGGTCATAATGCTTTTGAAACTTGTTGCTAAATTGCCCTCAGAAAGTTGTATGACAACCTATAAATCTAGCAGGATTATCCTGGTGTGCCTATTTCTATATATCTATGCCACATCTTTAAATTATTTGCCAATAAGTGTGATATTGTGGTATGTGATTATTGTTTGATTTGCTTTTTTGAATACAGTAAACTTGAATTTTTTGATTGATAAATAAGTCAATTTTTTCTCACTCCTTTGGCTTCCCTTTTTTCCTTTGGTATGATCATGACATGAGGGTATGTGTTGGTATGTGTGAGTGTGTGTATGTGCATGTGTTGTTATGTATAAGAGAGTGAAGTGGTCATTTATATACCTAGCTCATTTTTTTTTCTGGATCATGCTTATTTTTTCTTAAGGATTTTTAAAGCGCTTCATATATTAAGGAATATGTACTAGATATCAATCTAGCATTTATCACGATGTCACACATTCCCCCAGTTTGATCTTAGCCTTCTAACTTCATTTGTATTGACTCTACAGAACTAATAAATTATGAACTATTAGTTAAACACTGTTTTGGAAAGCCTGTATGGAAACAGGGACTCTTAAACATTGTTGATGGGACACTAAGGGAGACTAAGCAGACAAGGCAAGAAATATCCTCTATCTATATAAAAGCCTAAGCAACCATCACAACTGAACGGATGACCGAACAGGCTGCGTGGGGCAACCAGACTGGCAGGGGGGCTAGTGAGGGGCAACCAAACAACTGAGCAGCAAGCTGTGTGGGGCGACTAGGCCGGCGGGGGGGCGGGGGGGCAGTTGAGGGCCACTAGGCTGGCAGGCAGACCCAGTTAGGGGTGATTAGGCTGGCAGGGGGGAAGTTAGGGGCGATCAGGCAGGCAGGCAGGTGAGCGGTTAGGAGCCAGCGGTCCAGGATTGTGAGAGGGATGTCTGACTCCCGGTTTAGGCCCAATCTGGGGGATCCTCGAAAGGGTCCTGGATTAGGGAGGGTGCAGGCTGGGCTGAGGTGACCCTCCCTCCCCCATGAACAAATTTTGTGCACCAGGCCTCTAGCATATAATGAAAGGCTAATATGCAAATCAACCAATTGGCGGAATGACCAGTCGCTATGATGCGTAATGACCACCAGGGGGCAGTCGCTCAATGCAGGAGCTGCCCTCTGGTGGCCAGTGTGCTCGCAAAGGAACCTCATCCACCTCCATGGCAGTGCTAAGGATATTCTCGACTGACGGCTCCCAGACTGTGAGAGGGTGCAGGCCAGGCTGAGGGACCCCCTGAGTGCCCGAATTTCATGCACCGGGACTCTTGTCATTTATAATCCTTGATTAATCTTTGATTAGAGGGAAAAAACAGTAGGAAGGACATTGTTTAACATAGCACTTTATTTATATAGAACTAAGTCATTTATCTTGTGATTCTAAAATATAATTGTGCCCAGCCTGTGTGTCTCAGTGGTTGAGCATCGACCTATGAACCAGGAGGTCACAGTTCCAGTACCAGGCAGAACACATGCCCAGGTTGCCGGCTTGATCCCCTCTAGGGGGCATGCAAGAGGCAGCAAATCAATGATTCTCTCTCATTGATGTTGCTATCTCTCCTTCTCCTTTCCCCTCTAAAATCAGTAAAAATATATTTATTTAAAAATATTGTAAGAACTATGAAGTACAAAACTTGAAGACAGTGTTGTTATTGTACATATCGTATTTCAATAAGGTGAAATGATGAGATTTTGAAGTTTACTAGTACAGTTATTTTGTCAGAACTATTTCATTTATGAACTGTAATTGTTTATAATTAAACTTTGCTGCACAGTAAGTTTTTAAATAAGTCTACAGATTCTTAACCCTCCAGTTTTTGTACTATAGTTAACTCTAGATAGCATTTTTTTTTTAATTTTGGAAACATATTCTTTAAAGGCACTTATGTGTCTAACCAGTAATAAAATTTGCATATTCATGTAAAGTCATATTCTAAACCCCTATCTTCTCTTGAAAATATGATTATCAGGTTAACAAAAAAATCTAATACTATGTAAAGCTGAGTGTTGTGTACTTAAATACAACGAAAAACAGTGAACATGGGTTTAATTTTTTTCCTTACTGTGGTTTCAATAGCTGGAATGTTTACTAGTACTTGCAAATGAACAGCTGTAGCTTTAGCACACAGGCTTAAACCAAGGTCCCAAAGCCCCATAGGTTTTACGTTCCATGACATGTTAGCAAGAAACTTACAAATATAGAAAGTCTCATGTTCTAAGATGGAACACAATCCATATAATATTCATGATTAGTAAAGCAAATAAAATCCAGTCCAACAGCAGGCTCGGTAAAAGAAATAGAAAATGATGCAAGAGAAAAAAGGGAAGAAGGAACTAGTTTGTTTCTTTCTGTTAAAGTTGAAGAGCAGTAAAAACAAACTTTTTATCATTTTGAAAGTATTGAAGAAATTGACTTAGTTGATTCTAATTCTGGGTTGCTACTGTAATTATTTAAAATTTTTCATTTTGTTTTTACATAAAATATTTTCACATAGCCCTAGTTCAAATGATTTTTCTTGCAAAAATCAATGATATAAACTTTTAAGCCATGTGAATTTTTTCCTTAATTTTATTTTTATAAATGAGAAATATAAGAGAAGGATGTTTGAGAACTTGGAATTTATAATAAGCACTTTAAATAAAGATTTAGTTATCGCTCTCTTAAGACAGCATAGTGAATATTTTGTTATAATTAACGTAATTATTGAACTTTATAGTCAGTTGTATCAAATATAATTTCAGATTTGCTGGAAGTTTGCTGAAGCTGAGAATGAAGAACTCTCAATATGAAAAGGATGTAGCTTAATTCTTTTCAGTGATACCAGTGTCTTTTTCTTAATAAAATAATCATTGAAAATTTAATTTCCTAATGTTATTAAGAAGCTAGAATTATCTGGCCATTCTATACCTATACTTAAAAATTACATCAAAGCCCAGCTGGCTTGGCTTAGTGTTTGAGCATCGATCTATGAACCTGGAGGTCATAGTTTGATTCCGGTTGGGGCATATGCCCGGGTTGCAGGCTCAATCCCCATTGTGGAATGTGCAGGAGGCAGCTGATCAATGACTCTCTCTCAATTTCTTTCTTTTTTTAAAAAATATATTTTATTGATTTTTTAAAATATATTTTATTGATTTTTTACAGAGAAGAAGGGAGAGGGATAGTGAGATAGAAATATCGATGAGAGAGAAACATCGACCAGCTGCCTCCTGCACACCTCCTACTGTGGATGTGCCCGCAACCAAGGTACAAGCCCTTGCCAGGAATCAAACCTGGGACCTAACAGTCCGCAGGCCGATGCTCTATCCACTGAGCCAAACTGGTCAGGGCTCTCAATGGTGTCTTAATCATTGATGTTTCTATTTCTCTCTCCCTCTTCCTTGCTCTCTGAAATTAATAAAGATATATTTTTAAAACTTATATTGAAATTTAAAGCAAACTTGTTGATTGTTTCAGTTAAGCATGTTTCCATTGAATTTTTCATTAAAAAGACAATCATATAATTGGCATACATCAGCCAATATTATCATGTGCTGTACACATACATGTATTCTACTTGTTCATCTGCAATTAAATTCACATCTAGCCCCTTATCCCTTGTATTAGTACAATGGTATGTCAATTTATTTTCTCTGGTCCCAGATTAGCAAAATAAGGATGATATTATTTTAGTAATTTCAAGACAATGTAATGGGAATTATTTCCAACCTGAAGGTGATATAACATCTTTTGTAAACATCTTGGCTTTATTGACTTCAGAAAATAATAGTGAATTGCTACTTTTTAAATTATAAGGTGTACACTGCAGATGTGAATTTGAGTTGTGATATTTTAGTTTTGGAGAGGATATTCTGTAAAATACTACCTGTTTGGACACGCTGTTTACAGGTTTTATATGCCAAAAGGTGTGATGGATAAATAAATTTATTTGTAGCAAAGATAAATGGATTTCCTTACTGGAGGACTTCACCTTTTTAATATGCTAATTAATACACACTGTAAGTCATTCAGAAAGGAGGATATTAAAAGTGGGGTTTTTTTCCTCTCAAACATGTTTGACCCAATATTCCTTTTTATCATGGAACATATTGTAGAGCAAGTGCTATGTAAAATATAATTAGAGAAGTGCTAAACTAGCATTTGGGGGTTTTAATACTTTTGAAAAAATCTTAGATTTTTTTCTTCAGCTTATCTTAAAACAGGTTTATTGTATAACACAATTATATCCTTTTATTTCAAAAAATACTTCTCCCAATTCCCAAATTCTCTTCTAAGTGGAAACCTCAAAAACTGTTACCTATATACTCATATTATTCAACTCATAATAACATCTGTTTTTCAGATAAGTACTTTATATGAATTGGGTTCTTTTTATCTTTCCATCTTTATTTCTTTCCATATTCCCCTTGAACTTTTTACCCAACTGTATGGCATTACTTACAGGACATCATGGTTCTGATAGACCTTTTTTTCTCTAATATTACTTTTCACACATAGGTCTCTCCTCCTGGAACGCCCCTTTTTTACTTCATATCTGCTGATGAAATCTTGCGTTATATAATTTATAGTATTAGTATTTATATTTATTAGTATTCCGATTAATGTGACCCACTCAGTAAAGCTAGACTGAGCTAATACTTGCCATCAGTTATTAAGTCCTAAATATTAAGCATATGACAAACATGCATTTATATGTCAGGATGATGTGGGTGTAAAGATGAACAATACAAACATATAACCAAAGATCTCACATTCTTGTGGACTGGACAGGTTAGTGAACAGGAGACTATAATCATAATAATTGTGATTATGGGTAAGTACAGAATGCTGCCTGTACACACAGGAATAGCACTTACCTTATACTGGAAACGAGGTAACACTTTGGGAAACTGATAATTGGCCTGAGATTTGATAGTTAAATAGGAGTTTAGTGAGGTAAAAGGATAAGTGCAAGTAAAGCATATAAGAAAAGAGTTAAAAACAGAGATAGACCTACATGAAAATAGATAGATGTCAAACAGACATTGATAATTATGTGGTATAGTAGTTATAATAACATAGTTCTTTAGTATTACCAAATACCATGGCTTTGAGGACTCTACTGAACTCTGAGACCATGTTGGAATTGACTATAGCTGATAGGATGGTGTTCTGTTATGTTCATAAGACTTTATAAGTCACACATATTGAGTTTCTGTCTCCATGACATAGCTATGTAACTATATAGTAGAACTGAAATCCTACCTGGATCTCCATAAAAGAGTAAATTTTCAACAAGCTTGGAATAGATGAGTTGTGTATACCTCTTCTGCTAACATGGTATCTGAGGAACACAGGAGTGTATAAAGTCCGTGTATATTTTCTCCAGACTCAAAGTAGTCAAAGGCTTGTAAATTTTTTTACAGACTACACATTGATATTACCTATGGAATTTCTGTATCACTTTATTATTTTCTTTTCTTGAGTTACACATAAAGAATAATATCCTGTAGGCTGCTTAAAAGTTTCATTATTAGAAAATACACACAGAAGAAAAACTAATTTGCTAAAACTTTCATATTCATATTTTTTACTGATAGTATTAGGTTTTCCTCTAATTTTAAGTGTGCTAAAATGATTTATCAGAAGACTAGCTGTATTTTTAAAATACTTATTTTAAATTAATTCACAAAGCTGTTCTTATATTTGTTTATTTAATAGTCCCAGTTTCAACCTGTCCTTTTAAAATTACATTTATTAGGTGACATTGGTTAATAAAATTATATGGGTTTCAATTGTACAATTCTATGATACATCATTTTTATATTGCATGTATGCCCACCACCCAAAGTCAAATAATCTTCCATCACCATATGTTTGACCCCTTACTACCTTCCTTAATCCCCCCATTCCCTCTGGTAACTGACAAAAATCTCATTGACACAGACACAGTATGTTGATTAACCTCTCTTTCATAGGTCTTATTCAGAAATAAGACTTTTTGTAAAACATTCAGACAAATTTACTTTTAGTGTCAAATTTGTGTTGTGCTTATTTATGTCTGTGTTGTTTCAGCTTGATAGTATACCTTCTTTAAAACATGCAGATGTCTATAATCTTGACTTAACAGTAGGAAAATATAGTTTTACTCTACATAAAGTTATTTTACTATTGCAAAAATAAATGACATTTATTTTATTTTCAGAATAATTTGATTACAGATATTTATAAAGTAATAGTTTCTTTAAGCCTACCATCGAGTAAATATTTTCATGGCCCGTCAGAGATATCCTATATTAGTACTTTCTTCTTCATCTATTAAATAGAGTAAAACTCTTAAAATCATATATTTTAAAATTATTAATAAATATGGTGCTGATCAATATATTAAAACTTATTTTATTTTAATGTAATCTAGCAGAATTTGGTCAAATAATTTAATTTACAAGGACGTTTATTTGCTCTCTTAGCAGTGTGTAGTTACTGGCATTCAAAGATGACAAACATAAATGTCATGCTTTTATATGCAGCAGTATTTCAGGAAAGCCTTAATTTCTGGTCGGGATTTGATATCTTACTATTAAAACAATTAAGTTTAAATAGGAAATTTCTGCTGTACTCCTTGGCCAATGTAGAGAATTGGTTTACTTGATTTTTTTTTCCCTCTGGGAAAGCTCTTTGTAAAATTATTCTATGGAATCAGGTGTACCTTAGAAGGAATAGTCAGAATTGGATAGGAGAGCATTAAGCTGAGCTCCCATCCCTGTGTGTTTCTGAAAGGATGGATAAAAAAATTACATAATCTTTTGTAATATAATATATGGTGGATATATTTATTCATTAGTAGATTTCAGTAGGAAATAATATGTGGTAATGATCCTTAGTAAATAGAAAATAGTCTAATAATGGTTCTTGCTTTACCTGGTGTCATAGATAATTCACCTGTTTAATACTTCTCTCTGTATGAATTTTCTTTCTTTTGTCATTTACAAAGATTTCAATATAATCTACCTAGATAAATAATATCTTACTGTGATGTGGCTCAACCAAAGCCATACTTTTAATTCATTAAATTAATAATTCTTTATTAATGTTCTGCTAAATCCTGGACTGGGGATACAGCTATGGACAAAACAGTCAAAGTTTCTGCCCCCGTGGGCCCTTTATTATCGTAGGGGGAGCAGGCCTAAGTAAGAGCAAGCTTGGCAGGTCCCAGGAACTAAAAAAAAGACTCAGTTCCCTGGAGTGCAGGAAAAGAGATGGGGAGTAAGATGAGATGAGGACGGACAGTTAACCAGAGGCCAACTCATGATGGGTTTTGAAAGCCAGAGTAAAGGATTTGGATTTATTTATTTATACTTTTTCAGTCTTTTTAAGAAATCTTTATTACTGGAAGTATTATATACAACCCCTCTTTTTTCCCCATTGACCCCTTCTAGCCTGCACCTGCCCCATGCCCCAGGCCTTCACCACACTATTGTCTGTGTCCATCCATGAGTTATACATATTTGCATACAAGTTCTTTGGTTAATCTCTTCCCACTCACCCACCCCTGCCTTTCCTCTGAGATTCAACAGTCTATTCCATCCATTTCATAGGTGAGACTAATGTTCTAAAGGAACATTAGAAAAGAAGTTGAATATGGAGCATATGTTGAAACTGAGGTAACAGAGGGTACAGTGAAGAGGTTTAGGAAAGTGTACACAGGGCACAGAGAAGGATAGGGAATTGGGCCAGATTCAGGGACATAGACTATGAGCCTATAATGATGGCTGAAGAGATACAGACTTCTGGTAACTTAGCCACATAGGAATATGAGGAATGATTGTCTCATAGGAAGATGGGCAGTTATAGTTATAGTCCAGCTTACTATTTTAAAGCTATGATACCACTGACATTTCTTTTCTACTTCTTAAAATGATGAGGTGGTCTTTGAGGGGAGGAGCAAGGGTAGTGAGAAACTGAGGTGTTGTGGTAGCCACTGGTAAGGGGAACAGCTGACTCAAATGAACTAAATAAATGATACATACTCAAGGACTTAATCACAGTGTCAGGTTAATGAATAAGGGCAGGAGGCCAGAAACCAGGGAAAGGACAGAAAATCAAAGACCCAGAAGTGCTTTCCAAAAGAAAGGAGGCCAGAGAATGACAGAGAGGCATCCATCCTCACATGGATCAGAGGCCAGAGGGTGACCAGGAGTCCAAGGTTCTGTCTTCAAGTGGATCAGAAGTCAAGAGGACTATCCAGAAAGTCAGGAGGTTTAAGCCCATGTAAAGTTACGCATTCCTATGATAGTGCATGAATGTATCTGACAGGGAGTCACTCTTGTTACATCCAGGTAACATCTAGCTGGGATAAGAATTGACAGGTAGGTTTTATTCATCATTATGATTCAGCATAATTGACAAAGATAGGAGAGAGGCTTATGTGAAACAAGAATTGGAATTCTAGAAAATTATTATAGAAAACCAGTTTAGCCATTTTCTGAGACATATGTTTTAAAACTAAGGATATAGTAGCTAATTCGGTTAAATTTAATTTGTAATATAACAGGTTGAGCTATTGTCAGACTTCTGTTAGATGTATCTATTTTCTTACCTCACCGTTAGCCCCTGTAACTAATATATTCTGATGTTTTCGGAATATAATTCTTTAATATTCCATGTTGGAAAAACAAAATGATAAGATACTCCATTGTCTGTTTACATGAGAGAATACTATAATACTTTTTAAGCAAGGGAGTTGAAGAACTTTGAGGAACTGCTCAGCCTCACTTTCAGCCCAGAAGTCATATTTTTCTCTGAATATATTATGGTGTGCTGATGTTATTTATTTAAAAATATGTTGCTACTTGTTCTCAGCATCATAGTTATAGAAAAACTGTAATGCAGATGGAGAATATAGATTAGCAGGATGTATTAGTATTAAGTTTGTATTTTCTTTCTTGATAAAAAATTGCCATGTTTTCCATTGTGAAAAAGGACTTTTATGGAACCCACAGCTCATATCACACTTAGTAGTAAAACACTGAAAACTTTTCTGCTATGATCAAGATCAAGACAAGGACGCCTGCTTTCACCACTGCCATTCAGTCATTATTTGTAGTTCTAATCAGAATAATTGAACATGGTAAATTCTTAAAAGATATCCAAATTGAAAGAAAGAAGTAAAAATATTTTGCGGATGACATGATCCCATGTATATAAAACCCCAAAGACTTTATAAGAAAACTACTACAGCTAATAAATAAATTCAGCAAAGTTTAAGGTATAAGACCAATATACAAAAAAATCATTGTGCTTCTATATATCAGCAATTGAACAGCCCCAAAAGGGATTTTATTTACAACAGCATCTGAAAAAATAAATGCTCTAGGAATAAATTTAACCAAGGAGATGAAAGACTAAGAAGACCTAAATAAATGAAAAATCATCCAAAGTTCATGAGTAGGAAGGCTTAATATTGTCAATATATCAATACTAACCAAAGCAATCTACAGATTTAATTAGATCCCCATTAAAATTTTAACAGACTTTTTTTTTCTTTTTCCAGAAATGGAAAACCTAGTTCTCAAATTCATATGGAATTGTCAAGGGGCCCCAAAGAGTCAAAACAATCTTGAAAAAGAACAGAGTTGGGGGGCTCACTTCCTGATTTCAAAAATTATGACAATGCTATAGTAATCAAAAGAGTGAGGTACTGATCTATAAGGATAGATGTATAAATAAATGCTTTACAAATAGAGAATTGTCTTCACTATATTGGCTCAGGACTAAAGCATGTTATAATGGCCCTTTGCAAATTTCTACAGTTTAGAAGTAGACACATAATTGTGTTGAGATATAATCACCTGGAGAACAAAAGCAATTATTATTTTATATTATGAGCTATCAACTCCTATTATTTCCTTTTTTTAAAAGTCTCTAATTGAAATAGTATATTTTTCCCTTAGCAATAATGGTAGATAGGGTAGGAGGAAGCATTGTCAAATGTGCATAACTGTGCAATGATATAAAGGCTGCCGTTACAAACTGAACTTACTTTTTGCGGCCATTTCCTAAGTGCTTTAGTTGATATGAAAACTTATTCTAAAAATTTGCTAGTAGCCTAAAATTAACTAATGCACACAATTATTAACAATCTCCTTTGGTGGTCTGTTCTCTGCAAAGAAGGTTCAATTTATTTCACGTTAACTTTGGAATGAGTCTGTTAAGTGAGGTTTATTATATGACTCAGTGCATTTTTTAAAAATTCTCAAACTTGGTGAGAATTATTTTGTTATCATTAAGCTGAAACATATGTGCCTTTCTGAAATGGATATAATTTGGTAGCTGACCTAATATTACATTTTCAGAAAGTATGTGCTGTAGTGGAAAGAACGTGGTATTTGACAAAACTTTCTTTCTTCATTTGTTAGTTATGTGTCCTGACCAACTGCTTTTACTTCCTTACCTATAAGTTGGAGATAATATTGATCTGCCATGGTTATTATAACCATTAAATTACATATTATAGGTTAAACAATATACTAATTACATTGACATATTAAATATGTCATATTTAGTATGTCATATTTTCACAAATCATAAAATTGTATATTTAAGAAAGTATAATCATTGTTTAAAGCACTCATCTTAGAATAATGTTATGAGATATTATAAAATTGCTTAAACTTTTAAGCTTTTCCCTGTGAGTATAAAGACATGGTAAGAAACCAAATCAAAGGAAAAGATGTATGGTTGTGAGCTTCAGAAGATACCTTTGAATTGGCTTTATTTTTAAAAAATTTATTTTATTGATTTTTACAGAGAGGAAGGGAGAGGGATAGAGAGTTAGAAACATTGATCAGCTGCCTCCTATATACTCCCTACTGGGGATGTGCCCGCAACCAAGGTACTTGCCCTTGACTGGAATCGAACCTGGGACCCTTGAGTCCGCAGACCAACGTTCTATCCACAGAGCCAAACTGGTTAGGGCTAATTGGCTTTATTTTTTGAAATGGGTAACGTATATATTTTTCCCCGAAAGAATGTAATATTGTATTCCTATACCTAGCAAACCATTAAATATCCATAAGTGAGGCTTTTGCTAATGTATTTACCCTTAATTGAGAGTTTTTTTCTGATGAAAAGACAGCAATAAATATAACCTAAGAAGTGCATGTAAATCATCTTATTTATAAAAGCATTAATAAGAATGGATGTTTCTCATGTATAGGTTATTACAGGTGATACATTTTAAAGAAATGATAACATCTGTTGAAAGGTAATATATTAAAATAAAGATACATTTTTTTGTATTAGGATCTTTCAAAATTTTTAGTGTTAATTTATCATTGTTATTATTGTGATTCTCACCTTTTAAAATAACATACATTTTGTTCTGTGTAACCATAAATTTGTAATACATGTTATTAATAATGACTGATACTGTGCTTTTTTTCTTTTTTTAATATTTTTATTGATTTTTAGAGAGAAGAATGGAGAGGGAGAGAGAGAGAAACATCGATGTGAGAGTAAAACATTGATCTGCTGCCTCCTGTAGGAACCCTACCTGGGATGAAACCCACAACCAGGGCATGTGCCCTGATGGGGAATTAAACTAGCAACCTTTTGGTACATGGGACAATGCCTAAAGAACTGAGCCACAACTGGCCAGGGTGGTCCTCTCTACTTTTAATGATTAAGTCAATTAACTAACACTTATGCTTTTGTTAAACCACAAAGACATGCAAGTAATTAAATTACCATGATTATAGATTGAGAATAGCGAAATACTAATGCAAGTTGCTTTATTCATTTAAAAATGATACTCTCTATTTTATTTTTTAAATAAAAATGCCTACATATAGTTTAAAGTTTAAGAGAACATTAAAGGAATATTTTACCTATTGACACTGACCTCAAATTCAGAAGAAGAAAGCCAAAATAGGTTTTGCAAAGGTCGAGCTTTTACTATGGTTGTCACTAGGAACCTGTTTATACTGGTAGCGTATATGCTTTTAACAGCCTTGCTTAGCTGATTATCAAGCTGATTATCAATTGAGAATTAGAAGCAGCAAAGTAAAAAAGTAAAGAGAGGAGCTGCTAGAATCAGATATACCAACAAACAGCAGGGATAAGTAGCAGTAAGGGAAAGAATATGGAAATTGATAGAGCACATACTAATCACAGAGTATCATTGGTATTAGAATAAATATATATACCCAAAGAAATCTTGAGGTTACCACTTATTACTGCTCAGAAATATATAGTTGAGCTCAAGTATTTTAAAAATGTTAAATGTATTTGAAAATATGTAACAAGCCCTAACCGGTTTGGCTTAGTGGATAGAGCGTCGGCCTGCGGACTGAGGGGTCCCGGCTTCGATTCCGGTCAAGGGCATGTACCTTGGTTGCGGGCACATTCCCAGTGGCGAGTGTGCAAGAGGCAGCTGATCGATGTTTCTCTCTCTATCCCTCTCCCTTCCTCTCTGTAAGGAATCAATAAAATATATATATTTAAAAAAAGAAAATATGTAATAAAATGGGAGCTATTTCTTAAAATGATAGAAACGAACTTACTTTGAAAGAAAGAAACCCTATTCATTCAGAATATTAACTACCCTGAATTAGCAATTTCTCAGTGCTGAAATAAGCTATAGGCATGAGTTTACAGGAGCAAATAAGCAGGGCTATTGAGGACATGAAATTGTGGGTATCTCTCATTCATAGAGTCACCAGGAGTCTGAGCTGACTTAGTGGCACATAATACATACACGCAAGTAGCTGTTATCTTACTATAAAATTTTACCATATGTCATGTTTTGTTTTAAATCTCATTTTTTCCCTATTGCATTATTAAATGGCACTCTCAGTTCTTTTTGAGGCCAAAGATATTGTCTGTATATTGTCATAGAATTATTAATACTCTACTATATTTTTGTATTAATTTTTCATTCTGAAATGCTTCACTGTCACTCATCTAACCAAAGTTCTTACTTGGTTGACACTAATATTACCTAAAGATTTATATATTTTCATTCTAAACTCAGTGTCTATCAAAAGACACGAAGTTGTGCCCTGACCGATTTGGCTCAGTGGATAGAGCGTCGGCCTGCGGACTCAAGGGTCCTAGGTTCGATTCCGGTCAAGGGCATGTACCCAGTGGGGGATGTGCAGGAGACAGCTGATTGATGTTTCTCTCTCATCGATGTTTCTAACTCTCTATTCCTCTCCCTTCCTCTCTGTAAAAAATCAATAAAATATATATTTTTTTAAAAAGACACTAAGTTGTATTCTCAGTAGTATATATTGATGTATTTTCTCACATCTAAAAAAGTTCACTAATTTTCATGATAGCTGATAATTGGAAAAAAAATGGATCAATTCATTAGTGTATGCCCATTATTCTATACTAGATTCATTGAAATAGGTCTCAGTATCTAAAAAGTTTTAGAATATATTTGAGATTACAGCAAAAACATTCTTTTTTTTCTAACTTTATTTTTTTTAGGTAGATTACATTTTTAGAGTTGATCTAGTTATTTTTCTACTCTGAGAAGAAAACAAAACTCTTGAATTATTCATTATTTCTCCTGTTATCTTTCTTTCCATTGAGTACTCTTTTTATGGGCATGATAATTTATACATTATTATAGTCTTTGAAATCATTAACCAAATTATATCTCATTTTTACATATAAGGTGGGGCAAAAGTAGTTTTACAGTTGTGAGTACATGAAACACAGTTTATTCATGTATTATTATCTACTAGAGGTCCAATGCATGAATTCATGCACGAGTGGGGTCCCTTGGCCTGGCTAGTGATCTAGGCCTATTAGGGGCCCGGACAGCCGGAGGGAGGGACCCCGGGAGGTTGGCTGGCTGGGGGGGTGGGTGGGTGGGGAGGCCGCAGGAGGTTGGCCAGCTGGGGGGAGGGACTGCGAGAGGTTTGCCGACTGGCCCCCACAATTGGGGCTAATCAGGGGAGCGGCCGCCGGAGGTTGGCTGTGGGAGTGCACTGACCACCAGGGGGCAGCTCCTATGTTGAACGTCTGCCCCCTAGTGTTCAGTGTGCCTCATAGTGACTGGTTGACCAGTTATTCTGGTCGTTCAGTCGTAAAGGTTGCTTAGGCTTTTATATATATAGACTAGTTATTGTGTTACTTTCCATATGAATAACTGAGCCTATTTTTGCTCCACCCTGTATTTTGACTGATCTTAGAAATTCAAAGAAGCTTGCAGATTTTATGGATATTTTATAGATAAAAGGTCTGAAAATGAATAGTGTTTTTAATATACAGAGGAGATATTTAGACTTGGAGTTATTCTTTTATTCAAAAATTACTTCTTGAGTATCCACAGTGTGCTATGAGGATACAGTAGTGAACATAACACATAACATTCTTTTGTTTTTGTCTGTGCTCGTCCTGTTCTTGTACCCAGGTTTTCTCCATAGCACTAATTTCATTTTGTATTCTTTCTATATATCTTATTTTTTTATGTATAGGGTCTGTCTATATGAATTAGAATATTAATTCTATGAAGGCAGGAAGATTTGTCTGATTATTGTTGTATCTTCAGCTTGTCATATAGTACTTAGCATTTAGTAGGGACTCAATAGATTTTTGTCAAATATATGAATGAATTGAATAAAATGAAGACCAGGAGAGTGTAGTATCTTGAAAATCAAGTGAAATATTTTTAGAACAGAGTGGTCATCTGTATCAGATGTTGCTGAAGAGTCAGACAACATAAAAACATGAAAATTAGATTCACCCAGTAGAACTGTGATGAATGGTTTCACTGATGTGGTAGGGCAAAAGCCATATTGGAGTAGATTAAAAAAAAAAGGAGTGGGTTGTGAGGTAGTAGAAAAAAAACATGATATTATGAGAGATAAGGACATTGATCTGTAGTTGGTGGGAGAAGTATGAGGTCACGGAGGGCTTTAAAATGTTTTTCTTTTATTATGAAAATTTTAAAAATACATAAGAGAATAAATAGTACAATGAACCCTTTACATACTCCTTATATAGCAACAGTATCAAGATTTGGGCTTATCTATTTCATTTTCTGATTTTGTTGTTGTTACAGAAATATTTTGAAGCAAATCCCCATCATTTAACCTGTATATACTTCAATTTGCATCTTTAGAAAACAAAAAAAGCCCTAGCCGGTTTGGCTCAGTGGATATAGCATTCGCCTGCAGACTGAAGGGTCCCAGGTTCGATTTTAGTCAAGGGTACATGCCCTGGTTGTGGGCTCAATCCCCACCCAGTGTGGGGCATGCAGGAAGCAGCCGATCAATGATTCTCATCAATGATTCTCTCTCATCAATGAATCTCTCTCATCAATGATATTTCTATCTCTCTCCCTCTCCCTTCCTCTCTGAAATCAATAAACATATATTTAAAAAAAGAAAATGAAAAGAAAAATGGTGCTTATTAAAATTAACAGTAATTCTTTGATACTGTCTAATATGTAGTTCTAATCAGGTTGCCACAATTATGTTTGCTTCCTCATGGTGACATTAAATTTACTGTTTTCAGTATTATTTTTAAACTGTAATATAGTATAAAAATTTGGTTAGATTTAAGTTCAGCTACTTGGGGACACAGTTTTTAATAGGTGTCCTGTGCTTCATATTATATCACATCAAGAGGCCTATGTTTGGTTTTCATACTCTAGTTATGCTAATATTGATCAGTGAAGTCAGATGGTGACTGCCTAATTTTTCTATTGAGAATTTCCCGTTAACCTTTCATGTTATCATTTTTATGATCTTTGTCTAAATCAGTTATTTTATTTGGTTGGCCAAAGGGTAATGATCTAATTCTGTCTTAAGGAGAAGGAGTCTTTAAACATTGAAGAAATTATAACATATTTTCCTGCTGATGAGAATGATCTAATAGAAAAGAAAAATTATGACGTAAGAAAGAGCTCTAATACCTAAAGAAACAGGGGGCTGGGTAGATCAGAATGAATGGGCTCCACTGCACAGAGGAGTAGGACCAGGAACGGTTTAAGAATCTTGTCCTAGGCTACAGTAGCACAAAGTGAATATATTTTATTAAATTTCAATCTAAATTTTGCTATGGAATTGGTTTGATAATTGTGCCTAATTTTAGAAATATCTATTTTCATTTGAAATGAATGATGATATTTCATATGACATCAAAACTTAAAGCCATTTCAAACTTCATTGCCTAGTCTACCTTAAAACTGCAATTTTAAATTAATGGCGTCTTATACACCTATATCTTTACATTATAAAAAATGTGGGCAATACTTTTATGTAACTGTTTTTCAGCTTTTGTTAGCTAGTCTATTGCAAAGAGAAGCAAATGCTACTGTTAAATAAAATGATAAATAACTGGCAGTTTAGTTTAGACACTAATGGATCCTAAAAGCCTTTAAAATGACAAAAAAACAGCAACTTTTATGATTTATAGGCTCATTTTTGTTACACAGTTTGGTCATATACCTGACAGTCTTCCCTCTTTGTGACTTTTTCCTAAAAATTATAGTTTTGTGTTATCTGAGTGAAAAGGCCGTTAGAGTTCAGGTGAAGAATATGACAGCATCTCTTCTGAGGATTGTAGCAATTCCCATCGGAGATGTACAATCTCCTTTTTTTCCACTTTTTTGACATAGTTCTAACAGTAGTGATATAATTTAATACTCAGAGAATATGTACTGCAACTTTGAACCTATAAACTCTTCAAATTGTCTCATATGTGCTATGTGAACTTTAAGCAATCATATGTCTTTATGACTGTGATTTCCATGTATTACCTGTTAGCTATACAATTAGAAGCGTATTGTGGTTACTGTTGTCTAATATGTTGTGCATTCTGTTAAATTAGAATTTTAAAGCAATGTGGATTGTATAATCTCTTTAGTTATGTAGTGCCATTTTTTATTTTTTTAAAATCCCTATTGAGGTTGCAGTGATTTCCTTTCCTATTTTGGCACACCCAGCACTCTAGTTGTCTCCAAAAGCAGGAATGTAATCTGAGCTGTAGGTTGTTTTGTTTGCCAGCTTAGATGAAACACATTGCATGAGCTCCATTGATCAGTTCTCATCCTTTCTAGACATTTATTGAACAATTAATACAACCTTGTAAAGACTCCCTAGAGTATTTCTCTAAACTAGATCATTTTACCCAAGAGCCACAGAGATACATCAAGATAGAAAAGGATGAAAAAAGCTTTCAAACTCACATTATGGAAAGATTGTCTCGGTCCTTACCAATGAAAGATATACTTGCTCTCCATTGAAATATTTTGTTCCACTTGGGAAGCTTAGCTTTTCATAGATATGAATCATCATTGTTTAAAGCATGAAAATTTAATTGAGGTGTATTCATATCATAATACTTTTATTTCTGCCCCAAATTTTGTGATCTATTTTTTTTTCTAAAAGTAAAGCTGATAATTTTTTAATATTCTTTTAAAACTTAAAAACTAGTAGAAAATGGTTTATGTGGCTATTGGTCCTTAAAACAGTATAAACTTCCTATGATTTCATCAATATTTGTGATTTCACAACTTTGTCATTCACAGTGTACTTTAAAAATACTTTATAGAGTGGCTTAGAATTTTGAAATTAGCACCAAAAGGAAATGTAGTAGGTAGGTATTGGAAGTTTTTATATTAGTTAAAAAACAAATATTTTATTTGTCTTAAAATATCGTTCTTTTATTTTTGATAACTATTTAATAAAGAAATATTTATTTCTGACAAGTTAAAGATTACAGTTTAAGACCAGTCTGATGCAGTAAAGCTAAGATTAGTCTAAAAAACTAATCATTGATTTTTTATTGCCTTAAGGTTTATCTGTAAAGTATAAAATGGATTATAGGACTTGTGTATTAGACCCAACCAATTTTGTTTTAGTAATATCTCACACCATACGTCTAAATTTATTTACTAGATGTAAAATAAATACTACTGTCTTTGTCAATTATTCATTAATTTCAGATTTCATAAACTTATTAAATTGTGTTTTAACTGATATTACATAATCAATAAAATCAGTGAAGTTTATTTATACAATGAATATTTATTGTACACCTAGTATTGTGGAAACTACAGCACCAAACAAAACAGGCTAATTCACTGTTGTCTAGGAGCTTGCGTACTAGTGGTAAAGTAAAAGGTAAATATATGAAATGTCAGGGGGTGGTGTTTCTATCTACGATTAAAAGGAGAGCAGGATAAGTGAATAGGGGCAATAGAAATTCTGAAATGTACCTTCTATTTAAGCTTTCCAAGATTCTCTCTACCCACTGATTTAAATGTTCTTTTTACTCTAGACCAGCTGTTTGTATCATCCATGTAGGTATTTCCATTCTTTTTTCATATCATACTGTCCTGTAATTTCTGGCTTAATGTTTGTTTTTTGCCCTTAGGGTATGCTTTTTGCAAGTTGTGTCCGTAAAACTTCTTTTGTGTGTCACCAGTTTGTAACGCAAACTCCTGTTATAAGTGCTCGTATTTGTTACGACAATAAATGAATGATACTCTCAGAACTGAGGATATCTGGCTCTGCTGAAATCCAAGGACCCTTTCTGAGATAATTAGGAAAGAATGAGTAAAAAATTGTAAAAAATAGAACATGGATTTATATATTCTGTTTGGTTCAATTGTAGCATTACTAATTAATTTAGAGTTCTACATTTTACATTATTTTATTGGCATTACTGTATTATCCTTTTTATAGCTTTTTTTGGAAAAAATACAAAATAAGAAAGTTTTCTGAATATTAATCTTTTATTCACAGGTACTACTGAACGAGTGTGTTTGATCCAGGGAACAGTTGAAGCACTGAATGCAGTTCATGGATTCATTGCAGAAAAAATTCGAGAAATGCCTCAGAATGTTGCCAAGACAGAACCAGTTAGCATCCTACAGCCCCAGACCACCGTTAACCCAGATCGCATCAAACAAGTGAGTGTTTAGTTGGGAAATCAAAGAGAACTACTCATAGCATAATGTGAATTCCTTATAAAAGAAGGCTTGTAGTCTTATTATATATATACATTTTTTCTAAACATACTTAAAATAACAGTTGTCATTTATTTATTTAAAAACGATGGTTCTCTTTCTTACCTTGATTAGTTGATCTATTGATTGAATTATTCATTTCAACACTGAGAAGCAATTATGTGATACATTTCTGTTGTGATTTACAGACATAAATTTGATAATTTATGGGAATTTAATCTATTTTAAATTATATTACTTTTAAATAAAGTATAAAAATTTAAATGAAACTATATCCTCAAAACTTAAATACCATTTTGGTATCAGTCTTCAGTATAGTTATTATATTATGCATATATTCCTGTTTTGTTAATTTGTCATGTTCAACATTTTTTATCAAAAAATATGTATAAGTATACCTTTGTGCCTAGCAAACAGTTACTTGTTACAACTCAGCTATTACATTCTGTATAACTTGTGTAATATATATATATAGAGAGAGAGAGTCATAAAGGGCCAATGTGAGTTTTTAATGTATGGGATTCTCTGTAACAAAATTTTTACTTGATAAAAGACAATGTAAGTTTTTAAGAGTGTGTAATGGCTGACATGATATAGGAGAAAAATAACATTTTTAATACTAAATAAGGTGGATTCTTCCCCGTAAACTCTTTTAAATTCAAAATTATTGGATACTTTATAATTATTGCTTCTGCATTTGCCCTTTTATATTAACTACTTAATTTTTATCATACTATTAATAGAATATACCCTCAAAAGGAATGTATTTTTTATTACTTTACAAGATATTTGATTTACAGAATATTTATGTTCACTGTAATAAATTTGAAATGTAGCTCAAAATCTTATTAATTTCATGTTTCTGAATTGAAAAACAGTGTTATGAACCTATTAAATTTTTATCAATATATAAGTAAATATAAGGCTGACTAATCACATTCAAATGTAGAAAATATCAGTTAGACATATTTTCAAATTATAGGAAAATATTTTGTTTTCTCTTAATTACTATGTTACAAAATACTTCCAGGTTTAAATTACGAATAGGTAGTTGTTATTCCATACAAAATGATTCATTTGTTTACTCTCTGTTAATGTCATAATGGTTAGATTTTGTTTGTATACCCTTCATACTTTTTCAAGGAAGTAACTTTTAATCTGTATATGGCAGAATTTAAATATTTTAAAGCTTCAAATATCGGATAATTATTTTATTCTTACAGCCATTTATAGTTTTAGAATTTTTATTTTATCTGTGCTAGGTAAATACAAAGAATATCTGTAATGTTTTGAAAGTGATACATTACTCTATCTAGGTTTTAAACTATGATGTTAGTTAAAGACCTCTGGATTAAATGCACCTGGGACTAAGAATTTTCAGAAGCACTAAAGCGTAGGGTCTGTTGACTTTCTACCTTAATCCAGCCTAGCCTTTCTTTTCTTTTGTAAATTATGTGAGAAGTTCAAACATTTATGGGTGTGATGAACATCTTGATTTTTTTAAAAAAGTAAAACATACAATGCAGTTGGAGTAGAACGACATCACTGGCAGTATATTCAAGACAATATGAATGGATTTTTATTATTTCAATATTAATAACTAGCTAGAACAATCAAATAATTGTCTCAGAATCATTATTAAAATTCCAATTTTCTCTATGGCCATATGACTTTTATTGGCTACCATATATTCAGTGCCTGTATAGATTTATGAAAACCAAAATTTAAAAATGTTTGGTTTATTTTTATTTGCCTTTTTCTCATAATATTATTTAAATTCAAGATAAGTATTAAAAGTAGAGATTGGTTTACTTTTGTGTATTTGCATTCACTGTAAGCCTTATAGATATTCATGGAATTAATATTATTGTCAATATTTAATATTTTTATATAATTAATAATATATTTAATACAGTATCATTTAAAAAGATTTCTCAATAGAGCACACTAAATCTAGTAGGGCAATATATTTCACACTTAAACACTTTTTTTGTAAGTGTAAAAATAAAATAATATACTTGAAAAATCAGGAAGAGAGATCTCACATATTTTTAGATATCATTGATGACAGTTTTTTTATGCTCTAAGTTTAGGATTCTCTTAACTCTCTAGGTATCCTATTTTACCAATATCAGGCTTTCTATTGGATCATTCTCTAAATAGAATTCCAAGTATATAAATTTAAATGACCATGATTTTATTTCTGAAGACATTATGCTGATTATCCAGTATAGAATAATTATGTCTAATAAAAATTATTTTCCACTAGAATAAATAAAAACATATTTCATATGATAGATATATTTGACTTTAATACATAGAATCATAATAAAATTTCCTTTAAAATGGCAGTTTTTCCTTAACCAGTGATACACGGTTTACGTTTACTTTGGGCTTCAGTCCTCAAATTAATTTTAAAAATAATGTCTTTGAAGGATCGTTTTAGAATTTTCTTCTAGTTAAGATTGTGCAAAGAGTAAAATTAAAGTTTTTAAAATGCTGGAACTAGGAAATGTAACTTTTGGATAGATATGTATTTAATATTGAATATGAAATTATATATTTTTAAAAATGTTTGTTATTATGTGTCCATTGTTTTTGCTTGCTAAAAATAGTTTATATGTAACATATATAAAATAATTTATATATAATAGGAAGTCAGAGTTAATTTTAAACAATTAAAACTTGCCTTAAATGTTATAATTTTACACCATATGATACGGGCTTTTAATAAAATGGTATATTTTGAATTATGCAATCTAGATACAGTTGGTAACCAAAAAAATTTCATCGATTATCATATTCTGTCTAAATAAAACCTACCCTTATTAACTGAATCAATTTTCAAACCAGAATAGTTGTTTTAGGGAAGTAGTGCATAATGTTCTTATCACTCTTTTGTAGAGTGGAATGATTAAATCTAGCATGACAGCCTTACATCCAACTTCAGATATTAGATATTGTGAAATATTCAATTCTTAATTCTCAAATGTTTTTGTTTTCTACTTAAAACATATTTGTTTGCTAATACAGAGACAATTATAATATTTATTGAATAATCAAAATATTATATCCTCTGTTTTTTAATCTAAATACCAGGAAACTGTCATGAGGTACATAATACCATTCTGCTTATTCTACAAGACAGTATACTAAGAAACAGATATGCAACAAGAGTTAATAAGCCAAAATTAAACATTAATTAGCATGAAACATATCATTTCTTATTTTTAGGACACCTAATTACCCGAGACATTTGAAATTTTCAAATAATTTAGACTTTGCTTGCCTAAAAGCTCTGAACTCATTTCGGAGCACTTCCTAGCCCAGATTATTTTGTATATACTTTTCCAATTTCTACCTTTTTTTGTTTTGAGCTTTATATTTTTTATTTTCCCCTCATATGAATATTGAAACTTTTCTTCTTGTTGTAAGTGCCTCAAATCCCCCTCTAAATATATTTGTTTATATGTAATGAGTCAATATAATGAATCCTCCAATAGAATGTTAGAAACCATAATAAGTATTATAGTTAGCATTTGTTAATTTCCTTTATCTATTATAGATTTCCAGCAATTTCTTTCCCTTTTGGCTCAAATATATTTTTAAGGAAAGGTACATTAAGTAAGAAGTGGTTACAGGCATATAAACAATTCTCTTATATTTAAAAAAAATTCAAATTAAGATGTCAATAGTCTCATTTAGCCTAAATAATTTTACTTTCATCATGAAAAATTGATAAAAATTGCACATAACTTGTTTTTGAGAGATAAAAATGCTTAAAGTAATTTATAAAAATATAAAACTTTATTTATATACCAAAACTACAATATAAACACTGTACTATAAAATTTTAGAGGAGTGTGAAAGGAATATGGGCTAGTGACATTTGATATTGTAAAACAAATGAAGACTTGAATTGAACCTTGAAGATTGTATAGGAATTGCCTAATTATAGAAAAAAGAAAAAAAATTATTTTAGGCATGTGAAACAGTATGGATTTAAGGAGAAAGGTACCATAATTATTGAATAGTATGGAAATTATCTTGACAGAGGTGGAACATCAGTGTTGGAGTTTAGAGAAAATAATGTTAGGTAGGTAAGATGGGACCAGATAATGGAGAGCCTTGGATGTCAGGCTGAGGCACATTCTATAGGCTACGGACTCTTGCTAATATTTCCTAACCAGCCATTTTAATTTCTCTGGAAGGTTATGAAAAAAAGGAAGTACCTCAGCATTTTGTTCACTTCTGTGCTAAAAATCCAGACAGAATCTTGGGGTGCTTGTAGATACAGTTTATGGGAGAAAAAGAGAATTATGACAATTGAGTGTTCTACAACGTAGATCTATAGTTTTGAAGGTCTGTAAGAAAATATTTTCTAAAACTTTTTTTATGTAACATTCACAAATCCAAGGGATGTCAGGCAAAAAAAAAAAAAAAAGAAAGAAAGGTTTTGTGGTCAAGAATGAAGGGTCAGTAATAATAGAAATAGTTCTATATGTATGGTGCTTATTCTGTTTCTGAGTCCACCATTGTGCTGCACACTTTACATGTATTATCACATGTCGCCCATCCTCACACAGATCCTATGAGAGAGGTACAGAGTCCATGCTTTACTTAAGGAAACTGATGCTTAGAGGAATTGAGTGACTTATCCAAGGACATATAACTGGTTATCTTAACACTGGGCTTCATGGCCTCCAAGTTTGAGTAATGCTGGTGAAACAAAATCCAATAGATTTCTCTCTCATTGGGACTATTCAAAGTCTTGAATAAACTCTAAGAAGAGAACCTCATTTAAAATATAATGTATCAGGGTGAAGTTAAGAGACTAAGCAATATTTTAAGAACAAAATGAACATGATCTCACTTTTGGTTGTGAAAGTTGAGACAAATAGATGAGGTTAAAAGATATGTCTAAGTCAATTTTGTAAGGCTTCAAGACTGATTTGTTCTCATTCCAAAATGGTGCAGAAAGAATAAAAAATGGCTATATGTAGTTTTGAACCTAGCAGAATGGTGAAACCTGAAAGCAAACAAGTGAATGTTAAGCACCTATTGGAGATATATATATATTTATATATTTGTCTCAGGAAAGTTGAATTGTAAATAGTATGTTTTTCTTGAAGTAGTTTTTGATAGAAGAATAGGTGAGAATCTAAAACTCAAAATATAGACCCTTGACTGCAATAGAGGAGCTAATTTCACTTGCATCTTCACAGTAGGAGAGAAAAAAAGAAGCAAACAAATGAACTACAGAAGCAGGTATCAGAAAAAGTAAGTGAGAAGCATTATGGTAAATGCACAGGATCTGGAGCAGGACTGTCAGGATTCAAGTCCTGGCTTTTTAAAATTACCAGCTGGGTATTTGGGGGCAAGTTGTTTTGCTTCTCTGTACCTCCGTTTCTTTACTTAATTACATGGGGATATTAATATTTATTTCAAAGGATACTGTGAGTATAAACTGAGTAAAACTGTACCTTATTCCTAGTAGCTACTCTTTATAAATCATAATGACAAAAAGGAAATCAGTAATTTTTTTTTCTGTCAGAAAATAAGGAGAGGAAGTATGAGGAAATATACTAAAAAGGATCAAATACCCAGAGGAAAAAAATATTAGAATAAGTAACTTTTTAAATGGGAGATTATTGGAGATTTTAAAAGTTAGTTTCAGTCACATGGTGAGAGCAAAGTCGTTATTTCCTAAAGCTAAAGAGGCTGGTTAGGTAAAAAGAAAGGTGTTATGAAGTGTGGAAACTGCTGATTTGGAATTTTGCATCTACAAAGGAGAGAAATCCAAGTTAGATCAGAGAGACTCACATACCCCAGCTACTTAAGGGGGATTGGCTTGTGTCAAAGAATAAAAAGGAGTTTGAAAAGGCAGAGAAATTTGAGATGGGATTACAGAGGAGACAAGGTGACACTGGAGTGGTGGAAAGGCACAACTTTAGCATGTTAAGACCTAGGCTGTGAAGAGCCTGAGTTGGAGTTCACAGTTTTGTCTACAGTGAAAAGAATGCAAAGATGGGGGGAAAGTGATTTGGAAAACTGAAAAAGGTGTAATGAAGTCAATTGTGGTAGATAAGGAAGCTCATTCTGGTTTCTTTTAAGTAATGAAGAATACCAGTTGAAAGGTAGATGAAATACATGGGTTTGAATGGTTCAGGAGAAGGACAAAGTATAGAATAGCAATTATGAGGAAAGTATGCTATGAAATAAGAATATATTGTGAAATATCTTTGAAATTAGATATCATAAGTTTATATTAAGGCTAAGTAGTTCCAGATAGGCCAGGCATTGGAAGAAGGGGAGGATACTTGTCAGAGGGAAAACCAAAGGTGATAATTACATATTTAAATATTATACCCATTATATTATAGAGCAGTATGCAGATTTATTTTACAGAATTTGAAAACAGGTTTGGGAAGGTGATTACTTAAGTAATGTTACTCAGCTAGTGATAAATTCCAAATTACAATTGAAATTTGTTGTCCATTGTTGTGCTCACTGTACCTCTGAATATCAGAAGTTCCTGACAATCTATTACTGTAGATTTGCCTGAAGGTAACCTTTATTTATTATAGAGTTTATTTATAATAATATTTTCTGGTCCAGCAAAACTGTCAGTTAACAAGAATACATTTTATAATTTAAAATTACTTTTCAGTTCTATTTCCCAAAACTAGTTATATCTATATGTAACTAAATGCCTATGGTTAAATCTTGAATTTTTAAAAACTATACTCTGAAAAATCCACTATTTTAAAATTATTAAATACTTCAAGTTTTTCTGCAATAAGTAATTCAACCTTTAATGTTTGAAGCAGAATCCGTAAGCATCCATTCAATTCATGTAAACAGAAATATTCTTTCCACTTGAAAGGTAAAATTTTGATAAAAATGACTGTCCTTCATAATCAATATTTGATAAATGTAAAAAAATAAATTTTAGAGGAGTGTGTCCTTTGTAAATATTATTTATAACAGATATGTTAATATACTGTTACTATATGGATATTTAGTTGCATCTTCAAGATATATATCAAAAATCCTACTAGATGATTTTTTAACTTGAAACCACTAAAATTGAAGTCTGTGTGGTAGGTAGGAGTAAAGAAGTAAACATTTTGTTTATAAAATATTAGGGCAACAAACATATTGTGCATCTATATTACATACTGAAATATTTCTTTTGGATTTTTCTGTTCTATTTTTTGGAGTGATTGAGAAAAACTATCAAAGCTGTTTCATTAAGTAATAGAACCTTATAAATTAAGGCATTTCTTTAATATGTTTATAACTTCCTCTTTATGAGAACAGTTGCAACTAGTATTTAAAAGATGAACTTAAATGTAGGCTTTCTGGGATCTATTGTTATAAGTTAATTTGTAAAGGGAGGATACTGTCTTTTAGTTTATCTATGAATAATAGATAGCTGGAAACTAATCACATGTTCATCTCATTACATGTTCATTATCTTAGAAATATTTAGAGACAACTTACTGTAATTTCTGACAGTCTTATCCCTTGAAGCCCAATCTTACATAATTTTTACCTGTTTACTTAAAATATTGAACTCTAACTTATATTTAATATCCAAATCTTTAATGAGTTTTTGAACATGTTTGATATCCCAAAAGTTTAAAATTATTGTTTTTATATCTGTGGGGAAAAAACAGCATTAGAATTTGGGACAATATTGATGAATCTGAGTTGTGTCAATTATTAATATATGCCCAATATTTCATATATATGCCAAGTAGAGAGATAGATATTAAATAAATTGATAGGAGGTAATATTAATGTGATTAAAAATTCTGAGCCACTTGATATTACTACTTTTTCCACATAGTTCTTTTTAACATTTCAAGACCTTGTTGAGAATTCGTATCCCAGGCAAGGTAGATGTCATAGTGAGCCTGTGTACTTCAGGTCGATTTTACCCTGATAAGATAGAGGAGCCCAGCACACATACCTGTACTTCTGTAGGTTAACGAATTTAGATTCTGACCTATATTTGGAGAAACGGCCTCTAGATTTATTTTACATCTACTTAGTCAGCCTCCTTATAAGATTACTACAAAATAGATTTTTGAATGTGCTAACTACTCACAGGAATTCTCTGCAATAAAAGTTATAACCAGAGATGAGAAAATAAAATCTTTACGGTTTAGTTCATAGTAGCATGAAGTCAGTATCATATGTCCTATCATAGTATTGCAAGGGAAAGAAGATAGTAGGGCACATTTTAATGGTGGAAATTTAAAGTCTCTCTTGAGAAATGACAGGAATTTATTACAAAGAACAAAAGCAGAAAAGGGATTTAAAGATTTGTCCTTCTTTTATGAGGTGGTTCTTTTGAATGTAGCTCCTGTCCCCTTTTTAAATATGATTTAACAAAAACCTTGGTGTGACTCAACATTAAGTCTAATTTTTCACAAAGTATCTGAAGTTTCAACTGAGGAAGAACTAGGAATCCCTTGAGAAGTGGACTGTTTAAATAAAGCATGACCTAATATTACAAGCAATCTTACATTGTTTTGGGAGAACAGTGAGTTAAGCAGGAGCCTGTGAATTTCTTATCCTTTCTTTTACTCTTAACTGCTTTATTCTACCCAAATTAGAACTTTTGAATTTAAATGCATGAACATGACCATAGTAAGTAATTTCATCTACTTTTCCTGACACTGCTGAACCTTTAAAGTTATGCTTTTGCTCATATCTGAGTAATTTTGATGAATATATATTAATATAAAACATAATGTTCATTAGAATTGTGTCTATACTGTAAAATTACCCCACATCATCTATTCAGAAATATTTTCTACTGAGGTTGCTACTTAAGAAAAAGAAAAAAAAACCTTAACATTTTACACTTTAAGGTTACTCTTTTACATGAGTCTTTAAAATATTTTAATGAATTAATCAACAGATATATTATGCTCTCATAAAACATTTCATATGTAGTATGTCTATTTGCTTGGAAGTGAAGTAAAAAATAAATATGATTCCTAACATTTTTCTGCTTATTTTCAAGACAGGCTGGTGATACTTTAATATATTATTCCCTTCATCCATATTAAATTTTTAGTGTTTAGCATAAATTGTAAAATAATATTATGGCAGTTTGTTAAAATGCTATTAGTTACTTGTTTATTAATATGAAGTTAATGTTTACATTTTCAGACGGGCTCTAAATTTATTAAAAGTTAATATTTTAGAAGATAATGTGATATTAAGAACTCAGAACTGCAAATTTAGTTGCTTTTAAGTATGGATCCCTAAATTCATGTGGAATCAACTTGTTGGTGATGTTCAACATATTAAGTAGGTGGATACTTTTATGCGAAAGTAAACTTCATTTCACCACTTCTTCCAATCCCCGACTGTATTCATTGATAGGAAAATGACTCTTTCAGTTTTACTCATTGAATTTCTTGAATTTTTGTTTCACATCTCTTTTCCCCCAAGAAAACAAAGGGAAAGAAAAGAGACTACTATTCATGAATATGGTCAGGATACCTTTAATACTCATGTGAATTTTTATCAGTCACCATCATGATTTCGAGTCATGAATTTATTTTTACATGCTTATTATGCATGCATATTTACATGCATTGATTATTTAATTGATCTTAAATTTCATTAAATTTGAATTAATAGAAGAAAAATTTGTTCATAGGATTTTGTTCTCGTTATATTACATTTTATTTTATTTTGTTTTATTTGAATAATCAGTTTAAGGCTTATAAAGGTTGATTTGCTCCTAAACTGCTTTGTTCCCAGACATTGCCATCTTCCCCAACTACCACCAAGTCCTCTCCATCTGATCCCATGACCACCTCCAGAGCTAATCAGGTACAGTATCATCCTGTCATCTACACCATACCTTTCACGGGTGATTGCCTGCACACTGGAGAAAAAGATAATGGTGGGTTAAGGATGTATTCGTTCATTCACCACGATCAGATTCCAAATAACATGGGAAAGATTATTTCTGAAAATTTGTATGCATTTTTAACTTTAGATGACAAAAATATATTCAGGTGGTAGACTACTATAATTTTGGATTTTCCCCTTTAAATTACGATGACTTTATGGAGCTCTGAGGGTTATTTATTGAGTTGGTGTTTCTGATCTCCCTTATTGTTTCTTCCTAGGATTCTTGGTATATAACTTAAGAATATCATATATGTATAAAATAAATGTTTAAATATGACTTATTGAGCAAAGGTATATCTTTAAAAGTGAATGCATTTTCATTTGCTTTTTATTTCAGACATTATTTACTATGTAAATAATTTTAAACTTTGGATGAAAAGCATTTGTAGCAATCTAAAAGTAACTGAAAATTGGTATTTCTGATCATTTTAATGTTATTTAATGACTCAGGAAATGGTATTTTCTTAGATTTAATACTAGCATTTTCTTTGGTGGAGTTGCAAACTGCAAAGTACAAATATATCTTATTAGTTTGATATAATGATTGTTTGGTTCTGAATATTTGTAGGTCATTATTCAAATGTGGTTAATTTGGGCAAATTTAAGGAAATCATCTAAAATATTTTATGTAATTCATTCATACTGTACTTTAACTTTACAATTGTTGAAAAATATATTTATTAAAATGATTAAACACATTTTCATTTTGTCTGAGTTGAGCTTCATTTAGGTGAGAAATGTTTTTTTCTTTAATACTTCCACTTTCTTACTAATACAAGACCTTATGGGATTACTTAAATATTAAATAAAAGCTTATGTTTTAAATATATTTTTCACAGTTGACTAATAAATCATTAACTTTGAACTATATTTGCTAAAATATTAAGTGTGGCTTTTGCATATCATCTAATATAAGGCTATCATAATTATTTTGCTCACTATTGATTCCAATACTTTTGCAATCTTAGGAAAAAAATTAAAATAATAACTGGATACAAAACTAATAACACATTAGGAGTTGATTTTTATTTTATGCAATAACATTCCCTCAGACTAAAATACTTTATAATGCTCACATTTTAGCCCCAATAAATTGGTTTAAAAAGTATACATCTGTAGTGATGAAACACAGCACTTCTCTTTGAAGGAAGTAATACTGTTTATTAAGTGAGAACCAAGCTTATATTAGTGATGCATGAAATTAAGAAGTGTGTGTGTGTGTATGCTTTATATTCCTTATCAATTATATGAGCTATAATTATATGATATAGAAAACTATTGGGAAAATAACTGACTCTATGTTTTTGATGCTTCTTTTACACTTCATCCTTATTTCTTTCTAAGCAAAAACAAAACAAATCCATACCACTACAATTAGAAAAACTAATGCTTTTTCTGAACATAAAAAGTAAAAAATTCTGTATCTAGGAAGAAAAAATTTTCTATGAAGTTAGATTTGAATATTCTTTTATTTATTTTACATGAACATGTGAATTTATATAAAATGATTTCTTTAAAAGTCTATATGTTGACATTTACTAATATACTTTACTATCTAGATATGTTACTACATCCACTTCTTCCAGAATCTAATATTTTTTTAATTTGAAATAATAAGTCATTTGTGGTTTTATACTCTGTCCACTATGCTCAGTTATATTTATTAAATATATTTTATTTTTACTTGTTTTTCTTCTGTTCTTGTGCAAATAAGCATAGTAGCTCCTGGAAAACATGAGGCAAAATATAAAAGAACAAAACAAAATCCTTAACGTCATTGAAGAAATTACAGTTATTATCCATCTTGATGTTATTACTAGTTTTATTTCCTACAGTATTTCCCAATAGATTCTATTTATATTGTAAGATAGGAGGTAATGTGGGTTTTGTTGTTTATAGGTCACAATTGTTTCTTGTGTATAATCCTAATTAAGCTAGTATCACTTTATTATATAGACTTAGATCTGTAAGGGTAACAGGAATAGGATATCCTATCTAATAGGATATGCTAATTGACCCTCACACTGTCGCAAAGATGGTGGTGCCCACAGCCAATAAGGAAGGAATATGCTAATTGACTGACCCACCCTCAAAGATGGTGGCACCCACAACCACAAGATGGCAGTGCCCAGTCCCCTTGCCGTGCACCTGCCTCCGGAGTCCCCCAGGCCCCTCAGCCCCCCAGCCGTCCAGGGCTGGCCCAAGGTGCAGGCAAGTCTCAGATTGTGGCTGCCCAGCTGCCCAGGGCCACCCAAGGCTCAGGTAAACAGGGCGTGCCAAGGCTTGCGCTGCTGGCAGTGGCAGCACCAGAGGTGTGATGGGGCGTCACCTTCCCCTGATCTCCGGGTCGCCTCCTGCCCATGAGGCCTCATAGACTGTGAGAGAGGACAGGCCAGGCTGAGGGACCCCCCTCCAGTGTATGAATTTTCATGGATCGGGCCTCTAGTATGATAATATTAACCCCTGCTTCCATAATTAAAATACTTTTAAACCTGTAAGACAATAGCTTTTATTACTGGTTTAGATTTGCTTTATTCTTACCCAGCCATTTCGCAGACATGTCTCCAGTTTTATAACTGGAAGAAATGGTACAAACGCAGAGCATTCCATTTTAAATTAAAAATTATTGTTTAGTTTGTTCTAGCTAATATGATACCCTATGCCAAGCATGTCAAACGCGTGGGCAGCAGGCCCCATGCCTCATTTATGGTATGCAGCCTTCCACCCACGAGGTTGACATGCTTGCCCTATGTAGTTGAAAGTAGCTATAAACATTTGTCATGTGAATTTTTATAAATCAATATAAAATACATCCACAATGTTAGGGTTATTTTCATTTTTGTTAATTATTTCAATAACTAAATGAGTTATGATTGAGTTCTATTTCCAGAATAGTTTGTCTGTTACAAGAAATTAGGGAAACCCACACCTGAAACCTATATGTTCATGTTGACCAATGTCACCCCAATCAATTGAATAAATAAAAATTTTAAAAGTAAATATAAAAAAGAAATTAGAGAGTATTAATTTTTAAAACCCCAAAATAAAAAGCACAAAAAAATATTATTGAAGAGTTAGTTTTATCTGCAGTTTCAATATTTAAAAATATTTTCTATTCTTTTAAAAATAACTAAGTTTCAATACATAGTGAATTTTCTATTCTCAAGTTTACATAGCTCAGACTAACAGACTGTAGCTATAATGTTGTGGCTCTATAATAATGTGACTCTGCAGATTGAAGAACTATCATATCAGAAGCCATATAGAATGGAGGCTAAAAGTCAAGACTAGCCAGATTTCCTATGATCATAGCCTTGTTCTGTCACTTACTTGCTGAGTAAATTGAGTTCTGTTTCCCTTTTTGAAATTCAAATTATAATAGTACCTCAAAGAATAGATATACAAAATAAATTCATTAACTATTCTTAGAACAGCACAGTTTCTAGAATGTAATACCACATTAGGTTAGGTTATATTTATTTTATTTTTTTTGAAATATCTTTCAAGTAATCATGAAAAAGAAAAATTATCCTTTAAGATGCTAAGTGATGTGGCACATAGCATGTTAAAACTGATATTTTTATTTATCTTTAAAGAAAACTTCTAAGATAGTATTGCTGCTTTTTCAACCCTAAAATATTTCTGTAATCAAAGTCTCTATGCTTTTTAAGATAGCTTAAACTACAGTTATTTTCTTCTCTATTGAGAGTAGTTAGTTTTTGTCCAGTTAATAATGCAAATGTTATTATATCCCTTTGAAAAAGAAAAATTAGCAAGATGCAAGTGTGACATATTTTACAGATGGATTTTTTAAATATGAGACAAATGTAGAGAAATAAGTAGAATTACATTATCTGAGCAATGTGTTTAAACTTAATTTAAAAAGTCAGTTGGTTTAATCTGTTCTTAGTTGATACTAACTTTTCAGTCACTTTAAGATTCAACAAAATGTTTTTGTTAATCAGTGGTGCTAAAAACTAAATTTCATCCTTAATTTTTAGTTCCTGCTTGTTAGCTTTCCAGGGATTCTTCTCAAATTTTAGGAAAATATTAAAAAGAGAGTGATTTTAGAAATATGTGCTTTATGTACATTTATTTTTTTGTGTACTGATAAATTTGAAATTATATATCTAAATATATAAAAACAAATGTAGAATAGGTAATTCATATATAATATCCCTGCGATGGTAACAGAAAATCAAATAAAATGTCTGGTCTCACTTTAAATTCATGTCCACAGATCTCACATGGACTCTGAATGCTGTCAGATAATCAATCACAAGCCCATTCACCTTTTTACTCTCTGGATAACTCTTTCATAAATTCTCTTCTCCTTTCAATCTTCCTCTTTGTTTTCTGTTGCAGTGTAACAAATTACCGCAAACGTAGTGTCTTAAATAGCACGTTTATTATCTCATAGTTTCCATGGGTCAAGAGTCTGGACACCGCTTAGCTAGGTCCACTGCTCCTGTTCTCACAAGACTATAATCAGAGTATTGCCTGGGGTGAATTCTCCTCTAGAAGCTTAACTACAGACAGTCCTCTTTTAAATCCAGGTTGATGGTAGCATTCAGTTCCTTGCAGCTGTATGACTGAGGGCCAACTTCTTGGCTTTTGTCAGGGGCAGCCCTCAGATTCTAGAGACTGCCAAGTTCCTGCCCCGGGACCCTCTGTACAGGCACCTCACAACTCGGCTGTTTCCTTCTTGCAAAGTTGGCAGGAGACTATTTTCAGTGTGTGCTAGCAAGATGGAGTCTTACTTATTGAACCTAATCACAGGAAGGACTTCTCATCGACTTTACCATACAGCATAAGCAGAAAGTGACATTCTATTCCATTGCCATATTCTGTTGATTAGAATCAAGTCAATTTACACCTATACTCAAATGGAGCCGATCACACAAGGTGTAACACCAAGGGGCCATCTGGAATTGTCCCTACGACAACTCCCCGTTATTTCTTGCTCTTCCTCACACCCAGCTGATGGCCTTGATTATTCTTACTTCACTGAGAAAACACGAAGCAATCAAAAAAATAAAAACTTTCACAAACTCATATATATATATATATATTTTTTTTTTTTTAATCAGCTGGCATGTAAAGCCACATATTCTACCTTCTCATTTGTTATGGTTGATAAACTTTTCCTGCTCCTAAACCTAGCAATTTTTATTGTGCATTAATCCTTGCCCTTTTTCTTTTACTCAAGGTCATTCTTCTGCAATTCTGCCTTCTCTGTCTTTTATCTGTCAAGTTTTTTTATCTCAGTGGGATCATTTTCATTGGCATACATATATTTGTTTTTCTCTCCTATTTTAAAAGACAAAAAAAATCCCACAGCAACCCTTTTAATCCCATTTCCCCCACCATATAACACCCTAATTCTTGTACTCCTTTGTAGCAAAACTCACACAAGTATTTACTCTCTGTTTTTCAATTTCTGTTTTCCAATTCTTTCCTTAAAGCCACTTCACTTAGGTTTTCGCATATGCCATTCCTCCAAAACTGTTTTTCCAAGAACATCAGTGATGACCACATTGCTAATTCCAGTTTATTCTTGATCCACATGTTAATTGATCTATAAACAATATTTGTCATAATGTATCACTTATACTTTCTGGGTATGCTTTCTTTACTTGACTTCTGGGATACTACATACTTGGTTTTTCTTCTGGGTCATGCCATATGCTAGTTCTTCCCTCATTCCACTTAATGTTGAAGTGCTCCAGGCTTTAATACTTGAGACTTCTACTGCATTTATACTTTTCATCCAATACCTTAGCTTTTATGTGCTGATATCTGCAAAATGTATGTCTTCAGTGAGAGGCAGCTTTACTATGAACTAATAGAGCTTAATCCTTAGGATTCCTCACCTGCACTGGCGTATTACAAGTCCCTGCACCTAATTTTATGTTCATAATTTTGAATGTATTTTCCAAAGATGTCCCTTAAAATTGTATAATATTCAGGTCCCCTTCATAACTTGGGTTCATATTTATCTCTAATCCGGATCTCACAGTGAAACTACAGACTATATCCAATTTGCCTCTGAACCTTTCCATTTGCATATCTAAAGGGACATCTTAAATTCAAGAAGTCAAAAAACTACTCCAAATCTGCTCCACGTGTAGCCATTTGTCACCTCTGTTAAAGGCGACTCCATACATCTACTCGTTCAGATCAAAAATTCCAAATCCATATCATCTTTTCTTTAGAACCTCAAATCTAGTATGTAAATATATTAAACATGTCTTAAAACATCCACTGCTTCCCTCGTCCAAGCCTGAATCATTGCAGTACCTTCATATAGATTTCCCAGCCTTTCTTTCTACCCTTGCTTTCAAAGTATCTTCTCCACCGAACAGACTGAGTATTCCTTTTAAAATGTGTCATTTAAAAATTTATTTCCCTGTACTTGCAGTAGTTTTTCATTTTTCTCAATAAAACTCGTATCCACAAAATGACATCCATTAATTTACAAGATCTGGCCCTTGCCACATTAACTCTTCCACTTCATTTCCTAGCACTTAAGCCTCACTCACTCTGCCCCAGCCAAATTGACCTGCTTGTTTTTCCTTGCAGACAACATTACATATGTTCTCACCTTGGTATTTTCCTCTTGCGTTTTCTCTTCATGAAATTATCTTATTTCAGAGATCGACTTGGCTAGAATCTTTATAGCCTTCAAGTCATTGTTCAAAATTCACCTTCTCAATAAGTTTTACCTCACCATCTATTATCTATTAAGCATTGCAACCTAGCCTCACCTTACCTCAGTACTCCTGATTCCTTTTATCTTGCTATATTTTTCCTTTGCTTCATAGAATACTCTATACTTTGCCTCTTATCATATTTATTATGTATTCTGTCTTGCTTTCTTAGAAAAGAAGGTGCATGAGGACAGGGATCTTTGTCTCATTATCTGATGTATCAAAGCAATAACCTGGAAAAGAGTAGATTCTCTCTCTTTTTTAATATGTTTTATTGATTTTTTACAGAAAGAAAGGGAGAGGGATAGAGAGTTAGAAACATCGATGAGAGAGAAACATCGACCAGATACCTCCTGCACCCCCCCCTTCTGGGGATGTGCCCGCAACCAAGGTACATGCCCTTGACCAGAATTGAACTTGGGACCCTTCAGTCCGCAAGATGACGCTCTATCCACTGAGCCAAAACGGTTAAGGCAAGAGTAGATTCTCAATAAACCTTTCTGAAATGACTAGTATTAGTTGGAAGAATAGGTTTATAGTCTATATGCTTTAAAGCTTATTTTATATTTTTGAGAATCCCTTCTACAGACGAAATTTTGCACAGAAGTTCTCTAAAAATATAAACCAACTGGAAAAAATGCTTTTGATGTAATAAATAGGTTAAGTTAATAGGACATAGCCTTTTTTTGTTAGATTTCTATTTTACTTTTTGTAGTACTCAGAGCACAATCTGAAAACCAGTCAGACTCTTGTCTCATATTGCAATTATCCAATATAATATTAAAATTAATTTTTTTCTTCAGTGTATGTATGTGATCTATGTATGTTTGTGTGAGTGTGATGTCAGGGTAGTGTTCTTTAAAAGTCTGTTTAAGAAAATCCTAGAAAAATAGTGAAATCTAAATGCTCTTTTAAAATTAACTTATTGACTTTCATATACATTAAATTTTATGTACTTTGCTTACTGTTAGGATGAACCTTATAAAATTGCTGATATTTGAGTGCAATTTCTTATGGATCAATTTAAGTGTATATTATGTACATATCAAAATTTCCCCAAATTCCCAAGAATAAAATGAACCAAAAAACAAAGAATCCATATTAAGAGAATGTACAATTTTCTTGTAAAGACATAAAACATTCCTTTAATAAATAGACTTACAATGACTTTGGAAGGGCAGCTTTAATGTCATAGAAATATCGATCCCTTTCAATTAAAATATAATGTCTTGCACTTTCATTTTTCTTACCAATTTTATCTGGTTTTCTGGGAGAAACAAGACAAAAATGATTTTAATATTAAACAAAAAATAAGTGCCTGAGAATTGCCTTGATATGATCCATAAAATAATTTTCAAGGAGCTATTTGTGTAGGATGATGTACTTCACCTAATATTAAAATTTGCTCTAAGACTGTTATAATAAAAGCATGTGATAGTAACACAAACAGATGTAATTGTCAGCAGTACATAATAAAGATTTCAGAAATAGATCCAAATATATATGGGAACTTAATTGTATCTTGTCATGCATTAAGAAAAGAAGTATTAAGTCAGGGATTAAGATAACTGTGCCCCAAGCCATAATTCCAGGCTTTCAGTCAAATCTTTGCCGCTTCTGATTTTTTGATTTGAAGAAACATCCTTAACTTTGCCATGTGTGTTTTCTCATTATAAAATGTGAATAATAACAGTGCCTACTTCATAGGGTCGCCATGGTTCTTGTACATGAGCAATACCTGAGAAGAAGCAGAACACTGCCTGATACAGAGAAACATTTAAGTGTGATTTTAATTCATTTTAGAAAAGGATGTTTTACTTAAAAAATGGTGCTAGTATATTCGACTATCCACCTGAAAGAAAATAAATGCATACTATATAATATCTAAAAATAAATTTTATTGTATTCAAGATTGAAACTGTAAGACTATTTGATGAAATTATAGTGTGTGAAATCATCTTGAGGAGTATTTCTTAGGAAGAAAGAAATCCAAAACATGAAAAATTGTAAATATTTGAATACGTAAATATTTTATATATTTTGGTTTATCAGAATACATCATTAATAAGCAGAACATGATAATATTCTTGGAAAAAATATGTTCAACAGATATGGCAATAACTTGGTAACTCAGACTATACAGAGAACTTCTAGATTGGTATGAAAAAAACAACAGAGAAAATGGGTAAAGATTATATAAATCATCATCATGAGATTGTACTTTTTTCTACCAGATAGGCAAAATCTTATGCATGTATATAACACACATATATCATGAATGCAAAAATTAATCTGTGTGTTTATAAATTAAAACTGTTGGCAAAGATATAGGAAATAATCATTCTCATCCAATGTTGATCTAAGAAATGCTGTAACATTGCAGCTTTTGAGAATTTATTCAGTAAAACAATGCACCAATACATAAAAGTATAGAGACAAGTATTATATATTGCAGTGTTATTTAGAGGGGCAAAAGTTGGAAAACAACCTGACCTCTTAACAGGAGCATAGCTGAATAAATTGTGGTACTCAGAATATTATGTGGTGGAGCTATTAAAAATAATGAGTTAGAGCCACATAAATTAGCCTAGAATAGTGTTCATAATATATTAACTACAGAAAATTAAGTTGTTGGCATATAGCCCTACTTTTTCAGTGTCTTTTTTTATTATTAATTAAATTTATTGGGGTGACATTGGTTAATAGTTTCATACAGGTTTCAAGTGTACATTCCTGATACATTATCTGTATATTGCTTTGTGTACCCACCATCCATAGTCAAATCATCTTCTGTCACCTAGTTTTTGGACCCCTCTAATCTCTACCTCCCCTACACCCCTTTCCTTTTGGTAACCACCATACTGTTGTCTGTGTCTCTTGAGTTTCACTTTTATATCCCACATATGAGTGAAATCATATGGTTCTTAGCTTTTTCTGACTTCTTTCACTTAGAACAATATTCTCAAGCTCCATTCATGTTGCAAATGGCAGTATTTCATCCTTACAGCTAAGTAGTATTCCATAGTATAGTCAAAAAACATCTTATGTTCATTTATCATCAGAGTGATAACAAAGAATATGAATGTTAACTTTTTTATATCTCTACTTTTAAACTTTATTTTTCAATTAGAGTTTAAATGTAGTATCCACATTTTATTTTCCTGCTTTTATTTTTTATTCTCATCCAAGGACATGGTCATTGATTTTTAGAGATAAGGAAAATGAAGAGAGAGAGAGAGAGAGAGAGAGAGAGAGAGAGAGAGAGAGAGAGAGAGAGAGAGAGAGAGAATATGAGAGAATGCAACATTGACTGGTTGTTTCCCATAGACAACCTGAACAGGGATTGAACCCGCAACCTAGGCAAATGCCCTGACAGGGAGTTGAACTCACAGCCTTTCGTTGTATAGGGCTGATGCTCCAACCAACTGGACCACACTAGCCAGGGCTCAATATCTACCTTTTTAAAGATGTTGTCTAAGAAACTAAAACAGGATAGAAAGGGTAACGCCTTCAGTTGTGGTGAATGCAGTGTTTTAAGGACTGTAAAGCGGGACTGTTCCAGAAGATTGGGAAAGGTTGGATTGCCTTTGACAGATACCTGTTTGAGTTGCTTGACTCCTTCGTTTTCTAGTTTGGGGTGCTTTATAAAGGAGACTCAGAAAGGGTCAAAAGAGAAGCTTCAGGCCTCAAGGAGGCGCTTAGTAACTGGCAAAGAAAATGGCAGCTGTTTCACATTTTTAGATCAAATGGTTGCGTAATATTTATCATATTTTTCTTAATATATCAAAGGTTCTCAGTCCTAGCTTCACATCAGAGTTACCTATGGAGATTCTTATTTAATAGGTCTAGAATGAAATTAGGTATCTGTATTTGAAGAAGTAGAGAAATGTTTCCTGAAGCCTCTTGAGATATTTGGGAAATACTGTTACTGTATGAAATGTGCACATTCATTTATTTAAAATGATGATAATTGTATGCTATGTAACACTGACTCTTTTCTCAAACTTTAATTCAAGGCTTTTTTCATGAAGTAACATCCTTTGAATGTTATTTGAAACATGAAATTAAACAAAAATATCTGATTTGTACAAAATTGAAGGGTAGGTTTTATCATTGAGAACAGTAAAGGTTTGCTAATTAATACTATTTAAATCTATGAAGAGATATCATACAATGGATGATTATCTTTTCAGAGCATCATTAGTCATTTGACTATTGCCAAATACAGTTAGAGGTTCCCTTACCTTGGAGGTCTTTATATACCGATTCCGTTAGTATTTTTAAGAATTGTTGAGCAATAACCTTACAAAAAAAATTATGGAAAATGGTTAAATGGGTACTTTCTAACCACATTCATTCCATTGCAAACTTATAATTTTGTTAGTATGCTATGCTGTGTATATGATATGTATAACTTTCACACTCAGTGATGGGAATCTGAGGATTTCCCTGGGGGCAAGTTAAGAATTACTGCTGAAAGCAGCATACCTGTAATATGTTCAGGTTAAAATTATAACACACCATTTAGTAAATACCATGTTATGTGGCCTTCAAAAGTCCTTTTAAGGTATGATTTTATATGAAGATATATATATATATTTATATTTATATATATATATTTATATTTATGAAACGCCTAAGGCTTTTCACATTTTCAAATTGAAGAAAGTGTTACACCTCAGGGGCAAAGAGGTAATGAAATAGTAACTCTGAAATGGTTCTTATCTTATATCCCAAGTATGGCTTGGACATTGCTAACAATGCATAGACTGCTTTATCTGGTATTGGCTTTGAGGTAGATAGATTTTCAATACTCCTTCTTTTTGGTCTACCTAGTAGGTAAAGGTGGTTTGTTTGTTTCATCAACATTCTTCCTGCAATCATAGCTAAGGTAATTCTTACACACAGCATATTCTCAAGACAGACATTATGCATGCTTTTATATTACCAAAGCACTTAAAGCCTCTATTTCAGAACGTGCACTAGTCTTCTAGCTGTGTGTGTGTGTGTGTGTGTGTGTGTGTGTGTGTGTGTGTACAGTTCATTTGAATTTGTTTTACCTTTCAAATAAAGCCATATAAAATGGAAAATTCCTAAAATAGGAAAACCGGATAGTTATCAAGTTTATTTTCAAGATTTTTTACTTTTTTTTTTAAGAATGCTTAGAAATAGGAACGTCTTTGCATATTCACTAGGCTTACAGTAGTTTCCTCAGATTAGGGAGTTTGATTCCTGTCATTATGGAATAAACAATTGGTCCTTGTTATTCATTTTCATAATTTTTTATTTTTTATTTAAAAATGTTTTAGGAGATAATAAATTGATCATTTTCATGCCGTGTGGGGCATGCAGGAGGCAGCCCATCAATGATACTCTCATCATTGATGTTTCTATTTCTCTCTCTCTTTCCCTTCATCTCTGAAATCAATAAAAATATATTTATTAAAAAGGAAATGTTGTTAGATGATTAGTAAATATAAAACACCTACAAACATCTAAAATTTGATTTTAATAATATTATAAATCCTGTCAAAAATATAGAGCATATCAGTCTTTTCAATTAATTAGTGATAATATTTTATTTTAGTGGTAAAAATGTATAAAGAAAAATTTTATGAAACAATTATTAAACTATAATATTTAAAATAAAGAGATCAATCAAAGGACTTGTATGCTTGCATAGGAGCATAACCAATGGACAAAGATGGGGGGTGAGGGTGGGGATGGGGGTGTGGGGTGAGGGCATGTGCTGGGGGTTGGGGGCGGCTGGGAGAGGTCAGTGGGGGAAAAGGAGACTTATGTAATACATTAAAAAATAAAGAACTTAAATTAAAATATATATGTATAAATTTTAAGAAATGTGACAAATAATATAAAAGTTAAATATATATGTAGAGTTTGGATTAAACAGTGTAAAATTATATGTGGGTTAAACTAAAATAAAGGGAAGATCAGAGATTGAATTTCAGAGAAGAGTTTTTTCTTATCATGTAAACTATATTATTTTAATTTTTTAAAAGCAGTGTAACAAAAGGAAATAGAAAAAATATCCCCAAATTAGGTTACTGAATAAATAAATCCTGCAAAATCAGAATAAACAATTCATTTAAAATAAATTTAGTACATCTCTGGTATTCATTGCACAATTATTATTGAGTGTCTACTGTATCCAAGGTACTGTTCTAGATGTTGAGGATATTTTGTGAATAGAATAGGAATTAAGATCTCGCTCTCATGAAACGTATAATTAGTAGTATTATAAAGACTACTAATATTTAAGTGTATATAAGAATGATTGATTTTTAGAGAGAGTGGAGTGGAAGAAAGGGGGGGGGTGAGAGAAAGAAATATAGATGTGAGAGAGACATATTAAATGGTTGCCTCTGGCACGCACCCCGACCAGTCCTGGGATAGAACCTGCAACCCAGCTATACACCCTTGAATGGGAATCAAATCTGTGATACTCCAGTGCACAGGCCACACTCTAACCACTGAGCAAACCAGCCAGGGCTGTTAGCAGATTTTTAAAGAATTCTAAATCTGTGTTACTAGTTTCAGTAATTTTTTAAGATTAAAGCATCTGTACGTTTATCTTTTTGTATATGTCAGTGCAAACGCAGTAAATTTATTGAATTTTTTATCTTAAGTATGATAAAGTAAAGATAGTTTTGTTTTAAGAACCCAAAGTTGTATTTTACACACATACACACACGTACACACACAGCCATGATGGAATCTTTCAAATCATTTGCTGTTTAGTTATACAAATCTGTATTTTATTTTTTAAAACATTATTCAGTTGGTAAATTCAGCTAGGTGCAAATAGGAAATGCAAAAGTGATATTGGCCTTTAGGAAGATAGAATATTTTAAAAGAGGTAAATGTCTGTCTTTCATATAAGCCTGCATAGGATAAGCAACATAATAAGAAATGTAGAAAATACTCTCACTGTTCTGGTGTTAGGTAACCAGGACTGAGTTTACAAAGTACATTGCATTTTAAGTCTTCTTGCAAGACACATAAGATATCAGAAGTCAAAAATGTATGACTTTTAAGGGGAAGAACAGTGTGGAAATATAGGTAACATTTTATCAGTTGGAACAAAAGAATAAACAGAGGCAAAGATACAGAAAATCACTTAATATAGGCTGTATCAGGAACTAGCAGGTGAAGTTTGGACTCAGCACAGGATAAGAGTCCTGAAAGATGAAGCTGGGAAGACAGGTTGGTGACAGCATCGGGAGAATTGGGAATGTCTACAAAGGGAGTCTGGATAATGCAGTGGGTAGTTGAAGGGGGTTGTCACTGAAGGCGGTTGAGTAGAGTTTTTCATAATGTTAAAATGAAAACTCCTAAACCACAATCTTACCAAGCTGTCTGATTTTATAAAGGATAAAACTGAAGTGATTTGACAAAGGTCAGCCAGCAGAGCCAGGGTGAAAGCCCATATCTTGTAAATGCCAATTGTAGACACTTTTTTTCTTCTTCATTGATTAAGGTATTACATATGTTTTTCTTATCTCCCTCCATTGCCCCCCCCCACTCCTCCTCCACTCATGCCATCACCCCCCTGGTGTCTGTATCCATTGGTTAGGCTTATATGCATGCATACAAAGTCCTTTGGTTGATCTCTCCCCCTTACCCCCACCCTCCCCTACCTTCCCTCTGAGATTTGACAGTCTGATCGATGCTTCTCTGTCTCTGGATCTGTTTTTGTTCATCAGTTTATGTTGTTCATTATATTCCAAAAATGAGTGAGATCATGTGATATTTACCTTTCTCTGACTGGCTTATTTCGCTTAGCATAAGCTCTCCAGTTCCATCCATGCTGTTGCAAATGGTAAGAATTCCTTCTTTTCTACCGCAGCGTAGTATTCCATTGTGTAGATGTACCACAGTTTTTAATCCACCCATCTGCTGATGGGCACTTAGGCTGTTTCCAAATCTTAGCTATGGTAAATTGTACCGCTATGAACACAGGGATGCATATATCCATTCTGATTGGTGTTTCTAAATTCTTGGGATATATTCCTAGTAGTGGGATCACTGGGTCAAATGGGAGTTCCATTTTTAGTTTTTTTTTTTTATTTTGAGGAAACTCCTGCATTCCCACCAGCAGTGCACGAGGGTTCCTTTTTCTCCGCATTCTCTCCAGCACTTGTCATTTGTTGATTTGTTGATGATAGCCATTCTGACAGGTGTGAGATGGTACCGCATTGTCATTTTGATTTGCATCTCTCAAATGATTAGTGACTTTGAGCATGTTTTCATATGTCTCTTGGCCTTCCTTATGTCCTCTTTCAAAAAGTATCTATTTAGGTTCATTGCCCATTTTTTGATTGGGTTGTTTATCTTTCTTTTGTTACGTGTGTGAGTTCCTTGTAAATGTTGGAGAATAAACCCTTATCGGTGATAACATTGGCAAATATGTTCTCCCATGCAGTGGGCTTTCTTGTTGTTTTGTTGATAGTTTCTTTTGCTGTGCAGAAGCTTTTTATTTTGATGTAGTCCCATTTGTTTATTTTCTCCTTAGTTTCCATTGCCCTAACAGTGATGGCGAACCTATGACATGCGTGTCAGAGGTGACACGCGGACTCATTTTTTTGGGTTGATTTTTGTTTGTTAAATGGCATTTAAATATAGAAAATAAATATCAAAAATATAAGTCTTTGTTTTACTATGGTTGCAAATATTAAAAAATTTATATATGTGACACAGCACCAAAGTTAGGGTTTTTCAAAATGCTGACACGCCGAGCTCAAAAGGTTCGCCATCACTGCCCTAAGAGCTGTATTGGTGAAGATATAGACACTTTTTATTACATCACACTTTAGATAGGATAAAACAGTAGGGCTGGGCAAGAAACATTTCAAGGAGGGGAAAGAACAACACTGCATAACAGGGAGCAAGAGAAGGTACAGATAGCTCCCAGTTTAAAACCTGGTGTTGGTAATAGGTGAGGGATAAGGATATATGAGAAAAGACAGCATGGTATTTTACAATAGGTATTAGAAATGCTATGCAAACTATTGCTTTTGATTTATTTATCAAAAGTGAGGAGATTAGACTGAATAGTAAAGACTTAGAGGAGCTGATTTTTTATTCTTTCTGGATATTTGCATTCACATAGCTCTGTGGTACATACAGGGTAGAACAAATGTAGCTTTATAGTTGTTCATATGGAAAATAATTAATAATACAAGAATAAACCCAATGTTTCACATACTCACAACTGTAAACCTGCTTTTCCTCCACACTGTATTTTGTTAAGTCAGTACTTTTCAGGGATGCACTTTTTTATGTATATAAAATGTATATTAGCCCTAGCCGGTTTAGCTCAGTGGGTAGAGCGTCGTCCTGCGGACTTAGGGTCCCAGGTTCGATTCTGAACAAGGGCATGTAACTTGGTTGCAGGAACATCCACAGTAGGGAGTGTGCAGGAGGCAGCTGATCGATGTTTCTCTCTCATCGATATTTCTAACTCTCTATCCCTCTCCCTTCCTCTCTGTAAAAAATCAATAAAATATATTTTAAAAAAATGTATATTAAATGAAAAGATATAATTTTTGTTTATTTTAATTCAATATGCATTCCTCAAAATGACAGAGGCATCTCCATTGGACACTACCATAGGGTGTCTCAGTAGCCTAAGGTATAAACCACTACGGAAATGAAAGAGACCGCTCCTATTAGATCATTAGGGCATATCTTTATTAAAGGTAATTTAAGTAATTTACTTCCATCTCTTTACCAGAGCTATGACATCTTGACTTTTGGAGCATCAAGAGCCACAATAAAATGTCAATATTTCTTTTGAATAGGCAAATAATACATGATATAACAAGAACATAATATTTTCAAATACACTATTTGGTTTGTTGCAAATTACAGAAATCCAACTCAAAATGGCTTAAACAAAAGGGAATTATTGATTCTGTGCTGGCTTTAGATTAGATTCAGATGCCAAAATGCTGTCAGAAATTTCTCTCTGTCCACTTGTGGAGTTCCCTTTTATATAGGTTAACTATTTTTAGTCTGGCTCTTCCTCTCTCCATGTGATGAGAAGACAGTCACTAGTAATGTCAAGCTCCGTTTTACTAGACTAGAAACAGGTATCTCTATCCCAACAGTTTCACCATACTCTCACGCTAATTTTTATTGGACCATCATGTGTCATGTGCTCAATCCCAAATCAGTAAGTAAATGAATGAATGAATGAAATAACAGGTATCTACTATTGAATTGCTTTATAAATATAAGGCCATACATAAGTAGCAACCCTAAATAAATATAGTCCATCTATTAATTGGGATATTTTAAATTATAGTGGAATGAGTTTTGCATTTATTTTAAAGTATGGTTTAATGAAATAGTTCAATAATTTTTCTGCCATGATGAAGACATGATGCCTTACAGACACTCTCAGACCTTTTTAAGACCATAACGTGTAGGAGTTCTTATATGGCAGAGGAATAAATTTGTTTGTCTTAATGTTCATTTTCAATCAGAAACATATCAATATTAAAACCTACCTATTTATTATTTTAAATACTTTTCATAGGATTCCCATAGAGGCTATTTTGTGGTTGCAGGTTAGCAATACTAAAATGGGCTTAGGTTTGTACATTTACTTTATAACACAGAGATAACAGAGCAATTTTATGGGAATATCTGATAGTAAAGAATGGGATTGTCAGTACAAACATATGAAAGACATTCATAGTATATATATAATCATCCCCCAAAGAATTTCTTACCCTTTCTCCTTCAAATTGGTGTTTGTGTCTCTTGTATCAGTACTTTTAAAACTTTTCTGCACTAACACATTTACACATCTGTTCTCTACAACTAATTTAGAAGTTCCTCAAAGACAGGAACAGTGTCTCATATATCTGTTATCTCTAGCTCCCAACACAGGGCCTGGCCCACTTGGTAAGTTTTCCATAAAAGACTGGATAGATGATAACATTATAGATCTTTGTTCTGAAGAGGAAACGTATCTGTAACTGTCAAGAACATGCCTGATTTACTCGGTACATATTACATCAAATAATTTGTATGCTATTTAAGATCCAGTTCTTTCTCTCAGTTCTTTAGAAATAAGAATACATATATTTGTGTCAGTTTGTTAACAAACTTCACCACAGAAAATGAAGCTGTGCATATGATTAAAATCTGATATTTATCATTTCAGTGGGGATGAAACACTGTCTATGCATAGACTTTTCCTTTAGTAAATGCTGTATTCCTGTATCTAAGAAGTAAGCAAATAGGCTGTCTTACTCTTCATGCTCTTTTGTCTCCCCCAACCCCAACCCCAACCAGTATTCAGTTGCCCACCATCTGCAGGCTTCCACTCTGGTGGAAGCCTCACTTCTTCTTGGCTCTGACTTAACACACAAAATGGAAATGCAGCACTGCTGTCTCTGAGATATTATACAAATGAATTACTATTTTTAGTCTCAACTTCTTATGAGAGGGTCTGTTTTCTATCTATGTCCATATTAGATTAATATGAAGTGTGCAAATAGATATAGATATATTTTTAATCATTTAAGAAAAAAGATAGTGTAAATCTAAGAGGCTTTTAATGTCTTTGTGTCAAAAATAAAAGTTTGGTGACATATTCCTTGGCTAGGCTATTAAATATTTATATTTAATGTGGAATTTAATTACTTTCATTTCCTAGTTTAATTTCTAAATTTAATTTCTAATTTAATTTCTAAGATAAGTAATCTTATGCAGAATTATTACTATCTAAAGTTAACAAGTGCTACATATTATAAATATTAATATGCAATTGTTAATGCCTTCTTTTAAATTATAACACACCTTTAGTTATATGGGGACAAATGCCAGCTATACCTACAAAATTTGGGTGTCACTTTAGTTTTTGAATTATAGCTGACAATATTTTATATAAGTTATTTCAAATAGTTATAAACTAAATTCCAGGTAATAGTACTTATTACATAAAGACATCCTTAGTATAAGGATAAATTATATGGTGTAATTCTTTAACTTCTAAAGATACAGATTTTTAGTTCCATGAAGAGTCCACCCACTGCTTCTAAACTATACATTATTTCCGAATTTTTTAGTATTGAAAAGAAAGAAAAATTATTAAAGAGATAAATAAAAGAAAGGAAGGTAATGTGGAATTATGTAAGTACTAGGCACACATTTGCAAGTTCTTTCGGGAAGGATAGAATTAGTACGAGAGTTTAGAAAGTAAAAAAGCTGTGGATGCATTAGATATAGTATGAGACTTGTGTGCAGTATGTTTACAATATTTTATTGCACAATTTTTCTGATTTTAAAAAGTAATATTTATAAAGAATAACAATATTTAGCATTCAGGATTTAAATCCTTAAAAGTAAATTTTCTCAATATTTTGTGTGAAAATATAAGGATGATTCTAATTCATATTTATAATTGTTTTAAGGTATAATCATGGCTTAACTTTCTAATTATAACACTTTAACATACTTTAATTCAGCATTTCAGATAAATAATTTCCTATAAAAAAAAGTCTGTGAACAAAATTAACATGTTAAAAATCTATTTCTCAGTCTACTTCTTAAAACTCAATGCATTTAAGCACATGGAATATGAGGGATGTATTTGACATTCCTAAGAAATGTTTCTAGAGAACTTAGATTTCCTTTAATTAAATGAAATGATTATATAAACAACTCTGAATGAAACAAAATTCTACTGTGATTATAAATTATATGTGTGGAAAGAAAAGTGTGTGTATGTGTGTGTTTATGTGCATAATATATGTACATATATTTGTGAGGTGACCCTGTCTAGAATTTGAATTTATACTTCCACCGTTTGCTATCTTCAAGAGCAAAATGCCAAAAATGTGTAGCTCTGTTTCTTTAAAACATTCTCACCCAAATTTGTTTTAAAGGTAGCATGGTATTACTTACTAAAAATGAGCTAATTAAATATCTGATTAAAATATCCAAACTAAATTCTTTCTCAAATTTTAACATATTATTTCAGCCTGCCCATGTTAATGTTTGTGACAAGAAAGCAATCCTTCAGTGCTTACTCAGTGACACAACACTCTCAGTTTTTCATCTACCCAATGAGTCATAAAACACTGCCATATGTATTTTTGTGCTGCCAAAATACAACTTTAAATGTAAATATCTATATATTAATTTCAGGGGTTATGGAGGATGCCATACTCATTCTATACTTTATATTTTATTGTGGTTAAATAAATAAAAATATATTGATTTTTTGTGGCTGGATATTTCAATACAAATTGGCTAAAATGATTATACTTTATATGGTTACATTGGATTGTTATAAGTATACATATGACTGGAGTAATCCTTCAGTATCCATGAGTAATATGGTATTACACCCTATTTTAAAAATGTAGCTATGG